>NC_138552.1:8974608-9574608 GCF_964273705.1 Natrix helvetica
CCTCTTCCTCCTCCTCCTCCTCCACTCTGCAAACACCCTTCCCAACTAGCATTGATGATGTTGCCTAGTTGGGTAATGAAACATCTGCAAGAAAACCACCAAGCTCAGACAGCACCAAGGACCCCACATTTCGACCCTGAGCTACAAATATTCTCTTCGATCAGTTCCCCAACCCCATAAAATGCAGTAGATTCTTTCTTCTACGGCATACAGATGGAGAGTAGCAAACCTTTCTGCTCCAGGCCGAGGGTTGCAACAGACCCTGCGTTCTCCGAATCCTTCATCACAAATGCTTCTGCCACTGGGACCAGCTCCCTTGCAATCTGACCGTCATCTTCTTCCACTGCCAGCCACCTCTGGCAGGGGAAATAATAACTGCAAGGATAATATGGTTTAGCATCTGCCCCCTCGGCTGGCTCCCAATCGTTGACTCTGGAAAAACCCTTTGTTGAGGAGAAGCAGGCCCATTTCAGCACAAGCAGAACCTTTGAGCAGAATCAAAGACCTGCAGATTGCAGGGGTCAGAAGGAGGGTTGAAAAGATATCTGCAGACCCTTCCCATCCTGGACACAAATTGTTTCAACTCCCTTCCTTGGGACATTGCTGTGGGGCACTCCATCTCATTCCATATTTTCTATTCTATTCTATTCCATCCCATCCCAATCAATCCAATCATCCATCCAGCCATCATTCTGTTCTGTTCTGTTCTATGCTACTCTATGCTACTCCATTCCATATTTTCCTTTCCATCCCATCCCATCCATCCATCCATCCATCCATCCATCCATCCATCCTCCCTCTATTCTATTCTATTCTATTCTATTCTATTCTCTCCCATCCCATCCCATCCCATCCCATCTCTTCCCTTCCCTTCCCTTCCCTTCCACTCTGTTCCATTCCATATTCTATTCCATTCCATTCCCTATTTTGTCCTGTTCTGCCCCATCCCATTCTGCTCTTCTCTTCTCCATTCCATTCCACTCCACTCCATACTACATTCCATTCCATTCACTAGTGGCACTTTCTTGGTAAGATGTACTTAGCAAAATACCAAAATAGGAAAAAGAAATGCACAATTTCTAAGAGCAAAAGCATCTAGAAAGGTCACAGGATTTTTAAAAATGGAGATTTTTTTTTTACATTTGGTTCTCATCCTTTCCTGAACAAATGTCATCTATTTTGAGTTGTGGAACCATTTGGGGGAGGAGTGGGGGGCAGCAGACACATTTGACCAATAAATGGCAAACTGAAGTTCCATTGCAAAAACAGAGAAGGAGACAAGCATTAAAAAAAAATGAGGACTACCTATACCATCCATTTTTCCTATGGATCGTGATCCTAATTCCAACAAATTGAATGTGGAGAGACTAATTTGGAGTAGCTGCATGGCTAATTAGTCTTGACTCACATGCTATCTTCTTTGGTGTCAATGATGTCAATTCTTTCCAGGAACCAGGCTGAATTGCTTCCAGAGTCATCATGGCGAATTCTCAGCTTCTTCAGTTCTCCCAGGTCAATGGCTTTGACAGTGAATACATCCACCTGCAACAGCACAAGGCAGAAAGGATCACAACCTTGCAATTTGTGTTCGAAAACTAAAAATGAGGGAGATGGGTGGTTTAGAAAGAGGAGAGGGAGACAGGGAGAGAGGGAGAGAGGGAGAGAAGAAGAAAGAGAGAGAGAAATGAAATGATGGATGGATGGATGGATGGATGGAGAGGATAGATAGAGAAGGTTAGATAGAAGATAAATAGATAGATGATAGATATGTATATAGAGAGATGATGGAAGATAGACAGATGAGAGAGAGAGAGAAGAAAGACAGATGGGTAGATAATTAGAGAGACAGACAGACAAACAGACAGACAATAGATATTGAGAGAGATGAAAGACAGACAGACAGGTAGATTGATGATAGATACAGAGAGAGAGAGAGAAGAAAGATAGTCATGGCTAGATAGATAAGAGAAAGATGATAGAGATAGATGGATGGATGGATGGATGGATGGATGGATGGATAGAGGTAGGTAGATGATAAATAGATAGATAGATAGATAGATAGATAGATAGATAGATAGATAGATAGATAGATAGATAGATAGACAGACAGACAGACAGACAGACAGACAGACAGACAAACACAAACAGAAATGAAATTATGGATGGATGGATGGATGGATGGATAGATGATAGATAGATAGATAGATAGATAGATAGATAGATAGATAGATAGATAGATAGATAGATAGATAGATAGTTGATGGACAGACACAGACAGAAATGAAATTATGGATGGATGGATGGATGTAGAAAGGAAGAAAGACAGAGATGATTGATAGATAGACAGAAATGAAATTATGGAGGGATGGACAGATGGATGGACGGAGAAACAGACAGACAGATCTCCTCTTTAAATATTTGCCCACCCCATTCCTATGTAGGGCCTAAGTCAGAGGCTAGTGTCATTCAGTTCAGTGGGACAGGCCTGACTTTGTAGCTGGAGGAGAAAACCCAGGGCTGTAGGGTAGATCGATAAACTGAAAAAATAAAGCATTCTGAAAGGCAGCCGTAACAAACTGTTCCCCTTCTGTATTGTTGCCTAGAAAACATATAATTACATCTGGAACCGAGCCTGACTGAAGGGAAGAGTTACCGTTTTAGGTCAGCCCGGGGTTACGGCTTTAAGAAGGGGCAACGAGGGAATCAGCCAAGGTTTTCCCCCCTCAGAATCCTCTGTGGAATTCTCTTCCGTGATCCTTGACACTTAAAAGTATAGTAAGAGTAACTGCAGTTATTTTATCTATTATGTCCTTATAACTACAGGTAGCCTTCACCTCGCAACCACAACAGAACCCAAAATTTCTGCTGCCGAAATATTTATTGAGTTTTGCTCTATTTTATGACCTCTACTGATCCGGTTGTTAAGTGAATCTCTGCAGCTGTTAAGCTAGTAACACGGTTGTTAAGTGAATCTGGCTTCCCCACTGGCTTTGCTTGTCAGATCACACCAGGGGTTCATATGACCGAGGGACACTGCAACGGTCATAAATATGAGTCAGTTGCCAAGCATCTGAATTCTGATCACATGATCTGGAGGGGGTGCTGCAATAGTCGTAAGCGTGAGTCATTTTTTTCATTGTAACTTTGAATGGTCACTAAATGAACTAGTCAAGAACCAGCTGCAGAGGACAAAGCACCCACTAAAATGAATATATAATATTTGGATGCAGAAACCTGTCGAACGAGGAAGAAGATGTTGGATAGCCATTTGTCTGAAACGGTATAGGGTTTCCTGCCTAGGCAGGGAGTTGGACTAGAAGACCTCCAAGGTCCCTTCCAACTCTGCTATTGTATTGTATTGTATTATTTATATTTAATAATTCTGCATCAGTGGTGAATCCTGGATGGTACGGTCCAGTACGGGCGTACCGGTGGTAGCTGGGAGCAGGGGCCAATGTACTGGAATGGTGGCTCGTTAAAGAACGCCCGACCGCGTTCTTTAGCAGTTTTTGATGCATATTGGCCAATTGCACATGTGCGCACAGCATGTGGCAGCTGCGCAATCTCCGCCGAGCATCTGGGTGTCACAGGGCGGTAGTGTGCGTATGCGTGCACAGCAAGCATGCCCAACGAGGACGCCCAGCCCCGTACACAGCGTACTGGCTGCGACGGGATCCAGAACCCACTACTGTTCTGGGTATACTTCTAGGAATCTTTGAATGAATAATATATTGGAGCATTGGTATAATCTTATCTTTAAGGGTGACTACCGAAGAAAATGACTACAGGTAATTACGGAAGGGACTTGTTAGCTTTTACGAAAACAATTTTGATACCCGTGTAAATACCGATGTGAGAGACAATTGTTCCAGCCTTTTCTTTCTGTGGTGAGCAACAAACTAATTATCCTAACCGAGCAAAGCAGACTGTATGTTTCTTTTAAAAGAACATTTATTGAAAACAATGACACTGAGAAGGCACAGCCCTGGCTGAATGGTGGGGGATGGAAGGATTTATATTCCTTGCAGTCATAACAACCTGATGATTGCAAAACATTCTCTCTCTCTCTCTCTCTCTCTCTCTCTCTCTCCCTATCTATCTATCTATCTATCTATCTATCTATCTATCTATCATCTATCTATCTATCAAAGAAGAAAGTAGACAAGAGATAAAAGATGTATGTATGTATGTATGTATGTATGTATGTATGTATGTATGTATGTATATCTTTTTTCTTTTCTTTCGTTCTTTCTATATATAAAAAAGGCTGAATGTAAGTATGTTCCAGCATAACTCTGGAGCGCCTCGAGCAATTCCAACCAAACTAGGTACACAGATGACCTACCTTCTGGACACAGATACTGGGTGGGTAAGACACCCCTGGTGGGAGGGTGTGGGTAAGTCTGTGTTTGTGTGTTCCAGCATAACTCTGGAATGCCTGGCCAGTTAAGGAGAGAGAGTGTGGCGTCCTAGAGTGGCAATTGTTTGCGATGTCATGGGAGGGAGAAAGGAGAGCCTAGTTGTAGACAGGTCGGAGGTGGGAAAGAGGAGCACAGGGGAGGGGGAAGGGAGAGGGCAGGGATGATAGGCATGGGAGTAGGGGGAAGAAAGGCCCCTGTCAGACAAATGCTTCGACATCTATAAATACCCGAGCAATGCCGGTTCATCAGTTAGTATATATAAGGGGGGGATGGGGACAAGTCCAGTTGCCTTTTGGAAAAGCACCTTTGGGACAACCATGACTGGGGTGATTGAGGGTCTCCACAGACAAATGAATCCAAGGTTTCCTCCGGAGATTATGAACAGTTCCTGTCAATCTCAACAGTGGTTTGACAGTTTGTTTTAAGGCAGCTTTTTCTATATGGAGCAAATCCTTTGGAGTTCTGTTATTTGGCTGCTTACCTGTTGCTTTTCAAACTTGTTCAGATGATTCGAGTACTTCAGATGACGTTCCCCAGTGTCTCCCCTTTCACCATAGATGCTCAGGTACACATTGGCATCGGTACCAGCTCCCCATATCATCCCAGTTATAACATGGACTTCGTAGGTGTTTGCTACAGAAAATGTTAATTATGAATATGTCAATCAAATGGTCTTCAGGCATTTATTTATTTATTTTGGCTGAAAATCTGGTTTCTTTCACCATAAAACAGTGTAATAAGCTGAGCCCTTTTATGAGTTCAGTTCACTGATGCTTTATTCCTGATGCTGCTGTTGTGGCCTGCCAGCAGCCAGGGGAGCTGGCAGCAGATTCGGACAGTGAGGAGGTTGGGGGAGAGAATGGGCCAGTCCTGAAGTCTGGGGGAGGCTCTGAGGAGGTGTCTGTGTCGGAGGCAGAGAGAGGGCCAGAGCCATATGCCACCTATCAGCTGCCTTCGGAGTCAGACATCAGTGAGGCAGATGAACAGCTGGAGCCTGTTCCCAGTGTGCGCATGGGCAGAGTTGCCAGAGGAAGGGAACAGCTAAAGAGCAGGGGTCGACTTGAGAGTAAGGCCATAGGTGGATGATGAATGGCCCCTCCCAGAGGAAATAAAAGAGGAGTGAAAGGGGAGTGGAGTTTGCAGGAGACAATTAATTTGCTTAATTGGTTCGTGACTCTCCGAGGCTTCTTGCCAAGTTTTGCAGAGATCGGCCTGGCAGCTCTCCAAGCCAGATAAGGTCTGTGACTATAAATCCTCCCACGAAAGATTTTGCTGGATAGGAATGAGCAGAATTCACAGTCAATTAATAAAAGGGTTTTTTGTCGGGACAAGGAGTTTGTTTCATGCTCTCTCGGGAAGCCTGGGTCAGAACAGCTGCCTCCTTTGCCTGAAACCAAAATAGACAGTGGCTAAGTAGAACAGTTGGATCAAGGCTGTTCAGCATTTTTTTCTCTCCAGTTCCTTTTCTCATGCTCAGAAGGGGTTGGTGTGGAGGATGGTCTTGTCAGCGACTTCTTAGGGCTAAGAAATCAACTGGTGGTCCGCGAATATAATTTTGGTAGTCCGCAGAAAAATTATTTGTATTTTTTTTAGACCTCTTTTCTTAATCATTGTTTACAATTTATATCCAATTTCCCTTTTATCGTGTCAATACAAATTATTACATTATTATCATTATCAGTTATTTACTTAACAATAGTTTGACTAAGTTTATCTTAATTTTTCCCTTTTTCACCATTTAAAATTTATACCAAATTTCCTCTTATCAAACCAATACATATGTAAACATTGTTATCATTATCAATTATTTACCTAACTTTATCATTATCACTACATTTTTAACATACTGTTCTAATTTTAACTAAATTTAATTAGTGTTTTAAGGGGAAAAGGAGCTGACGTCACGACGGTACAACGTGCGACCTCGGAGCTCCGAGATCACGGTCGACACTTTTGCTGCTGGACGGTACTTCTAGACCTAAACCGTCCCGAAGAGACGGTGACAGGGAAGAGTACGTCTTTGATCCAAGAGAATCTCTTCTTGTTGGCGACAAAAAGCACAGCCTCAAGCTGCTGAAGTCGGGACAGCTCCGCAACAGGAGGAAAGCGGAAGGAGAACATGTGTCCATCTGGTGAGGAAATCTTATTTTTATAAAAGACTGCCCAAAAAAGATTGAAGTTAAATTAAAC
This sequence comes from Natrix helvetica, assembly GCF_964273705.1. Lineage (NCBI taxonomy): Eukaryota > Metazoa > Chordata > Lepidosauria > Squamata > Natricidae > Natrix > Natrix helvetica. Next base: position 8,981,220 of record NC_138552.1, read on the forward strand.
TGGTAAAGAAAAGGAAACAAGCGGTGAAATTAAGCATTATTGGACAGTGTGTTATCTTTTTATTTTATTTTTTTCTATCGATGGAAGTTTTGTGAACATTTTTTACTTTTTAAAGTGAAAGTATCGGATTTTCTTCTTCTATTTCTTTTTTTACCTATGGATTAAATCTTTTCCTTTATTTCTACAATGCTGATTGGGATGGATTCTTTCTTTTTATTTTGTTTCATTTAAGAACTTCGTTTCTTCTAAGCCTGAAACATAAAGAAGATATAAAAGGAATATAAAGAGGGTAGTAATCTTAGAGGGAAAAGAAGTTACACTGCCACATGGAGGTTGGAGGTTGAGACCTGGAAACATTGCTTTTTCTTTTTCCCCTTTGATCATTTTGACCTTGCACTTCAAAGACTTCAGCTGGTTTATAGAGAAGAGCATAGGTTGTTTATGCAGCTCTTTGGATGCTTGTTGGTAGCTGGGAAGAAGTAAAAACAAAGATTTGTTTTTAAACTAGAGTGGCAGTGTTTACTAATTGGAAGGATGGCACGACTTCAAAAAGAAACGATAACATTACAACAGATTATGTTTGGAATTCAAAAATTATTAGAAACAACAGAGAGAATTGAGAAGAGATGGAAAAATATTGAAAATATAAATTTTAATGTGGTAAAACCTGATGGAAAAATGGAAGATATTCAGCAAATGGAAAAAGTGGAGGCTAGAGTCCTAAAAACCCAAAGGAAAAATGAACAGAGGCAAGATAACTGTGGATATTGATAGTGAATTGAGTGTGGTTGGAGATGGAAAGATTGGAACAAGGAAAGGGAAGATAGATGGAAAGGTGCTTTACTACAGATTTCAAGGTATAGAAGAAAAAAAAGAGAAGAATGGATGGACTTAAGGAGAGAAACTTTGACAAAAACACTACTGATAACCAAAGATAAGCTGATTGAAGAAGCTGATGGAGGGTTTCGAGATTTTACAAGATATGTAACAAGCAACAAGTTGCGAAGAGAAATCCAAACAAATTTGATTAAGGAAATAACCAGAAGACTAATTCCACAAATGGCAAAAGAAATAGGACTACACTATTACTGGAAAGACACAGGTTGAGATATGAAAATTAATAATAAAACTCATTATTTGTATTTTTTATATTACACTAAATCAGTGGTCCTCAAACTACAGCCCCTGGGGTGGATACGTGCAATGAACGTTTGTGTTGCTGCAGAGAGTCTCCCCCTTTGGGGTCTTTTTGTGCGGGTCAGAGGGGGGCACAAATTCCGACTTGGGGTCTGCTTTGGCCTTCTGGTGTGGGGCTTTGGGTGAAGGCTGGAGGGAAGAGCTGCTGGTGGCAAAGAGCCAGAGGGCCTTGTTCCAGTGGGACTGCATCATGGCCTGGAACTGGCTGACCATCTCTGCCCACTGAGCCTCCAGGCACCCAGCCCCTGGCCTTGCACTCCCACAAGTCTTCCCTCCCCTTGGAAAGCCTATGCTCGTAGTCCTCAGTGAGGTGCTTCTGCTGAGCCTCCTTCTCGATCAGATCCAATTTGAACTGAGCTGTTTTGCCAACTCTTTCTCGTGGTGGCTGCTTAGCTCCAACAACTCCTTCCTGTTGGGGCCTTGAGGAGCCCGGGCGGGCAAGCGAGGAGTGGTGAGTAGAGGCTGCCAAGGCACCCCTCGACATGAGTGGCATTGAGTTGGCCGCGCTCACCCACTCATGTGACCACCTGGCCACGCCCACCCAGCCAATCATTAGTCAGATCATATTAGTGGTCCGCGGGATTTAAAATTATGAATTTAGTGGTCCCTGAGGCCCAAAAGGTTCATGACCCCTGTCTTACAGCTCATACTTAAGATCCTAAGTTTGACTTCAAGAGCATCCTGTTCCTCCTTTTTCTACATTGACTTCTCCATGTAATTTCTACAAGCATCTAAAGAATATCAGGTCAGGGGAAAGAACTCAGGAAGCAGGGTCCTTCAAATGAATAAAGCTTTGTTCCATTCTTCTTCTAAACAAGAATCTGAACAACTAACGATCAAGGCAAATTGGTAACAGATTATAGTCAGAAGTCTGGACTTAGATACCTTTGTGTGGGCATGAAAGGACTTCAAACTGAAGTCAAAATATTTGAGGGGCTGCCACAGAGAAGAGGGGGGGGTCAACCTATTCTCCAAACCACCTGAAAGCAAGACAAATAGCAATGGATGGAAACTAATCAAGGAGAGAACCAACCTAGAATGGAGAAGAAATTTCTTGACAGTCAATTGAACAATTAATCAGTGGAACAACTTGCCTCCAGAAATTGTGTACGCTCCATGTTTTTAAGAAGAGATTGGACAGCCATTTGTCTGATATGGTAAAGGGTTTCCTGCCTGAGCAGAGGGTTGGACTAGAAGACCTCCAAGGACCCTTCCAACTCTGCTATTCTGTTGTCCTCATCAACAGCAACAACTATCTTTTTGTCCCTTAAATGCACTCGACCACCAACAAAGAATCCTTTTTTTTTCCTTTGCCCCCTCCCTCTCCTGGGGCTTTTGGGGACCAGAAAAGAGGTACAAGCAGGTCATACATTTTGCACCACAACCCTAAAGATACCTTCCCTTTTGCATGGTGATTTCCAAATGCGTTCAATTTACGGTAGGTTTTCTAGACTGAACAGTGCCAGGTTAAAGAACACTTCCCTAAAGTTGGTTATGCTAGCATATGGTCATAAAGTCAGATTATGAGACTGGACTGGACTGGACTGGACTGGACTGGACTGGACTAGACTAGACTAGACTAGAATAGACTAGAATAGAATAGAATAGAATAGAATAGAATAGAATAGAATAGAATAGAATAGAATAGAATAGAATAGAATTCTTTATTGGCCAAGTGTGATTGGACACATAAGGAATTTGTCTTTGGTGCAGACGCTCTCAGTGTACACAAAAAGACAAGATACATTCGTCAAGATTCATAAGGTACAACACTTAATGATAGTCATAGGGTACAAATAAGCAATCAAATCATACTAGGAAACAATCAATATAAATCGTACAAATACAAGCAACAAAGTAATAGTCATACAGTCATAAGTGGGAGGAGATGGGTGAATAGAATAGAATCAGGAAGGGACCTTGGAGGTCTTCTAGTCCAGCCCCCTGCTCAAGCAGGAGAGCCTACACCAGTGATGGCGAATGTTTTTCTGTTCGGGTGCCAAAAGGACACGCGTGCATGCCCACACACATAAGGCAATGCACAACCCTCCCATGCATGCATGCACAACCCCCCCCATGCTCCCCCCCCAAGCCTCAGAACTTCCGGTAGCCCATTGGGCCTGTTTTTCGCCATCCACAGGCTCCGGAGGCTTGCATGCCCTCAGATATGGCTCATATCCATGATTCGCCATCATGGACCTACACTATTTCAGATAAGAGGCTGTCTACTATCTTCTTAAAAAATTTCCAGTGATGGAACACCCACAATTTCTGGAGGCAAGCTGTTCCACTGGTTAACTGTCCTCACTGTTAAGAAGTTTCACCTTAATTCCAGGTTGCTTCTCTCTTTATTTAGTTTCCAACCATTGTTTCTTATCCTGCCCTCCAGTGCTTTGTAGAATAATTTGACCCCTCCCTCTTCTTTGTGGCGGCCCCTCAACTACTGAAATACTACAATCATACTGCAATCATCCTTCTTCTCTTTAGACTAGCCAAACCCAAATCCCACAGCCATTCTTCATATGTTTTAGTCTCTTGGCCTTCGATCATCTTAGTTGCTCTTCTCTGAACTTTTTCCAAAGTCTAAACGTCTTTTTTGTAGCATGGTGAACAAAATTGGTCGCAGTATTCCAGGTGTGGTCTTACTAGGGTTTTATAAAGTGGTGTTAGTACTTCACGTGATCTTGATTCTATGTCTCTATTTATACAACGCAGGATTGTATTAGCTTTTTGGGCTGCTGCCACACAATGCTGGCTCATATTTAAGGGATCATCCACCAAGACTTCAAGGTCCCTCTTGCGCTGTTTTTGAGCCAGGTCTTGCCTAATCTTATACCAGAAATGGTATTCAGCCAGTTCTGACAGGTTCTGATGTACCGGTAGCGAAAGTTTTGAGTAGTTCGGAGAACAGGCTGGCCTCACCCCCAATCTATTCTCTGCCTCCCGACTCCCAGCTGATTGGCTGGGTCTTCTTTTGTTGCCCTGCGCAGGAGAATGGAGGTGGAAAGCAGGTTGGTGAGATGGGGAGGGAATGGGGATTTTGCAGTATCCTTCCCCTGGAGTGGGGTAGAAATGGGGATTTTGCAGTATCCTTCCCCTGGAGTGGGGTAGAAATGGGGACTTTGCAGTATCCTTCCCCTGGAGTGGGGTAGAAATGGGGATTTTGCAGTATCCTTCCCCTGGAGTGGGGTAGAAATGGGGACTTTGCAGTATCCTTCCCCTGGAGTGGGGTAGAAATGGGGATTTTGCAGTATCCTTCCCCTGGAGTGGGGTAGAAATGGGGACTTTGCAGTATCCTTCCCCTGTCATGCCCACCAAGCCACGCCACGCCCATCAAGCCATGCCACATCATACCCACCAAGCCATACCTACAAAACCAGTATTAAAACATTTGAATCCCACCACTGACTTATAACTTTGATTTTTCCTGCCTTAATGTAAAACTGATGATTCTCCATTCACCTTCAAGCTCAGATCCCTCTTCTGGTGTCAACTCCACAACCAGTTCCTTATCCTCTTCATCCCTTGCCAGCCAACGATGGGCTACAAAATTATAAACCTCCATAGGATTTGGCTGGTTCATCTCCTCTTCTTCTTCCTCTTCCAGGGGTTTCTTTTTCTTCTTTTTCTTCTTTTTGTCATGCTCGCTGGTCTTTGTCACCATTTTTTTAATGACGACATTTTCCAGGAACCACCCATCTGCGAAGCCTGTCCCATCGTGGCCAATTCGGATCTTATAGATCCTGCCAACATCAACAGCTCCTATCTTTAACAGGGATAATAAATGGGAGCGGTAAAATATTGTTTCAATATTTTTTTAAAAGAGTGTTGCACACCACTAACTCATTAATCCTGTTAATGAAGAATTTTTACTTTATAGCGCAGATTACTGCATAGAAAGGAAGTTTGCGGTATGGCTATTGCCTATTAATGAATTTGTGGCTAAGACAAGCCTGGAGCAGAGGTTTTCTCATGCTACCCGGTTACCAAAAATCCTATGAATCAGTGGTTCCCAATCTTTTTTTGGCCATGCCCCACCTAAGCATCTCTAAAATCCTGATGCCCCCACCCCCTGTGACATATACCATATTTTTCGGAGTATAAGACGCACCTGTTAAGTAAGTAAGCTCCCCGTTAGGAGAGCGAGTGTGCAGAGAAGCGTAATGAGAGTGGTATGGAAGAACACGCACAAACCAGCATACAGGAACACCGAATAGTATAAAATATAGTAGTTTACTATGTGGAAATATAGAGGTATTCAGAGTCCGGTTAACAGTCCAAGTCATACACTGTTCAGTCATTCAGTTATCAAACAGTCAGTCTAGCACACAAAACAGCTAACAGTAGCAAACCACAGTACCTCACAATACACCGATCAGCGTCTAACAAACAGAGAGCTAACAGTCATTCTGGCTCCCTCTTATGGCTGCTTGAGGTAACAAGCCAATTACATCTCTTTAGCATTTAAAGTAACAGATACATTTGTTACAATCATAGCTTATATACATTGCCAAGCCAAGCCTAGGGTTACATCCCTAACAGCACCTTTTTCCCTCAAAAAAGAGGCTGAAAATCTGGGCGTGTCTTATACACTGAATATATCATTTCTGGCCTCCCGAAACCTTGCTCTCTTCATCAGAATGGCCGTGCATAGCTTTTAGGAGGCTTTCAGAGTGCTCCTGGGAGCTGGGGAGGGCAGAAATGAGCAAAAAATGGGCCTGTTTTTGCTCAATTTTGCCCCTCCCAACCCCCAGGAGCACTCTATAAACCTCCTAAAGGTTATTCATGCCCTTTTTAAAAAACAAATGGGCCCGTTTTTGTGAAAAAAATGGCTGTTTGGGGTGGTTTGCAGAGTGCAAAAACTTTTTTAAAAATTTGCCTCTTCAAAACCTTGGCGCGGTCTTATAGTTCAGTGCGTCTTATACCCCCAAAATATGGTAATTCTTACTTTACTCAAAAAGTGAACTCTACTTACGTGGAGGAAGCCTAAAAGGCCATTAACTTGGTTTAAACAAGGTTCAAATTGCCCCCATTAAAAAATCAAATTGCCCCCCTGTGGGGCCTGGGCCCCACACTGGGAACCACTGCTCTAAATCAATTCTGATTTGTTTTCAAAGAGATGTTTCAGAATGCACAGGTGACAAAAGTTTGCATCTACCCATGTTTCCCTGAAAATAAACTGGGTTTTATATTAATTTATGCTCCAAAGGTCACATTAGGGCTTATTTTGTGGTTAGGGCTTATTTCCAGGGAAATACAGTACCAATACAGTACTAGTTCAGCGGTTCGAACCCCTAGCGCCGTATAACGGAGTGAGCTCCCATTACTTATCCCAGCTTCTGTCAACCTAGCAGTTCGAAAGCATGTAAAAATGCAAGTAAAAATATTGGGACCACCTTTGGTGGGAAGGTAATAGCGTTCTGTGCACCTTTGCCATTTAGTCATACCGGCCACATGACCACGGAGATGTCTTTGGACAGCACTGGCTCTTCGGCTTAGAAACAGAGATGAGCACCGCCCCCTAGAGTCGGGAACGACTAGCACATAGGTGCAAGGAGAACCTTTACCTTGTTACAGTACTAAATGTATCTATCGGGTTCACAATCTTAACTGTGGCTTATTTTGGGGGTAGGGCTTATTCTACAAGCATCCTGAAAAATCATGCTAAGGGTGATTTTGCGGTCGGGTCTTGTTTTCGGGAAAACATGGTATCTACAGCATCTTAAAGCAGCTCTTTAAGTAAAGTTGAATCTTATTACGGTGGTCTTCAATTTACGACCGTAACTGAGCCCAAAATTTCTGTTGCTAAGCAAGGCAGTCGTGAAGTGAGTTTTGCCCCACTTTACGACCTGACTTGCCACAGTTGTTAAGGGAATCCCTGCAGTTTTTACGGGCGTAACACGGTAGTTAAGTGAAACTGACTTGACTTGACTTTGCTTGTCAGGTCGCAAAAGATGATCACATGACCTCGCGACACATCAGAAATACATGCTAGTATCCTAATTTTAATCACGCGATCATGGGGATGTGGCAATGGTTGTGTGAAAAATGGTCATCAGTCACTTTTCTTCAGTGCTGTCGCAACTTCAAACCGTCACTAAATGAATGGCTGTAAGTCAGGACTACCTCTAGTCCATAGCAAGCCGCCAACTCCTGATCTTAATGTGGTATGGGAACCTTTTTTTGGATAATATTGACATTTCCCAAGCAGAATCATAGCCATTTAATTTTGGAACAATATGGTAACCATAAACCTGGGGATATGAAGCATAGCTCTGTGGTGGAATTCATCCTCTGAATCAGTGGTGGGTTCTGGATCCCATCTCAACCGGTAAGCTGCAACGGGGCTGGGCATCCAACAAGGGCGCGAGCACTGCACACACATGTGCACCCACCACCCTGCGACGCTCCAGCTACTCGGCGGAGGTCACACAGGCGTCGTACACTGCGCGCATGTGCACAAATGCCCTGGTTAGCTCAAATAGAGGTAAGGAATGAGAGAGGGAGGGCCCTCCAAAGCACCGTTCCGGTACAGTGGCCGCTGCTCCCTGCTGCCACCCATATGCCCTTACCAGGGCGTACCGGCTGGAACCTACCATTGCTCTGAATTTACCTCTTTGGCATCCCTGCTTAGAAAGGTCTACTTACAGGTCTTACAAGGACTCAGGGTTGCAGGATCCAACTTACTCAGCACTGGAATCCAAATTGAAGCATCTTGACTAGACGGCTGTGTAGCTTCCATAATGAAAGAAAGCCACCATCTTACAGGGTAATTACTCCTATACTGTTAGGAATTTTTTTCAACATCTTTGGGGATCTACAGGTAGTCCTTAATTTACAACATTTACTGACCATTCAAAGTTACAGCAACACTGAAAAAAGTGACATATGAGTGTTTTTCACACTTACAACAGCATCCCCCTGATCATCTCATCAAAATTCGGATGCTTGGCAACAGACTCATATTTAACATGGTTGCAGTGTCCTAGGGTCAGGTGATCACCTTTTGCAATCACCTAAAGAGCAAAGTGTTAGAAAGTCTGTTTAGGAGAAAACAGAGAGTACAGTCACCATGTGATTTACTGCTCAACTATATAACTGTAATAGGAAACAGGAAATTTTATTTGGAACGAAAGAGCATAGGGTATATACCATAAATCCAAACTTGTAAACACTGCTGTCTACTGGCTAAATACTACTGTAGTTGTTGCATAGAAATATATTCCAACAATGAATTCCAACACAAAGTCGATGGGAAAGCCAGACTGTCAGGCCTGTAGTTATGTTCTTTTTAGGATCTTTGGCCTGCCACACTTTCTTATAATTTCCTATGTGTTTTAGTAGTGTAGTGGTTGGGAGGGGGGAATAGAAAGGAGTAGGATTGTAGAATGGATTGTTGACATTCTTTTATAGAAGCCAAGGTCATCTTTTGTCTCCGCACCTCGACACCTGACCGGAACCAGAGGGGTGTAGATGCCAGCGTGGAAAATGATGATTGGAACATGTGATGGATTTGTGGGTGTGGGGATAGATCATGAACTTTCAACTGGGTGAACCCACAGGATGTAATTCAGAGTTGGAATTTTCCATAGCCGTGCTAACATGCCTGTAGAATAAATTGGACCTTTAAGGATGTTTTGCCTTGGACAATGATTTATTTCTGCATGGTATTTAGAACCCTAACAAGACTCACATAACAACCTTGTTGCTAACTGAACAACTGCAGGGATTCACTTAACAACTGTGGCAAGAAAGGTTATAAGATGGGGCAAATCTCACTTCCCAAATGTCTCACTTTCCAACAAAAACAAATGGGCTACCTGTACTTAAGTAATTTGCTCATTGGATTGCACCCTGGATTGACCTTCTATGTGACCTTCTCTTAGATCAGGGGTCTCCAACCTGGCAACTTTAAGTGATTTTATATTATGAAACCGTGTTATATATTTTATACGTAGCCCAAGACAATGCCTCTTCGCTCAGTGTGGTCCAGGCAACCCAAAAGGTTGGGCACCCATCATCTTGATTGTAATGGGAAACATATACAGGTAAAGACAAATTTCTGAAGACATTGCACCTAATCTCCAAGCTTTGCAGCTATTCCAATATTTTGTTTCTCAGGATCTTTGTGAATGGATATTAGAATTCCCTCGTGATCCTAATGAGAGCATACCTTGAATTTTTCCGAGGCTCCCCGTTCATGGTTGTTGGACCTGTTCTTCAAAATCAGTACCTCCGTTTTACCCAGCTCGCCGTAAACCTGGAGGAAGACTTTTGCGTTGGTGCCTGCATTCCGCACATCTCCAGTAACAGTGCAGACCTCGTAGTTGATCACTTGGTTAAAAGCAGGAGAGAGAGAAACGAAGCCGAGAATAATTAAAACAGTGCGCAGAAATTCAGATCCTGAGTTCAAAGTCTTTCCACAATTATAAAGGTCTCTATCTTCCCCCCTCCCTTCTCCCCTTGCTTTAGGCACCCCTTAATTCTTCTAGTTTGTTCAGAGAGCAGAGCAGACATCAAGCAGAAGAAAAATTAACATTCAAAGGTGAAAAGATGTTCTGGAGTTTGCAGGGATTCCAACCGCAGCATCTTTTTGCCTGTACGAGACGACCAGGCTGAGCCAGAGGGAGGTGTCAAACATGTTATCAGTTTCGAGTCCCTTCGTAACCGAGGAGAGCTACCGTATTTTCTGGACTATAAGATGCACCATGATTTTTTTTAACAAAGTTTTATTGGTTTTTTGGTGTTTTACAAAAGGGATGCACCATGATTTTGAAGAAGCACATTTTTTTAAAAAAGGTTTTGCACTCTGCAGGCCTCGTTTTCTGCAGAGCTTTGGGAGGCTTGCAGAGTGTTGTTGAGGGCTGGGGGGGGGCAAAACGAGCCCCCCAAAAAAGGGGGGGCATGCAGAGCTTTGGGAGGCTTGCAGAGTGCTCCTGGGGGCTTGGGGGGAGCAAAAACAGCTTGGTTTTTTTGCTCTTTTTTTTTGCCCTCTCCAGCCCCTAGGAGCACTTTGCAAGCCTCCCAAAATCCCTGCACGTCCATATTTGCAAAGGGGGTGGGGTTTTGTTAGGTCAAAAATGCTGTATTCAGTGTATAAGACGCACCCAGATTTTCATCCTCTTTTCTGAGAGAAAAAGTTGCATCTTATACTCCGAAAAATACGGTAAGTACAGCACACCTTGAATTCCGCTGACTTTTATCTACCACCAATTTGTTTTGACCATTAGTAGTTCAGATTCTTATAAAGAACATTAGCATACAATAAACCAGGGGTGTCAAACTCAAGGCCCGTGGGCCGGATCTGGCCCACGGGGTGCTTAGATCTGGCCTGTGTGGCCGCCCTGGAAATAGTAAAGGACTACCCGCTTTCACTGGCAGAGGGCTGCAGGAGGATCCCCCCCCCCAGCCCCGCTCGGGCCACCACAGGTGCCCCATCACAAGTGATGTCAATCTAGCCATGCCCCCCTGGCCACACCCACCCCATCCATACCCATCTGGCCCCCTAAGGTCAAACACAACCCTGATGCGGTCCTCAATGAAATCGAGTTTGACACCCCTGCAATAAACCTATATTCATTTGAACTGCCTGGACTGCTGATTTCCTGCACTTCACACTGCCACGCCTTAAACCAAAATGGACCTTTTGCAAAATGAGACTGCAGCTATGAAGAGTGGTGGAAAGCCAGGGGAAAGTCACAGCTGTTTTAAAGAATTGCTGGCAACTCCTATGGGAGTATTCTGTATCTTTCCAAATACCATATTTTTCAGAGTACAAGACGCACCGGAGTATAAGACGCACCGTTTTTGAAGAGGATTTTTTTTTAAGTTTTTGCACTCTGCAGACCTCCCAAAAATGACCCCTTTTTCACGAAAATGGGCCCGTTTTTTTAAAGGGCATGCATAGCCTTAAGGAGGCTTATAGGGTGCTCCTGGGGGGTGGCGAGGCCCAAAAATGAGCAAAAAATGGCCCGTTTCCCACTCATTTCTGCCCTTCCCAGCCCCCAGGAGCACTCTGGAAGCCTCCTAAAGGCTCTCCACGGCCATTTTGATGAAGGGGCAGGGTTTCAGGAGGCCAAAAATGCTGTATTCAGTGTATACGACACACTCAGATTTTCAGCCTCTTTTTTGAGGGAAAAGGGTGCAACCGTTTTTCACCAAAAAAAACGGGCATGCATAGCCTTTAGGAGGCTTATAGAGTGCTCCTGGGGGCTGGGGGGGCAGAATTGAGCAAAAAATGGCCCGTTTTCCGCTCATTTCTGCCCTCCCCAGCCCCCAAGAGCACTCTGGAAGCCTACTAAAGGCTCTCCATGGCCATTTTGATGAAGGGGCAGGGTTTCGGGAGGCTAAAAAATGCTGTATTCAGTGTATAAGATGCACTCAGATTTTCAGCCTCTTTTTTGAGGGAAAAAGGTGCATCTTATACTTCAAAAAATACGGTATATATTTGGAAGAGTTGTGGTGGTGTAGTGGTTAGAATGCAGTACTGCAGGCTATTTAGGGACCACTTTGGTGGGAAGGTTACAGCGTTCCATGCGCCTTCGGCATTTAGTCATGCTGGTCACATGACCACGGAGATATCTTCGGACAGCGCTGGCTCATCAGCTTTGAAATGGAGATGAACAGCGGCCCCTACAGTCGGGAACAACTACTACATATGTATGAGGGGAACCTTTACCTCTGTGTGTGTGTGTAAATAAGAGAGGTGGGGTAGAATAAATGGATGGATGGATGGATGGATATAGAGATGATAGAGAGACTAGATAGATAGATGATTGGATGGGTGGATTGAGATAGATAGATAGATAGATAGATAGATAGATAGGTAGGTAGGTAGGTAGGTAGGTAGGTAGGTAGGTAGGTAGGTAGGTAGGTAGGTAGATAGATAGATATAGATAGATAGATAGATAGATAGATAGATAGATAGATGATAGATAGATAGATAGATAGATAGATAGATAGATAGATAGATAGATAGATAGATGATGGATGGATGGATATAGATATAGAGATGATAGAGAGACTAGAGAGATAGATGATTGGATGGGTGGATTGAGATAGATAGATAGATAGATAGATAGATAGATAGATAGATAGATAGATAGATAGGTAGGTAGGTAGGTAGGTAGATAGATATAGATAGATAGATAGATAGATAGATAGATAGATAGATAGATAGATAGATAGATGATAGATAGATAGATAGATAGATAGATAGATAGATAGATAGATAGATAGATAGATAGATAGATAGATGATGGATGGATGGATATAGATATAGAGATGATAGAGAGACTAGAGAGATAGATGATTGGATGGGTGGATTGAGATAGATAGATAGATAGATAGATAGATAGATAGATAGATAGATGGATGGATGGATGGATGGATGGATGGATGGATGGATGGATGGATGGATGGATGGAGATAGATATAGAGATGATAGAGAGACTAGAGAGATAGATGATTGGATGGGTGGATTGAGATAGATAGATAGATAGATAGATAGATAGATAGATAGATAGATGGATGGATGGATGGATGGATGGATGGATGGATGGATGGATGGATGGATGGATGTAGATAGATATAGAGATGATAAAGAGACTAGATAGATAAACAATTGGATGGTTGATTGGATGGAGAGAGAGGGAGGGATGGGGATATAGCGATATAGAGATACTGATGCAGATATAGATAAACAAACAAACCAACCAACAAACACACCATTCCTTACATTTCTCAATCTCCATGATTTCACTGGGATAGGCCTCAATCTCTACCTTCCCGTCAGCTTCATTTTTGTCAAGCCATCGGTTGCATGGGAAGTTGTACATCTTGCCATGGACAGGGATGGTAATTTGAACGCTACCAAGGTGCCAGCCCGCTTGGAGGCCCACATTGTCGTGCCCGATTAGAATCCGAAGTATCTTAAGCAAAGAGAGTAGAAGGAAGGAAGGCAGGAAAGAAGAATAGTGCATTTATCTTTTTAAAAGTTCACTGCTGTGGTGACACATCAAGGGCATCTGAGTTGGTAAAACAAGCAGCTTTATAGGCTTTCATCACTGTATCAACATTTCATGCTAGTCCTGGGCTAACTAGCAGAATATTTGTAGTTCGGGGTTGAAATGAGGGGTCCTTGGTGCTCTCTGAGCTTGGTTGTTTTCTTGCAGACATTTCATTACCCAACTAAATTACATCATCAGTGCTAGTAGGGAGATGCCTACATTACCTAGTTGGAGCTCTTCTAGTCCAACCCACTGTTCACACAGGAGACCCTATATCAGGGGTGTCAAACTCACGTTGCCATGGCAGCGTCACATGATGTATCTGGACTTTTCCCCCCTTCGCTAAAGTGGGTGTGGGCGTGGCCAGTGCGTGACGCATCCGGCCCATGGGCCGGGAGTTTGACAGCTCTTCCCTATACCATTTCAGACAAATGGCGGTCCAATCTCTTCTTAAAAACCTCAGTGATGGAATATCAACAACTTTTGAAGGCAAGCCATTCCACTCATTGATTGTTCTGTGGGGATATTTCTCCTTAGTTACAGGTTGCTTCTCTCCTTGATTAGTTTCCATCCATTGCTTTTTGTCCTGCCTTCAGGTGCTTTGGGGAATAGATTGACTCCCTCTTCTTTGTGGCAGCCCTTCAAATATTGGAACTCTGCTATCATGTTTCCCCTAGTCCTTCTTTTCATTAAACTAGACATAGCCAATTCCTGCAACCGTTCTTTGTACGTTTTAGCCTCTAGTCCCCTAATCCTCTTTGTTGCTCTTCTCTGCACTCTTTCTAAGTCTCAATGTCTCTTTTATGTTGTGTTGACCAAAACTGAATGCAGTATTCCAAATGTGGCCTTACCAAGGTCTTATAAAGTGGTATTAACACTTCACGTGATCTTGATTCTATCCCTCTGTTGATGCAGCTTAGGATTGCGTTGGCCTTTTTGGCAGCTGCTGCCCACGGCTGGCTCATATTCAACTGATTGTTTCCTCCAATCCAAGATCCCTCTAGCAGTTACTACTATTGAGCCAGGTACCACCTATTCTATGCCTGTGCATTTGGTTTTTCTTGCCTAAATTTAAAAACATACTTTTCACGCCATTGAATTTCACTGAATTTCATTCATTCATCCTACTATTGAACCAGGTTCCGTACCTCCTACTCTATATCTGTGCGGGTTTTCAAAAACTGTGACAGGGGGAAAAATGCTGTTAAAAATAATTTTCAGTAAAACAAACCAGCAGTCAGTTCTTACTCTACATCATTGTAGGAAGTTAGCACCCACCCCTGTCCTAGGAAAATGAGATATTTTAGGAAATATTAAAAGGGCAGAATATTTTCCCCAAAAGGGGGGCAGAAACTCACCCCCTCACCTTTGTCAATGGGCCATTAAGGCCCGAGCCAATCTATTCTACATAACAACGATCTACCTCCTTCAGGCAGAGCCATAGTAGGAATCCCTAAGCTCCTTTCATTATATCATCACCCAGCAAGAGTCAACCAAGCCTGGGACTCAAAAGACAACCTACAAAGTTACTCCTGCATGGCTCCATGGAAGTCTGACAACCAATCAGAATGCAAACTCAAATTCAAAGCCCAACAGAGGGCATACAAATCCAGGCACTCTCAGCATCTCTGTCCTTTTTGCCCAGGATCTGAAGCCATGTGATTCAATTTCAATTTATTTGTGCTTCTAGACCGCCCCCTCTCCCAGAAGGGACTCGGGGCGGTGTACAGTCCATAGAGAATATCACAAAAATACAATAAAAAATTAAATATGTACAGTTTGGAGGAGGTTAAAATGCAATTAAAAGAACTGTACAAAGCTAAATAAATATATTTTTTTTAAAATCCCTAAAACAGACACAACAGATTAAAAAACCCTAAGATAACCAGATAATAATACATTTGCCAGGAGGGACAGTTGTAATTATGCCAGGCCTGCTAATCGGAACAGGTGAGTCTTCAATTTTTGCCGGAAGGAGCGGAGGTCAGAAGTGGTTCTAATGTCGGGGGGGAGGTCATTCCAGAGGGTTGGGCCCATCACAGAGAAGGCCCTACTCCTTGGTGTCGCCCGTTGGCATTGCCTAGTGGACGGCACCAGGAGAAGTCCCTCCCTGTGTGAGCGAATTGGCCGCAGGGATGTATGTGGGAGGATGCGATCCCGCAAGTAACTAGGTCCCGTGCCATGGAGCGCTTTAAAGATGGTAATCAGCACCTTGAAACGCACCCGAAAAACCACAGGTAGCCAGTGCAGCTCGCGCAGGAGAGGTGTTACGTGGGAGTACCTCGTACTCCCCATCACAGCCCGCGCGGCTGCGTTCTGAACCAACTGCAGTCTCCGGGCGCGTCCCAAGGGCAGCCCCATGTAGAGAGCGTTGCAGTAATCCAGGCGGGACGTCACCAGCGCATGAGTGACCGTGCGTAAGGCATCCCGGTCCAGTAGGGGGCGCAATTGGCACACCAGGCGAACCTGGTGGAACGCCCCCCTCGCCACGGCTGCCACATGGTCATCCATTGACAGCCGGGCATCAAGGAGGACGCCCAAATTGCGTGCCCGTTCCACAGGGGGCAATTGTTCGCCCCCTATGGCCAGCGATGGAATCAGCTGGCTGAACCGAGGTGCCGGTAGCCACAGCCACTTGGTCTTGGAGGGGTTGAGTTTAAGTCTGTTGTCCCCCATCCAGACCCCGACGGCTTCCAAGCACCGGGACATCACTTCAACAGCCTCATTGGGGTGGTTTGGGGTTGAAATATACAGCTGAGTATCATCAGCGTAGAGGTGATACTCAACCCCAAAACCACGGATGATCTCACCCAGCGGCTTCACATATGTGTTGAACAGGAGAGGCGAGAGGACCGACCCCTGTGGCACTCCACAAGTGAGTGGCCTCGGGGTCGACCTCTGTCCCCCTGTCAACACACATTGCTTCCGGTCGGAGAGGTAGGAGCCGAACCACCGCAGAACGGTACCTCCGACTCCTATCCCCTCCAACCGGCGCAATAGGATACCATGGTCGATGGTATCAAAAGCTGCCGAGAGGTCTAATAGGACCAGGATAGAGGAACAACCTCTATCTCTGGCCCTCCAGAGATCATCGACCAAGGCTGTCTCTGTGCTGTGCCCGGGTCGGAAGCCGGACTGACATGAGTCTAGATACTCGGATTCGTCAAGGTGTTGTGGAAACTGCTGCGCCACCACATTCTCGACAACCTTCGCTAAAAACGGAAGGTTGGAGACTGGACGATAGTTAGCTAGCTCCATTGGGTCGAGTGCAGGCCTCTTAAGTAAGGGTCTCACCACCGCCTCCTTCAAGGCGGCTGGTAAGGATCCCTCACCCAATGAGGCATTCACCAGGCCCAGAAGCCAGCCTCGGGTCACCACCCAAGATGCCAGTACCAACCAGGAGGGACACGGGTCCATTAAACATGTGGTGGGTCGCAGCCGTCCACGCAACCTATCCAAATCCTCGGGGGCAACAGAATCAAACTCCTCCCAGGATGGTCTCACAAGACTCGCTGTTGGCGGCCCGTCCGGTCCACTGAGGGGGGCCCATCCGCTCCGGATCTGAGCGACTTTATCCTGCAGATATTCCCCAAACTCCTCTGCTCTGCCCTGCAAGGGTGCCCCTTGCGTCCTCTGTGACAAGAGGGAGTGGGTCACCCTAAACAGGGCGGCAGTGCGGTTATCCGCGGACGCAATAAGAGCAGCGCAATATCTACGTTTGGCCGCCCTTAATGCCACAAGGTAGGTCCGTAAATAGGCTCTTACCTGTGTTCGATCAGATTCGGAGCGTGAGGACCTCCACCTGCTCTCTAGACGTCTCCTATGGCGCTTCATCACCCTCAGCTCCTCGGTATACCAAGGAGCCCGGGTGGGTCGCTGCCGCAGGAGAGGTCGCAAAGGCGTAACCCGGTCCAAGGCCCCAGCCGCCGCCCTATTCCAGGCGGCCGCTAGGTCCTCCGACCGAGCGCGGGTCAGGGCTACAGGTAATGGCCCAAACTCCATCTGGAACCTCTCCGGCTCCATCAGGTGCTTGGGGCGGTACCAGCTTGGACCATCTGGTCCCGCCTCCTCGCGGTGGGGGGTAGCGCCAGGGAAGTCCAGCCGGAGACATGAGTGATCCGACCATGACAGGGGTGTAACAACAAAGTCCCCTATACCCAGATCACTCGTCCACTGCTCAGATACAAAAACAAGGTCCAATGTGTGGCCACCTTCGTGTGTGGGTCCCTGAATTAACTGGGTCAGGCCCATGGCTGTCATGGAAGCCATGAACTCCCGAGCCACCTCAGACGCTGCTCCCGTCGACGGCAGGTTGAAATCCCCCATAACCACAAGCCTGGGGATCTCAACCGCCGTCTCCGAGATCAGCTCGAGGAGCTCGGGCAGGGCCGCTGATGTATACCGAGGAGCCAAGTATACAATCAGCAAACCCAACTGCCTCCCTGGGCCCCATTTCACACCAAGGGACTCACACCCGGATATCTGAGGAACAGTGAACTCCCTCGGCTCTAGACCTTCCCATATAACTACCGCCACCCCACCACCCTTACCCAGGGCCCGAGGCTGATGGAATGCGTGGAAACCTGGTGGGCACATTTCCACGAGGGGTAAACCACCCTCGTGGCCCAACCAGGTCTCCGTTATCCCTGCAAGGTCCAGCTCCCCCTCAGAGATCAGCTCATTAATGAGGGGGGCCTTGTTGGTTACGGACCTTGCATTGCAAAGCATCAGCCGTAGGCCTGGGCTCTGTAGTTCCTGGCCACCTAGGTTGCGGGGGTTGGTACAAACGACCGGGCGTAGCCAACAGCCACGGTCTCCCAACCGACCTTGTAATCTTCTTTTGTCCTCGCATCCCCCCCTCCCCGCGACCGTTGTAATCAAACAACCCTCTATTGGAATAACTTGTTCCCTCTCCCCCCCCACTCCGCTCACTTCCCTCCTGGACTCACCTGTTCGTCTGGCACTGGCTTCCCTCCTGGCCTGGTTATCCCCCCCTCCCTTCCCAGAACCCCCTAAAAACAATATAAAACATTTAGCTAAAAAGCCCCTCAGCTTCCTCTTCTTCCACCTCTCGGGGTTCACAAACCCGTCATCAAGGCTGGCCCCTGAGAGAGCCAAGGGCCATACCTGCGAAAGAGGGGCCTCCCGCAGGCGGAGCAGATCAGACCTCGAATAAATTAAAACGTTGTAACAGTCCCAGTAGGGTAGGGGTGCAGATGATGCAAAGTTAGTAATTAATAGAGTCTCGGTGGAATGGAGGGTAGAAAGTTAATAAATAGAAGAGTCTCAATGGAGGGTAGGGGATATTCCAGTGTCCAGGTGGTACTTGGTACTTGGAGGCAGGGGGGGGGGGAGGGCAAGAAATGATTAAATATCCCAGGTGGTAGGGGGAAGGCAAAGGTAGCAAAAATAGTGGAGGGTAGATGAAAGTTCAGCTTAGCTGTTTCCAGGTGGATACAGCCCCCCCCCCCCGATGGATGGGGGGGCCTGGAGGGGTATGGGAGCAGCCAGGAATGATAAAATAACCCAGGAGTCCCTGGCTGCGGCTCCCTCCCTTCGTCTGCCGCCGCAGGCATCTCCCTTTGATCCTCCGACTGTCTCTGCCTCTGGCTGCTTCCCAGCCCTTCTCACCTATCAGCTGATTATTCCAATGTCCTGTTGATCCTGTCCATCATCAATAAACCTTCTTTCCAAGCAACTTCCATGGATCCAGTGTCTTTTTCCCCACTTGGAACTGAACCCAGAAGGATATTTCTTCCAACATTGTAATTTCAGATCTGTCTTACCTTGCCAATGTCCATTGTATCCAGAGTAAAGATATCTATCCGGCTACGTTCAAAGTAATTTCCTAAGTCGTTATCAGAAACCAGCAGAAATTCCTTTTTGGTGTCTGCTTTCTCACCGTACAGCTTGATCAAAACCTTCGAATCTGAGCTGGCTCCTGGAACATCTCCTGTCTTAATACTGATGTGATAACTGATATCTGAAAATATATTAACAGTTGCACACAAGAGACACGATCACATCCTGCAAAAGTGCGACCTTTGTTTCCTCCAGGGACGATCAAAGCAGAGAGGGGAAAAAAATGAAGGTTTTTTTTTTGGGGGGGGGACGACTCAAAAATTCATAAATGAAATTAAGTCTGAGGAAAAGGATGCCCTGAATGGTAACACCCCCTGCCCTTTAAGAGAGCAAAGGATGAACTTAATTACGTAATTTAGGTAACTTATGAAACTTTCCCCATATCTTTGTTATCAGCTGGATTCACATCAAATATGTCAGGTTTAATTAATTAAGGGAAAGATATTTATAACAGGGTGTCAAACTGAAAGACCACTGGCTGGATCTGGCCTGCAGGGTGCTTAGATCTGGCCCACTGGGCGACCTGGAAACAGTGAAGGACCAGACCGTGGTGTCTCTGCCTGTGAAAACGGAGCTCCATTTTCCCTGGCAGAGGGTTGCGGGAGCCTCTTGCAGCCGAAAACGGAGCTCGGGAGCCCGTTTTTGCTTGCACAGCACTCGGGCCGCCATAGACGGCCCTGAAACAAGTGATATCCAGCCATACTGGCCAGCACTGGCCATGCCCACCTTGGCCCCCCAATGTCAAACACAACCCTGATGCGCCTGTTGTGGCCTGCAGCCCTCACAGGAGCCGTTTTCACTGTCAGAGGGTGGCAGGAGGCCGTCACAGCCCAAAACGGAGCTCGTGATGTCCGCCTGCAGCCCCCACGGGCTCCGTTTTCACTGGCAGAGGGTGGCAGGAAGCTGTCGCAGCCAAAAATGACCATGGTTGCATGAAAAACTACAGTTGCGTGAAAAACAGTCATATGATAAATAAGTCACTGTTTTCAGTGCCATTGTAACTTCAAACGGTCACTTAACAAGTGGTTGTAAGTCAAAGGCCATTTGTAGTGCAGTTACCGTATTTTTGGGGCTATAAGACACACTGGTGTAAAATACAGGTAGGTCTGTCCTCCACAACGTGTTCAAAGTGTTGACAACACTTTGAAACCATAGGCAACACGTTCACAAAGACTAACTTCCCAACTAAATTCTGGGAATATCAGGCCGGATGCCACATCTTTTTTATGGGATGCGGGGGAAATCTTACTGATCTCAGATTGGACAATTTATTTCCCAGTATGACAACGTATTCATCTTTGACATAATGATAGCCTTCACAGAACCCACTAAACCTAGTTACTGAAATGAACTCACGCATTAATACAATAATAATACAATAGTAGAGTTGGAAGGGACCTTGGAGGTCTTCTAGTCCAACCCCCTGCCTAGGCAGGAAACCCTATACCGTTTCAGACAAATAGCTATCCAACATCTTCTTAAAGACTTCCAGTGTTGGGGCATTCACAACTTCTGGAGGCAAGCTGTTCCACTGATTAATTGTTCTCACTGTCAGGAAATTTCTCCTCATTAGATCTGTAGGGAGTTAGCACACACCCGTCTCCTACAGGAATGAAATATTTTAGGAAATAATAAAAGGGCAAAATATTTCCCCTAAAAGGGAGGCGGAAACTCAGCTCCCCCACCTTTGTCAATGGGCCATTAAGGCCTGGGCCAGTCTATTCTACATAACAAAGATCTACCTCCTTCAGGCAGAGCCATAATAGGAATCCCAAAGCCCTTTCATTACGTCATCACCCAGCAAGGGTCAACCAAGCTTGGGACTCAGCACAGCCTACAGAGTTGCCCCTGCATGACCCCATGGGAATCTGGCAACCAATTAGAATACAAGCTCAAATTCAAAAGCCCAGAGAGGGCATAAAACCCAGGCACTTTCAGCATCTCTTCCCTTTTTTCCCAGGACCTCAAGCCATGTGCTCCTGTCCATCATTAAACCATCTTTCCAAGCAGTCTCCATGTTTCCAGTGTCTTTTTCCTCTCTTGGAACTGAACCCAGAAGGACATTTCTTCCAACAGATCAAAGCAAGGAACAAATGGAATGCTTTACACCACTCACTGAGACCACAAAACACTTAATACAGGTTCAGAAGAAAACATAACAAAACAAAACAAGAGGAAACAAAGGGTCTTCTTTAAGGGGAATTCTACACATCAGTTCATTGTGGAGGTAAGAGAAAATGTGCTTTGGACACTTCCAACAACTTGGGAACCATAGGGCAGAGTTAAAGAAGGGCGAGAAGGAGCTAGATTGCAAGAAACGGTCAGAACAGAATAACAGAGCTGGAAGGGACCTTGGAGGTCTTCTAGTCCAACCTCCTACACAATCAGGAGAACAGATACTATTTCAGACAAATGACTTTCCAATCCCCAGTATTGGAGCACCCAAAACTTCAAGAGGGAAACTGTCACACGAATTAATTGTCCTCACTGTCAGGAAATTTCTCCTTAGTTCTAAGTTGCTTCTCTCCTTGATTAGTTTCCACCCATTGCTCCTTGTTCTGCCCTCAGGTGCCTTGGAGAATAGTTTGACTCCCTCTCCTTTGTGGCAACCCCTGAGATATTGGAAAACTGCTATCATGTCTCCCCTAGTCCTTCTTTTCATTAAACTAGACATACCCCGTTCATACTAAACAAGCTTGTTTGAATGCAGCCTCTATTTTTTTTTAAATCAACTGATTAAGCATGTTTGACGATATGATCAGTATATAATATGATGATAGTAAAAGTGATGGTATTCAGTCAGTTCGGACTGGTTCAAGCGAAGCGGTAGTGGTGACCAGTGGGCCCCACCTACCCACCCCAGCTCTATGTTGTCCTATTTAGCCACCTTTTCTAAGCCGCACGCATGTGTGTAAGCTGCACATGAGCAAAGTGCATGCCCGGGAGGACATGCAGATGCATGGAAGGCGCACATGTGCATGAAGCGAGTGTGTGCACACACGCTCACATTGTCGGTGCGCTGCAAACTGGTGGTAAACATATGTGAAACCCGCCTCTGGATAGTAACTATGCCAGGGGTGTCCAAACTTGGGAACTTTAAGACTTGTGGACTTCAATTCCCAGAATTCCCCAGGCTGGGGAATTCTGGGAGTTGAAGTCCACAAGTCTTAAAGTTCCCAAGTTTGGACACCCCTGAACTATGCGAACTATGCACATACATAAGAATAAATGATAAACCTCTGAAAGAATTTTATCTCGAATTTAAAAAGCTGAGATGTGGTGAACTCAACAGGAGAGAGATTTCTTTTTTTGCAGCTGTTAGGGGGATGTCGTTCAGCAAATAGGAATGGTAAAAATAATATGTTTCTCGCGAACTCAAACAAAAACGACAAAAGAGTCACGTGATAACAAAGCGAACTCACTTTCCAGCATAGACGATCTCCCATCTGGAACCAACTCTCGGACAATCTGGCCATCGTCCTCATTTTTGTCAAGCCATCTGGTTAGCAAATAAAATGTGAGTTATCTGCTATCACCGATGAAATATTAGAAGGCTTATTATAATTCTGGGAGGGACGGTGCGTAGTGAAGGAAAAGCAGTGTGTTTAGAGTGGTTTTTTTTTAAAAAAAAAATCAGAATCTAGAATAAAGAAACAGATTATTGGCATGCTTGTGAAAAAAAAAAAGCATCGCACATTACAAAATTCAGACATACAGCTTTTGAATTCCACTTTCTAATAAGCATTCTCTACTCCTGCTCGTAGATTGACTAAAAACAAGAGAGAGGGGTGGGGGGTGGGGAGAAATGGATTTGTAGCCAGTTAATGCCATAATGATTTCAACTCATTAAAAAAAATTAATATTTCTGGTACGGAAGGTTGAGAACTGTCTTAAAAGTTCTAAAACATGTGTCAACACCACTTGATCTAACGCCTACCATCTTGCATTCCAAGTACTCTTCTTTAACACACCAAGTTAATTTTATATGGAGTTTAAAACCTGTTGTTTCGCTCCCCCGAGTCCATTTTGTTTCATTTCTGGATTTTATAAACAAGAAATCAAGGCAAAGAGTTATTCGAGTCAAGGTCAACCCTGTTGATTTCCATAGACAACAATCTAGATCCGTGACGGAGAACAGGTGGCACGCGTGCCACAGGTGACATGCAGAGCCCTCTCTGCGGGCACCCAGCTGTCAGATCTGCCCAGCTCCACTGCACCTCCTGCTGGCCAGCTGGTCTTCGGGTCTCTGCCATGCATGTGCGTGGGTGCTCACATCACATTTTGGGGGCTCCTGCAGCTCCCCTGTGCTCATTTTGGGCCTGGAAGTCCTCCTGCACCAACCTGGAAGCCAAAATGGGGTGCAGGGTCATGGCGCAAGCCCGCCCCCCACAGCCCCATTTTGGGTCTGGAAAGCCACCTGTACTAACCTGGAAGCCAGAAATGGGTGGGGGATGCATGCACGAGGAGGTGGAGGACCAGGGGGGCTCGGCCGTGCATGCAAGGGGGGCAGACCACATAGTGGGGGTTGCGCATGCATTGTATTATGGGTGCGGGCATCCACTTTTGGCACACAATGACAAAAAGTTTAGCCATCACTGATCTAAATGGGCATATCATTTTCTTGGCACAAGAATCCAAATTTCCAGTTGTTGCCTTCTACTCATATGGACAGGGAGATGATAACATCCGTAGCTTTTCTCTAGTCCAGTCTTCGACCTTGTGAGTTCTTGGTGCTTTCCCAGACCCGACTCTGCTCAGCTTTTTTTTCCCAGATCAGCTCCAGAATCATCATCAACAAAGGTTCCCTTAAAGGTAGATTGCAAATATAAGTGTACCACGATGTCGGAAGCAGGAGATTAAAAGTGGGTCACCAACCAAACAGAAGCGGGTTCTGTTTAAATCTTGTGTACACTACTTAAAAGAAATAAGACAGCTATTGTGACTGCTCTAGATAAACAATGAGCAACTGTTAGTAATTTATTCTGAGGAGTGGCTTTGAATTTAGTGCAGATACAATTTTGCTGGGTAGTGTCAAGTCATTTTAACTGGGTTTGGAAGTTTTTTTAAATGATATTTGTTATTTGTGTAAGATGGCTTACAGAAGGCTTCCAATGAAGTTTTGTTGTTGTTTTTCTTAGGGAAGACAGATCAATTTGAAGAAGGAACTAGCTCACCAAAAAACACTTTTAAAGACTAAGTTGACACTCAGCTTGCAAGTTGACACTTGCAATTCAAAAGAACCCTAAAATTTTGGCTTGGCTGTTTGCCACTGTTTAATTACTGAGATAACGAATCCTTTGGCTGAGGGCCCAGACAACTCATGTTCAATAGAGCAACCCAGATAAGTCAAATGAAGCAACACAGATAGTCCAAACGAACAGACACAGCTAGAATACATAGATTTTCTTAACTACTAATTTGAACTGTTGTTTCCTGCAAATGTCCCCTCCCAACACCTCACCTATAATCTCTCTTGGGAGGGGCCAATCCACAACCACCTGTGCTTAATCACTTTCTGTAAATTTGCTACAAAGTTGCTGCTTCCATTTCTCAGCCCTTCTCAATCTAGCATCAGTGACAAACTGCCTTTGATCCTCCCCACTGCTCCATGCCTCAGACGCCTCCTGGTGGCCAACCAGCCTCTCTGGTCCCTGCTCTGAGTCTGAACCCTGCACAGGGTCCTCCACATCGTCCAGGACAGACTCATATGGTTCCTCGCTATCCGAGTCCATCAGCAGCTCAACCGGATCCTGCTGTGTCACAACACTTTCCCTACCAGTTTGCAAATGTGAGCACATGCTCCCCCTGCCACGCATGCACTTTGATCGTGCACATGACTTGCATGCATGCGTGCGGCTTGAAAACATGCCTAAATAGGACGGCATAGAGCCGGCGCAGCGGGCAAGTCCACCTGCGATTTCCACTACTGGTTCGGGCAAACCAGTCCGAACCAGCTAAATACCACCTCGGATGTCACCCCCTAGTCCTTCTTTTCTCTAGAATAGCCATACCAATTTCCTGCAACCTGTTCTTCATTCATTTTAGTCTCCAGGCCAATAATCATCTTTGTTGCTCTTCTCTGCACTTTTTCCAAAGTCTCAACATCTTCTTTGTAACTTGGAGAACTTTTGTAACTTGGAGACAATTGATGCAATTGAAAGGAAATAGAGGAAGGGTCTAAGAAAAGTATGTGGGGAAAAAGACAAAAATCACAATATGTTTTAAGAATTGAAGTCTTCAAAGAATTACTTTCCTTCCAGCGTCTCACAATTGTGGCCAGAGTATCTAATGTGTTTTGCCAATCTTGTTGTAGTACAGAACCCCATTACAGGAGTGGGAATCTAATGACTAGACATGAAGTTACCACAATGGTGAAGACGTCTTAGTCTTCTTGACTTCTTCTTGACATTTGTCTGCGCTCACTTCTGTCACACACTCTCCAAGACAGTCCACTGTCCCTTTAACAGGTTTTTGAGTTCAAAACAAACATTTCAAGACGACTGTCAACAATTCTGCTCAGTTAGCAATGAATGACGAATTCTGCTGTTTTGGTAGGCAAATTTCTCCTGGAGCTGCTGATTTCACTGGTTGATGTTTCCGATGCTAAGCGAGAATACTTTCATACTAAGTGGGTGGCATCAAAATGTTCTTTGTTAAACCCTGAGTGTTTTGTCTATCATGCCATTGTAGCTGAATATCCACTGAGGAAAGTTACACAATTGGACACACAATTTATCTGTCCATCCTTGATTGGAGATCCTGAAGGTGCATTAAGAAAGCATTTCATATGATGACACAAGGGATTAGGAAGCAGGAACTTATGACAGGATGCATGTGTTGTGGCCCGCCAACGGCCAGCGGAGCTGGCAGCTGATTCGGACAGTGAGGAGGTTGGGGAGGAACATTGGCCAGTCCTGGAGCCTGGGGAAGGCTCGGACGAGGGCTCTGCGTTGGAGGCAGAGAGGGGGCCAAGGCCGTCTGGCGGTTCTCAGCTGCCTTCAGAGCTAGACAGCAGTGAGGCAGAGGAACAGCTGGAGCCTGTTCCCAGTAAGCATATGCACATAGCTGTCAGAAGACAGGAACAGCTAAAAAAACAGGGTCAACTTGGGAGTAAAGCCACAGGTAAACAGTGAACGGCCCCTCCCATAGGAAATAAAAGAGGAGCGAAAGGGGAGTAGGCTTTTTCAGGAAACAATTCGTTCGTCCATTCGTTTCAGGAGTGTGAGGATCTGTCCCTGAATCTCCGAGGTTAAGCCTTTCCTTGCACAGTGCTGCGTTTGGAAAATATTTACATGGAAGATTTCCAAGCTAGATAATGTATGTGGTCATAATTACTCCTTTGAAATATTGTTTGCCAGGCCTTGCTGAATGTGAAGGAGAGGAAATCACATTTGTTTAATAAAAGGGGTTTTGTCAGGACCAGGAATCTGCTTCATGCTTTTTATTTATTTATTTATTTATTTATTTATTTTATTAAATTTGTTAGCCGCTCCCTCTCCACAAAGGGACTCGGGGAAGCATAGGGCAGAACAGCATGTACTCTGGCCATCTTCAGAACAAATGACATTGGGTTGTGTTGAGTTACTAATCCTGAAGGAAATAAACAGGAATGTAATTATAGGAATGTCCAAAGGGTGGCATGGAGTCTTATAATCATCATTAGATTGTTGATTGTGCTCTCCCACAATCCTCAGCTGTGGGTATTAAGGTATTAAAGAGTATTTTGAATCTTGACAGTCTGCCTATAACATTACTATGAAGAACTGGTTTTAGGTCGAAGATACTGGTTGAAATAGCTCTACTGCAATAAAGTTAAAGCTTCAGAATCATTGTTTGATAATACAGGATATGATTTGATCACATTGCTTTCATCATTCTTGACAACATATAAACCTTGAAACAATCAATGGCTCAAATCCCAATGGCCCAATCCAGTACAATGGTACCTCAATACTCATCATTAATTGTTTCCGGGAGTTGTGATAAATACTAAAACCGATGAGTATCAAACACATTTTTGCCATATGGAATAATGTAGTGCAGGGGTGTCCAAACTTGGGAACTTTAAGACTTGTGGACTTCAACTCCCAGAATTCCCCAGCCAGCATGGCTGGCTGGGGAATTCTGGGAGTTGAAGTCCACAAGTCTTAAAGTTCCCAAGTTTGGACACCCCTGATGTAGTGAGTTACAAACAGAGGTGGTATGTAGCTGGTTCGGACCAGTTCGGGCAAACTGGTAGCTGAAATCTTGAGTAGTTTGGAGAACCAGCAAATACCACCTCTGGTTGGGCCTCCCTCCCGCCTCCGTTGTTCCGTCCTATGTTCCCTTGCTTTTTTAGCTCAGTTGATTTGCAGAGTGGATTGCCGCACCTCATCTGAGCTAAACAACAAATCAGCTCACCGCACTGACACCGAGGGCAGTCTTTGAGTGCTGTGCGCGCACACGAGGCACAGTCTCGTAGAACCAGTAGGAAAAGATTTGGAATCCCGCCACTGGTTACAAGGCAGCCAACAAGTTGTAGATTGTGTGTTAAGTACCAAACAAGTGATGAGTACCAGGACAAAATTTTTGCATCAAAATGTGTTGAATACCAAATTGGATGAGTTTCAAAGCAGTAGAGTATCGAGGGACCACCATATCCCAATCTCAATATTAATGGAAACGGGTTCAGAATAATACATTCTTAATAAAATTGTCCACCCTCTCAAATGAAATGAATATATCTTCTCTTCAACCTCTTCTTTTTTCCAAACAGAGGCCATGTTTCCAATTTGATGATTCTTAATTCAAATGAAACCAAATGGACCCTTCTCCACAAAAATGCTGCCTTCAGCAACATCCTCGTGGAAGGTCCAACCGTACTCAAAATCATGATGTCACATCGTTGTCGATCAATATTAAGCATTTCAAACCCATGAAAGATTCAGAAGTCTCCTTGACCAGCAGGCCTGGAATGGATTTTATCCGAAATCTACAGGTCATGGAGAGGTCTACTTTCCTTTATAATGGAGGATGCAGTTGGCTTGCACCTTGGTCTTAGGAGACCACAACGCAACCTACAAACAGAAGGCAGCCAAGTTGACAGAGAACTACGGTTGTCACCCTGGGCTGGCTGCTTCCTCTGCAGGCTATCATGTGATTGTAACCTAGAAGGCCGAGATAATGGAGGTATGAGGACAGCAAAGTCATTTTTCTCGAGGTAGCCATCTCCACCCAAAAGGATGATGGTGAGATGAATTACATACTTCCCCTTATGCACATGGGAAAAATAGAAGCATGTTTGTATTTTCTCGTCTCTCCAACCTATAAAGATGGTCCCAAATTTGTCTAGTGGTTAAAGCACTGGGCTAAAAAGCAGGAGACCATGGGTTCAAGTTCCGCCTTAGGCATGAAAACAGCTGGGTGACCTTGGGCCAATCACCAGGCAATTAAGAGTCCTAGTACTGCCTTAGTCATGAAAGCTGGCTGGGTGACATTGGGGCCAGTCATTCTTTCTCTGCCCATCTAACTCTCAGGTTTGTTGTGGGAAAAATAGAAGGAGGAAGGTGTGTTGGATATGTTCACTTCCTTGGGAATTAATTTAATTTAATTCAATTAACAGTGAAAAACAACCAAATGATCATCTGCATTCATCATAAACCTATCTTACCTTTTCTCCCAGAAGCTGAAATCATTTTCTTTGGAAATGTTAAAGTGGGGTGCTGCTCAAATTTTAGGGGCATCCCAAATCTATAAAACAGGGATCTCTGAACTTGGCAACTTTAAGACTCCCAGAATTCCTCAGTTATTCATCCACGGTCAGCTGAGGAATTCTGGGAATTGAAGTCCACAAGTCTTAAAGTTGTAGTTTTGGACATCCATGCTATAAAGGTATGTTTATGAAATAGGTTACAAAAGGATTCTGAGCATTTGCCATCATTCAGGCAACAAGAGCCAAAGCAAATTAAGGAAATACATACTAAGGAAAGGCTGGTGGTTTTTTTTTTTAAAGCAGCTATTTTGAAAAGAATTCATTCACCGAAGGGGATGTTTACAGTTTAGGGCATGGACTAATTTTTGTGGTGGGAGGATTCCCTTTTTGTAGTTTAGAAGTTGGCACATCCATAATGCTAAAGAAAATTGATGGCAGGTGCTGTGTCAGATGAGACAAAATGAGACTACCTGTTGTGGCCCGTCAGTGATCAGCACAACTGGCAGCTGATTCAGACAGTGAGGAGGTTGGGGAGGAACATGGGACAGTCCTGGAGTCTGGGGAAGGCTCTGAAGAGGGCTCTGTATCAGAGGAAGAGAGGTGGGCAGAGCCGTCTGACAGTTATCAGCTGCCTTCGTAGTCAGACACCAGTGAGGCAGAAGAACAGCTGGAGCCTGTTCCCAATGTGCGCATGCGCAGAGCTGCTAGGAGAAGGGAACAGATAAGGAACAAGGGTCGACTTGGGAGTAAGGCCACAGGTGGACGGTGAGTGGCCCCTCCCATAGGGAATAAAAGAGAAGCAAAAGGGGAGTGGAGTTTGCAGGAGACAATTAGTTCACTCCTGCATTCTTGCCAAGTATTGCGGCATCTGAAAGATATCGTCCTGGCCAAGCCTGATAATTGTAGGTAATTGTGAATTATCTTGAAAGACTGTGGGGGAGGAAAGACTTTGCTGGAGAGGAATTCACTGTAAATTAAATAAAAGGGGTTTATCGGGACGAGGACTTGGCTTCATGCTGCTGAGGAAGCCTAGGTCAGAAAACTACCTACTATAGGTAGTCTTCAACTTACGACCACAATTGAGCTCAAAATTTCTGTTGCTCAGCAAGCAATTCTTAAGTGAGTTTTGCCCCCTTTTATGACCTTTCTTGCTGGTTGTTAAGTGAATCACTGCAGTTGTTAAGTTACTAACACGGTTGATCAATGAATCTGGCTTCCCCATTGATTTGGCTTGTCAGAAGGTCCGCAAAATGGGATCACGTGACCCTCGGACAGTGCAACCGTCATAAGTACATGCCAGTTGCCAAGCGTGCGAATTTTCGATCACGTGACCATGAGGATGCTGCAACGGTCGTAAGTGTGAAAAACGGTCATAAGTCACTTTTTTCAGTGTCGTAACTTCCAATGGTTGCTAAAAAATGCTTGTAAGTGGTGGACTATCCTTACTTGGCCTATTTCCTATTTATTTTGCATGTCTATATTATAGGATGGGAGATAGGAACTAATGTGTTTTTCTTCTTTTTTAAAAGGTGTCTAAGGAGACAATTAAACTGCATGTATATGAAATGAAGATTAGTTTCCCCCAAATAATTAGCTTTAAATGGAAAAAGTCATCTGAAATTCACTGAGAATATAGTAATGCAAAGGAAATTGTTTCTCCATCAGAGATGGAGATAACTTCGGGGTTATCTTTCTTTGGGGTGAATATATTTTTAAATCCTTTTTTTTTTTCATTTTGTCGAAGAAAAAAGCAGGGTTATTTGCAGGAGTTTTGTCGGCTTAATATTCCTTTTTTCTCATGATTGGAACAGCTTAGTTTTGAATCCCTGTTCTTTTATGTATTTATTCCTATTCTCTGGGTAACATAAAGTATGGATCTCCATGGAGATTCTCAGTCATCCAGGTCATGGTGGTCTCAAAGATGCTTTTTCAAAAGGCAGATGGACTTCTGTTTTTTCCTTGAAGACGTTTCGCTTTTCATCCAGGAAGTTTCTTCAGTTCTGACCGGACGGTGGAGATGGAAGGATTTACAGTATATTACTTGCAGTCATCTGGTCATTAGCCCTCTTTCTGAGGTTTGTTCTGAGGCCCCTGTTTATCTGTGCCCTCGGGGTCACCTGAATAGTCCAAACCAGAGGTGTTATTAAGCAGGTTCTGACCAGTTCTGGAGAAACAGTAGCAGAAATTTTGAGTAGTTCTGGAGAACCGGTAAATACCACCTCTGGCTGGCCACGCCCCCATCCATTCTCTGTCTCCTGAGTCCCAGCTGATTGGGAGGAAATGGGGATTTTGCAGTATCCTTCCCCTGGAATGAGGAGGGAATGGAGATTTTACAGATTCCTTCCCCTGCCACGCCCACCAAGCCCACCAAGCCACGCCCACATCTTGAAAGTAAAACATCTTGAATCCCACCACTGGTGCAAATGGGTGTGGCCCATCAGTATTTGAAAGACAAAAGCCACTCTTTTCAAGAGAGCAAAGTCCACATTCTGGACAGAGAGGACCATTGGTTTGAAAGATGTGTCAAAGAAGTTATCTACATCAATTTTGAAAGCCCTGTCACAACAGGAGAAGGGATACAACACAACCTACCTCCTGTTTAACACACAACCCTTTCAGCAGTTCCAAAGAGGTTCCACACTCATTTACACTATTCAGATGACCCCAAGGGCACAAATAAACCTCCAAGTGGCCACAATGCAGTGGTGCAATTTGGCTGATTCTATCCGGTTCGGGCGAACTGGTAATAGTGGCAGAGGGAGGCTCCGCCCACCCACCTGGACGTCATCACATCCTGTTTTTGACACTCTGCGCATGCGCAGAAGATCCTGTGCATGTGCATAGGTGGGCGCTCACATTTGCGAACTGGTAGCAAAGGTAAGCTGATTTCACCCCTACCTCAATGACTCTCAGAAGGAGTGCTAACGACCAGAGGACTGCAGGATTATAAATCCTTCCATTCTCCACCATTCAGCCAGAATACAAGAAGCTTCTTGGTTGAGAAGCGAAACATCTTCAAGAAAAAAAGAAAGAACAAAGTCCAGTTGCCTTTTGAAAAAGCACCTTTAGGATAAGGTATGAATGCAACTCTAATTTATATATTGCTGGAGAATGAGGCAGGAAAGAGGTCTCAAGGCTGCTGAAGCTGTAATTCAGAATCTATACGGTAGAAAATTTCCAAGTTTTAAATGTCACTGATATTTAAAATAAAATAAAATATCTGTGCCGATTTTAAGAAATGCTGTCGGGAAAACATTTTTGTTCCATTTTTTTGTCAGTGATGCTGTCTTCCTACTTGAAAAGCATCTGTTTTTATCTGTGCATTTTTTCATTATTGTGCAATGTTTGCCTGCTTCAAAGCCTCGACTCCAGATAGGTCATATTCAACATATGACCACAACGGAGATCAGAATATCTGTTGTTAAGCAAAGCGGTTGGTCAGTGAGTCAGGCCCAACATTATTATGAGCTTTTTTGCCATCTGAATCTTCAAAACTGAACTGCTCAAAAAATTGACGGAGATAGGAAGAGAAATCTTGACAGAAGCACCAGTGATAACCAAAGATAAGCTGATGGAAAGAGCAGATGCTGGGTTTCGAGCTTTTATGAGATACGAAAGGAACAAAATGTTGCAAAGAGATGTTCATACAAGATTTATTAAGAAAGTAACTAGAATATTAATGCTACAAATGGCAAGAGATATAAGACTGCACTATTACTGAAAAGATACAGGTTGATGCAATGAAAATGTATAATAAAAGCTAAGCTAAATTTAGTTTACTAGTAGTATGTATAAAATGAAGCGACAATAGCTATAGTTAAATAATGATTAATAATGATAACAATACATATAGATATATTAGTTTGACAATATGAAATTTTATATAAACAACATATGGAGAATATGAGAGGAGGTTTAAAAGCTTTATCTAGAATATATTATGAAGATGTATTGTGACTGGATGATTTTAGGATGATTTAATGGAATGTTATCATATAATCCTATTCTAGATTTTGAATATTATATATAAAAGGATGTAAAAACAATTACAGTCAAATTAAGGTTGAGATATAATCATCGTGATATACATGAATATGGGTGAATTTAAAATATGTGATTTGATGGGAAAAGCAGGTGGTGACTATGGAAGAGATGCATGGAAATACTGTAACCAATTGACACACTTTCTACAATTTGTAATGGAAGATGGGTGTTTTTTTATGTTTGTTTGTCTTTGTTCAAAAATAAATAAAAATTGTTTTTTTTAAAAAAAAACGGAACCGCTCTTCCCATCCCTTAACTACCTGAAATTATTTTGACTCAAAAAAG
Source organism: Natrix helvetica (assembly GCF_964273705.1). Lineage (NCBI taxonomy): Eukaryota > Metazoa > Chordata > Lepidosauria > Squamata > Natricidae > Natrix > Natrix helvetica. Next base: position 9,014,307 of record NC_138552.1, read on the forward strand.
GAATAAAAAATGCTTTCCCAGCTCATGCTTCGAGGGGGAAATGTGCTGTTAAGTATTTAAACATGCTCCCACCAGGCGTTTCTTCTCTCCAGATTATTTGCTTAAAAGAATCTTTTATTACGGGAGACCTTTGGATACTGAAATGTCAGTGAGTGCTTTGCCATTCCAGTTCATATGGAGTAGCTCTCTTGTTCGAGCCTTTTCTCACCTCATCCGGCAGCAAATATAAATCACAACGAAGAGGTTGGATACGACCCTCCCAACATTCGTTGCTTAACTGTCCAAGAATGATTTTTTTTTCAATTTGTTGGTATGAATTGCGGCCTTCTCTTTAAGGTCACTGTTAGTTGACCCCTAAGGTCACCATTAGCTAACCACCGTTTCTGCTGCATCCAGTATAAGACTACAATAAGGTTTTAATGTTGGGTTTTATTAAAAAAATAATGATCTAATAAAGGAGAATGTTTGTAGCTGAAATGAGGGGTCCCTGGTGTTCTCTGACCTTGATTGTTTTCTTGCAGACGTTTCATTGCCCAAATTATGTAACATCATCAGTGCTAAAAGAGTGTGGGTGTCAGGCCTGCAGTTATATTCCTTTTTAGGATCTTTGGCCTGCCACACTCTCTATTATTTCGTTATACCATTTCATTAGTGTAGTAATTGGGAGGGGGAATAGAAAGGAGTAGAATTGCGGAATGTGTTGTTGTCATTCTTTTCTAGAAGCCCAAAGTCATCTTTTGTCTCTGCACCTCTGCACCTGACCGGAACCAGCTTGGTGGAGATGCCAGCGTGGCCGAAGAAGATTGGACCATGTGCTGGATTGATGGGTGTGGGGATAAGATCATGAACTTTCAACTGGGTGGACTCCCAGGAAGCTTTTAGATTTGGAATTTCCACAGATGTGCCAACATGTCTGTCTTACTAAATTGGAACTTTAAGGATAGCTCTGCCTTGGACTCTGATTTAATTCTGCATGATATTTGGGACGCTGACATTATCCCAAATTTGCTGGGAGGACAGGGGTGGAATTTAGCCAGTTCAGACTGGTTCAGGTGAACAGGATGTTAATTTTACACCTGGTTCGCCAAACCGGCAGTTTCGTCCTCCCCAGACTCCAGAGGCCTGGTAGACTGGCTAGCCCCAACCACCTGAGAGGGATTTGGCTGAAGCACAGCTGCAGCAGGACAACCCTGAGGTTTCAGGTGGGGAAAGCACATCGCTGCATCCGGTCAAGGATGAGGAAGAGGAGCTGCCTGCTGCACCTGATCCAAAAACACATAGGGCAGAGAAAAGGCAGGAACAGCAAAAGTCAGCCAGATTACTCGCAAGGAGAAAGCCTCGCCCTTCTTAATGGGCTTACACCAGGAGCTGCCTAGCACAGCAGACAGAGGGAGGCAATGCTGGGAACAGTGATTTTCATTTCCTGGCTGTGCGTTTTTTGGTTGTTGTGATTCCTGCCTCGCTTTGGATTGACCCCGTGCCTTGACTTGGATCGTGCCTCCTCTTGAACCCTTTGGTGTTGTGGATTTAATTTTGCCTGGTGGGTTTATTTTGAATGGGAAACTTACAAGTGCCTCGTGGACTCACTGGCCCAGTATATGTCTGCTTGTGGCTGGAGCTACTTGGGACAGTTCTGGGGATTTTGGGGAAGGGAATTGCTGGGGAATATTAATAAACCCACTAAACCGTGTGTGTGTGTGTGTGTGTGTGTGTGTGTGTGTGTGTGTGTGTGTGTGTATACCTACCTAGGTAACATCATCAGAGCTAGGAGGGTGTGGTGGTGAGAGGAGGAGGAGGAGAAGGAGGAGGAGGAGGAGGACTGTTACGTCCTTGGTGTTCTCTGAGCTTAGGTGTTTTCTTGCAGACATTTCATTAGCCAAAATAGGCAACATCATCAATGCCAGGGAGTGGGGTTTGTTCTCTGTTTATTTGCATATCAGAGGTAGGCTCCTCCCAGTACTGTCCAGTACGCCAGAAGAGGTAGTGAAAATCTGGCATACCGGACCAGGCTGGTAGTAATGGTGGTATGGCCATGCCCCCGAACCCTCGTCAGAAGCTTTTTTTTTTTTTTTTTAAAGCCTTTTTCCCTGCTGGTTCCGGCAAGGGAAAGGAGATTTTAAAAACTAAAAGAAAGAGAGGGGGAGAGCGGGAGAGGGAGAGAGGAAGGAAGGATGGGAAGGGAGAAAGAAAGAGAGAAAAAAAGAAAGAAGGAAACTCACTTTTACCCAGTAGATTCAGCAAAGGAGAAAAACCAATGCTGCTGCTTTAGATCGGAACTGAGCATGCCTGGCTGTAGAATTCTGGGAGTTGAAGTCCACAAGTCTTAATGCTGCAAAGTTTAAATTGAAAAGCTGCTCAAAAGGCAGTTTGCAAAGTGACATTCAGCAGTTTGTTTCTGGGTCAACTGAACAACAAACTGGAAAAAAGGTAGGATGCTTATATGGTTCTATGTATTTGATGTTTTGGGCCACGCCCACCCAGCCACACGCCCACCAAGCCACGCCCACAAAATAGGCCAAGCCCACTGAATAGGTAGTAAAAAAAAAAATTTGAAACCCACCCCTGGTACGCATATAAGAGAACAAACACCCTTTCCTTCTACCGTAGCACTGGTGATATTGCCTAGTTAGGTAATGAAATGTCTGCAAGAAAGCAATCAAGCTCAGACCCCAGTCAAACAAGGACCCCTCAAATAATGGTCTCCATCTATATAACCCAAGGGACTGTGTTATGACGAGCAGGCAGTAAGGCAAAAGATTATCTAGATGTCCTGGATAGGTGGCTGAATGGCTTGGTACCCGAGAAGATCCTGAGTCACATTCTATACCTGTAGCAGGGGAATTCTTGAGCCTCACTTTCTGGTTGTCCGTCTTCCCTCACTATCACTTTGGCAAGGTGCCAGCCACTGCTTCCTCCTTTGCCGTCATGCCCTATTCTCACCCTGCTCACCTGCTTCAGGTGGACTGCTTCAATGATGAATTCGTCAGCCTTGATAGAAGAGGGGGGAGGGAGATAAAAGAAAGGGTTAAAATGACAGGCAGAAGAGTCAAGATCCACAGGCATTTTTTCCAGATAGCTAGTGAGTAGAGTAGAGTAGAGTAGAGTAGAGTAGAGTAGAGTAGACATAGACATAGACATAGACATAGAAATAGAAATAGAACATAACAGAATAGGAAAACATGGAATGGAATAGAATGAAGTGGAATGGAAGAATAGAATAGAATAGAATAGAATAGAATAGAAATAGAATCAGAACATAACAGAATAGGAAAACATGGAATGGAATGGAATGGAATAAGAATAGAATAGAAGAATAGAATAGAATAGAATAGAATAGAATAGAATAGAATAGAATAGAATAGAATTCTTTGTTGGCCAAGTGTGATTGGACACACAAGGAATTTGTCTTTGGTGCAGATGCTCTCAGCGTACATAAAGAAAAATAAAATAGAATACATTCATCAAGACTCATAAGGTACAACACTTAGTGATACTCATAGGTTACTAATAAGCAATCAAATCATACTAGGAAACAAATAAAACAAGATAAATATGTAAAGATACAAGCAACATGGTTGTAGTCATAAGTGGGAGGAGATAGGTACCAGGAAGGGAGAGAAGAATAATAGTAATACAGTCTTAGTAAATTATTTGACAGTGTTGTGGGAATTACTTGTTTAGCAGAGGGATGGCTAACTGTCCTTGTGTCTAGTTGTGTTGGTGTGCAATGCCCTATATAATGTCGTTTTGAGGGTAGAAGTTGAAACAATTTATGTCCAGGATGTGAGGGGTCTGTAGTTATTTTCACAGCCCTCTTTTTGACTCGTGAAGTGTACAGGTCCTCAGTGAAAGGCAGGCTGGTAGTAATTGAACTGGATAAATTGAAGTGGATAAATTGAAGTGGATAAATTGAAGTGGATAAATTGAAGCGGATAAAGATGAAGGAAAATGTTCCTTGATTTGCCTTAAGCAATAGAACCTTCCTCACTTGCATCATCTGTGAAATGGGAAGTGTAACAGCCCATTTCCAAGAAATGATAGCACCCTGTACTTTGTAATTGCTAGCCATCCTTTATAGCACCCCCCCCAAAAAAAACAAGGCTGAAAGTCCTCAAATTACGACCACAATTGAACCCAACATTTCTGTCGCTAAGTGAGACAGTTGCTCAGTGAGTTTTGCCCTATTTTATGACCTTTCTTGCCACAGTTGTTAAATAAATCACTGCGGCTGTTAAGTTAGTCACACGGCTGTTAAGTGAATCCGGCTTCCCCATTGACTTTGCTTGCCAGAAGGTCGCAAAAGGGGATCACCTAACCCCGGGACACTGTGACCGTCATAAATACAAGTCAATTACCAGGTATCTGAATTTTGATAACACGATCATGGGGGACATCGCAATGGTTGTAAGTGTGAAAAACGGTCATATGTCACTTTTTTTCAGTACTGTTGTTAATTTCAAACGGCCGCTAAATGAATGGTTGTAAGTCAAGGACTATCTGTAGAAAACTGGCCACCAGGTTAGCAAAACCAAGGTTGGTTGTTCCATGCATTTTCATAGCAGCAACAATTGCAAGAAGCGGGGTAATTTTGCATGACGAGAAAACCATCCCTGGGAGAATTCAAGAATGCCTTCTGGGGCTGCCCTAAGTACCTTAGAACAAGTCCCCACTGCCTCGTTCGCTTATCAGGGGTCAGCCAAATGCCCCTCGGGTAGTTTTCAGATATGCGTCTTCCACACAGCAGCAATTGCAATCCAATTGTTATTTCCAATGTGAATTTGTAGGCTCCCATGGGATGACTGGATAGCCTCCGTGTAATTCTCAAATGTCTGCAAGCAAGCCGTTCAAAGCTCTGGCAGGAATGTGCGAAAGGGGGGTGGAGACAGAGTGGGAGGGAGGGAGGGAGGGAAAGAGGGAGGAAGGAGAGAGGGAGAAAGAAGGAGGAAGGGAGGGAGGGAGAGAGGGAGGGAGAGAGATACAAGCAGAGAGAGAAGGAGAGAGGGAGGGAGGGGAGAGGGGGGAAGGAGGGTGGGAAAGAAAGGGAGAGGGAGAAAAAAGAGGGAAGGAGAGAGAGAGAGAAGCAGAGAGAGGGAGGGAGAGGAAGAGAAGGAAAAGGGGAGGGAAAGAGAGATGGAGCGGGAGAAAGAAGGAGAGAGGGAGAGAGAGAAGCGGAGAGGGAGGGAGGGAGAGGAAGGGAATGAGGGAGAAAGGGATGGAGAGGGAGAGGGAGGGAAAGAGAGAGGGAGCGGAAGAAAGAAGGAGGGGGGAGAGAGAGAAGCAGAGGGAGGAAGGAAGGGAAGGAGGGAGAAAGGGAGGGAGAGGGAAAGAGAGAGGGAGCGGGAGAAAGAAGGAGGGAGGGAGAGAAGCAGAGAGAAGAGGAGGGAGGGAGGGAGAGAGAGGGAAGGAGAGAGGGAGGGAAAGAGAGAGAGGGAGGGAAAGGGAGAAAAAAGGTGGGAGGGAGAAACAGAGAAGGAGGGAGAAGGAGGCAGGGAGAGAGGGAGGCAGGGAGGGGAGAAAGAAGGAGGCAAGAGAGAGAGAGAAAAGGAGGGGGAGAGAGAGGGAGGAAAGACAGGAGGGAGAGAGAGGGAGGGAGAGACTGACTTACACTGCCTTTCTCAAACTTATTAAGAGTGTTCACGCTATTCTGGAGCATCCGGTCCCCGGTGTCGCCGTGCTGCCCGATGAGACAAGCAAAAACATTGGCATCGGTCCCGCTTCCACTCACTGTCCCGGTGCACACGGTCAGTCGATACTTGATTACTGCAAATGAAGAGGTCCACCAATGAAGTCGAGCATCTTGAGATTACATGCAACTTTGCTCTCCAGAATAAATTCCCTTTCCCCTTCTCATATGCCAGTCTATCATTTTCCCCCATAACAACACTGAGAGAGGGAGATCGAGAGAAAGAAAGGGAGATAAGATAGATAGATAGATAGATAGATAGATAGATAGATAGATAGATAGATAGATAGATAGATAGATAGATAGATAGATGATAGATAGATAGATAGATAGATAGATAGATAGATAGATAGATAGATAGATAGATAGATAGATAGATAGATAGATATAGATGATAGAGATATGAGAGAGAGAGAGAGATGATAGGTAGGTAGGTAGGTAGGTAGGTAGGTAGGTAGGCAGGCAGGCAGGCAGGCAGACAGACAGACAGACAGACAGACAGACAGACAGATAGATAGATGCAAAAGGGATCCCTACAAGTGGTGGGTTCCGGATCCTGGTGCAACCAGTATGGTGCAACGGGACCTGGCATCCCCCTCATGCACTTGAGCACATGCGCGCATGTGTCCTTACCTCTGCAACGCCTCCGCGATACTCCAGGTACTCGGCAGAGAGTCGCGCACACGCTGTACGCTCCATGCGCAGAAGCGCAGAAGAACTCAAATACAGGTAAGGAGCTCAGGCGGGCAGGTGGGCCCTTCGGAACATTGTACCGGAACGGTACCCAGTGCTCCCGGCAGCCATCGATATGCCCGTACTGGGGTGTACCACCTGCAACTCACCACTGGTCCCTACTGGTTAGACCCAGTTCAGCCGAATCTCGGTAGTGGTTTGGCGGCCTTGGTTACTGGAAGCAGCAGCGACCCAGGCCTGCCATGCTCCCGGACCAATTCCACGGCCATCATTGCCTCCATCTTGTTTTTGAGTTCTGCGTATGTGCAGAACAATTTTAATTAAACTGCACGCATGAACGAACCAGCAGTAAAGCCGGCCAGAACTCACTCTTGGATAGATGATAGATAGACAGACCAGGCAGACAGACAGACAGATATAGAATGAGAGGGGGAGTGAGAGCTGGAGAGAGAAGATAGACATCTCTTACAGTGATCAGATCAAACAGATCAAAGTCTTTTAGTTAACTTCCACGGTTGAATCTCCCCAGTCTGATTCCCAGTCATCATCTGCACTCACACAACTAAAGAGAATGTTCTGTTGAGGATGATTAGAGTTGCAGCGCAGAGATGGCATTCAGCAGGATCTGACCAGTTCTGGAGAATCAGTAGTGGAAATTTTGAGTAGTTCAGAGAACCGGTAAATACCACCTCTAGCTGGCCCCGCCCCATCTATTCTCTGCCTCCCGAGTTCCAGCTGATCAGGAGGGAATGGGGATTTTGCAATATCCTTCCCCTGGAGTGGGGAGGGAATGGAGATTTTACAGATTCCTTCCCCTGCCACGCTCACCAAGTCACACCATGCCCACCAAGCCACGCCCACAGAACCGGTACTAAAACATCTTGAATCCCACCACTGGTGCAAATGGGTGTGGCCCATCAGTATTTGAAAGACAAAAGCCACTCTTTTCAAGATAGCAAAGTCCACATTCTGGACAGAGAGGACCATTGGTTTGAAAGGTGTGTCAAAGAAGTTATCTACATTAATTTTGAAAGCCCTGTCACAACAGGAGAAGGGATACAACACAACCTACCTCCTGTTTAACACACGCCCATCAAGCCACGCCCACCAAGCCATGCCACGCCCACAGAACTGGTAGTAAAAAAATTGAATCCCACCACTGAATTGCAGCATAATACACCTGCAAATATTCACCTGAGGACTATGGGAGAAGATTGGAAAAATCTGTTGTCCTTCTAATCATAGTTTCATTTGCATGAATACTAATAGTCATTAGCCACATTTTCGAAAATTTAAAGCAAGAAAGTGAAACCAGGATCAAAACGAGGTATGCAAACTTATGTAAACTGGAATATCCACCCCAATCCTACTGCTGGACTTTGGCTCTCTCTTGCTTTTAACCAAAGTTCTGGGTGACAAGAAAAGAGGCAGGGAAATTTGTGCCAAAGAGAAAGCAACATCCATTCCCCATTCGAACCAAATTCTCCCATTTTACAAATTCCAGCCGTTAACTAGCCCATATTCTGCCTTGATGGAGCTGTGCAGCTACAAGTAAGAATAAGGTTCTACATTTAGGCAAGAAAAACGAAATGCACAGGTACAGAATAGGTGGTACCTTGCTCAATAGTAGTAACTGTGAAAGGGATCTTGGAGTCCTAGTGGACAACCATTTAAATATGAGCCAGCAGTGTGCAGCAGCTGCCAAAAAAGCCAACACAGTTCTAGGCTGCATCAACAGAGGGATAGAATCAAGATCACGTGAAGTATTAATACCACTTTATAATGCCTTGGTAAGGCCACACTTGGAATACTGCATTCAGTTTTGGTCACCACAATGTAAAAAAGATGTGGAGACTCTAGAAAGAGTGCAGAGAAGAGCGAGAAAGATGATTAGGGGACTGGAGGCAAAAACATATGAAGATTGGTTGCAGGAACTGGGTATGTCTAGTATGATGAAAAGAAGGACTAGGGGAGACATGATAGCAGGGTTTCCAATATCTCAGGGGCTGCTACAAAGAAGAGGGAATCAAACTATCTCCAAGGCACCTGAGGGTAAAACAAGAAGCAACGGGTGGAAACTAATCAAGGAGAGAAGCAACTTAGAACTGAGGATAAAGTTCCTGACAGTTAGAACAATTAATCAGTGGAACAGAAGTTGCCTCCAGAAGTTGTGACTGCCCCAACACTGGAAGTCTTTAAGATGTTGGATAGCCATCTGTCTGAAACGACATAGGGTTTCCTGCCTAGGCAGGGGGTTGGACTAGAAGACCTCCAAGGTCCCTTCCCACTCTGCTATTGTATTGTATTGTATTAAGTCCTAAAAATTGAAATAAAACTCTGGCTTTATGGAAGTTGGCAAAAAAGCATCTGGTGGGGAAACATGCATGGGTCCTCGCAGTCAGCCACGTTTAATCCACAGTGGATTAAAAATAACCTTCATCAAAGCCTCGTTGACAATTTAATCATAACATTTGCAATTGTAATCATCCCAACAACATCTCAGGAAGCTGCTTTCTGCATACAGATCGATGGGCAGGTCGGTGACGCCAGAGACAGCTGGGAGAAAGAGCAACCAACTTTTGAAGTGCAAATAAAGCACTCCAGTGAGATCGAGAGCTTCGGGGGCGGGGAGGGGGCTTTTCCTGTCCTATTCCAGATAACTTGACCAAAGAAGACAATCTAATCTTCTGCAGGCAGTCCTTGAGGTACGACCGTAGTTGAGCCCAAAATTTCTGTGCTCAGCGAGCTGGTTGTTAAGTGAGGTTTGCCCAGTGGTGAAATTCAAAATTTTTCCCTACTGGTTCTGTGGGTGTGGCTTGGTGGGTGTGGCTTGGTGGTCATGTGACAGGCAACAAGCAGGAACCTCACAGAGTCACAGAGAGGTCAAAAGCAAACGATCACACTTTACACAAAAATAACACAAAAGCTGCACAACTGACGCACACACAATGCAAAAGCAGCTGGACGTCACACAAAAATGGCCCCTGCAACAAGCGGGACCCTCACAGAGAGCTCAAAAATTAACTTTAAAAAGGTTGTGGGGAAGGTTCTGGTCGTCGGAACCTATTTTTAAAATATTTTGTAAAGCATTTTGGGGAGGGGGGGTGAAACAGCCCGAACCAGTAGCATTTCATCCCTGGTTTTGCCCCATTTTACAACCTCCCGTGCCACAGTTGTTAAGTGAATCGCTGCAGTTGTTAAGTTAGTAACTCAGTGGTTAAGTGAAGTGGCTTTGATTGTCTGAAGTTCGCCAAAGGGGAACCCCAGAACTTTGCATTGGACCAGTAGCCACGGGTCTGAATTTTGATCACATGACTGTGGGTGGGTGTGATCACGCTCAGAACCACACAATGGTTGTAAGCAGAGATGGGTTGCAAATCCCGGCGCTACTGGTTCACTCGTGCTCGCGTTATGCTTCTGCACATGAGCAGAAGCGTCCAGGCGGGTGGGTGGAGCCTCCTACCGCCACCACTATCGGTTTGCCCAATCCAGGCTGAACCGGGAGCCACCCACCTCTGGTTGTAAGTGTGAAAAATGATCGTAAGTGACTTTTTCCAGTTCTGTTGTAACTTCAAATGGTCACTAAATGAAGGGCTGTAAGTTGACTACCTTATAATGTTTTAATATTGATTTGTTTTAATCTTTTAAGTATTTTTCACCTGCTTTTATAATCTGTAAGCTATTCAGAGTTAAATTTGAGAGAAAGATAGATAGAAAGAAAGAAAGAAAGAAAGAAAGAAAGAAAGAGAGAGAGAGAGAAAAGAAAGAGAGAGAGAGATAGAAGAGAAAGAGAGAGAGAGATGTACGGTAGAGAGAGAGAGAGAGATGATAGATAAATAGATAGATAAGAAAGAGAGAGGAAAGAAAGAGATAGATAGATGATAGATAGATAGATAGATAGATAGATAGATAGATAGATAGATGATAGATAGATAGGTAGGTAGATAGATAGATAGATGGATGATAGATAGATAGATAGATAGATGATAGATAGATAGATAGATAGATAGATAGATAGATAGATAGATAGATAGATAGATAGATATAGAAAAGAAGAGATGGAGATAGAGGGAGAAAGAAAAGAAAGAAAGAGAGAAAGAGATGTATGGTAGAGAGAGAGAGATAGGTAGGTAGGTAGGTATAGATATAGAAAAAAGAGAGAGAGAAGAAAGAGAAAGAGATAGAAAAGAAGAGATAGAGGGAGAGAGAAAAGAAAGAAAGAGAGAAAGAGGTGTATGGTAGAGAGAGAGAGAGAGGTAGGTAGGTATAGATATAGAAGAAAGACAGAGAGAAGAAAGAAAAAGAAAGAAAGAGAGAGAGAAAGAGATAGATAGATGATAGACAGATAGATAGATAGATGATAGATAGATAGATAGATAGATAGATAGATAGATAGATAGATAGATAGATAGATAAGATATATATAGAAGATAGATATAGATATAGATATAGATGATATAGATATAGATATAGATATAGATATAGATATAGATATAGATATATAGATATATAGATATATAGATATATAGATATATAGATATATAGATATATAGATATATAGATATATAGATATATAGATATATAGATATATAGATATATAGATATATAGATATATAGATATATAGATATATAGATATATAGATATATAGATATATAGATATATAGATATATATATATATATATATATATATATATATATATATATATATATATATATTTATTTTCGTAGATTTTAACGGGTGTAGGTATGCTGGTCTTGTTGTATTCGGATCTTTTCCCATGTAAGATTGAGATTGTCTTGGCAACGTTTCAGCAAGGTCTCACTCGCCATCCTCAGATGAGATGTTGGCTATTTTTTGGTCAGTGCTAACATCTTAAGAAACCCCAAAGACAAGATCCAGCTAGAAAACCAAGGAGTCTATGAAATACCATGCCAAATCTGCCCGGCAACATACATTGGACAAACCAATAGGAGAATAAATGCACACATCGCAGATCACCAGAACGCAGTCAGAAAAAAAGAAAAAACTTCCTCCCTTTTCCAGCACCTTAAAGCAACAGGACATGAAATTGATTTTGAAGGAACCAAATTAATCTCCAAAACAGAACACTTCAACAAGAGAATAATTATGGAAGCCATCGAAATAGAGAAACACCCCCACAACATGAATAAACGTGACGATACCTCTCACCTACCAGACATCTGGAAACCAGCCCTAGTCAACAAACGAGCCCCACCCACCACCCATGCCATTACAACACAAAAGAAAACACCAGCCTGAAGATGGCGAGTGGGACATCGCCGAAACGTTGCCAAGACAAGATTGACAATCTCAATCTTACACGGGAAAAGACCCGAATACAACAAGACCAGCATACCTACACCCATGAAATATATATATATGTATGTATGTATATGTATATGTATATGTATATGTATATGTATATGTATATGTATATCAGTGGTGGGTTCCTGCTGGATCGCACCGGATCGCGCGCGCTCCCTTTCAGCGCTCCACCTGGCTTGCGCGCTCCCTTTCAGCGCTCCACCTGGCTTGCGCGCTCCCTTTCAGCACTCCACCTGGCTCTCGCGCTCCCTTCCGGCGCTGAAACCGGAAGTACAGTCTTGCCCCGGCCCTGGCGAAGCAACGACGCCTGCCTGCGCTCCACCAGCTCGGCTGGGAACGGAGATGTTTCCTCAGCGGAGCGGAGCGCCTGAAAAGACTTTTCAGGCGCTCCGCTCCGCTGAGGAAACATCTCCGTTCCCAGCCGAGCTGGTGGAGCGCAGACAGGCGTCGTTGCTTCGCCAGGGCCGGGCAAAACTGTACTTCCGGTTTCAGCGCCGGAAGGGAGCGCGAGAGCCAGGTGGAGCGCTGAAAGGGAGCGCGCAAGCCAGGTGGAGCGCTGAAAGGGAGCGCGCACGATCCGGTGCGATCCGGGAGGAACCCACCACTGATGTATATGTATATGTATATGTATATGTATATGCTGGTTTTGTTGTATTCGGGTCTTTTCCCGTGTAAGATTGAGATTGTCTTGGCAATGTTTCAGCGAGATCTCACTCGCCATCTTCAGGCTGTGGCCTTTGGCTTAAAGATGCAAAGACAATCTCAATCTTATACGGGAAAAGACCCGAATACAACAAAACCAGCATACCTACACCCGTGAAAATCTACGAAAACATATATACATATATAAATGAATATATATGAATGAAAAAAAGAAAGAAAGCAAGAGAGAGATAACTGGCATAATGCTAAGTCAGGGAAGGAATCTTCCGCATTGTTTAAACCAAGCAGGTTCACAGCTTCTCCTTCCTCCCTCTTTCTTCTCACCTGGCATCACTTCGGCCACCAGTGGTCCTTCTGCTGTCAGCTCCCGCACAATCTCATTGTCATCCTCGTTGACATCTAACCAGCGTCCACAGTTGAAGGTGTACTTCTCTTTTGTCAGAGTTTTCAAAAGAGTGACCTTGAAGAATTGAAGGGGAAAAAAACCTGTGAGAATACATAAACCAATGATCTATCGGGCGTATTTGGAATTTCATAGTTCTTGGAAGGGGATGGGGACAAGGAGTTTATGTGAATAAAAACGGAGGGTCAAGCCGGAACGTTAAGTGGGTGCTGGGCTGAGTGAATTGGGAAAACAGCCAAACATTCCTTCTAAAATGTGTTAACATTCTCTTCTGTTAAGGGAGAACCTGAGGTCTTTGGTATTTAAACTGTTTGTACTTCAGATGTATTTAAGAAGTTTATATCATCTGCTTAATAAATCGGGACTTCTCTTCTGTTGGCCCAGGCTATAAGCTCACATCTGGATAAACATACAGGATTACACTTTAAGATTTTTAATCTCAAAACATTTAACTAGACAGCAGGTTACGTGCACTTAGAGGGATTATTTCTGGGTAAACGTGCTTAAGACCAAGCTGAGGATGAATTTGCAAAACATTGCATCCTTATTAATAATATTCTGGATCAAGAAAAAAGAAGAAGAATCTTACAGTTAAACGCCCTCCTTTTGTCATAGATGAAATCAACAGTAAACTAAGATTAATATGGTTAAGAATTATAAAATGGCTGAAGGGTTGGAACTACTGTATTTCCCCAAAAATAAGACCTACCATATTTTTCGGACTATAAGACGCACCGGTGTATAAAACGCACCAAGATTTCAAAGAGGTAAGTAAGAAAAAAAAAGGTTTTGTCCTCCCCAGGAGCACTCTGCAAACTTTTGCAAAAATGGCCATGCATAGCCTTTAGGAGGCTTCCAGAGTGCTCCTGGAGGTTGGGGGGGGGGCAAAAAGGAGTGAAAAACAGGCCGTTCTTTGCTCACTTTTGCCCCCAGCTCCCAGGAATACTCTATAAGCCTCCTAAAGGCTCTGCATGCCATTTTTTTGACAATAACCGGGGCTGTTTTCCGCAAAAAATAGCTTGTTTTGGGGAGGTCTGCAGAGTGCAAATTTTTTTTTAATTGCCTCTTCAAAATCTTGGTGCGTCTTATACTCTGGTGTGTCTTATACGCCGAAAAATACAGTACTTCTTCAACTACAATGTGCAGCAATGGACACGTATGTCCACTCCAATGCCTTGAAGTGGATAATCAAGATTAGAAATGATACACCAGAGCTTTCAAATGGCAAAAGGGTCCTTAAGAGTAGGAAAACTGCTCAATCTTGCTGAATATCAACCTAGGTCAGTGTTAGAGTCACCTGTGAGCTCTCACAAAGCTATTAGTAATGCATTTGTGCGGCTGTTAGTATGACTTACTCTCAAAACGGCTGGTTGGTTCACTTCTGAAATGGCTTTTTTTTCCTTCTTACCTTGTTGAGATGCCAGCCAGAAAAAGGACTCCGTTTCTCGTGCCATATCCGAACTTTGAATAACGTACCCAGATCTGGGAGCTCAATCTATACGAATAAGCACAACAGAATAAAAAAAAGGTTGGGAGGGACCTTCTAGTCCAACCCCTTGCTTAGACAGGAAACCCTACACCACTTCAGACAAATGGCTATCCAACATCTTCTTAAAGACTTCCAGTGTTGGGGCATTCACAACTTTTGGAGGCAAATTCTGTTCCACTGATTAATTAATTTAGATAGATAGACAGACAGGTAGATAGATAGGCAGATAGACAGATAGATACATAGATACATAGAATAGAATAGAGTTGGAAGGGATCTTGGAGGTCTTCTAGTCCAACCCCCTGCCTAGGCAGGAAAGCCTTTACCGTTTGAGACACATGACTATCCAACATCTTCTTAAAGACTTCCAGTGTTGGGGAATTCACAACTTCTGGAGGCAACTTCTGTTCCACTGATTAATTGTTCTAACTGTCAGGAAATTTCTCCTTAGTTCTAGGTTGTTTCTCTCCTTGATTAGTTTCCACCCATTGCTTCTTGTTCTACCCTCAGGTGCATACAACTTAACAGAATAATAGAGTTGGAAGGAACCTTGGGGGTCTTCTAGTCCAAACCCCTGCTCCAGCATGGAATATACCATTTCAGGCAACATTTGTCCAACCGCTTCTTACAAATCCCAGGGTTCCTCCCGTTAATTGTCCTAAATATCAGGAAATTTGTCCTTAGTTCTAGGACTAGCAGATATACTCTTAATATGCCTTCAACTGAATGTAACTAATCACCTTAAAACATCTAATCGTCTTAAATCTTCTCTTTTTTTTAGTTAAATAATTTTTATTGAATGTTTTAATATTTAAAAACAGTAAAAAAAGACACAAGAAGGAACAAAACCACAATAAAACAAAACAAAACACGGAACATACATAACAATATAGAGTAATTTTACAGCTTTCAATATCGGCTTTCCTGCCTAGCTTTTATAATACTCCCTTCTGCATTGCCTTCCTATTACTATAGCCTTGTCCTATGATGTAACAAGCATAGTATAAACACTTATAGTAATATTCATTATTTGTATCTCCATCTATTTGTATTCTCTATTTCCTGTTTTGGCTTTTGATTTCTAGCCACTTGTCTATTTTATTCCAAACATTATAAAAGTCCGATTCTTCTCTAAAAGAAAGAGAAGAATCGTCTTAAATCTTCTCATGTACCTAGAGGTTTCGTTTACTGTGTGTACTAAACCATGAAACATTGCACAAATGACTAAACTCAAGTTATCCTACTAGAAGAATGACAGAATAACAGAGTTGGGAGGGACCTTGGAGGTCTTCTAGTCCAACCCCCTGCTGAGGCAGAAAAACCTACACCACTTCAAACAAATGGTTGTCCAATCTCTTCTTGAAAACCTCCAGTGATGGAAAATTCAAAACTTCTGAAGGCAAGTTGATCCACTGATTAATTGTTTTAACTGTCAGGAAATTTCTCCTTAGTTCTAACTTGCTTCTCTCCTTGATTAGTTTCCATCCATTGCTTCTTGTTCTACACTCAGGTGCTCTGGAGAATAGCTTGACTCTCTCTTCTTTGTGGCAACCCCTGAGATATCGAAAGACTGCTATCATGTCTCCCCTAGTCCTTCTTTCTATTAAACTAGACATACCCAGTTCCTGCAACTGTTCCTCGTATGTTTCAGCCTCCAGTCCCCTAATCATCTTTGTTGCTCTTCTCTGCACTCTTTCTAGAGTCTCCACATCTTTTTTACATCGTGGCGACCAAAACTGAATGCAGGATTCCAAGTGTGGCCTTACCAAGGGATTACAAAGTCGCATTAACACTTCATGTGATCTTGATTCTATCCCCCTCTTAATGCAGCCTAGGACTGCTTTGGCAGCTGGCTTATTCACAGTAAAATGTTTCTATCACAGGCACAGCAATGCTGGAGCAGAAGAAAATGAATGTTTTCCATCAACTAATCAATGTATCAATCAATGTATTTTGATGGCATTAAATAATAAATCTATAGTTTATTAGAAAGGCAAGGGTGGCCAACTCTTACTAGAGGTTATGCGAGAATTGTGTGAGATGCAGCTGCCTTGTGAAATTGTGGGCATTAATTTTAATTTTAGTTGTAATAAAGGGAAATTTGTGTAGCTCAGGATTGAAATGGGGGATCCTTGGTTCTCTCTGAGCTTGCTTGTAAGTAATCGTGTTTTCAAGTTTTATCAGCCTTTGGCTGAAAGAGAGAAATAAATATTTTGGTGTCTTCACAGGGTTAAGATTATTTTAGGGACAACTGTTAAAATTGATAACTGGGTTTGGACCAGTAGTGAAATTCAAATTTCTTTACTATCTTTTCTATGGGTGTGGCTTGGTGGGCATGGCTTGGTGTGTGTGGCAGGGGAAGGATACTCCAAAATCTCCATTCCCACCCCGCTCTGGGGCCAGCCAGAGGCAGCATTTGCCGGTTCTCTGAACTACTCAAAATTTCTGCTACCGGTTCTCTAAAACCTGTCAGAAACCTGCTGGATTTCACTCCTGGTTTGGATAATATGTGAACCAGATCCAGGTAAGTCCAGGAGGCTAAACACACATTAGTGTTAGATGCAAGAAATCAGGAACCAGGATATAGTTCAAAAATACTACAAATTTTGATTGCCACAATGAAAAAAAGATGTTGAGACTCTAGAAAGAGTGCAGAGAAGAGCAACAAAGATGATTAGGGGACTGGAGGCTAAAACATATAAAGAACAGTTGCTGGAATTGGGTATGTCTAGTTTAATGAAAAGAAGGACTAGGGGAGACATGATAGCATTGTTCCAATATCTCAGGGGCTGCCACAAAGAAGAGGGAGTCAAACTATTCTCCAAGGCACCTGAGGGTAGAACAAGAAGCAATGGGTGGAAACTAATCAAGGAGAGAAGCAACTTAGAATTAAGGAGAAATATTCTGACTGTGAGAACAATTAACCAGTGGAACAACTTGCCTCCAGAAGTTTTGAATGCCCCAACACGGGAAGTCTTTAAGAAGATATTGGCAACGATTTGTCTGAAATGGTGTAGGGTTTCCTGCCTAAACAGGGGGTTAGACTAGAAGACCTCCAAGGTCCCTTCCAACTCTGTTATTCTGATGTAGGGAAAGCATAAATGGATGTATTTTATGCAGGAGAAGTAGAAAAGAAATCTTGCAAATGCTTCACATATTGTAAGAGATCAAACATAGTTAATGCTGATATCAATGCTGTCGGATTTCTGCTCAACTATAGCCCAGGTTATTTAATAATTAAAGCCCTATTTCGGAATTACTTTCCTGGAACAAGAATTAGAGAAATAGGACTGTCCTTCTTCTCTTGGACAAGATCTGTTAGCCCATCTCCAATGACAATAGTAGAACCGGGAAAATACATTTCCTAGAACTATTAATAGATGCAGAATGACAGAGCTGGAAGGGACCTTAGTGACCTTCTAGTCCAATCCTCAGGCAGAAACCTTATACCCATGATGGTGAATCTATGGCACTCGTGTCACAGGTGGCATTTAGAGACCTGAGTTGTTGCCCCAGCTCAGCTTCACCGTGCATGCGTGTGGGCCTCCTGCCAGCCAGTGGGCGGAGGGCTCTCATATTGGTTTTTAGGGTCTGTCACAGCGACCCTGCGCCCCATTCTGGCTTCCCTGTTGGTGCAGGAGTCTTTCCAGGCCCAAAACAAGGTGCGGGGGGAAGAGTGCACAGCCTTCCCGCATCCCGTTTTGGACCTGGAAAGCCTCCTGCATGAACCTAGAAGCCAAAAATGGGGGTATGCATGAGGGAGCATGGGGGAGGGGTTGCACACACGTGGGGGGGCATGTGGCGGGCACACAGGGTGGGGGTCGCACATGCATTGCATTATGAATGCGGGCGCCCACTGTCAAAATCCCCATTCCCTCCCCACTCCAGGGGAAGGATACTGCAAAATCCCCATTCCCTCCCCACCACAGGGGAAGGATACTGCAAAATCCCCATTCCCTCCCCACTCTAGGGGAAGGATACTGTAAAATCCCCATTCCCTACCCACTCTAGGGGAAGGATACTGCAAAATCCCCATTCCCTACCCACTCCAGGGGAAGGATACTGTAAAATCTCCATTCCCTCCCTATTCCAGGGGACGGATACTGCAAAATCCCCATTTCCTCTCAATCAGCTGGGACTCAGGAAGCAGAGAATAGATGGGGGCAGGGCCAGCCAGTGGTGGTATTTACCAGTTCTCCGAACTGCTCAAACTTTTGCTACCAGTTGTCCAGAACTGACCAATACCCCCGGAATACCACCTCTGGGTTGCCCAGGGGGAAAGAGAAAGTTAATTTTATTCTTTGCACACCAAACTGGCAGATTCAGCTTCATTCTGTAACCACTTTCACTTTCAATAAAGTACAGGTAGTCCTTGACTTATGACAGTTCATTTAGTGACCACAGTACAACGGCACTGAAAAAAGTTATTTTTGATTGTTTTTCACAGTTACAACCTTTGAGGCATCCCCATGATCATGTGATCAAAATCCAGATGTTTGGCAGCTAATTCATACTTATGACCATGGGGGCTGCATCCCAGGGTCATGTGATCCCCTTTTGCGACCTTCTGACAAGCAAAATCAATGGAGAAGGCAGATTCACTTAACAGCCGTGTTACTAACTTATCCACTGTAGTGATTCACTTAACAACTGTGGCAAGAAAGGTCGTAAAAGGGAGCAAAACAAATGTCTCACTTAACAACAGAAATGTTGGGCTCAATTGTGGTCATAAGTCAAGGACTAGCTATATACTCTTGGAAGTATGGAATGGAAGGCTAAGTCAACCTTAAGGATCGAACTGCTGGCAGTGGGCAGAGTCAGAACCTGCAGTACTGCATTCTAACCACTGTGCCAGGATGTTGCAAATAACAACTTTTCCGCTGGGCTTGGAGCAGAAATATTATGCAAGAAATCCTACCATGAATTTGTCCGTTTGTCCAGCTTCGAAGTTATCAGAGTTATTATCTAATTTCATTTCATCGGATTTTCCTTTATCACCGTAAACCTGGAGAAAGATGGGAGCGTCTGTTCCAGCACCTTTAACGTCGCTTGTCCAGATCCACAGCGACCAAGGGTTTTCTGTCAAAAATTTAAAAATTGAAAAAAGTATTTATTTATTTTTAAATAACCGGATTGGTGACAAAGGGCAACCCAATTTAAAGAAGAAACTAACAACAACCTGTACCCCCGTACCTTCATCTGATTGGATTTACAGTCCCACAAACAGCTTTTCATTTAATAACTAAAATCACACAAATAATTGAGGTGATGTTTTTCGTCCCCGTGTTGGGTTGTTGATACAGACGGCACACTGGGAATTTGGATCAAACTTCCTAGCATAGATTTTTGTTCAGCATGATATCCTTTTGGGATAATCAGAAGCGGGGGAGGAGGGGGGGCAAGAAGGAGGAGAGGAGGAGGAGGAGGAAAAAAGGAGGGGGACGGGAAGAGGGGGGGTGGAATGCAATGGAGAAGGAGGAGGAGGAAGACAAGGAGGGGGAGGGGGAGGAAGCTGGAATGCAATGGAGAAGGAGGAGGAGGAAGACAAGGAGGGGGCAAGAGGAAGCTGGAATGCAATGGAGAAGGAAGAGGAAGATGGAATACAATGGAAAAGGAGGAAGATGAGGAAGAAGGGGGAGGAAAATGGTTTAGGTTTAGGTTTATTGGATTTATATGCCGTCCTTCTCCCAAATTGCGGCGTACAACATAAAAAGACATATCACAAAAATCAAAAGAAATATTAAATAGAGTATCTTTAAAAAAAACCAATAGACATTTACAATGAGATTTAGAAATTAAATTAAAATTAACAATTAAAATTAATAATTTATTTTATTCAGGCCAGGCCGGCTTGCTGGAAAAGCCAACTTTTTAGGGTGCGCTGGAAGGACCGGAGGTCAGGGATTATGCGAAGCTCCGGGGGCAGCTCATTCCAGAGGGAAGGCGCTACCACAGAGAAGGCTCTCCCCGTGGGGGTCGCCACCCGACACTGCCTGGCCGACGGCACCCTGAGGAGGCCAACTCTGTGGGATCGTACTGGATGGTGGGACCAGTGCAGGCTGCCTAAAAGGGGCGTAAGATAGGAGCACCTAGGTACCCCCATGACAACCCGCGTGGCTGCATTCTGGACCAGCTGAAGCCTCCGGGTGCTCTTCAAGGGCAGCCCCATGTAGAGAGCGTTACAGTAGTCCAGGCGAGAAAGGACGAGGGCATGAGTGACTATGCACAAGGCATACCAGGCGAACCTGGTAAAAGGCCCCCCTCAGGTGTTCTTCTAAACTAAGCCGCGTATCCAGGAGGACTCCCAGATTGCGGGCCCTCTCTGAGGGGGCTAAAATTTCTCCCTGTGTCATCAAAGATGGAACAAGATGCACAAATCAGGATGACGGGAATCACAATGGAATGCAATGGAGAAGGAGAAAGAGGAGGAAGGGGAAGGGGGAGGAAGCTGGAATGCAATAGAGAAGGAGGAGGAAGGGGAAGGGGAAGGAAGATGGAATGCAATGGAAATGGAGGAGGAGGAAGAGGAGAAGGAGGGGTGAGGAGGAAGATGGAATACAATGGAGACGGAGGAGGAAGAGGAGGTGGAGAGGTGAGGAGGAAGATGGAATACAATGGAGAAGGAGGAGAGGAGAAGGAAGAGGGGGAGGGGGGAGGAAGAAGATGGAATGCATTGAAGGATGAGAAGAAGAAGAAAAAAGAAGAGGAGGAGGAGCAGACTGGAAGAGGGGAAGAGAGGGAGGAGGAAGATGGAGTGCACTTATAAACCTATTGACCACTATGGTGACAGGTAAAAGCTAAAGGTCTCCCCAGTCCAGTCATGTCCAATTCTGCTAATCTTGCTATAGCTGTTATTTGCTGCTTCCTTATTTCAGTGCTTCCTTGATCTTCCTTGTTTCCAAGTGGAATTTCTCCATGGGATATTCTTTAGTCTTCTTGTTTGTCACTTCCTTCCTTCCTTCTTTCCTAGATTAGTTGCA
The DNA here is from genome assembly GCF_964273705.1 of Natrix helvetica. NCBI lineage: Eukaryota > Metazoa > Chordata > Lepidosauria > Squamata > Natricidae > Natrix > Natrix helvetica. The sequence continues at coordinate 9,035,566 of NC_138552.1, forward strand.
TCTGATCTCATCTTGCTAATCTTATTTTCCAGCCTGATCTTCCACTTGAGGGGTTCACCGTTTTTTCCCTCCTTCTTTGTTGATTTTTCTCTCTCTCTCTCTCTCTCTCTCTCTCTCTCTCTCTCTCTCTCTCTCTCTCTCTCTCTCTCTCTCTCTCTCTCTCTCTCTCTCTCTCTCTCTCTCTCTCTCTCTCTCTCTCTCTCTCTCTCTCTCTCTCTCTCTCTCTCTCTCTCTCTCTCTCTCTCTCTCTCTCTCTCTCTCTCTCTCTCTCTCTCTCTCTCTCTCTCTCTCTCTCTCTCTCTCTCTCTCTCTCTCTCTCTCTCTCTCTCTCTCTCTCTCTCTCTCTCTCTCTCCATAGATTCTTTCCGCCACGTAAATCTATCTGCATTTCAACAGATGTATCTGCTCCTAAATGTCAGCCAGAAAATTAAGTCAGTCTCTAAGCGACAACTTCACTCTCGGTATTTCTGTACACAGAGTCCTTTTGTCCGGGACATCTCTCTCCAGTCTGAAGGGAGGGAAATGCGTTTTAACTGATGAGAAATTGCAGATTAACAAAGTTGGAAGGGATCTTGTAGGTCATCTAGTCCAACCCCATACACAAACAGGACATCTATTACCATTTCTGACAAATGGCAGTCCAGTCTCTTCTTGAAAGCCTCCAGTGATGAAGCTCCAACAACTTCTGAAGGCAACTTCTGTTCCATGGGTTGATTGTTCTCACTGTCAGAAAGTTTCTCCTTATTTCTAGGTTGAATCTCTCCTTGATCAGTTTCCATCCATTATTCCTTGTCTGACCTTCAGGTGCTTTGGAAAATAGCTTGACCCCTTCCTCTCCATGGCAGCCCCTCAAATATTGCAACACTGCTATCCTGTCTCCCCTGATCCTTCTCTTCACTAGACTAGCCATGCCCAGTTCCTGCAACCGTTCTTCCTATGTTTTAGACTCCAGTCCCCTAATCGTCCTGGTTGCTCTTCTCTGCACTTTTTCTAGAGTCTCCACATCCTTTTTTATAGTGTGGTGTCCAAAACTGGATGCAATATTCTAGCTGTGGCCTTATTCAATGTTTGAGATAACCCTAATTGAAATACTCCTGTTCACTCATTAGGGTCCACGATTTATCAGTGGAACGACTGGCCTCCAGAAGTTGTGGGCGCTCCAAAACTGGAAGCTTTTTAAGAAGAGATTGGACAACCATTTGTCTGAAATGGTATAGGGTTTCCTATACTAAGCAGTGGGGTTGGACTAGAAGACCTCTAAGTTCCCTTCCAACTCTGTTATTCTGTTATATTTAGCACAGCACACCAATGGGAAGAAAAATGAAGTCCTCTGAAGTACTCTATAAGGTAAAAGGTAAAGGTTCCCCCCTCGCACATATGTGCTAGTCATTCCCGACTCTAGGGGGCGGTGCTCATCTCCATTTCAAAGCCGAAGAGCCAGCCTTTCCAAAGACATCTCCGTGGTCATGTGGCCAGCATGACTAAACGCCGAAGGCGCACGGAACACTGTTACCTTCCCACCAAAGGTGGCTCCTATTTTTCTACTTGCATTTTTACATGCTTTTGAACTGCTAGGTTGTCAGAAACTGGGACAAGTAACAGGAGCTCACTCCATTATGTGGCGCTTTGGGATTCGAACCGCTGAACTGCCAACCTTCTGATTGACAAGCTCCGCGTCTCAGCCACTGAGCCACTCCATCTCCTTGACATATGGCATAGAGAACCATAGAGAACCTTGAAGTACTCTAAGCCATGTGCTAAACAAGTAAATAAATAAATTAGCTACTTTTTAAAATATTCATTGCGCTAATGTGATCAAGAGGAGATGAAAGGCTACAACTTCCTTCCCAACTTCCTGAGCTCTGAATCAGGCACAAAAATATCTTTCTAAGACCTTCTTTTCTGTGAAGCTCAACTTGAGGCCCTCGACTGTTTATCTTACCACCTTAACAGACAACAAAATTCTTTCAGTAGACACGCACAAGTAAGGTGGGAAATGAGAGTTCTTGTAATCTAGTTATTCTGTACAGATTAGATCTTTAGCACAATGTTAAAGTACAGGGTGAAATAAACATTTTGTTCCTCTGAAAGGAATGGTGGTAGCCAAAAAAGAATTGCGAAACACGCTAGGAGGGGATTTAGATGGTTTGATCCCAGCAGATCCACGATAAGAGGGACAATGGAAAGAATAAGAAGATACGGTTAACATTGATCTTTTTCCGGGTGGGAGGGAGAGAATGCAATTCGTTTTTTCGCAGCGTCGAAAATGGGATTCTGCGCTTTTGGCTTTTTTATTCTTCACCCAGTGTTGCACAGAAATCTAAGCCCTGCGGTTAGTGGAGTGCGACCATCTCTTTAGAACATGATTTCCCCTTGTGCAGGGTTTTGTGGTCATCCAAAGTTGAGCTGCAAAAGACAAGCAGCCTGTCAGCCCTCGGGCTGCCATTCGCGTGGACGGGTCCAGCTTGCTGATCCCAGCACTCCAACAATCGGTCGCCCTGCCATTCCCACCCTCCCAGATTCATCCTGCATGCTCCTTGTGGGCTTGGAGCGGCGCCGGGGCCTTTGGTCCCTGCAGCGGCGTGGAATTTGGCACTCCCTTGCTGCCTCTCTCTTCACCGGCCGGCTCTAGTGGTGACGTCATCAGTGGAGTGCAGCGGAACGCCACGGAGTGCCACGGCAGCCCATTAGCGGATGGAGCTTCAGCTAGCTGCAGGTTGCCTGGATGGACTTGCCTTTCTCTGTCTGGCGGACTCCACTTGGATGGCATCACTCCTCTGCCATTCGTGGGCAGGGTGGCTGATCTTTGCGCGGACACTCTCCAGGTGGGGGCGAGGTAATAGGTGGAGGCGTCATCACTGGGAAACAGGGAGGGGATCAGTGGTGGGTTACAACCAGTACGCCCTGGTACGGGTGTACTGGTGCCAGCCGGAAGCACCAGGTACCGTTTCGGTACGGTGCTCTGGAGGGCCCGCCCGCCCGCCCTCCATACCGGTATTTGACATTTTGGAGGCTTACGCAAAAGTGCATGGAGCTCACAGAGCCTGTGTGACATTCCGCTGAGCAGCTGGAGCGTAATGGAGGTGTCCCGGAGTACTGCGGATGGTAAGTAAGCACGTTCACGCGGTGGGCGCCGGCCCCTGTTGCACCGTACCGGTTGCAACGGGATCCAGAACCCACCACTGGAGGGGATGTGGTGAATAGGTATTTGTGGGTGGGGTTAAGAGTATATATTACAATGATGTGGTTAACCAGGTTAGAGCTGACTTGGCTTATTTGCCTTTGTGCTATTCGTTGTCTAGTGCCAGTTATCGCAAGTTTTGCAACCATGCAGACAAAGCATTTACAACATCTTGCTTCTCTTTTTGTGTCCTTGACAAACGCCAGAACGTGACACAGCCTTAGAAAGGCCCTTTCCCAGGGGTGTCAAACTCAAGGCCCACAGGCTGACTCCGGCCCATGGGCTGCTTAGATCTGGCCAGCAGATATAAGCCCACTCTGGAAACAGCTGTAGGAAGTCAGCACCCACCCCTCTCCTGGAAAAATGAAATATCCTGGGAAATATTGAAAAGGCAGAATATTCTATTTCCCTGGATCAGAAATGGAGAAACATGTTTTTAGGCAAGAAGCAGACTCAACTCTTCATAGGCCCCCACCTTTCTCAATGGGCCATTAGGGGCCCTGAGCTACTTTACTCTACACAACAAAGATAGGGTTTAGCCTTCTACAGAAACTCACCACAGGGCATCTGGGAGCTCAACCAAACGTGGACTCGAGGCAACCAATCAGAATACATTTCTTACACAGGAACAGGAAATGGAGAGGTGGGGGCCGAAGAGAGAGTATAAAGCCAGGAACTTTCAGCAGCTCTGTCTCTTTCTCTTCTTCACCCAACATCTGGAAGCATGCGATCCCCCTTTTCAGTTCAGGAGCTCAAGCCATGTGATCCTGTCCACCATTAAACCATCTTTCCAATCAGCCTCCATGTTTCCAGTATCTTTTTCCCCACTGGGAACGGAACCCAGAAGGACATTTCTTCCAACACAGCAAAGGACTGGCCCGTAGTGCCTGGGCCAGCAAAAACAGAACCAAGGGAGGCCGAGCCTGGGTTGGGCGGGGCATGCATGGCTTCCTGGGCTCCATTTTTGCTGGCAGAGAGCTGCAGGAGGCTGTCGCGGTTGAAAACAGAGCCCGGATGGGGCATTGCGGCTGAAAACGGAGCCTCGATGAGTGATGTCAAGCTGGCCACGCCCACCCTGCCCATGCCTTCTCCCATGATGGGAGAAGATGGATTCATTTAATGACTGAATAATTCACTTAACGACTGAAGTTGTTCACTTAATGACTGCGGCAAGAAAGGTCGTAAAATGGGGCAAAACTCACTTAACAACAGTCTCACTTAACAATGGAAAAATGGATTTACTTAATACCGAATGATTCACTTTTGAACTGCAGTTATCAACTGATGCAAGAAAGGTCTTAAAATGGGGCAAAACTCACTTAACATCTTGCTTAACAATGGAAAAAGAGATGGGGGAAGATGGATTCACTTAATGACTGAATAATTCACTTAACGGCTGTAGTTATTCACTTAATGACTGTGGCAAGAAAGGTCGTAAAATGGGGAAAACTCACTTAACAACAGTCTCGCTTAACAATGTAAAAATGGGCTCAGTGGCGGTCGTAAGTCAAAGGACTACCTGTATTTATAAAGAAATGGGAAGCAAGGTTTATTTATTTTCCCGGTGCATTTACTTTTCAGTCTTTTCTGACGCAGGGAGAGCATTTCGTAGAGTTCCCGTTCCACCAGCCCATCCGCTTCGTTCTCATCCAACCACTTCCCACAGGGGAACGTCTGTTCGATTCCAGTAAATGGACAGTACACCACCACCTGGCAGAGGGAGATAAAATGAACGATTCCACTTAATTCATATTCAATTCGCCCAGGCTGGTGCCCTCCGAATGCCTGCTGCAATCCCAAAATATCTGCAAGGCACTGTTCTCACCTAGGCTTCCCCAGCAGCACAAAGCCGAGTCCTCGTCCCGATAAACCCCTTTTATTTAATTTACAGTGAATTCCTCTCCAGCAAACCTTTTCCTCTCCCACAGTCTTTCAAGATAGTTCACATTTACCGTCTTTTATCAGGCTTGGAGAATAGCCAGGCTGATATCTTTTAGACGTCGCAATGGTTGGCAAAAATGCAGGAATGAACTAATTGCCTCCTGCAAACTCCACTCCCCTTTCACTCCTCTTTTATTTCCTCTTGGGGGGGGGCAATCATCGTCCAACTGTGGCCTTACTTAATTGACCCCTGTTCTTTAGCTGTTCCCTTCGTCTGGCAACTCTGCACATGAGCACACACTGGGAACAGGCTCCAGCTGTTCTTCTGCCCCACTGATGTCTGACTCTGAAGGCAGCTGAGAACTGGCATACGGCTCTGGCCCCCTCTCTGCCTCTAACACAGAGCCCTCATCAGAGCCTTCCCCAGACTCCAGGACTGGCCCATGTTCCTCCCCAACCTCCTCACTGTCCGAATCTGCTGCCAACTCCGCTGGCCATTGGCGGGCCACAAGAGGCACTGGATTGAGGAAGAAAGGTCTACAGCTCCTTGATACAGGTAGTCCTCGACTTACAACTGTTCATTTAGTGACCATTCAAAATTACAATGGCACTGAAAAAAAGTGACTTAGGACAGTTTATCACACTTACAACTATGGCAGCATCCCCATGGTCACGTGATCAAAACTGGCAACCGACTCACATTTATGACGGTTGTGGTATCCCGGGGTCACGTGATCCCCTTTTGCCACTTTCTGACAAGCAAAGTAAATGGGATTCACTTAACAACCGTGTCACTCACTTAACCGTTGCAGTGATTCACTTTTAACGACCGTGGCAAGAAAGGCTATTAAACTGGGGCAAAGCTCACTTAACCACTATCTTGCTTCACCAGGGAAATCTGGGGCTCCTTTGTGGTTGTAAGTCAAGGACACACTGTATACTGGACACAGTTCTGATGCAAGAGAAAAGTTCCTATGCACCTGTAGGAATTTCTCAAACACACTCTTCTATTTCAAAAGCAGATCCTCTTCGATCTAATAGCACTAGCAATGACACTTGGACTTATATACCGCTTCACAGTGCTTTAGAGCCCTTTCTAAGTGGTTTAAAGAGTCAGCTTATTGCCCCCAACACATTGGGTCCTCATTTTACTGACCTCAGGAGGATGGAAGGCTGAGTCAACCGTGAGGCTGGTGAGATTTGATCTGGCAAATTGCAGGTAGCCGGTGATCAGCAGAAGTAGCCTGCAGTACTGCTCTCTAACCACTGCACCACCGTGGCTCATGATAAACATGTTATTAATGCTACAAATTCATGACAATGGCTGTTTATTCTTTTCTTTACAATTGCAGAAGTTTAATTAAATGAAGACCCTGCGGACGGGCGCACAAAACTGGAAGAAACACATTAAGGAAAAACAGAACTATAGTATATAATTGCCTTATAGTGACCACTTAACCTCAAGCCATCATAATTGTAACAGAACAGAATAACAGCGTTGGGAAGGGACCTTGGAGGTCTTCTAGTCCAACGCCCCCCTGCTTAGGCAGGAAAACCTACACCACATCAGACATATGGTTGTCCAATCTCTTCTTTAAATCTTCCAGTGTTGGAGCATTCACAACTTCTGGAGGCAAGATGTTCCGCTGATTAATTGTTGTAACTGTCAGTAAATTTCTCCTCAGTTCTAAGTTGCTTCTCTCCTTGATTAGTTTCCACCCATTGCTCCTTGTTCTACCCTCAGGTGCCTTGGAGAATAGTTTGACTCCCTCTTCTTTGTGGCAACCCCTGAGATATTGGAACACTGCTATCATGTCTCCCCTAGTCCTTCTTTCTCTTAAGCTAAACATACCAAGTTCCTGCAACCGTTCTTCATATGTTTCAGCCTCCAGTCCCCTCATCCTCTTTCTTGCTTTTCTCTGCACTCTTTCTAGAGACTCCACATCTTTTCTACATCGTGGCGACCAAAGCTGGATGCCGTATTCCAAGTGTGGCCTCACCAAGGGATTACAAAATTTTATTAACACTTCACGTGATCTTGATTCTATCCCTCTGTTTATGCAGCCTAGGACTGTTTTGTATTTTCTGGCAGCTGCTGCACACGGCTGGCTCATATTTAAATGACTGTCCACTAGGACTCCAAGATCCCTCTCCCACAATTACTGCTATTGAGCCAGGTACCACATATACTGTATCTGTTCATTTGTTTTTCTTGCCTAAATGTCGAGTCTTATTTTTTTCCCCCGTTGAATTTCATTCTGTTAGATAGGACCCAATGTTGAAGTCTGATTTCATAATGGAAATCAGAGCTTTTGTCATGCCTGTCTTTTCTTTTGGGTCTTTGGCCTGCCAGACTTTCTATTATTCCACTATGCATTTTCTATTGTGGGAAAATGGGAGGGGGGGTTGTACGGAGTTAGATGACATGTAGCCATAACAATATTTTTTCTCGAAAGCCAAGGTCATCCTTTGTCTCTGCACTGCTGTACCTGACCGGAATTGGATGGGTGGAAGCTGCCAGCATGGCAGTGGGAGATTGGACCATGGGATTGACTTGTGGGTGTGGGTGCAAGATCTTGAACTTCCAACTGGGTGGGGAAAACCGGGAAGCTTTCAGATTCGGGTTTTCCCAGATGTGCCAACAGCGCTCTCTTAATCAATTGGAACTTTGAGCAATACTTTGCCTTGGACTCTGATTTACTTTTGGATGCTATTTGGAACGCTGACAGCTTTGCTCTTATATAAACATACTGTGTATATATAAATATAAGCTGTCTTAGGTCACCCTGATCAGATTGCCAATGGGATAAAAAAAAGCCTGTTGACAACAGCATCTTAGGACACGTCCTTACCTTCTCGCAATACCAGCCGCAGCTGATGCCAGCGTTATCGTGCCCGATGGAGATGCGACTTAAGGGGCTAAGGAGAGCCGCGATTTCGATATTGAAAAGGTCAGTCCTGCTCCGTTCAAACCTCCCTCCTTCCAGAAAAATCTTCCCGCTGTTTTTCAGGCCTTTGGAGCCATGTAGGACAATGTGAATTTTGGAGTTGGTTCCTGCCCCTCTGACGTCACCTGTGACCACCGCCACGTTGTAAACAATACCTGAGTGGAGGGGAAGGGGGTTAGAGGAGCAGAATGCAAAATGCAGTTCCCATAAGGACCTTACTAATGATGTGCTTATGGCTAATTACTGTTTCCGTCGTATTCAAGGTATAGCTACCTCAGGGGAACGGTGGCCCCTTTATGACCTGTGGACTTCAACTCCCAGAATTCCTGGGAGCATGCTGGCTCAGGAATTCTGGGAGTTGAAGTCCACAGGTCATAAAGGGGCCATAGGTTATAAAGCCCCCCCCCACGCCTCACTACCGTATTTTTCAGAGTATAAGACGCACCTTTTTCCCTCAAAAAAGAGGCTGAAAATCTGGGTGTGTCTTATACACTGAATACAGCATTGTTTTGCCTCCCGAAACCCTGCCACCTTCACCAAAATGGCCGTACATAGCCTTTAGGAGCCTTGCAGAGTGTTCTTTGGGGCTGGGGAGGGCAGAAATGTGCTAAAAACAGGCCGATTTTTGCTTGTTTTTGCCCCCCCCCCCAGCCCCCAGGAGCACTCTGCAAGGCTCCTAAAGGCTATGCATGCTCTTTTTTCTGACAAAAACCGGGACCATTTTGGGGGGAAATGGGGCGTTTTTTGCTCGTTTTCGGGTCCCCCCTCTCCCAGGAGCACTCTACAAGCCTCCTAAAGGCTATTCATGCCCTTTTTTTGAAAAAACAATTGGCCCATTTTTGTGAAAAACATGCTATTTTGGGGAGATCTAGTGAGTGCAAAACCTTTTTTAAAAAATTTGCCTCTTCAAAACCTTGGTGCGTCTTATACTCAGGTGCGTCTTATACTCTGAAAAATACGGTAGTTATAAAGGAGAAATGGAGAAACATGTTTTTAAAGGCAGGAAGCAGCCCCAACAGCCTCCAGGAGATGCCTGAAGTCTTTAGAGATGGATATTTTGTGCCCATTAAGAAAGACTGAGCCAATCTGTTCCTAAAGAAAACACCTTCGGCTCCAGATGACGAGATTAAGAAAGACAGGACATGACCTTTAGGACGTAATAGGATTAACCCAGGAGTGAAATCAATTTACCTTTGCTGACCCCTGTGAGCATGCGTGCGCTGCCTCTGCACATGCACAGAACCTTCTGCACATGCGAAGAGCATAAAAAACGGACGTGATGACGTCCGGGCGGGTGGGCGGAGCCTGCTACCGAGTGTGCCTGCAAAGGGAAGTGAACAGCGGAGAGGGGGGGCAGAATCCGCTGTGCCGTGCGATTTAGATCATATTATATTAATGCGATTAATATAAATCGTGCATCACAGCTGATCGTCGGAAATACCGGTTCACCCGAACCGGTATCATTTCATCCTTGGATTAACACAATCTCCACCCAATCAAATAATAAAAGCATACAAACTTCAAAATTACAAAATACTGTAAAACCGTGTAAAAATCCTTGCGCTCATCAAGCTAATTTGTCAGCTGTCCCAGAACCACAGGCTCTTTGTTGGCTCTGCCCATCCATAAACAGGGTCCTTCTTTTTCCAATCGGCCTCCATTTTATTTCCAGCGCCTTTCTCCCAGCGTGGAGCCAAACCAGATTTTGCTTCCTACAATTTCTAGCTATTTTTTAAAGGAAAACCTGTTCAGGTAAGAGGCAAAGGTGTGGCACAGGTAGTCCTCGAATTACAATTGAGCCCAACGTTTCTATTGCTAAGCTAGGCGCTTTTTAAAGTGAGTTTTGCCCCATTTTACAACCTCTCTTGCCGCAGTTGTTAAGTGAATCGCTGCAGAGGTTAAACTTTGTTTGTCAGGAGGTCCCAAGCGGTCATCACACGACCCCCGGCAAAACTGCGACCGTCGTAAATATGAGCAGCGTCTAAATTCTGATCGTGTGAACCCTGGGGATGCTGCAATGGTCGTAAGTGTGAAAAAATCTCGTGAATCACTGTTCCCGGTGACGTCGTAACTTCGAATGGTCACTTTAAAAATGATTGTAAATCAAGGACTGACTTTGTCTGACTTCATGGTGGCACCGGTGAGAAACTATTTACTCAGCAAGTGAACCAAACCCTTCAGCCAGCTTATCTTCATTGAGCCACGGTGGCGCAGTGGTTAGAGGGCAGTTCTGCAGGCGACTTCTGCTGCCTGCTGGCTACCTGCAATTTGGCAGCTCAAATCTCACCAGGCTCAAGGTTGACTCATCCTTCCATCCTTCCGAGGTGGGTAAAATGAGGACCCAGATTGTTGGGGGCAACAGGCTGACTCTGTAAACCGCTTAGAGAGGGCTGTTAAGCACTGTGAAGCGGTATATAAGTCTAAGTGCTATTGCTATTCTTTAAGAAGAACGCAATGGTGGCTCCGTGGTTAGAATGCAGCATTGCAGGCTAATTCACTGCTCACTGCCAGGAGTTCAATCCTGACCGGCTCAAGATTGACTCAGCCTTCCATCCTTCCGAGGTGGGTAAAATGAGGACCCAGATTTTGGGGGCAACAGGCTGACTCTGCAAACCACTTAGAGAGGGCTGTAAAAGCACTGTGAAGTGTATATAAGTCAAAGTGCTATTGCTATTCACTTGCAACTTTCTTTTTTATTTGCAGAGAAATGCGCCATATCCCTGCCCAATTTGCAGTGAAACAAAACACACAAAGCAGGCGTATGCAATGTGACACAAGAGCAACTGTTACATTTCAATATTCTTAGCGTTTGGGATGCGAACAGAAGGAGGCAGGCCAAGCGGGGGGGGGGGGGGAGGTGTCTTCCTCTCTGGTGCCTTTGTAGTCAAACTTCATGGTTCAAAGCCAGTCAGTCTCTGGCAACCAGCCACTCTCCTGCCAAAGACATTGAGGCAGATTTGCAGGGAAATTCAGAAGATTGTCATAGCAATTATCTCCTTTAACAGCTCACTAAAATAAGTCAGTGGCTGAGTATTAAGAAGAGATTGGAAAGAGCCACTTGTCTGAAACGACAGCCTTCTTCCAATATCTCAGGGGCTGCCACAAAGAAGAGGGAGTCAAGATATTCTCCAAAGCAACTGAGGGCAGAACCAGAAGCAACGGGTGGAATCTAATCAAGGAGAGAAGCAACTTAGAATCAAGGAGAAATTTCCTGACAGTTAGAAACAATTAATCAGTGGAACAGAAGTTGCCTCCAGAAGTTGTGAATGTCCCAACACTGGAAGTCTTTAAGAAAATGTTGGATAGCCATTTGTCTGAAACGGTATAGGGTTTCCTGCCTAGGCAGAGGGTTGGACTAGAAGACCTCCAAGGTCCCTTCCAACTCTGCTATTGTAGTGCATTGTATGTGTAAGTGTATGTGGTGTGTGTGTGTCTATAGGTTTGTCTTTCCGTTCCTCCACAGAAGGAACCGACACCCAATTAGACGATATCTAACAAAATGAAATTCAATGGTGAAAAGAATAAGGTTCTACATTTAGGCAAGAAAAACGAAATGCACAGGTACAGTATACGTGGTACCGTGCTCAATAGTAGTAACCGTGAAGGGGATCTTGGTGTCCTAGTGGACAACCATTTAAATATGAGCCAGCCGTGTGCAGCAGCTGCCAAAAAAGCCAACACAGTTCTAGGCTACATCAACAGAGGGATAGAATCAAGATCACGTGAAGTGTTAATACCACTTTATAATGCCTTGGTAAGGCCACACTTGGAATACAGCATTCAGTTCTGGTCGCCACGATGTAGAAAAGATGTGGAGACTCTAGAAAGAGTACAGAGAAGAGCAACAAAGATGATTAGGAGACTGGAGACTAAAACATATGAAGAACGGTTGCAGGAACTGGGTATGTCTAGTTTAATTAAAAGAAGGACTAGGGGAGACATGATAGCAGTCTTCCAATATCTCAGGGACTGCCACAAAGAAGAGGGAGTCAAGCTATTCTCCAAAGCACCTGAGTGTAGAACAAGAAGCAATGGGTGGAAACTAATCAAGGAGAGAAGCAACTTAGAACTGAGGAGAAATTTCCTGATAGTTAGAACAATTAACCAGTGGAACAACTTGCCTCCAGAAGCTGTGAATGCTCCAACATTGGAAGTCTTTAAGAAGATGTTGGATAGCCATTTGTCTGAAACAGTATAGGGTTTCCTGCCTAGGCAGGGGGTTGGACTAGAAGACCTCCAAGATCCCTTCCAACTCTGCTATTGCATTATCCCATTTCTTCTGTATCCAATCACACTTGCCCAATAAAGAATTCTGTTCTCCCCTCCCCTCCCATGTTCTATATTCTATGTTCTATATTCTATATTATTAGTGATGGCTAACCTTTTCAGCACTTGGTGCCGAAACTGGATTGTGCGTGCCGGAGCACCAGAGCGCAGGAGTACCAGAACACAAAAGAAAGCAGCTGGCCGGTACACATGCCTGCGCATCCACCAGCTGCTTTCCAGTTTCTGTTGTGCACATGCGCGCCAGACAGCTGCTCTCTTCCAGATTCCGTTGCGTGCATGCACGACCACCAGCTCGCTGGCACACCTTCGCACGAGGGAACCTGGAAGAGAAGCTGGTGATGGCGCACATGCCCACAGAGAGGGTCCTATGTGCCACCTCTGGCATGCGTGCCATAGGTTTGCTATCACGGTTCAATAGTGTACGTTCTATAGTCTATATTCCATTCCATTCTTTTGAAAAACCTCAGCACATATCTTTCAACCCTGATAGTCCAAATATCTTTCAATACAAGCATCTGCAAAGGAGCAAATGCTGAACAGAAATATCAATGAGAATTTTTATCAGAGAAAGAGGCTAAACAGAGATGGGCAGATATGTTTACGTTAATAATGACAACCATGATTGACTTAGCCATTGCAGTGATTCACTTAATAATGGAATGGCAGCCGTAAGATTGGGCAAATCTTTCGAATCAAGACTTGCCTTGCGCTAAGACGGGTGGCTAATAAATTTTACAAACAAACAAACAAAACAAAACTCGCTTAGCAACTATCCACCTTAGCCATGAAAATGTTAGGCTGCAGTAGCAAGCAAACTTCTATAAAGTCACAGAACAAAGATGCCCTTCAGGCTCCAAGCCAAAATTCTATCGCACAAAGTGACCGGAGAATTTTTTTTCCCCCGTCAAATAATTGCAGAGATAAATAATTGAGCCGCTTCAAAAGGGCAGCTACACCAACGGAGGCTGGGAATCGGCTGGCAGGAATCTTGGATGGTGCTCAGCTTCCCAGCATGCCTGCTGTTTGCCCAGATGCTTCAGAGTTCTGCATTCCCCTCCTTTTCCTGCCCCCCTCCCACCCCGGGGGAGCAGGGGATTCTGGGTAGCCCATTAGCGCCTTGGCGTGGTTTGGATCAGCGTTCCCCCTGGAGAAGCCCCGGGATGCTTTTCGAAACGACGACTCCTGATTTTGCAACTTGGATTGGTCAGGAGAGCCTCTTCCACTTGCTCTTTGGCATCTGACTTGCAGGATAGTGTAGGAAATTTGTTTGTTTGTTTGTTTATTGGATTTATATGCACCCATGGTGCATATAAGTTAGCACCCACCCCTCCCCTAGAAAAACGAAATATCCTGGGAAATATTGAAAAGGCAAAATATTATATTTCCCTGGATCAGAAATGGAGAAACATGTTTTTAGGTAGGAAACAGAATCACTCTTAATAGCCCCCATCTCTCTCAATGGGCCATTAAAATGCCTGAGCCAGTCTATTCTACACAACAAAGGTAGGATTAGCCCTCAACAGAAACTCACCACAGGGAACCTGGGAAGAAGCAATGCTCAACCAAACTTGGAATCAAAGCACAACCTAAAGAGTTGGCCCTGCATGGGCCCATGGGAGTCTGACAACCAATCAGAATACAAGCACAAGATCAAAGGCCAGAGAGGGCATAAAACCAGGGACTTTCAGCATCTCTGCCTCTTTTTCTTCTCCACCCAACATCTGGAAGCATGCGATCCCCCTTTTCGGTTCAGGAGCTCAAGCAATGTGATCTTCTCCACCATTAAACCATCTTTCCAAGAAGCCTCCATGTTTCCATTGTCTTTTTCCCCACTTGGAGCTGAACCCAGAAGGACATTTCTTCCAACAATAGAATGTCCCAACTTGGTAAACACAAGACATTAAGCTAACACAACAAAACAAAGCCTCCGTACTTCTTTCCTGCAGTGTTTCTCTCCCCTGCCCCCCCCCCCCCCCCCCCCCGCTGTCTATTGCTCTTCTTTTAATTGGAGGAAAGAGAATTGGCTTTTGAAATTTCCTTTCAAAGGGGAAGAAAATCTCTGAGCAATTCTCAGTGAAAAGGACGAAGAGCTGGCCAAATGCAGAGAAGAGCAACAAAGGTGATTAGGAGACTGGAGACTAAAACATATGAAGAACGGTTGCAGGAACTGGGTAGGTCTAGTTTAATAGAAAGAAGTACTAGGGGAGACATGATAGCAGTCTTCCAATATCTCAGAGGTTGCCACAAAGAAGAGGGAGTCAAGCTATTCTCCAAAGCACCTGAGTGTAGAACAAGAAGCAATGGGTGGAAACTAATCAAGGAGAGAAGCAACTTAGAACTGAGGAGAAATTTCCTGACAGTTAGAACAATTAACCAGTGGAACAACTTGCCTCCAGAAGCTGTGAATGCTCCAACATTGGAAGTCTTTAAGAAGATGTTGGATAGCCATTTGTCTGAAACAGTATAGGGTTTCCTGCCTAGGCAGGGGGTTGGACTAGAAGACCTCCAAGATCCCTTCCAACTCTGCTATTGTATTATCCCATTTCTTCTGTATCCAATCACACTTGCCCAATAAGAAGATGTTGGATATCTATTTGTCTGAATGGACTAGGGTTTCCTGCCTAGGGGTTGGATTAAAAGACCTTCAAGGTCCCTTCCATCTCTGTTATTCTATTCCGTTATTCTATTTAAATGGTAAAATATGAAGATCCCAACTCTCTCTCTCCGTGCAATTATTTCTCCAGCACTTTGGAACCTCCATGGATTTGTCCGGTTTACTTAAACCTGTACAGAAAGTTAGCACCCACAAATGAAATATTTCAGGAAATATTAAAAGGGTAGAATATCTCCCCTAAAAGTGAGGCAGAAACTCAGCACATACCACCTTTGTCAATGGGCCATTAAGGCCTGGGCCAGTCTATTCTACATAATAAAGATCTACCTCCTTCAGGCAGTGCCATAAGAGGAATTGCCCCAAACCCTTTCATTACATCATCACCCAGCAAGAGTCAACCACACTTGGGACTCAAAACACAGTCTCCAGAGTTGCCCCTGCATGGCCCCATGGGAGTCTGACACCCAATCAGAATACATTTCTTACACAGGAGTAGGAAACAGAGAGGTGGGGCCGAACAGAGAGTATAAAGCCAGTAAATTTCAGCATCTCTGCCTCTTTTTCTTCTTCACCCAACATCTGGAAGCATGTGATTCCCCCTTTTCGGTTCAGGAGCTCAAGCCATGTGATCCTGTCCACCATTAAACCATCTTTCCAAGCAGCCTCCATGTTTCCAGTATCTTTTTCCCCACTTGGAGCTGAACCCAGAAGGACATTTCTTCCAACACAGCGAAGGACCGGCCCTTAGTGCCTGTCAGAATACAATCAATCAGAATACAAGCTCAAATTCAAAAGCCCAGAGAGGGCATAAAACCCAGGTACTCTCAGCATCTCTTCCCTTTTTTGCCCCGGACTTTAAGCCATGTGATCCTGTCCACCATTAAACCGTCTTTCCAAGCAGCCTCCATGTTTCCAGTGTCTTTTCTCCCCACTTGAAACTGAGCCCAGAAGGACATTTCTTCTAACACCTCAAAATAAGAAATCAAGAAAGACCTTCTCCTCCAAGTGTTTGTTTGTTTGTTTGTTTATCCACCAACTGTTTCCTTTTTCCCATGTTTTTCTTTCACAAGAGTTCTAACGACATTCTGTAGATGGGGGGAACCAGCTCTTCTTTGAGTTATGATAGAGACAATGCCCCTTGTGCATATTGATGGCTGCTTTATCCTTGCCTGATCGTAGACGGCAGCCATTGATTAAGGCTTCCAATATTCATTTGCTAAATGCTTTTGCCATACGTCTGCCTGTCTCTAAGTTGAATGCAAAAGCATTCAGGAAATGAATGTTGGAGGTCTTAATCAATGACTGCCATCTACCATTAGGCAAGGATAAAGCAGCCATCAATATACAATATACACACTGGAGACAAATTCCTTGTGTGTCCAATCACACTTGGTGAATAAAGAATTCTATTCTATTCCATTCCATTCCATATTTTCTATTCTGTTCCAGTCTAGTCCATATTTTCCAGTCTAATCTAGTCTAGTCCATTCCATATTTTCTGTACTGTTCTGCTCTACTCTACTCTACTCTACTCTACTCTACTCTACTCTACTCTACTCTCCCTCTATGCCCTGAGTCTTTTTATCAGGGGTGAAATTCAGCAGGTTCTGACAGATTCTGGAGAACTGGTAGCGAAAATTTTGAGTAGTTCGGAGAACCGGCAAATGCCACCTCTGGCTGGCCCCAGAGTGGGGTGGGAATCGAAATTTTGCAGTATCCTTCCCCTGCCAGGCTCACCAAGCCACGCCCAACAAGCCACGCCATGCCCAACAAGCCACGCCCACAGAACAGGTAATTTTTAAAAATTAATTTCACCACTGCTTTTAACCCCAGTTCATCCTTGGCTGTCTCGTCTTCATCATTTTCAGCTCAAAAACATATGTACCAGTTGCCTCTGTTCCTCCCACAAGGATGTCCCGCTGGATTTTGCCATCATCTTCATCCAATGCAAACCAACGGTAGCTTGGGAATTCATACACTGACTTGTTGCCGATGTCTTCAATGATAACCTATGATCAGAGCAGAATATCTCATCAGTGACGTGAGAAGCTGTAGAACTATCTGCCTTTCGACCGATTTTGCAACCCACTCGGGAGATTTTTACCCACAGGTATTCATTGAGAACTCGGATTTCTTAACAGACCAATAGAGTTGGAAGGGACCTTGCAAAGTCTTCTAGGTCAGAAGTCCCCAAACTCGGCAACTTTAAGACTTGTGGATTTCAACTCCCAGAATTCCCCAGCCAGCAAGTCCACAAGTCTAAATTGCCACCTTTGGAGACCCCTGTTCTAGTCCAACTCCCTGCTCAAGCAGGAGACCTCATATCATTTCAGACACATGGTTCCCCAATCTCTACTTAAAAGCTTCCAGTGTTGGAGCACCAAAACCTCTGGAGAAAAGCTGTTCCACTGATTAATTGTTTTAATTGTCAGGAAATTTCTCCTTAATTCTAGGTTGGTTGTCTTCTTGGTTAGTTTCCATCCATTGCTTCTTGTCCTGCCTTCAGGTGCTTTGGAGAATAGGTTGACCCCCCTCTTCTTGGTCACAACCCCTCAAATATTGGAAGTCTGCTATCATGCCACCCCTTTTCATTAAACTAGACATACTAAACATTCTGACCAAGAGAAGTTCAACATGCTCTGCATTAATTGTGGATAACTAACTAAGCTAAATGTTTTCAACTGAACTTGAAGGGTGTGTGTTGCTTATAGTAAAATAGACTAATAGAGGAAAGAGGAAAAGATCATTTTTTTTGAAGAATCCAAACAGATGTTTTAATTTTTTGCATCCATCCCACCGGCAAAAATTGCTCACCAATCCCACCTCCCCAAAAGAAGCAGTTTCTCATTTGGCTACTCAAGGAGTCAAATGGGTACTTTAAGGCATGTGTAACACACACACCCAGGGGTGGTGGGGTGGCGGGGGGCTGTAGACAGGAATTGCACCGCTGGAGGTGAGTGGTGGGCGAGCAAAACTGAGCATGTGTGGGATCCAGGTTTGCATGCTCCTCCCACCACCCCCACTCGGTCCATGGAAAACTTGTCTTCCATGAAACCAGTCCCTGGTGCTGAAAAGGTTAGGGACCGCTCCTTTAAGGGAACTCTTGATCCCAAATGGATAAAGTGGATGGAAACTAATCAAAGAGAGAAGCAACCTAGAACTAAGGAGAAACTTCCTGACAGTGAGGACAATTAACCAGTGGAACAGAAGTTGCCTCCAGAAGTTGTGGGTGCTTCAACACTGGAGGTTTTGAAGAAGAGACTGGATACGCATTTGTCTGAAATGGCATAGGGCCGTGATGGCAAACCTATGCCATTTGCCAGAGGTGGCACACAGAGCCCTCTCTCTTGGCACGTGCACCGTCACCAGCTGCTCTTCTGATTTCTGGCGCGCACATGCACACCAAGTCAGCTGGTCTTCATAGGTGCAGAATGTCAGAAAATGGCCCAAAAACAGCCCAAAAAATGACTAAAAAACAGGCTGTTTTCAGACTGTTTTTCAAGCCATTTTCAGGCTGTTTTTGGACCAAGAGGGGGCTGAAAACCACCCAAAAATGGTCTAAAACAGCCTGAAAAAATGGCCTGAAAATGCCCCCAAAATGGCCTGAAAAGGGTCAAAAAACAGGCATGACTGGGCTGGCCAGCTGGTCTTTGGGTTGCACTCAGTGCCAAAACTGTTCGCCATCACTGTTATAGGTTCTCCTGCTTGAGCAGGGGGCTGGACTAGAAGACCTCTAAGGTCCCTTCCAGCTCTATTCTGACTCCCTACACTTTAGATATATACCTTCAGCTTATATTTTCAGAGGTTGTGCACTGGAGGCTTTTGAGAAGAGATTGGACAGCTACATATGAAAAATACCGTAAGTGCTTGAGCAGGGGGTTGGACTAGAAGACCTCCAAGGTCCCTTCCAACTCTGTTATTCTGTTATTATTATGTCCCTACAGAAATATACTCAAAAGGATCAAAGCCCCAAACTGTGGCTAAGTCACTCCAGGGAGGACAGTTTATTTTTTCCCTTAGGAGCCCCAACTGACCTTAACATTTCTGTTCCTAAAGTGAAACAATTGTTCAGTGAGTTTTGCCCCATTTTATGACCTTTCTTGCCATCATTGTTAAGTGAATCACTGCAGTTGTTGAGTAAACAACACAGTTGTTCAGTGATTCTGGCTTCCCCATTGATTTTGTTTATCAGAAGATCACAAAACGTGACGCTGGGACATTGCAGCTATCATAAAATATATGTGCCTGAATTTTGATTACATTGCCATAGGGATGCTACAATGGTTGTAAGTGTGAAAAATCGTCATAACTCATTTTTTTCAATGCCATTGTAACATCAAATGGCCACTGAGTGAATTGTTGTAAGTCAGGGACTTCCTGCATTCCGATTTTAATGGCTAGGCAGGGCACAGAGGCTTACAAAGAAGGGGGGGAAATCCCCTCTGTCCTTGCATTCAAATATGGGGTTAAGGCAAACCTAAATAAGAGTTCCTGGTTTGTTGGCTTATGTAATGAATTAATAACTTATAGCAAACCTTATCAAGGAACCATCCGGCTGAGCTTCCCTTGTTGTTGTGCCCAATGGTGATTTTCCTGAGTCTGCCCAGATTGGGAGCATCAAGGGTGAACTTGTCTTCTGACCCTCTCTCAAAATTGTCCTTGTCGTTGTCCAACCTGCGCTCTCCTAGGCAACAGACAGAATCAAAGACAAACAAATATGGAGGGGGGGGGGAGAGAGAGAAAGGGAGAGAGAAAAGAGAGACGAAGAAAGAGAGAGAGAAAGAGATGAGAGAGAGAAAACGAGAAAGAGAGAGAGAAAGAAAAAGAAAGAGACAAAAGAGAGAGAGAGGAAAGAGAGAGAAGATGATGGCGAGATCAAGAGAAAAAGAAACAGAAGGCGAAAGAGAAAAAAAGAGAGAGACAAAGACAGAGAGAGACAGAGAGACAGAGAGAGAGAAGGAGAGCGAGATAAAGAGACAGAGAGAGAGAGAAAGAAAGAGAGACAAAGAGAGACAAAGAGAAAGAGAGGAGAGAGACAAAGAGAGAGTGAGAGGGAAGAAAGGGTGAGAGAGAGAGAGAGACAGACAGACACAGACAGACAGAAAGAGAGGCAAAGAGAAAGAGGAGAGAGACAAAGAGAGAGAGAAAGGGTGTGTGTGTGAGAGAGAGAGAGACAGAGAGAGAAAGAGAAGAGACAAAGAGAAAAAGAGAGAAAGAAAGGGAGAGAGAGAGAGAGAAAGAGAAAGAGGAGAGAGACAAAGAGAGAAGGAAAGAGAGAGAGAGAGAAAGAGACAGAGAAAAAGAGAGACTGTGTTAGTTGAGTGGTGAACCTGCAGTCCCAACAGCAAATTCCCGCCTTCTGCTTGCATCCCATTCGCTGAACCGCATGGATATTGTTAGCTGTTTACTGGTGTAGTAACTGCGGGGGGGTGGGCAGGGGGGTCTATTATAATTCCAGTGAATGTTTGGATTTAAGTGCAAAAATAATTGTTATGCTTGCTTGGACTTAGGAACGGCCTCTCAGAACAAAACCTGTTCCTAAGTAGAGAAAGGTCTGGAACTCAAGATGGCAAGGACGCCTGCTACTCTTTCCTCCTCCTATTTTCCCCACAACAACCCTGTGAGGTCAGCCGGGCTGAGAGAAGCCGACTGGCACCAAAAGATCCAGCCAGCTTTCATTCCTAATGTGGGACTCGAACTCACAGTCGCCCAATGTCACCAGGCAGCTTTCATGCCTCAGGCTTGAAAGAATTAATCATCTCCTGGTGATCGGCCAAAAGACACCAGCTGGAAAAGGACATGACTTGAAATATTTCCCCAAAAAATCAGCTGTGCATTTCAAGTTTGGTTCCCTTTCCTCAACTTTCTTGCCAAAAATCTTGCTTGGTTGGTTTGGATGATTTCCCTCAGCTTTCCCAGGCGGCTTATCACCTCCTCATTTCTGATTTTGTCAGCCCAACTTATATGCAACAGCCGCCTGTAAATCTACATTTCAAATACTTCTAGTCTCTTCACACAGGGACTAACTAGTACAATGATGGCGAACCGTTTCAGCACTAAGTGCCCAAACTGGCATGCGTGTGCATGTATGTGCATGTCAGTGGTGGGTTCTGGATCCCGTTGCAACCGGTACAGTGCAACGGGGCCCGGCGTCCCCCACATGCATGCACGCTTACGGCCTTACCTCCTCGAAACCGCCGCGACACCTCCGCAACACTCCAGCTGCTCGATGGAACGTCGCGCAGGCACTGTATGCTCCATATGCATGCGCGGAAGCACCGACAAGCTCAATTACAGGTAAGGAGCTCAGGTGGGGCAGCTCAGGTGGGCGGGCGGGCAGGTGGGCCCTCCCACCATACTGGAAGGGTACCCAGTGCTCCCGGCAGGCGAGCATACCGGGGCGTACTGCCTGCAACCTGCCACTGGTGAATGTGCACGTGCCAGAGTGCCGAAACCCAAAGATCAGCTGGCCAGCACACACATGCCTGGTTTTTTTGGCCGTTTTCAGGCCATTTTTGTGTAGGTTTCGGGCCATTTTTGGACTGTTTCTGGCCCCCAAACAGCCTGAAAATTGCCAATAAAACAGCCTGAAAACAGCCTCAAAATGGCCTGAAAACAGTCTAAAAAACAACCTGAAAATGCCCCCCAAATGGCCTGAAAACAGCCTGAAAGCAGTCCCCCAAAAACCAGCATGAAAAGAGCCCCAAAACGGCCTGAAAACAGCCCAAAAACAGCCTGAAAACAGCCCTAAAATGGCCTGAAAACAGCCCAAAAACAGCCTGAAAACAGCCCCCAAACACCCTGAAAATAGCCCCAAAATGGCCTGAAAACAGCCCCAAAACAGCCTGAAAACAGCTTGAAAACAGCGCAAAAACAGCCTGAAAACAGCCGCAAAACAGCCTGAAAACAGCCCCAAAATGGCCTGAAAACAGCCGCAAAACAGCCTGAAAACAGCCCCAAAATGGCCTGAAAACAGCCCCAAAACAGCCTGAAAACAGCGCAAAAACAGCCTGAAAACAGCCCAAAAACAGCGTGAAAAGAGCCCCAAAATGGCCTGAAAACAGCCCAAAAACAGCCTGAAAACAGCCCCAAAACAGGCTGAAAACAGCCCAAAAACACCCTGAAAAGAGCCCCAAAACGGCCTGAAAACGGCCCCAAAACGGCCTATTTTTGGGCCATTTTTCAGGCTGTTTTGGGAGCATTTTCTGACACTCTGGCTCCTGCGAAGACCAGCTGGCTGGTGCGCCAGAAACCAGGAGAGCAGCTGGTGATGGTGCAGGTGCCCACAGAGAAGACGTTGCGTGCCACCTCTGGAAAGTGTGCCATACATTCGCCATCACAGGACTAGTATATACCTATTAGTCTGCATTAGTCTACCTAAGTACTGCATACACTAGAGAATGTTACCTGTGTCTCCATTCTGCCCAAAAATGTTAACGAAAACATCAGCATCTGTTCCACTGCCGTTGACATCCCCTGTAAATACTCGGACCACATATTTGTTTACTGCAGGGGGGGAAAAACACATCATACAATTAATTAAAACTGAAGCAGTTAGATGTCCGAGGAATGATCAAGCACACCGGAAGTAGCAATAAAAATAGCACTTAGACTTACCGTATTTTTCGGAGTATAAGACGCACCAAGATTTTGAAGAGGCAATTTTTTTAAAAAAAAAAAGTTTTTTGCACTCTGCAAGCCTCCCAAAAACGGGCCCATTTTTTGTCAAAAAAAAAAAGGCACGCATAGCCTTTAGGAGGCTTGTAGAGTGCTTCTGGGGGCTGGGGAGGGCCAAAAACGAGCAAAAAAACAGCCCGTTTTTTGTGAAAACAGGCCCATTTTTTGCCAAAAAATGGCATGCATAGCCTTTAGGAAGCTTATAGAGTGCATCCTAAAAAATGGCCTGTTTTTCGCTTATTTCTGCCCTCCCCAACCCCAAGGAGCACTCTGGAAGCCTCCTAAAGGCTACGCATGCTCATTTTTGCAAAGGGGGCAGGGTTTCAGGAAGCCAAAAATGCTGTATTCAGTGTATAAGACACATCCAGATTTTCACCCTCTTTTTTAAGGAAAAAAGGTGTGTCTTATACTCTGCAAAATACGGTATATACCGCTTCACAGTGCTTTACAGCCCCCTCTCTAAGTGGTTTACAGAGTCAGCCTATTGGCCCCAACAATTTGGGTCCTCATTTTACCCACCTGGGAAGGATGGAAGGCTGAGTCAACCTTGAGCCTGGTGAGATTCGAACTGCCAAATTGCAGTCAGCCGGCAGTCAGCAGAAGTAGCCTAACTACTATCCCAGCACGGCTCATGTACCACAAACATCTGTTTGCATTTGAATTTACATGTAATCCAGCATCCCAAGGAAAAATAACCATCCTTTTTGGGGAGTTACAACATCCTTAGGACACAGCTACTGTAGATGACTGCACTGATGCTTCAGGGGGTAACCCCCAAAAAGTACACTATCCTCTCCTGTCCCCAAGATGCTTTTCCAAAAGGCTACCGGATTTTCTTGGGGTTTTTTTTTCCCCCTTGAAATATTTCGCTTCTCATGCAAGAAGCTTCTTTGGTTCAAAAAAGCTATATTACTGAAACAGAACCGAAGAAGCTTCTCATATGAGAAGCGAAATATTTTCAAGGGAAAAAAGCAACAAGAAAATTCAGTTGCCTTTTGGAAAAGCAATCTTTGGGACACCCGTGACCTGGATGACTGAGAATCTCTACAGACTTATTGCAATGGTTTGTAACAAACTTTTAAAATAATGCTCTAAAAGTAGTTGTCCTACTCCCTCTGCTGGCCAGATAAGAATTGGGTGACTTCTTGTATTCGCTTTTGTTCTACAACTGAACATCTGGTGCAGAATTTTGAGAACTAAAATAAAACCCCATGGCTTTCTAGTCTCTTTTGTATTTTTTTTAAAAAAATGGAATTGATGCAATCCAAAACTTGAAGGTGAGGCAGAGATAAAAAGAAAGACAAAATGAAAATTTGAATATATTGGGGTATATAACTAAAAGAAATTAAGTATGGAATAAAATCCCCCGGTGGGGAGGTCAAAAGAGTCACTGCAAGCTGCAATTGAAAAAACACACAGTGCCCACAACACAACATCCTAGTTGCCATTGCACCAATATTAGGAACATAATTTGCCGCTGAATATATTAGCCACTCTGTTTGTCTTTATTATATAATGTTCCTTTTTAAATTCGCTGTCTTTTTTTTCCTTTTAAATGGCGTTCATTTCACACAGGCTTGAATTACTAACAGAATAACGGAGTCGGAAGGGACCTTGGGGGTCTTCTAGTTCAACCCCCTGTTCAAGCAGGAAACCCTATACCATTCCAGACAAGCGGCTATCAAATCTCTTCTTTCAAACCTGCAGTGTTGAAGCACCTACAACTTCTGGAGGCAAGCTGTTCCACTGGTTAATTGTTCTGTTAGGAAATTTCTCTTTAGTTCTAGGTTGCTTCTTTCCTCGGTTAGTTCCCACCCATTGTTTCTTGTCCTGCATTCAGGTGCTTTGGAGAAAAAGTTGATCCCCTCTTCTTTGTGGCAGCCCCTTAATATTGGAACACTGCTATCTAGTCTGTTTCTTATGTTTACCAATAACTTGAGGTGGCAAGCGTATCCAACACACACCTTCTTCCTCCTATTTCCCCCATAACAACAACCCTGCAAGATCAGTTCGGCAGAGAGAGATTGACTGGCCCAAAGTCACCCAGCTGGTTTTCATGGCCATGACAGAACTTGAACCCATAGCCTCCTGCTTTCTAGCCTTAACTATTAGACCAAACTGACTGTCACATCCCTGATGTTGCTTGCACCTGTTTCGAGAGAACCTTGTTAGGGGTTAAGGAATGATAGCAATCATCAGTAGTGAGATAGATTAAGGAATAGAATAGAATAGATAGAATTCTTTATTGGCCAAGTGAGATCGGACACACAAGGAAATTGTCTTTGGAAGTGCACTAAATTATAACTGCAAGAAAGAGTAGTGTGAATGTTTGGAAAGAGTAGCATGAATGTTTTGTACAATTTGCACACCAAGATGTGTAAAGACACGTTTCTTGATTCTGAAGTTCTGACTGTACAAAGCCGACAGAAAGGCCGTACAGGCATATGTCCAAGCCATGGATGAAATTCAGCAGGTTTTGACAGGTTCTGGAGAACAGGTAGTGGAAATTTTGAGTAGTTCGGAGAACCGGCAAATGCCACCTCTGGCTGGCCCCAGAATGGGATGGGAATGGAGATTTTGCAGTATCCTTCCCCTGGAGTGGGAGGGAATGGAGATTTTGCAGCATCCTTCCCCTGGAGTGGGAGGGACTGGGGATTTTGCAGTATCCTTCCCCTGGAGTGGGAGGGACTGCGGATTTTGCTGTATCCTTCCCCTGGAGTGGGAGGGAATGGGGATTTTACAGCATCTTTCCCCTGGAGTGGGAGGGAATGGGGATTTTACAGTATCCTTCCCCTGGAGTGGGAGGGAATGGAGATTTTGCAGTATCCTTCCCCTGGAGTGGGAGGGAATGGAGATTTTGTAGTATCCTTCCCCTGGAGTGGGAGGGAATGGAGATTTTGCAGTATCCTTCCTCTAGAGTGGAGAGGGAATAGAGATTTTACAGTATCCTTCCCCTGGAGTGAGGGGGAATTGAGAATTTGCAGTATCCCACCCCTGGAGTGGGAGGGAATGGAGATTTTGCAGTATCCTTCCCCTGGAGTGGGAGGGAATGGAGATTTTGCAGTATCCTTCCCCTGGAGTGGGAGAGAATGGAGATTTTGCAGTATCCTTCCCCTGGAGTGGGAGGGACTGGGGATTTTGCTGTATCCTTCCCCTGGAGTGGGAGGGAATGGGGATTTTGCCGTATCCTTCCCCTGGAGTGGGAGGGACTGGGGATTTTGCTGTATCCTTCCCCTGGAGTGGGAGGGAATGGGGATTTTGCAGTATCCTTCCCCTGGAGTGGGAGGGACTGGGGATTTTACAGCATCTTTCCCCTGGAGTGGGAGGGAATGGGGATTTTGCAGTATCCTTCCTCTGGAGTGGGAGGGAATGGGGATTTTACAGCATCTTTCCCCTGGAGTGGGAGGGACTGGGGATTTTGCTGTATCCTTCCCCTGGAGTGGGAGGGAATGGGGATTTTACAGCATCTTTCCCCTGGAGTGGGAGGGAATGGAGATTTTGCAGTATCCTTCCCCTGGAGTGGGAAGGAATGGAGATTTTGCAGTATCCTTCCCTTGGAGTGGGAGGGAATGGAGATTTTGCAGTATTCTTCCTCTAGAGTGGAGAGGGAATAGAGATTTTACAGTATCCTTCCCCTGGAGTGAGGGGGAATTGAGAATTTGCAGTATCCCACCCCTGGAGTGGGAGGGAATGGAGATTTTGCAGTATCCTTCCCCTGGAGTGGGAGGGAATTGAGATTTTGCAGTATCCCACCCCTGAAGTGGGAGGGAATGGAGATTTTGCAGTATC
Source organism: Natrix helvetica (assembly GCF_964273705.1). Lineage (NCBI taxonomy): Eukaryota > Metazoa > Chordata > Lepidosauria > Squamata > Natricidae > Natrix > Natrix helvetica. Next base: position 9,061,943 of record NC_138552.1, read on the forward strand.
CTTCCCCCGGAGTGGGAGGGAATGGAGATTTTGCAGTATCCTTCCCCTGGAGTGGGAGGGAATGGAGATTTTGCAGTATCCATCCCCTGGAGTGGGAGGGACTGGGGATTTTGCTGTATCCTTCCCCTGCCCTGCCCACCAAGCCACACCACACCCACCAAGCCACACCCACAGAACCGGTAGTAAAAAAATTTGAATTTCACCACTGGTCCAAGCATTGGACGAACCACCCTTTTCATTTTGTATTTGAGGGTTATGCAGCCCTCTAGTCCCTCCGATTAGTCAAAAAACAATATTCCCTGCACCGTTGGTGTTAACCTGACCGAAAGGAAAGGCTGGACAGATGCCTAGTTTTAAACATGCACTCAGCACCTTGGCAACCGGCAAGAAAGTGCAATCTTGTACAGCTGCGTGTCTACATATCGGGTATTTTCTTTCTTTAGCACAGTGAAGATTTTAAAAATGTAAAACGAAGTAGAAATTGAATGAAGAAGAGGAATAATAGTATACGAAACAGTGGCTGTCATTCCTTAGGAAAGGGTGAAATTAAAAGCAGATGCCTTTTTAATGTAAAATTGGAGCAAACCAAGGCTCTAATATTTTGTGTCACCTGATGGCCAGGTAAATGTTTCTCAGTCATCCAGTCAAGGTTGCCCCAAAAATCCTTTTTCAAGAGTCACTTTGAAAAGGCCTTTTTTTTCCCCTTGAAGAGGTTTCGCTTCTCATCCCAGGAAGCTTCCTTCAGTTCTGACTGAACGGTGGAGGAATAAATCCTTCCATTCTCCACCATTCAGTCAGAACTGAAGAAACTTTTTGGATGAGAAGCGAAACCTCTTCAAGGAAAAACAAAGTCCAGTTGTGTTTTGGAAAAGCCCCTTTGTGGTGGGCCGACGAAATTATACCGACAAAATTTAAAACACAACGTGAGTTCTGTCCCATTGTCTATCCTCAGCATTTGATCTTTGTAAGGGATGCTTCAAATGGGTACAGGTAATCCTCAACTTACCACCATTCGTTTAGTGTCTGTTCAAAGTTACAATAGCACTGAAAAAAGTGACTGATGACCAAACGCTGCACCATCCCCACCGTCACGTTATCAAAATTTGGAGGCTTAGTAACTGACTCATATTTATGACGGTTGCAATGTCCCCTGTGTCTTGTGATCCCCTTTTGCGACCTCCTGATAAGCAAAGTCAACGGAGAACCCAGATTCACTTAACAACCAGGCTCCTAAAGTTAACAACTGCCGTGATTCATTTAACAACGGTGGCAAGAAAGGTCATAAAATGGGACGAAACTCACTGAACTACCATCTCACTTAGCAACAGAAATATTGGGCTCAATTGTGGTCGTAGGTCAAGTAACTACGATGGTCTACAACGTTGCTATCACAATGTACAAGATGCTACAACAGTCCTAAGCGTGGAAAAAAAATCATGTCACCTTTTGGGGGGTGTAAATTTAGTCATTAAATGAAGATTGTAAATTAAGGGATAGAATAGAATGGAATGGAATATTGGAATAAAGAATATAATATAATATTACAATAAAGAATGGAATGGAATGGAATGGAATGGAATGGAATAGAATAGAATAGAATAGAATAGAATAGAATAGAATAGAATAGAATAGAATAGAATAGAATAGAATAGAATAGAATAGAATAGAATAGAATAGAATAACAAAGTTGGGAGGGATTTTGGAGGTCTTCTAGTCCAACCCCCTGCTTAGGCAGGAAACCCTATACCACATCAGACAAATGGTTAACCAATCTCTTCTTAAAAACCTCCAGTATTGAAGCATTCACAACTTCTGGAGGCAATTCTGTTCCACTGATTAATTGTTCTCACTGTCAGGAAATTTCTCTTTAGTTCTAAGTTGCTTCTCTCCTTGATTAGTTTCCACCCATTGCTTCTTGTTCTACCCTCAGGTGCCTTGGAGAATAGCTTGACTCCCTCTTCTTTGGGGCAACCCCTGAGATATTGGAACACTGCTATCATGTCTCCCCTAGTCCTTCTTTTCATTTAACTAGACATACCCAGTTCCTGCAACCGTTCTTCATATGTTTTAGCCTCCAGTCCCTGTTAGATATTAACATATATAGAGATAAGTCTTCCCTCTGGTCCGCTCCTACAGCGGGAAACAGGTATTCCTCTGATTGGTCGATGGGCGTGCCTCATCCCTATAAAAGGGGAACCCTCCGACCACAGAGCAAGCTGGATCACTACTACTACTAATAAAATGAGCTGTTGAGTTACTTCGTGTCCGCAGTCTGTCTCTCGTTGCCCAGATCTAACATTGGCGACGAAGGTGGGATTGAGAGACAGATAGGACGGAGAACGCCACTTCGAGAATCTCCGGATTTGATCCAGCCCAGGAATTCGGCAGAAATTCCGGCAGCCATCTCAGATCACCGCAGCGCGGCAAATTCAAACTGAGAAAATGGCGATGCATGCTCCCCCCGCTCCTTTCGACCCAGCAACCGACGAATGGGAAGCCTTCATGATTCGTTTCGAGTGTTTCCTCGAAGCAAATGAGTACACGGGGATCACCGATGCAAGAAAGAAAAATATCTTCCTCGGCTACTGCGGAAAGGAAGTCTTCAATACGGCCAGAGACCTCACCGCGCCTACTCCAATACAAGCAGTACCATGGGCGACGCTGAAACAAGCCTTGGAAACACATTACGCGCCAAAACCGTCCCGCCATGTCAGCCGCAAAGAATTCAACATGAGGACTCAAAAGGCGGGAGAATCCATTAACCAATTTGTTGCAGCTCTACGAAGAATAGCAGCCCACTGTGAATACAGGGATTTGGAAGAGCATATCTTAGAGCAATTCATCTGTGGGGTAAGAGACATTTCGTTGCAAAAGAAACTGTTAGCCAACCCGAATCTAACCCTACAGTCAGCATTGAACAAAGCAAGAGCGTCGGAATCAGCGGAGAAATCAGCAGTGACCATACAAAGAAGGGTCAACGAAACCCAGCCAGCACCGAGACAAACCAGAGTCCACTACGAAGACGCAAGCCCCGACTACGTGGATCCCGAGTTCGAGGACAGTCACCTAATGCAGAGCAGTCACTGGAGGCCTGGGGGGAAACCCGGATCCCGTTTGCCGCCCTGCGCAAGCTGCGGAGGGAATCACCCCAGGTCTACTTGCAGGTTCAGGAACGTTGTTTGTTCGCACTGCAACAAACTTGGGCACATCGCACGAGTGTGCCGGAGCGGAGTCCCTGCCTCACGGCAGCCACCCATGTACCGCCAACAGAAGCCCAACCCAGGGGCTTGGCGAAATCAAAAAGGGCGCCCAGAGAGAAATCCACAAGTGTTTACCCAGAGAGAAACTCCCCAAAGAGCTGAACGAGCGTATTCCCAGAGAGATTACTCACAAGAAAGTGAGCGAGCGTATCCCCAGAGAGAATTCACACAGAGAGCCGAAAGAGCGTTCTACCAAGACGCTCAACGAGAGTATTTTCAGGATATAGACGATGAGATAGAGTTGACCCAGAGAGAGGAGTTGCGAACGTATCTCACCACGATACATCAGGTCCGCCCTAAGCGGCCCAAAAGGCTGAAAGTCACAGTCCTCTTGGAGGGCTCACCCTGCGAGCTGGAGGTTGACACAGGATCAACCCTGACGATCATTTCATGGGCATCCATGAAACAGGCCATTCCCAGCCTCCGAAAGAGCCAACTGCGCGCTCCTGACGTCCTGCTACGAGACTACCAGGGGAACCAAGTCCCCATCGTGGGCCAAGGCACATTCCACATCCAGTTTAAGGACATCGAAGCCCAGCTGCCCGTGACCATCTCCAGCGCGCCATTGCAGAACCTCCTGGGGCTTGATTGGTTTGAAGCCCTGGGATTAGAAGTCACCGGAATAAACGCCGTGAGAAACAGCAGCGCTGAAAAGATCTTTAAGGAGTTCGAGGATGTGTTCAGCTCCGGTCTTGGTAAGTATGTGGGCAAACCAATATCGTTCAATTTAGATCCAAATGTGGCGCCAATCCGACTTAAACCGAGACGAGTGCCTTTTGCACTCCGCCCAAAAATAGATAAAGAGATAGATAAGTTAGTGGAACAAGGAATCCTTGAGCCGGTAGATCACGCGCGTTGGGAGACACCTATCGTGACCCCAGTTAAGTCAGACGGATCAGTCCGCTTATGCGCAGACTATAAATGCACAATTAATGTCGCGCTACAACAGAGCGCATATCCGGTGCCCGTAGTACAGCACCTATTGCACTCATTGGGGCCAGGAAAGGTTTTCGCTAAGTTAGATATGGCACAAGCTTACCAGCAACTGCCAGTAGATAGCGCCACAGCGGAGGCCCAGACTATAGTGACGCACAGAGGAGCGTTTAAATGCAACCGGCTACAATTCGGCGTAAGTATTGCTCCAGGATTGTTCCAGAGCGTCATGGAACGGCTGTTGCAAGGGATACCGGGAGTCGTCCCATATTTTGACGATATCTTGGTGTCCGCTGCAAACGAGGAGCAACTAAACAAAAGAGTCAGATCTGTTTTGGCCAGAATCAGAGAAAAGGGCCTCCGCCTTAAAAAAGAAAAATGCCAAATTAACGTGCCTAGCGTAGAATTCCTGGGTTATAGAATTGATGGTCAGGGAATTCACCCCACTGAAAAGAAAATTAAGGCAATCCAGGACGCCCCCACACCACGAAATCAAACCGAGTTGCAGGCCTTCCTCGGACTACTTAATTTCTACAGCGTTTTTCTGAGACAGAAGGCGACCGTTGCTGAGCCACTACACCGTCTACTCCAGAGGAACGCACCATGGAGATGGGGACGAGCCGAAGCTGCAGCATTCGCCGGGGTAAAGCGCCTGCTCACCACTGACTCACTACTTGTGCAATACAGTCAAACCCTCCCGCTGGTATTGACCTGCGACGCATCGCCTTTCGGGGTTGGAGCAGTCCTCAGCCACAGGATGCCCGACGGGAAAGAAGCACCCATTGCTTTCTACTCCAGAACTCTTTCATCGGCCGAAAGGAACTACAGCCAAATGGACAGAGAAGCATTGGCTGCCGTTGCAGGTGTGAAACGTTTCCATGAATACCTCTACGGCCGCGATTTTGAACTCATTACTGATCACAAACCGCTGTTAGGACTTTTGGCGGGAAATCGCCCCACTCCGGTCTCCCTTTCTCCACGTATGACCAGGTGGACTGTTTTCCTGGCTGCGTACTCTTACAAGTTAATTCATCGACCGGGCTCCACTCTAGGGCACGCAGATGCGCTCAGCCGTTGCCCATTACCAGACATTTTGCCAGACCCCACTCCAGAAGTACCGGTATTGCTCATTGACTGTTTGGATTCGGGACCGGTTTCTTCTTACGATGTTGCAAGGTTCTCCTCGAAGGACAATTTAATAAAACAAGTGCAAACTTGGGTATGGAGGGGGTGGCCAAAGGGAAATGTGGGCCCGGAATTCAAAATGTTTTGGTCTAAACGGGACGAACTCTCCGTGTTACAGGGATGTTTGTTGTGGGGGGATCGAGTTGTTATTCCTTTTGCTCTACGAAAAAAGGTATTGAATGCTTTACATATGGGTCATCCGGGGATCGTGAGAATGAAAGCGTTAGCGAGAAGTTATGTGTGGTGGCCCAATATGGACAAAGAAATAGAGGAGTGGGTGGCCACTTGCGACCCATGCCAGGAGTCGAGACCAGCACCCCCGGAAGCGCCCGCCACAGAATGGGAGAAACCCAAGGCACCCTGGTCACGCATTCATATTGATTTTGCAGGGCCATTCCAGGGTCAAACCTTCCTCATAGTTGTAGATGCTTATTCTAAATGGTTAGATGTAGTCCTAATGACATCAACCACGGCAGAGGCAGTTATAAAGGTTCTTAGGCGGCTTTTCGCCACCCATGGTCTACCAGATCTGTTAGTATCGGACAACGGGCCCCAATTCACGGCCATGCAGTTTGAAACATTTTTAGCAGGGTTGGGAATCAGACACGCCCTCATCGCGCCATTCCATCCAGCGTCCAATGGTCAGGCAGAAAGAATGGTGCGGTTCGCGAAAGAAGCCCTCGCCAGGATGGGCCCGGGGGATTGGCAAACACGCATTGACCATTACCTCCTCATTCAACACATTACCCCGAGCGCAACGACGGGTAGAAGCCCCGCTGAACTACTAATGGGTCGCCGCCTACGGTCTCACCTGGACAGGCTCCACCCGAATTATTCTACCTCGGCTCCCCCAGACTCTACAAGTAAGGTCAGATCTTTTAGAGAAGGAGACACTGTTTATGCTCAAAATTACACAGGGGGGACATTGTGGATACCGGCGAGGGTCATTGGCATCATGGGCCCTCGATCGTATTTGTTAGAGCTTGAAGATGGGCGGAATTGGAGAAGGCACATCGATCAGCTTCGAGGTCGCCTAGCACACTCCAACTTAAGGGATGAGGGCGAAAGTTTCCTGTCCACAGAAAGACAACCGCAGGGAAACTTCATCCCAGGAAACGACGACACCGGCGAGCTAAGCGGGGGACAGGACATCACACACGCAGCTGAACAACCCCCCGTCATCACAGCCGCTGAGCAACCCCCCGTCATCGCAGCCGAACAAGATACCAGGGAAAGGAGCATCGAAAACGCAAGACCTCCAGAAACAGAAAAAGCACCCGATCCTGCAACCACTTCAAGCCAACAGGAAACCAGTCCTGCAAGTACTTCAACACAACCTGAACTCCGACGTTCCTCCCGAGCAAGACAAACACCCACCTACCTAAAGGACTATGTCACCTACCGCAACGTCCCATCTAGGAGGGGAGGGGTGTTAGATATTAACATATATAGAGATAAGTCTTCCCTCTGGTCCGCTCCTACAGCGGGAAACAGGTATTCCTCTGATTGGTCGATGGGCGTGCCTCATCCCTATAAAAGGGGAACCCTCCGACCACAGAGCAAGCTGGATCACTACTACTACTAATAAAATGAGCTGTTGAGTTACTTCGTGTCCGCAGTCTGTCTCTCGTTGCCCAGATCTAACAGTCCCCTAATCAGCTTTGTTGCTCTTCTCTGCACTCTTTCTAGAGTCTCTTTTTTACATCATGGCGACCAAACCTGGATTCAGATTAGCTGCATGCAATTCTGGAGCTCCGGAGCGATCCATGCTAGAGGATGTGAATATGGTACTGACAAGTGGAAAGAGGGGGGGGGGGGGAACGACTTTGCTTTTCTCTGTTCAAGTTTGGAGACCGGAGGGTTTCTCTTGAAGTTAGAAAGGCAGAATCATAAAGCACCCGTCTCTAGGCACACAGCCTTTAATTAAGTTAAACACGGCTCCAATGTCTCTTATGCCCAATGGCCAAATTGTCTGTTACCTGACCTGGTTTGAGAGAAGAGGGTTTGAGTTGTTTCTGCTGCTGTTTTTTTTAAACCACTTGCTGCTGTAGGAAGTTAAGACACTTTGTTGAAGAATTCATTATGGGAAAGAAAACACCACGGGGGTGGAACGCTATCCCTTCCTTTGCAATTAATACCCAGGATGAAAGTGAATAGCATCCCCGCTCGGCAGCACTTAGGTAAATAAGAATCCGTCGCGGTGTCAATGTGTGAATAATTGCTAGCATATGGCAAACCGCAAAACTGACAGTGGCGCAGACGTGTTTTCTGGCTGGGCCCCATGACCTGCAGCATTTCCCTTGTAAGAAACCATACAATTTGTGAGAAGATGGTGTGATGTCAGGTCAAGCTCCAGTTTTTGGCAGGAGTTGCACGCAGGAAATCAGTGGGCCCTAAGAGAGTCACCTCCGAGTTTTACATTCGGGCATTTTGAGACCTTTATCATCCTATTGTCCGTTGCCCTGGAACTGAACTGAACTAATATTGACCCTGCATGGGGCAGAATCGGTTTTCAAAGATTAAAGAAGGACTAGGGGTGACGTGACAGCAGTGTGAATAGCTTGTCCAGTTTTGATCACCACGCTATTAAAAAAAAATAGATGTTGAGACTGTAGAACAGGCATGTCCAAAGTGCGGCCCGGGGGCCAAATGTGGCCCCTTTTCAAATTTCAAGCGGCCCGCAGCCTCTTCTCCCCACTGGAATTATTTGTTTAGTCTTTCATAAAATACCGTATTTTTCGAAGTATAAAGATGCATCTTTTTCCCCTCAAAAAAGAGGCTAAAAATCTGGGTGCATCTTATACACTCAATACAGCATTTTTTGCCTCCCAAAACTCTGCCCACTTCACCAAAATGGCTGTGCATAGCCTTTAGGAGGCTTCCTGGGGGCTGTGGAGGGCATAAATGAGCAAAAAATGGGCCATTTTTTTGCTCAACTTTGCCCCCCCCTAGCCCCCAGGAGCACTCTAGAAGCCTCTTAAAGGCTATTCATGCCCTTTTTAAAAAAGGCCCATTTTCGTGAAAAATGGGCCATTTTTGGGAGAGTGCAAAAACTTTTGTTTTAATTTGCCTCTTCAAAATCTTGGTGCATCTTATACTCTGAAAAATACGGTAGTCAATTCACATTTAATGTTAAGGGTTCAAAGAATGTCAGGCTGAATGATCGGCCGCACACATTTTCACCTCACCAAATCTGGCCCTCCTTGCAAAAAGTTTGGACACCCCTGCTGTAGAACAAGGGTGTCAAACTCAAGGCCCATGGGCTGGAATTGGACTGTGGTATCAGGGATCCAAGTAAGACCCCCAACGAAAGAAGACTCCGAGGCTTGATTTCCTCCAAGTTCCATTTTATTAGAGATGTCCTATTGGCACATCTGGGAAAACCTCAATCTGAGTGTTTCTAGGTTTTCCCCACCCAGGTGAAAGTCCAAGTCTCTGGCCAGCACCCACGTGTCCATCACATGGTCCAATCAGGCCCCAACCCAACTGTCTCCCAGTCACACCCCTCCAGATGCAGGGCAAGATGTCCTTGACTCTCTGAGAAAGGAATGTTATTGTGGCTATTGTTACATACTGACAAACAGTATGGTAGTTTCCACCAAGGTCCTCTGTTCCGGCGGGAACAGTATTCAAATCTGATGGGTTGAATGGTCTGACAGCTCCCTAGAAAAGGGCTGCTGCCAGACAAGAGTCTTTGCTGGATTGTACATAGCTGTCACTTAATAAAGAGCTGTTTGTTGCTGAAGACTGAGTCTGCCTCATTCATTCACCCGATTTAACAACGATATATATCTCCCATACTCAGGGGTGGGTTCCTGCCAGTTCTAACCTCTTCTATAGAAGAGGTTCCACAAATCTACTGTGCCGTTTAGAACCGGTTCCAGCTCCCTCCCCCCCCCCCCGCCCGTCCGCACATCATCAAGATGAAGAGCCAGAGGAGGAATTCTGGGAGTTGAAGTCCACAAGTCTTAAAGCTGTCAAGTTTGAACAGCCCTGGATTTTTTTTTCTAAAGGTTTAGGGGTGTAAGGGTCTTGTAACTTGACAGCTTTAAGACTTGCGTGCTTCAAATACCAGAGTTTCTGAGTCAACATTTTGGTTGCTAAGCAAGAGCATTGTTAAGTGAGTTTCACCACATTTTACGTTGGTCACTCCCACTCAGTCACATGGCTGGCAAGCCACTCCCACCCAGTTACATGGCCAGCAAGCCACTCCCACCTAGTCACATGGCCGGCAAGCCACTCCCACAAAGCAGGCCACACCTACAGAAGAGGTTCTAAAAAATTTTGAAACCCACCACTGCCCATACGCCATATAATCCCCCCTCCCATTTTCCCAAAGCATTAAATGTGGCAGGCCTGAAGGCCCAATGTAAAAGATGGCTTCTGTTGTAGCTTGTACTGAGGAGACGGAGACAGCTGATTGCAAGTAACGCGTTTATTAAACTAGAACAGAACTGACAGGAACAAGCACAACAGAAGCCGTCTGACAGCTATTTATACATGCAGCTGTCAGACGGTGAACCAATGGGAGTTGGGTAGTTTTCCCGCCGGCCGGCAGGCGCGCCTAGGCCAATCAGAGGCGTTTCTCTCGACGCCCTCTGCTGGCCGGGCTCACCAGTACATAACAGCTTCCCGGCCTCACACGTGGTGTGCTTAGATCTGGCCTGCAGGGCTGACCTGGAGACAGTGAAAGACCGGTCTACGGTGCGTCTGCCAGTGAAACTGGAGCTCCATTTTTGCTGGCAGAGGGTTGCAGGAGGCTGTTGCAGGTGAAAACGGAGCTCAGGGAACCATTTTCGCTGGTAGAGCGCTCAGCTCACCACAGGCGCCCCCAACACGAGTGACGTCAAGCTGGCCATGCCCACCATGGCAACGTCCATCGTGCTCCCCACCCCCCAAGGTCAAACACAACCCTGATGCGCCCCTCAATAAAATCAAGATTGACACCCCTGTTCTAGAAAGAGTGCAGAAAAGAGCAACCAAGATAATTAGAGGACTGGAGGCTAAAACATATGAAGAACGGTTGCAGGAACTGGGCATGGCTAGTTCCTGGTGAAGAGAAGGACCAGGGGAGACATGATAGCAGTGTTCCTATATCTGAGCAGAAAGGAAAAAGGAGGGGGGCAAGTTATTTTCCAAGGCGCCTGAAGGTCAGACAAGGAATATTGGATGGAAACTGAACAAGGAAAGATTCAACCTGGAAATAAGGAGAAATTTTCTGACAGTGAGAACAATCAACCAATGGAACAGAAGTTTCCTTCTGAAGTTGTGGGAGCTTCATCACTGGAGGTTTTCAAGAAGAGACTGGACTGCCATCTGTCTGGAATGGTATAAGGTTTCTTGCTTGGGTAGGGGGTTGGACTAGATGACCTACAAGGCCCCTTCCAACTCTGTTAATCTGTTAAACCTATTCTCCAAAGCACCTGAAGGCAGGACAAGAAGCAAAGGATGGAAGCCAACCAAGGAGAGAAGCAACCTAGAACTAAGGAGACATTTCTTAACAGCGAGAACAATTAATCAGTGCAACAACTTGCCTTCAGAAGCTGTGGATGCTCTGTTACTGGAAGTTTTTAAGAAGATGTTGGATAACCATTTGTCTGAAATGATATAGGGTTTCCTGCCTGAGCAGAGGGCTGGACTGGAAGACCTCCAAGGTCCCTTCCAACACTGTTAATCTGTTAAACTTGACAATGATAATGTAATCACTCATGTTGTAGCTCGACATTGTTCCCCACGTACGAAGTGCTAATATTCTTTAGGGTGCTAAGAGTACTGGTATCCAATTTGGCATCTGTAAAGTATGCATATAAAATTTATACCAGAGGTCGTATTTAGCAGGTTCTGGAGAACCGATAGCAGAAATTTTGGGTAGTTTGGAGAACAGTAAATATCACCTCTGACCCATCAATTCTCTGCCTCCCGAGTCCCAGCTGATCGGGAGGGAATGGGGATTTTGCAGTAACCTTCCCTTGGAGTGGGGAGGGAATGGAGATTTTACAGTTTCCTTCCTCTGCCATGCCCACCAAGCCACACCCACAAAACCAGTAGTAAAAATTTTTTAATCCGACCACTGATTTCCCCATATGTAGAAAGGTAGGGAGTAGAGGGAAGGGAAGTGGATAAATGGGTGAAGATGGGACAGAGATAAATGGATGAAGAAGGGAAGGGACTAGAACAGAAAAGTACAGAACAGAACAGAACAATAGAGTTGGAAGGGACCTTGGAGGTCTTCTTCATAAACCTAAGGATTCCTTGGGAAAGCAAGAACAGTTTAAACAGAACAACAGACTCAAATTCATCATATACACCTGCCTGCCAAACATGGGGGGGCGGGGGAGAGATCTCCATTCCAAGTACTGAATCAATAATACTTTACTTTAACAGCGAACAGCCTGTGAATCTAGATATCTTGGTCTCTATTTTATACCCAGGGGGTCCTTCTGACCACACTGGAACATTTCAGTTTATTTCTCTGCTATTTTGGGATAAACATTAACAAGTCTGCAATGTGACTATATTGCGGCTTGCCACCCAGAGTCAATGTGCATGGGTTGGGTGGTCATTTAAATTTATGTAATAAATAATAACATAATTTAAAATTAGATAGATAGATAGATAGATAGATAGATAGATAGATAGATAGATAGATAGATAGATAGATAGATAGATAGATAGATATAGATATAGATATAGATATAGATATAGATATAGATATAGATATAGATATAGATATAGATATAGATATAGATATAGATATAGATATAGATATAGATATCTTTGCATTTTCTCAAAAGATATGTAGGGTTTTTTATTTTAAAAAAACTTTGCATTCACTACTGTATACTACTTCACTACTGAGGGAATAAATGGGGAACTCATCAAATTTGCAGATGATACCAAGCTGGCAGGAATAGCCAACACTCCAGAAGATAGGCTTAAGATACAGAAGGATCTTGACAAACTTGAACATAAGAGTAAGGTTCTACATTTAGGCAACAAAAACGGAATGCACAGGTACAGTATAGGTGATACCATACTCAGTAGTAGTAACTGTGAAAGGGATCTTGGAGTCCTAGTGGACAACCATTTAAATATGAGCCAGCAGTGTGCAGCAGCTGCCAAAAAAGCCAACACAGTTCTAGGCTGCATCAACAGAGGGATAGAATCAAGATCACGTGAAGTGTTAATACCACTTTATAATGCCTTGGTAAGGCCACACTTGGAATACTGCATTCGGTTCTGGTCGCCACGATGTAAAAAAGATGTGGAGACTCTAGAAAGAGTGCAGAGAAGAGCAACAAAGATGATTAGGGGCCTGGAGTCTAAAACATATGAAGAACGGTTGCAGGAACTGGGTATGTTTAGCTTAAGAGAAAGAAGGACTAGGGGAGACATGATAGCATTATTCCAATATCTCAGAGGTTGCCACAAAGAAGAGGGAGTCAAACTATTCTCCAAAGCACCTGAGGGTAGAACAAGAAGCAATGGGTGGAAACTAATCAAGGAGAGAAGCAATTTAGAACTGAGGAGGAATTTCCTGACAGTGAGAACAATTAATCAGTGGAACAGCTTGCCTCCAGAAGTTGTGAATGCCCCAACACTGGAAGTCTTTAAGAAGATGTTGGATAGCTATTTGTCTGAAACGGTATAGGGTTTCCTGCCTAGGCAGGGGGTTGGACTAGAAGACCTCCAAGGTCCCTTCCAACTCTACTATTGTATTATTGTATTATTGTATGTATAGTTTTTCTAAAAAATCTCCTACGAGGCAACAATTTGCACATTACTTTGGGCAAGATTTAAATTCTTGTCATTTTTTTTGTCCTAGAATGCATTTATTACCGTTGGAGAACTCTGTTGCAAAGGTAGAGGACTGAACATTTCATACGTGTTCATTTATTTTCTCTATTTCTATACTGACATTTAAATTTTCCTAGTTTACCGTTTTAGGGATGAGGTGGCTCAGTGGCTAAGACGCTGAGCTTGCCGATCAGAAAGGTCGGCAGTTTGGCGGTTTGAATCCCTAGCGCCGCATAATGGAGTGAGCTCCCGTGACTTGTCCCAGCTTCTGCCAACCTAGCAGTTCGAAAGCACATAAAAAATGCAAGTAGAAAAATAGAGAACAACTTTGGTGGGAAGGGAACAGCGTTCCGTGATCCTTTGGCATTTAGTCATGCCAGCCACATGATCACGGAGACGTCTTTGGACAGCTCTGGCTCTTTGGCTTTGAAAAGGAGATAAGCACCACCCCCTAGAGTCGGGAACGATTAGCACATATGTGCGAGGGGAACCTTTACCTTAGTTTACCATTTACAAGATTCTGCGGTTTCCTTTAGCAAAAGGATAACTAAACTTTAGCTACTGTGACTTTGGAACATGAAAAATTAGATTTGTTGTTTGCAAAAATTAAAAGAAAAATTGGATTAGATGGGAAAGTGTCAGGTAGTCCTTGACTTATAACCATTGTTTTAGTGTTTGAAATGATAACGCCAGCACTGAAAAAAGACTTATGACATTTTTCACACGACCATTGAAACATCCTCATGGTTACATGTTCAAAATTTGGACACTTGGCAACTGGCCGGTATTTATGACGGTTGCAGTGTCCTGGGGTCATGTGATCCCTTCTTGTCATCTTCTGACCAGCAAAGTCAATGGGGAAAGCGGACTCACTTAACAACCATGTTATACTAATTCAACAACTGCAGGGATTCACTTAAGAACTGTGGGGAAAAAGTTCGTAAAATGGGGTAGAATTCATTTCACAACTGTCTCACTTAGCAACAGAAATTTTGGGCTCAATTTTGGTCCTAAATCTGTAGACCACTTTAATACATGTATTCAATCACGCATTCACTACTGTATACAAGGATGTACCTTTGGGAACATCCATAGGGTTAAGGCTGCCAATCAGATCTCTCACATAAAGTCCGTCCCCTTCATCTTTACTCAGCCAATTGTTGCACGGGAAATAAAAACGGAGGTGGGGCCTGTTCATGTCTGTCACAATCACACGGTCGAGATACCAGCTGGCGTTCATTCCGGTGTTGTCATGCTCAATTCTGCAGCAAAAATGGAGAAGAGAAAGAAGGCAATTATTAAAATCAATATTTTGCAACCTATTCTGACTCAGCCTTAGCAGAAACAAGAAACAGACTCCTTGTCACGAACCCTCCCCTCTTTATTTACATCTTGTGAATTAATTGCATTCACCCTCTGAAAAGTCCAGGCAATAGTCTAAGGAGTTAACTGCAGTACAGACCTTATCAGTTCCTTGTGATAATTGCAAGGCCGTGAGCTCCCAGACAAAAGGCAACGCAATGAGCAAAATCTTCAGAAATATGAACTGTTGTCTCCTACAACAACCACTCCTTTTTCTTTCTATTTATTCCCCAGCCAGGGAAGAGCCATTCAATATTCATGTGTGCTTTGCTTCCTGAGTCGACTCCTTGTCCTCCATTGTTCTCCTCTCCTAACTGCTATGCGCATACACGCATCTGGAACAGGCCCCAGCTGTTCTTCCTCCTCACTCATCTCAGCCTCCAAAGGCAGCTGCCTCTCTGGTGGCTGGGAAATGTCTGAGGGTCCGGGCTCTATCTCTGCATCTGATGCTGAGCATCCTTCAGAACCTTCCCCAGACTCCCGAACTGGCCCAAGTTCCTCCCTAACTTCTTCATTGCCTGAATCTGCCACCAGCTCTGCTGGCAGCTGGCGGGCCACAATACAACCTGCTGCCCTCAGATGCATTAGAACAGCGGATCCCATAATCCCCTTTCTTCACTGGCTGGGAATAATGGGAATTGTAACCCCAACACAACTAGAGGGTATCTTGATTGGGGGAAGTTGTGGCACATTTCCCTTTTGTCATAGCATTTTGGCAACAGCTGCACAGACTTCCCACATACGAACTCAAGTCTCTGAAGTAACGATTTACCTCTTGAATTTAACACAACAAAGACTTGTATGCAAACTTCTCTCTGCAAAGGTAATCAGCTGGTTTCCTGTTTTTATGTTTTTGAAGTGACAAGCTCTTTGGACATCTATGTATTGTCAAAGAGGGAGGGAGGATTTTGGGAGAAAGCTGGAATGTACCCTAAAAAGTTGCAGTTGAAACATTTCAGTTCCTAAACTATTGGCTTTACGTAGAGAAGACTAAGAATCTACAGAATAATATCAAGTTCCTTTTCTCAAAGCTCCAAAGTATGGCACTTAATGAATATGGCCTAGATATGGATGAACAGAATACTTATTTTCTTTTTATGAACCCACATATTTTAAAACGTAATAATGTAATTTAATATATGTATTATTTATTTATTTATTCGATTTATAAGTCGCTCCCTCTCCACGAAGGGACCCGGGGCGGCGTACAATTAGATATACAAGCATATGACACGGAGGAGGAATATACATAAAACATTTTTACAATTCATAAATAAATAGTCATAAAGTTAAAAGCAGTCACAATAAAATTAAAACAATTAAAATACCCTAAGATTTAAAATTTATCATTTAAAATTGCCAGGGGGATTAGAGAATATAGTTCTAATTTAAGCCAGGCCGGCTAGTCGGAACAGGTGGGTCTTGAGTTTCATGCGGAAGGAGCGGAGATCGGTAGTTATCCTAATATCGGGGGGGAGGTCATTCCAGAGGGCTGGGCCCATCACAGAGAAGGCCCTACTCCTGGGCGCCACCCTCTGGCACTGCTTAGTGGACGGCACCCGGAGGAAGTTATATGTATAACTTCTTGAATTTCTTATACCTTACAAAATCGACCACACATCTCCATCTTATGCATATCATATTATTACATGCTCTTTCCCTAATGTTTCTGCTGCTATCCCTGTATTTTATACCATACTAGTTGATAACCCAGCGTTGCCCGGGTATTTATAGGGGGAAAATGTCTGGACCAAATGTAATTTCTAATGTTAGATTTTCCCCCTTACCAGAGGTGTTATATTCCTTTCCTCCTCGACATACGACCGGGGATTCCCCTCTGTTGACAGCTAGCAACAGCCATGCCGCGCCTTAGCCAATCAGGCGCGGCATGGCTGAAGGCGGGCTGTTCTGCTTCCCTGATTGGTTTCTCTGCCTGACAGCTCTTCGTATAAATAGCTGTCAGGCAGAGGAACGGGCGATTCTCTCCTGTATTACTAGTTGCTGTTTAATTGAATAAAATTGTGTTGGACGTTCCTCAGTGTCTCAAGCCTCATCTTTCCCCACTCTTTATTTATTTATTATTATTTATTTATTACTTGAACTTATTAGTCGCCCCCTCTCCCCACAGGGACTCGGGGCGACGTACAAAAGTATTATATAGCGTACAGTGGAGGTAAGAATAAATAAATAAGTTACAATACCTAAAAAAGTTAAAACCCCAGTGAAATTAACCCTTAAAAACTAAAATTACCAATTAAAAATGCCCTGGGCTGGAGAGATTGTAGTATTATGCCAGGTCAGCTAGTCGAAACAGGTAGGTTTTCAGCTTCATACGGAAGGAGCGAAGGTCGGTTGTTGTCCTGATGTCTGGGGGGAGGTCATTCCAAAGGGTGGGGCCCACTACAGAGAAGGCCCTACTCCTGGGCGTCGCCCTCTGGCACTCTCTGGAGGACGGCACCCGGAGTAGTCCCTCTCTGTGTGAGCGGACGGGTCGCAGGGATGTATGGGGCAGGACGCGATCCTGCAGGTAACTAGGCCCTGTGCCATGGAGTGCTTTGAAGGTGATAACCAGCACCTTGAAGCGCACCCGGTAGGCCACAGGAAGCCAGTGCAGC
Organism: Natrix helvetica; assembly: GCF_964273705.1. Lineage (NCBI taxonomy): Eukaryota > Metazoa > Chordata > Lepidosauria > Squamata > Natricidae > Natrix > Natrix helvetica. Next base: position 9,079,095 of record NC_138552.1, read on the forward strand.
TCGCGCAGGATGGGTGTTATATGGGAGAACCTCGATCTCCCCATAATTACCCGCGCGGCTGCATTCTGGACCAACTGCAGTCTCCGGGTGCACCTCAAGGGGAGCCCCATGTAGAGAGCGTTACAGTAGTCCAGGCGAGACGTCACCAGCGCGTGAGTGACTGTGCGCAAGGCCTCCCGGTCCAAAAGGGGCCGCAATTGGCGCACCAGGCGAACCTGGTGGAACGCCCCCCTCGCCACGGCTGCCACGTGATCTTCCATAGACAGCCGGGCATCAAGGAGGACGCCCAAATTGTGCGCCCCTTCCACCGGGGCTAATTGATCGTCCCCGATGGCCAGCGATGGCATATGCTGGTTGAACCGGGAAGCCGGAAGCCACAGCCACTCTGTCTTGGAGGGGTTGAGCCTGAGCCTGTTGTCATCCATCCAGACCCGTACGGCTTCCAGACACCGGGACATCACTTCAACAGCCTCGTTGGGGTGGTTTGGGGTGGAAATGTACAGCTGAGTGTCATCAGCGTACAGATGGTATCCCACCCCAAAACCACGGATGATCTTGCCCAGCGGCTTCATATATATGTTGAACAGGAGAGGCGAGAGGATCGACCCCTGTGGGACCCCACAGATAAGGGGCCTCGCGGTCGACCTCTCCTCTCCTGCCAACACACATTGCGTCCGGCCAGAGAGGTAGGAGCGGAACCATCGTAATACGGTGCCCCCGACCCCCAACCCCTCCAGACAGCGCAATAGGATACCATGGTCGATGGTATCGAAGGCCGCCGAGAGGTCTAATAGGACAAGGATGGAGGAACAACCCCCATCCTTTGCCCTCCAGAGATCATCCACCAACGCGACCAAGGCTGTCTCCGTGCTGTGACCGGGTCGGAAGCCGGACTGGCGCGGGTCTAGATAATCAGCTTCCTCCAGGTGGCGCGGAAACTGCTGAGCCACCACACTCTCAACAACCTTCGCTAAGAAAGGAAGGTTGGAGACAGGACGGTAATTTGCTAGCTCCGTTGGGTCCAGAGAAGGCTTCTTGAGCAGGGGCCTCACCACCGCCTCTTTCAAGGCGGTTGGTAAAAGGCCCTCACCCAGCGAAGCGTTCACCAGCCCCAGTAGCCAGCCTCGTGAGCCCTCCCAGGAGGCCAGTACCAACCAGGAGGGACACGGGTCCAATAAACATGTGGTGGCTCGCAGTCGCCCGCGCAACCTGTCCAAATCTTCGGTGACAACAGGGTCAAACTCCTCCCAGCATGGTCTCTCAAGACTAGCCTCGGACATCCCCACTGGAGCACTGAGGTGGGTCCATCCCCTTCGGATCCGATCGATTTTATCCTGCAGGAACTTTCCAAATTCCTCTGCCCGGCCCAGCAATGGGGGGTCCCGCTGCCCCTGTGACAAAAGGGAGCGGGTCACCCGAAACAGGGCGGCAGGGCGGTTCTCTGCGGACGCTATAAGGGTGGCACAATACTGACGTTTGGCCACTCTTATTGCCATAAGGTAAGTCCTTGCATAGGCTCTTACCTGTGCTCGGTCGGATTCGGAGCGGGAGGACCTCCACTTGCTCTCTAGGCGTCTCCTAAGGCGTTTCATCGCCCTTAGCTCCCCGTTAAACCAGGGGGCCCGGGTCAATCGTGGCCGTTGGAGAGGCCGCAAAGGCACCACCCGGTCCAAGGCACCGGCGGCCGCATTATTCCACGCGGCTACCAGGTCCTCTGCCCGGGGGCGGGGCAGGTCTGCAGGAGGTGGCCCAAGCTCCGCCTGGAACCTATCTGGTTCCATCAGACGCCTGGGGCGGAACCATCTGGGATAGTCTGGTTCCGCCTCCCCGCGGTGGGGAGCAGCGCCAGGGAAGTCCAGCTGGAGAAGTGAGTGATCTGACCATGACAGGGGCGTGATGACTAAATTCCCTCTTCCCAGATCACTCGTCCACTGGTCGGAGACAAACACAAGATCCAGTATGTGGCCTCCCTCGTGCGTGGGGTCCTGAACTACTTGAGTCAGATCCATGGCTGTCATGGAAGCCATGAATTCCCGGGCTGCCCCGGATGCCTCTCCCGTCGATGGCAGGTTGAAATCCCCCATCACTAATAGCTTGGGGGTTTCAACCGCCATCTCCGCGATCCGCTCGAGGAGCCCGGGCAGGGCCGTTGATGTATGGCGGGGAGCCAGGTATACTATCAACAGGCCCCGCTGACTCCCTGGGCCCCATTTCATGCCCAGAGACTCACAACCAGATATCTGCGACACAGTGAATTCTCTCGGTGCCAAATCTTCCCGGATTATTATCGCTACCCCACCACCCCTACCTTGGGCCCGTGGCTGGTGGAATACACGGTAACCTGGAGGGCACATTTCCCTGAGGGGCAACCCCCCCTCCGGGCCCAGCCAGGTTTCCGTTATTCCTGCAAGGTCCGGCTCCCCCTCTGTGATCAAGTCACTGATGAGGGGGGCCTTATTAATCACGGACCTCGCATTACATAACATCAGCCTAAGGCCCAGGCTCTGCCGATCCTGTCCACCTAGCCTGCGGGGGTTGGTACAAGCGACCGGGCGTATCCAGCGGCCCCGGTCTCCCAACCGACTGTATGTTCTTCTAGTGTCCTCGCGCCCGCCCCTCCCTACGACCGTCGCAATTGGAATTCCCCTTGTAGGAATGGTGTTTCCTCCCACCCACCCCACTCCGCTCCCCTCTGTCCTGATCCCACCTGTTGACCTGCCTATGTCCATACCCCAAGGCCAAGTAACCCTCCCCCCCCTCCCTGGAACCCCTTAAAACCTTTAAAAAACATTTTACTAAAAAAACCCTAATCCCCCACTTCCTCCACCTCTCTGGGTTAATAAACTTTATCACTGGCAACGAGGATGGGATCCCCCTGAGGCGACGAACCTGACGGAACCCGACCTCTTCGCACTGCCGCTTAAGTTTCAGCTTCCCGAGCCGCACAACTTCAAGCCGCTATGTCATCGCTTCCTCCGTTCGCTCCTTTCGGAACCGATGGAGAAGGATGGACAGGATTTTTAGAGCGCTTCGAGTGCTTCCTGCGAGCCAACGGAAAACGGGGCATTCCTATGGAGGAGAAATGCAGTTTCTTCCTCAGTAGCTGCGGAACCCCGATGTTCAACGCCGCCCGGGCATTGGCAGCCCCTCTGCCAGTCCACGATCTCGACTGGGACACGTTAATGGCCAAGCTGAAGGGGCATTACGCCCCAACCCCATCAAAAATAGCCCGGCGGTACGCATTCCGCCAGTGCGTCCAGAAACCGCACGAAGACGTCAGCCAGTTCCTCCAGTCCCTGCGGACCACGGCCATACCCTGCGAGTTCCTGGACTTGGAGGACAACTTGGTGGAACAATTCGTCAGCGGGGTCAAGGACCTCCGGCTGAAGAGGCGCCTCCTGGCTCGGCCAGAAATCACCCTGGCCGAGGCGGTTGCTGAGGCGCGGGCGGTGGAGTTGTCCGAGCAATCCACCGCTGAAATGGACCGCCACCAGCTACCGTCCCTTCCAGCACGTACTTGCCTCATAGATCAATTGTCGCCAGGCCCAGTCTCTGCTGGCACGTCTTGCGGCATGGGCAACGGCCACGGTGGTGGGATCGGTTGCGGCGTCAACCCCAGGGCCTGTGGTGGAACGGCAGAGGCCGACCCTGCAGGGTTGTTGGGTGGATCCGAAGGTCAAGCCTCATCTTTCCCCACTCTTTATCAAGAGGGAGCCCCTTGTGGAGTATTGTGAAGCCATTACCATGGCAACTCCACGGCGCTGTACAGTAGAGGCCATTTTAGGGCAGTACAGTAGAAGCCATTTTAAGGTACAACAGGCTGTGTCTTACAGAATACACACCCCAGGGTGTGCCTTACCACCCACAGTTATAAAAGCTCTCATTAGCTAGCCATATCCTTACTGGGATTTGAACTTGGGCTATTTTACATGTTAGGCAGTTATAATAACCTCTAAGCCACAAGCTCTCCTCCTTTATCAGCTGAGCCAGGGGAATGATTAGATGTTTGGTCAAGGCACCTGGTATGCCCAAATATGGGAGGGAGCATACTGCTTCCCTTTACACACACACACACACACACACACACACACTCAGAATAGAGCTGGAAGGGACCTTGGAGGTCTTCTAGTTCAACCCCCTGCTCAAGCAGGAGACCCTATAGATCAGGGGTGTCCAAACTTGGGAACTTTAAGACTTGTGGACTTCAACTCCCAGAATTCCCTAGCCAACCATGCTGGCTGGGGAATTCTGGGAGTTGAAGTCCACAAGTCTTAAAGTTCCCAAGTTTGGACACCCCTGCTATAGATCAAGGCTCTCAAACTCCCAGCCCATGGGCCAGATGGGTCATGCACTGGCCATGCCCACACCTGGTTTAGTGAAGTGGGGGGGAAGTCCCGATACCTCATGTGATGCCGCCGGGATGACGTGAGTTTGACACCCCTGCTATAGATGAAAGGAATATTACAAAGCTTTCAGAAGAACAAAAGATCTAGGAAATGATCAGAGTGAGCCTGAGGGAGGAGTCAAATATGTCATCAGGTCTCGAGTAACTTCGTGACCACAAGAGATCTAAGTCCAGCCCATCTTGAATTCTGTTCACTCTTATCTATTGCCAATTTGCTTTGCCCATTAGTAGTTCCGGTAGAAAGTGTTAGCATGCAGTAAACTTGTATTCATTTGAACTCCCCTGGAGACTAAAACATATGAAGAGTAGTTGCAGGAACTGGGTAGGTCTAGTTTAATGAAAAGAAGGACTAGGGGAGACATGACAGCAGTGTTCCAGTATCTCAGGGGTTGCCCCAAAGAAGAGGGAGTCAAACTATTCTCCAAGGCACCTGAGGGTAGAACAAGAAGCAATGGGTGAAAACTAATCAAGGAGAGAAGCAACTTAGAACTGAGGACAAATTAACTGACAGTTAGAACAATTAGTCAGTAGAACAGCTTGCCTCCAAAAGTTGTGAATGCCCCAACACTGGAAGTCTTTAAGAAGATGTTGAATAGCCATTTGTCTGAAACGGTATAGGGTTTCCTGCCTAGGCAGGGGGTTGGACTAGAAGACCTCCAAGGTCCCTTCCAACTCTGCTATTTATTGATTTAATGCAACTGACCACATGCTTACAAATGTTTATTTGTGTTGCTTTGAAAATTATATTAACTTTTTAAAAAACTAAATAATTTTTTAACTGTTTAGTTTTCTTTTGTCCTTATTTATATATTTATTAAATTTATTTGCCATCCATCTCACTGTGCAGGCTAAACGACAATAGTAAAATGGGGTGAGGGGGGAAGGGAGAATAATAATAAAATGTAAAAGTGACTATAGCAAAGCAACGAAATAGTAGAAAAACAAAGAAAATAGGATACTATATTTTAAAATATGGGTGGCAGGGCAAGAAGCGCAAGGGGTGGAGTCAGGTAATTATTTTTATTTATTAGAAAATTTATATTGCCGCCTATTTGTACACGGCAACTGAAGGTGGCTTACAGGGGTATAAAAATGTCATATGTGTATAAAATATAAAAATAATAAAAATAATAAAATAATAATAAAATAATATAATAGCCTCTCACCCCGCATCACACGAGCCATTTAATGGGCTGCATCCCACTCTGGGTTCTCCAGGCCGCTGGCAGAACCAGCTCTTCAGCGCCTTCCGGAAAAGTGTTAGAGTGGGGGATCATTCTAATCTCCGGGAGAATGATGTTCCAGAGAGAGTGAGCCACCACGGAGAAGGCCCTTCTTCTGGGTCCCACCAGGAGTATCTCCCTAAGAGATGCGATCCGCAACATTCCTTGCCTCTCCCCTCTGGTGGGTTTGGTACAGGGGTGGGATTCTACCGGTTCGGACCGGTTCGAGCAAACCAGTAGCTAGGACTATCAACTGGGAGCGAACCGGTTCTCTCCAACTTTGAAGTGGGTCCGCCCGCCCATCACACGATACTCACCTAGATTTCCTTTTCCGAAGCTCAGCTGATTGGGCGGCAGAGTGGATTGCCGCACCTCAGCTGTTTTCCTCGCCAGCAGTAATGCTGAAGGTGAGTTTTCAGTAAACTGCGCACGCGCTCAGCGAACCGGTTGTTAAACCAGTAGGATCCCACCCCTGGTCAGGAAGATGTGGCCAGCAAGAGACAGTCCCTCAGGTAACCTGGCCCCAGGCCATGAAGGGCTTTAAAGGTGATCTCAGCACCTTGAATTTCACCTGGAAGCAAATCGGCAGCTGATGCAGCTCCCACAGGAGAAGCAATACATGTGCACACTGAAATCTGCACAAAACCATGCGGGCCGCTGCATTTTGCACCAAGTGGAACTTCCGGATACTCTTCAAGGGCAGCCCCATGTGGAGCATAATTAGTCAAGTAGCTACCCTTAAGGCAGGGGTGGGTTCCAGCTTCTTCTACTGTTGGTTCACTCAGGGAAGCGCTTTGGGCGTGTGCGGGCTGAGCATGAATGCACAGTAGTAAAAAAATTGCTTCTGCACATGCACAGAAGCAAAAAACAAGATGGTGACTCTAACAGCACCGCTGATAGAACCAGTTCAGGGGCGTGGCCAGCCAAGTTACTACTTACTCGGCCGAACCGGTAGGAACCCACCTCTGGCTTTAGGGTACTTTAGGTTGGCCTTAATCTTCTGATAATACCTTATTTTCCGGATGGCTCCAACATTATTGGTTTTCACTCGAAACACGTCTGTTTTGCTTCTTTCAAAGGCAGAACTGCTCCTGGAATAGATGGGTCATCGTAATGAAATCAGTACACTCTACATATGGGAAAGTAAGTTAACTGTTGGAACCTCTAGATCAGGGCTCTCCAAATTTGGCAAAGTTTAAGACTTGTGGACTTCAACTCCCAGAATTCTTCAGCCAGCCATTCAGATAGACTTCAACTCCCAGAATTCCTCAGCTGACTCAGAATTCCTCAGTCATGGCTGGCTAAGGAATTCTGGGAGTTGAAGTCCATAAGTCTTAAAGCTGCCAGAATTCCTCAGCCAGCCATTCAGATAGACTTTAACTCCCAGAATTCCTCAGCCAACTCAGAATTCCTCAGTCATGGCTGGCTAAGGAATTCTGGGAGTTGAAGTCCATAAATTGCCACATTTGGAGATTACTCTATTTAACTAAGTTTGTATGTTAGTTTTTGCATGACCTCTGTATTTCATCATCTTCTTTTATCTGCCTCTACCTAGGCTAGAACTCACAGTCTCCTGATTGTGAGGCACCTCTAGGCCACCTTACCACTCCACACGTCCTCTGTAAGATGCCATATGCTAAATAAATAACATAAAAAGCTTTTGAGACTTTTAAAAAATATTTCTCAACCACAAAGAAATATTGGGTAAATATTCATATTTGAATACAGAAGATTCTTAAAGCAAATGTAAAAATTAAACCAGACACATTGTTTAAGGCTTTAATGAACTAAGAATTTGAAAAAGAAATCTGGAACCTTTCTGTTATAGGTGTTGAAAGCAGCCAAAATGTTTTGTGCTGCACTAAAATGGAAATATAACTTGAATTCCCACCAGGGATGAATGACTGGAAATACTGATGGAGTTTTTATTTAGCAATTTAACAGAGATGGCTAAATTAAGCGATCTAATCAAAGAAAAGAACACATCCAACTTTGTTCCTTCTTGGAAACCACTTCTGGATTTTGTGCTTGAGATGGGAAAAAAATATTTTTTGGCTGATTAGATACATTTGTTGTTATGGAAATGGCTCGTACATATCCAGTATGTAAAAATAAAACTCTGAAACTGTAATGTGATTATTTTATTCTACTGGGCTAAAAATAGTCTGAAATCAATGCTTTTCGTTCTTTTTTTGCCTTTACCCTACACTTAGAACAGAATAGAATAGAATAGAATAGAATAGAATAGAATAGAATAGAATAGAATAACAGATTTGGAAGGGACCTTAGAGGTCTTCTAGCTTAGGCAGGAAACCCTCTACCATTTCAGACAAATAGTTGTCCAATCTCTTCCTAAACATTTCTGCATTTCTTTGCTGCCATCTAGTGGTCATATGTTTTTTTGCAACTGAGATACAATAGGTTTCCCCAAATTTTATCTGTCAAATATGCCAAAAAAGCATGAAGCATTTCTAAACTATTTTACAATATTTTCACTTTTGAGTTGATTTGCCCAGAAATGAAAGTTTTTTGAGAGAAAAAGTTAAGAGCTGTACCTCTTGCAGAGATACAGGAAGTCAACCATACAACCATTTGTTTGCTGGCCATTCAAAGTTACAACAGCACTGAAAAAAGTGACATGACCATTTTTGATAGTAATATATTTAAATATATTTGATTTAAAATATATAACTTGCTATGAATTGTAGGTGATGACTATGGAAGGGATGCACGAAAGTTTTTTGTAACCAATTGACACACTTTCTACGATTTGTAATGGAAGATGGTTTTGTGGTGTTTTTTGTGTTTTGTTTGTCTGTGTTTATTCAAAAATAAAAAATTCTTATATGTATAAAAAAATGTGGTCGTAAGTCAAGGACTACCTATACAGAAAGAAAAAAAAGAAGATGTGGAGTTACAGTATAATGTCTGGAATTTTCCAAGGTGTAGCAGCTGCATCCAACATTTTTCATGCTGTGAAAAACATTTCATAATGTTTTGTTAGTTTTTTTGCTTTATGCAGGTAGTCCCCGACTTATGACCACAATTCAGCCCAAAATTTCCTGTTGCTAAGTGAAACATTTGTAAAGGGAGTTCTGCCCCATTTTACGACTTTTCTTGCCACTGTTGTTAAGTGAATCACCGCAGTTGTTAAGTCAGCAACACGGTTGTTAAGCGAATCCGGCTTCCCCGTTGACTTTGCTTGTACGAAAGTCACAAAAGCGGATTATATGACCCCAGGACACTGCAACCGTCATAAATATGAACCGGTTGCCGAGTATTTAAATTTGGATCAGGTGAGACCATGGGGATTGCGGCAAGGGTCCTAAGTGTGAAAAATGGTCATTAGTCACTTTTTTTCAGTGCCGTTCTAACTTTGAACTGTTGTAAGTCGAGGAGTACTCATATTTCCCCATTAAGAAAGCCCTTTGGTGCTTACTGGATGGTTTGCATTTTACTCTCATCCCTCTAGCTGGCATAATAAACGGTGAGGCTCAGTGGGAAACAGATGTGCCTAGCACATCTGGAGGGAAACAGATTTCCGGAACAGGTGATAATGGAAACATTTACTCCTTCACACAGTTCATTTGTCAGCCGAGTTCACCATATGTGCTTGTGATAACTACCTTGGCATCCCACACCCTACGAATGTTCACATTTCTAAAAAGGTATATATTTAAAGGGGGAAAGCCATTGTTTTAATTAAACAATTTTACAAGCGTAACCTTTTGTGTGTTGCAAAAGGTTACTCTTTTGTCTTGTCCAGGAGTCAGCAGTCTTAAACACTCAAAGAGCCACCATGGTCCTCACCGGAAGCCCCCCGCTCAATTCTGGAGCGGACTGGAAGTCTGGTTTCCCCACCATAGAGTATCTTCCTAGTGTGGTGTCCTTTTTCCTCTACCAATCGGAAGTCCGGTTCCCCCGACATAGAGTCTCCTTCTAGCACGGTGTATTTTTTCCTCTACTTGTCTGTCCTGACCTAAGCTTCCCTTTTATTAATTTGCTGTGAATTCTGATCATTCACAGCCAGCAAAGTCTTTCGAGGGAGGATTTACAGTCACAGACCTTATCTGGGTTGGAGAGCTGCCAAGCCAATATCTGCAAAACGTGGCAAGAAGTCTTGGAGAATCACCAACCAATTAAGCGAACTAATTGTCTCCTGCAAACTCCACTCCCCTTTCACTCCTCTTTTATTTCCTCTGGGAGGGGCCATTCATCGTCCAACTGTGACCTTACTTAATTGACCTCTGTTCTTTAGCTGTTCCCTTCATCTGGCAACTCTGCACATGCGCACACTGGGAACAGGCTCCAGCTGTTCTTCTGCCCCACTGATCTCCGACTCCGAAGGCAGCTGATAACTGTCAGATGGCTCTGGCCCCCTCTCTGCCTCTGACACAGAGCCCTCATCAGAGCCTTCCCCAGACTCCAGGACTGGCCCATCTTCCTCCCCAAATTCCTCACTCTCCGAATCTGCTGCCAGCTCTCCTGGCCGCTGGTGGGCCACAAGAGGCACTGGATTGAGGAAGAAAGGTCTACAGCTCCCTGATACAGGTAGTCCTCGACTTACAACTGTTCATTTAGTGACCATTCAAAATTACAATGGCACTGAAAAAAGTGCCTTACGACAGTTTATCACACTTACAACTATGGCAGCATCCCCATGGTCACGTGATCAAAATTGGCAACCGACTCACATTTATGACGGTTGTGGTATCCCGGGGTCACGTGATCCCCTTTTGCCACTTTCCGACAAGCAAAGTCGATGGGAAAACCAGATTCACTTAACAACCGTGTCACTCACTTATCCGTTGCAGTGATTCACTTTTAACGACCGTGGCAAGAAAGGCTATTAAACTGGGGCAAAGCTCACTTAACCACTATCTTGCTTCACCTGTGGCCTTACTCCCAAGTCGACTCCTGTTCTTTAGCTGTTCTCTTCATCTCTGGCAACTCTGTGCATGCGCACACTGGGAACAGGCTCCAGCTGTTCTTCTGCCTCACTGACGTCTGACTCTGAAGGCAGCTGATAACTGTCATACGGCCCTGGCCCCATCTGTGCCTCCAATGCAGAGCCCTCATCAGAGCTTTCCCCAGGACTGGCCCATGTTCCTCCCCAACCTCCTCACTGTCCGAATCTGCTGCCAGCTCCCCTGGTGGGCGACAACACTGTCCTAACCAAAAGCCCTATCAATTGTGGAGGCCATCGGTGAGAGGGAGCCACAGCAAAGGGATAAAAGAGCCACATGTGGCTCCAGAGGTTGCTGACCGCCCCCCCCCCCCCCATGGTCTTGTCTTTATTGTCCAAATCCTTTCAGCACCTGCGACTTTTTCTTACAAAGTAAAAATCACGGGTAGCTGAAGACTCTTGTATTTTATTTGAAAACATGCCTACCTGTCCCAAACAGATTTAAATGGGACACTAACACATTGTAATGCAAACTGTCCCTGTACAATTTGTGCTTGACTTACGATAATTCATTTAGTGACCATTTGAAATTACCAGATGGAAAAAATCGATTTACGGCTGTTTTTCACACTTACAATGTATGGTCATGTGATTGAAATTCAGACGCTTGGCAACTGGCATGTATTTATGACAGTTGCTGTATTCCGGGGTCATGTGATCCCCCTTTACGACCTTCTGACAAGCGGAGTCAATAGGGAAATCAGATTCACTTAAAAACCAGAAGAATAGAGTTGGGAAGGGAACTTGGAGGTCTTCTAGTCCAACCCCCTTCTTAGCCAGGAGACCACACACTACCATTTCAGACAAATGGTTGTCCAATCTCTTCTTAAAAACCTCCAGTATTGAAGCATTCACAACTTCTGGAGGCAAGCTGTTCCACTGATTAATTGTTCTAACTGTCAGGAAGTTTCTCCTCAGTTCTAAGTTGCTTCTCTCCTTGATTAGTTTCCACCTATTGCTTCTTGTTCTACCCTCAGGTGCCTTGGAGAATAGCTTGACTCCCTCTTCTTTGGGACCATTCTGGGAGGAGTTTGACTCTGTTGCCCCCCGAGGATTTGGACAGGTTGCGTGGACGGCTGCGACCCACCACATGTTCAATGGACCCGTGTCCCTCCTGGCTGGTACTGGCATCATGGGAGGTGACACAAGGCTGGCTTCTGGGCCTGGTGAACGCCTCATTGGGTGAGGGCTTCCTACCAACTGCCTTGAAAGAGGCGGTGGTGTGGCCCTTGCTCAAGAGGCCTTCACTGGACCCAATGGAGCTGGCTAATTATCGTCCAGTCTCCAACCTTCCCTTTTTAGCGAAGGTTGTTGAGAATGTGGTGGCACAGCAATTTCCACGACACCTTGACGAATCCGAATATCTAGACCCACGCCAGTCCGGCTTCCGACCCGGGCACAGCACAGAGACAGCCTTGGTCGCGCTGGTTGATGATCTCTGGAGGGCCAGAGATAGAGGTTGTTCCTCTATCCTGGTCCTATTAGACCTCTCAGCGGCTTTTGATACCATCGACCATGGTATCCTATTGCGCCGGCTGGAGGGGATGGGAGTCGGAGGCACCGTTTTACGGTGGTTCGGCTCCTACCTCTCCGACTGGTCGCAATGTGTGTTGACAGGGGGGCAGAGGTCGACCCTGAGGTCACTCACTTGTGGGGTGCCACAGGGGTCGGTCCTCTCGCCCCTCCTGTTCAACACATATGTGAAGCCGCTGGGAGAGATCATCCGTGGTTTTGGGGTTGAATACCATCTGTACGCTGATGATACTCAGCTGTACGTTTCAACCCCCAATCACCCCAGCGAGGCTGTCGAAGTGATGTCCCGGTGTTTGGAAGCCGTCGGGGTCTGGATGTGGGACAACAGACTCAAACTCAACCCCTCCAAGACTGAGTGGCTGTGGCTACCGGCACCTCGGTTCAGTCAGCTGACTCCAACGCTGGCCATAGGGGGCGAACAACTGCCCCCTGTGGAACGGGCGCGCAATTTGGGCGTCCTCCTAGATGCCCGGCTGTCAATGGATGACCATGTGGCAGCCGTGGCTAGGGGGGCGTTCCACCAGGTCCGCCTGGTGCGCCAATTGCGCCCCCTTCTGGACCGGGATGCCCTACGCACGGTCACTCATGCACTGGTGACGTCTCGCCTGGACTACTGTAATGCTCTCTACATGGGGCTTCCCTTGGGACGCGCACGAAGACTGCAGCTAGTCCAGAACGCAGCCGCGCGGGCAGTCATGGGGAGTACTAGGTACTCCCATGTAACACCGCTCCTGCGCGAGCTGCACTGGCTACCTGTGGTCTTTCGGGTGCGTTTCAAGGTTTTGACCACCATCTTTAAAGCGCTCCATGGCATAGGGCCTAGTTACCTGCGGGATCGCATCCTCCCACATACATCCCTGCGGCCAATTCGCTCTCACAGGGAGGGGCTTCTCCTGGTGCCGTCCACTAGGCAATGCCAACGGGCGACACCAAGGAGTAGGGCCTTCTCTGTGATGGGCCCAACCCTCTGGAATGACCTCCCCCCCGACATTAGAATCACCACTGACTTCCGCACCTTCCGGCAGAAACTGAAGACACACCTGTTCCGACTGGCTGGTCTGGCATAATTCTTAACGTCTACCTCCTGGCATATATATTTCCTACTGGTTTCTTAGGGGACTTAATTTTATTGGACACTGGGGTTTTAAATTTTGTATATTTTAAATTATTTATTTAGCAATTACAGTTCTGTCTATTTTATCCTCCTCTTATTTATGTATTTATCCATTTAATAATTTTTAATTGTTATTATGTATGATGTTTTTGATATGGACTGTACACCGCCCCGAGTCCCTTTGGGAGAGGGGGCGGTCTAGAAGTGCTAATTAAATTAAAATTAAATTAAATTAAAATTAAATTAATTTGGGGCAACCCCTGAGATATTGGAAGACTGCTATCATGTCTCCCCTAGTCCTTCTTTCTATTAAACTAGACATACCCAGTTCCTGCAACCGTTCTTCATATCTTTTAGCCTCCAGTCCCCTAATCATCTTTGTTGCTCTTCTCTGCACTCTCTCCAGAGTCTCAACATCTTTTTTTATAATGCTCTACAAAATTTGTGTATTTTGGCAATACTCACTTGCTGGTCAGATGGACTTTTGGTGTGATGCCAAATTCACCGAAGAGTGTAACAAAGACATTGGCATCAGTCCCTGCTCCTCTGATGTCTCCGGTCACTGTCACCACTTCATAGACTGGCAAAGGAAAAGAGTAGAAAGGTAATCAAAACAAAAAAAGTCAGAACGGAGGAGCCGTATCGATTTATAGCTGATCCTAAAATCAGGGTGGAAAAAAACTAGAATTTTGTTCTGAGTGACCGAGGGATCTGAACGTTCTTTTTTTCTACTTCAGCACACCTGATTGGCTCACTTGAGTTCTGCCAATGTCTTCAATGATTCAGACAGTTTGGAAGATCAGCACAGAAAGGCTACAAAGAATTGTGTAGACTAAAACAGCAAGATTCCTAAAGAGAATTGGAGAAGCTGGGACTGTTTAATTGCAGGGAAAGGCATGAAATGGTATGGCAGAGCAGGGGATGGGCGGGAAGGGGATAAATGAATGAAGAAGGGAAGAGAAGGGAATGGAAAGGAAAGAGAAAAATGAATGAAGAAGGGGAGGGGATAAATGAATGGGGAAGGGAAGGGGATAAATGAATGAAGAAGGGAAGGAGATAAATGAATGAAGAAGGGAAGAGAAGGGGATAAATGAATGAAGAAGGGAAGGGAAGGACATAATATGAATGAAGAAGGGAAGGGAATAAATCAATGAAGAAGGGAAAGGAAGAGAAAGGGGATAAGTGGATGAATTAGGGAAAGGAAAAGGATAAATCCATGAAGAAGGGAAGGGGATAAATAAATGATGGGGAAGAGGAAGGGAAGGGAAGAGAAAGGAAGGGAAGGGAAAGAGAAAAATGAATGAAGAAGGGAAGGGGATAAATCAATGAAGAAGGGAAAGAGAAAAGGAAAGAGAAAAGGAAAGGGGAAGGGAGTTGTTAACTGAGTTTTGCCCCAAACAGTCATGTCACTTTTTTCAGTGCTAATTTTGAATGATTCCTAAACGAAATGTAATAAGTCAACGACTGCCTGTACTGTACCTATATTCAAGTTCTGCATCCATTTAGTCCTATAGTCCTGGGAGTCATCCTTCAGTAATCATCACACCTAACAAATGGTCAACAGTATAGATAGTCCTCAACTTCAAACAGTTCATTTAATGACCTTCAAAATTCAGATGCTTAGCAACTGTCTCATATTTATGACGGTTGCAGTGTCCAGGCTAGGATCATGTGATCCCCTTTTGCTGACAAGCAAAGTCAATGGCCAGCTTCACTTAACAACCACGTTACTGATTTAATAACTGCAGTATGCGCTTAGCAATTGTGGCAAGGAAGGTCATAAAATGGAGCAAAACTCACTCAACAACTCTCTCGCTTAGGAACAGAAATTGTGGACTCATTTGTGGTCATAAGTCAAGGATATAAGACATGTGATATAAGATTTTCAAATTTAGTCAAAGGTCTCAATATTACCTCTTGTTTTTGTAATAGCAGTGCTGCTTCTTTGAAGACATGGGAAACCAATTAAATATACAGGGGCATTGTATAGTAAGAGACTTAATTGTTTTTTTTTCTTTCTCCTGTTATCAATAAGGTCTTATAGTCCAAACAAATTATTATATCCCCATTGAGCAAATTTCCTAGAGCCTTCATTCTAGTAGAAATATATAGAATAGAATAGAATAGAATAGAATAGAATAGAATAGAATAGAATAGAATAGAATAGAATAGAATAGAATAACAGAGTTGGAAGGGACGTTGGAGGTCTTCTAGTCCAACCCCCTGTTTAGGCAGGAAACCCTACACCACTTCAGACAAATAGTTATCCAATCTCTTCTTAAAAACTTCGAGTGTTGGAGCATTCACAACTTCTGGAGGCAAATTATTCCACTGATTAATTGTTCTAACTGTCAGGAAATTTCTCCTTAGTTCTAAGTTGCTTCTCTCCTTGATTAGTTTCCACCCATTGCTTCTTGTTCTACCCTCAGGTGCTTTGGAGAATAGTTTGGCTCCCTCTTCTTTGTGGCAACCCCTGAGATATTGGAAGACTGCTATCATGTCTCCCCTAGTCCTTCTTTCTCTTAAGCTAAACATACCCAGCAGTTCCTGCAACTGTTCTTCGTATGTTTTAGCCTCCAGTCCCTTAATCATCTTGGTTGCTCTTCCCTGCACTCTTTCTAGAGAGTCTCCACATCTTTTTTCCATCATGATGACCAAAACTTGATGCAGAATTCCAAGTGTGGCCTTGCCAAGGGATTATAAAGTGGTATTAACACTTCCCATGATCTTGATTTTCTCCCTCTGTTTACTAATTTACTAATAAAGCGAGTAGGGAAAAGTCTAGAATTACTCTTTTCCCGTGTTTATTCCAAACATTCAGTTGGTTACTTAATAATGCAAGATAACTTGTGGATTGTTTATATGTATCGCCCCCCTTCTTGTATCTCTACAACCTCTCTGCTCCTCCCATGGAAGTAATATTATATGTTCATTTATTTATTCATGGTTAATTGAACCATACATTATTCAATTAACCTAAATTCCTGGTTTTACAGAGGAGATTAAGCCATAAACTAACCATATGGAGCGGTTCAGCAACACGCTGGGCTAAAACGTTAGAAAGTTCATAATTCAGTGTCTGTGTTATGCAAATACAGTCATTGAAATAAAGTGCCCAACATCCGAAGGTGATAATAATTCTTTTAGCACTTAAGAACAACGTGTTATTAGCTTTAAAGGAGTAGACCCCGGTTTACTACTATTACTACTGGTTAGTTTTTATATTATACTGTAAGGTAAAAGTAAAAGCGTTATTTAACTGAGCCTGACTCGTGGCAATTGCACAGACCTACGGTAACCATTTACAGCAGTTGCCGCGAGACAGGCTCAGTTAAGATCATGGCATCCAGCCAGGGGTGGGTTCCTGCCAGTTCTAACCTCTTCCATAGAAGAGGTTCCACAAATCTCCAGTGCCGTTTAGAACCGGTTCCAGCTCCCTCCCCACCGCCCGTCCGCACATCATCAAGAAGAAGAGCGAGAGGAGGAATTCTGGGAGTTGAAGTCCACAAGTCTTAAAGCTGTCAAGTTTGAACACCCCGGGGTTTTTTTTTCTAAAGGGTTAGGGGTGCAAGGGTCTTGTCACTTGACAGCTTTAAGACTTGCACACTTCAATGCCAGAGTTCCTGAGCCAACATGACTGGAGGAGGAAGTCTGGGAGTTGAAGTCCACAAGTCTTAAAACTGTCAAGTTTGAACACCCCGGGGTTTTTTTTTCTAAAGGGTTAGGGGTGCAAGGGTCTTGTAACTTGACAGCTTTAAGACTTGCACACTTCAATGCCAGAGTTCCTGAGCCAACATGACTGGAGGAGGAAGTCTGGGAGTTGAAGTCCACAAGTCTTAAAACTGTCAAGTTTGAACACCCCGGGGTTTTTTTTTTCTAAAGGGTTAGGGGTGCAAGGGTCTTGTAACTTGACAGCTTTAAGACTTGCACACTTCAATGCCAGAGTTCCTGAGCCAACATGACTGGAGGAGGAAGTCTGGGAGTTGAAGTCCACAAGTCTTAAAACTGTCAAGTTTGAACACCCCGGGGTTTTTTTTTTCTAAAGGGTTAGGGGTGCAAGGGTCTTGTAACTTGACAGCTTTAAGACTTGCACACTTCAATGCCAGAGTTCCTGAGCCAACATGACTGGAGGAGGAAGTCTGGGAGTTGAAGTCCACAAGTCTTAAAACTGTCAAGTTTGAACACCCCTGGGTTTTTTTTTTTCTAAAGGGTTAGGAGTGCAAGGGTCTTGTCACTTCACAGCTTTAAGACTTGCGTGCTTCAAATGCCAGAGTTTCTGAGCCAATATCTTGGTTGCTAAGCAAGAGCATTGTTAAGTGGGTTTCATCACATTTTACAATTTGGCCACACCCATTCAGTCACATGACTGCCAAGCCACTCCCACCCAGTCACATGGCCAGCAAGCCACTCCCACAAAGCAGGCCACATCTACAGAAGAGGTTCTAAAAAAATTTGAAACCCACCACTGTTCCGGCCTTCTCAATTCCTGGCAAATAGATGGGGAGGAAATGGAGGTAGTGACAGATTTTTTGTTCCTGGGCTCCAAGATCAGCGCAGGTGGGGACTGCAGCCAAGAAATTAAAAGACACTTGCTCCTGGGGAGGAAAGCGATGGCAAATCTAGACAGCTTACTAAAAAGCCGAGACGTCACCCTGCCAACAAAAGTGCGTATAGTCATGGCTATGGTTTTCCCAGTTGCGATGGATGGCTGTGAAAGTTGGACCGTAAGGAAGGCTGAGCGCCAAAGAATGGAGGCCTTTGAACTCTGGTGCTGGAGAAGACTCCTGCGAGTCCCTTGCACTGCAAGGTGATCCAACCGGTCAGTCCTAGAGGAGGTCAACCCTGACTGCTCTTTAGAAGGCCAGATCCTGAAGATGAAACTCAAAGACTTTGGCCACCTAATGAGAAGGAAGGACTCACTGGAGAAGAGCCTCATGCTGGGAACCATTGAGGGGAAAAGAAGAAGGGGACGACAGAGAAGGAGGTGGCTGGATGGAGTCACTGAAGCAGTAGGCGTGAGCTTAAACGTACTCCAGAGGATGGTAGAGGACAGGAAGGCCTGGAGGAACATTATCCATGGGGCTGCGATGGGTCGGACACGGCTTTGCAACTAACAACAACTGTAACCATATATTTATCTTGACAAAAGTACATAAGTGACTTATCTCTGCCTTCCTGCAGAATATTTTTATTCCAAGTCTTAAATAGAGGTAATCCTAGACTCACAACCATTTTCTTTTAGTGACTGCTCAAAGTTGCAGCAGCACTAAAATAAGTGACCTATGACCATTTTTCATATGTACAACCATTGCAGCAGCCCCAAAAAATGGGGCATAATTCCCCATTAACAACTGTCTTGTTCAGCAAAGGAAGTGTTGGGCTCAATTGTGGTTGTGAACTGAGGTCTATCTGCACTGATGCAGAGAGAGAAGAGTAAAAATTGAGTTTTAAATGAATTTATTTATTTGACTGATTCATTGGTGTGATTCTTTGTGGTGTTCAGAAATAAAATATCCATTCAGAACCAACCTGTATGAAGAATAAAATCAACAACTGTATTGGATATAAACTATAATATGGGACCTGGGGAAAAGATTTATTAATTTTATTAATATTTTTTTGTTTAGATTTTGTTATAAAGATGTAATCTCTCCTGGGTACTTATAAATTCTAGTAATAAATTTTTGTCTACATTTATTATAAAGGTGTTAGATAACTACAATAACAATAATGAAATGTTAATGGGTAATGTTTAATGATTTTATATGTGTTGGCATTGGTGAAAGCAATTGGATATAAGCCTGAGGTTTACAGAAATAGCTAACGAATGTCAGTATGTGGTTGTGTCTTTAAATATAAATGATTCTAGACAAAAGCACGTTTAAGCAAATATAGTTAAAGGAGAATGATGGTATATTGATGGTATAAAGATTTTTGATTTAAAATGCACAATCCAATATGAATGAAGTATAAAGAATGATTGTAATAACGCATGAAATTTATTTGTAACCAATCGACATTCTTTATGGAAGATGTAATGAAGAATGTTTTTGTGTGTGTTTTTTGTTTAATTAGAACAATAAAAAAAAATCAACAACTGTAGAACCACAAAAGAAATAAAATGATATATAATATTTCGGTGGCCGAATAATCAATCTGCCCTCAAGTTTCTCAGAGTCTCTAAAATTTGTCTTTTTCTTAATTCCACCATTCATGGGTCTCACAAAATTGTTTACCCAACAATCCAGCATCTGCCAGTCTCTATATCTCTTCTTTCTCCTATTTCCATCCATTTCCCTTAGTATCTGTTACCGACTGAAACAGGGGCCCCAATGCTGGAGTTTGTTAAAAAGAGACAGCCATTTGTCTGAAATGGTATAGGGCAGGGGTGTCCAAACTTGGGAACTTTAAGACTTGTGGACTTCAACTCCCAGAATTCCCCAGCCGGCTGGGGAATTCTGGGAGTTGAAGTCCACAAGTCTTAAAGTTCCCAAGTTTGGACACCCCTGGTATAGGGTCTCCTGCTTGGGCAGGGGGTTGGACTAGAAGACCTCCAAGGCACCTTCCGACTCTGCTATCCTGTTCTGTTGTATCTGTCATTCTGCTAATACTGAGACTCCACATTAGCCAAAGAAGAGAATTTGCCTTTTTCATCTTAAGCGACTCTCAAAACTCTCCTGGGTTTTTTTTTTCCTAAATACTTTCTTTCAATTCCACCTTTCCTCCAAACATTTCAGAAAAAGCACACTGACGTACGTCCAACCTCAATTTTTATTCCGTCCACAACGCAACCGGATGAAGTTGATCAAGGAAGAGAAACCAGGAATGGTCTATTAAGCAGGGATCTCCAAACTTGGCAACTTTTTAAGAGGGGTGGCCTCTCCCACTTCCAGAATTCCTCGGCCAGCGTGAAAGTCCACCCCTCTTAAAATTGCCAAACTTGGAGACACCCTAATCCAGTGGTGGCTGACCTTTTTGCCGTCGCTTGCCAAAAGCGCATGCTCGTGTGAGCCCACGCCCATAATGCAATGCATGCATGACACCCCCTTGCGCATGCACACGTGACAACCCCTGCACTTCCCCCCCCACCTCCGTGTGTGCCTACTTGAAGCCTCCTGGGACCAAAAACGGGGACCACGGGGGTGGGTGGGCGCCACACTCCCCCCGTGGCCCATTTTGGGCCTATTAGGTCTCCCTGAAGCCTCCTGGGAGCAAAAATGGGTCGTGGGGGAGGGAAGCGCTGCACCCCCATGCTTCCTCCACCCCATGCATGCGCGCATGACCTCCTGCCCCCGCTGTGCATGCACGCATCTCCCACATGCATTCCGCTCCCCGCACATGCACGGCAGAAACCCAAAAATAAGTTGGCCAAAAACCGCATCCGCGGTGGAGCTAAGCTGGGGCGACGACTCGCGTGCTTGCAGAGAGGGCTCAGGTGGCATGCGTGCCACAGCCTCGCCATCACGCCACTAATCTAAAGCCAGAAAGTTAATTTTAGAACCAAAGAGGATTAAACAGAAGTCTTCCCTTAAGAGCCAGCAACACATCAATTCAGCCTTCTGCTGTCTCAAGGACATGTTCATTAAACCAGTCCTCAATCTGTTCTTCACCCCTGGCCCTCTTTAAATAACCTTTATGGCCATGGACCCCCCACCCCAAGATTTAAATCATAACATTTTTTAAACTCAAGATTAAAACCATAACATTTTTTCAAGCTTTGACAGAGCCCCTAGGATGATATCACGGCCCTCCAGCGGGGTCTGCAAACCACAGGTTGAAAGCCACGGCATTAAACCACAAGAAGCAATAGCTCAAAAAACCACATTTTAATAAATTTCTCCATCTCACCTTTTTTCTTGTTGTACTCGTCTTCGGTTTCATGAGAAGATTCCGAGCGATAATCGAGAAGCTCCTGTTTGTACATCTCTGCGAAGTTTTCGTCATCC
This sequence comes from Natrix helvetica, assembly GCF_964273705.1. Classification (NCBI taxonomy): domain Eukaryota; kingdom Metazoa; phylum Chordata; class Lepidosauria; order Squamata; family Natricidae; genus Natrix; species Natrix helvetica. The sequence goes on from NC_138552.1 coordinate 9,100,282, forward strand.
TTTCTCTTCTTCTTCTTGTCTTTACTCTTGGACTTCTTCCCTTTCTTCTTTTTCTTCTTCTTCTTTTTCTTCTTCCTCTTGTGGCCATAATCATCGTCCTCATCGTCTTCACTGCTGTCACTGCTGGATTCTTTCTTTCTTTTCTTCTTCTTCTTTTTCTTCTTCCTCTCCTCACTGCTGTCCTCTGATGAGTCTTCACTTCTCACCTCTGCCGAGTCCCTTTTTCTCACGTTCTTCCTTCTGCTGCAGCCCTTGTCCAAATCCTCCTCCTCTTCCTCGGAAGACGAACTCATTCTTGTCATCCACTATTCATCTAATCTTCTTCTTCTCTTCCATGCCATTACTTGCTTCTCCCAACTAGACTCCCCCCCCCCCTTTTAAGTTTGTTGGATTTTGCTTCTTGATTTGATTCTTCCTCTTTAAATACCTTCCACCCCTCTGCTGTTTCTTGGACTTTCTTATGGCATCTAACTCTTCCTTCTGCCTCTGCTCTCCCAATCCCATATAAATTGGCTTCTTAAAGTGTCTGTCTTCTTCATTAACTTTACACCGTCCGTCTTCCAGTGGTTTCATCAGAATGCCTTTTTCGTTCACATCTTCTGTTTCCTCTTTGACTTGTGTTGCTTTTCAGTCCCATTACTTATTCATGGGACTTAGCTGTGGAGGGCTTCCTTCCTCTGTGTGAGTGTGCATGCACGCACATATTTTGTAGATTATAGAGGGGGGTCAAGCTATTCTCCAAAGCAGCTGAGGGTAGGACAAGAAGCAATGGGTGGAAACTCATCAAGGAGAGAAATAACCTAGAACTAAGGAGAAACTTCCTGACAGTTAGAACAATTAACCAATGGAACAACTTGCCTCCAGAAGTTGTGAATGCTCCATCACTGGAAGCTTTCAAAGCAGAGATTGGACAACCATTTGTCTCAAATGGTGGTGTGTGGGCACAGGTGTCAAACCCAAAACCTGGGGGCGGGGGGCGCATCCAGCCTGCAGGATGCTTAGTTCTGGCCCGCAGGGCTGCCCTGAGAGCAGTGAAGGACCGGCCAGCGGTGGCTCTGCCAGCGGGAACAGAGCTTGCAAGGGCTGCAGGGGGTGGGGGGTGCTTCCAAGGTCTGTTTTTGCTGGCAGAGGGTTGCAAGAGGCAGTTGCAGGAGAAAACGGAGCTCGGGAGCCTGTTTTCCCAGGCAGAGAGCTCAGACCACCACAGGCGCCCCTGACATGAGTGACGCTGAGCTGGCCACGCCCCCCCCCTCACCCCCCCCAACATCAAACACAATCCTGATGCAGGCCTCAATAAAATCGAGTTTGAAATCCCTGGTATAATGATCTCCTGCCTGAGCAGGGGGTTGGACTAGAATGCCTCCAAGGTCCCTTCCAACTCTGTTATTCTATTCTATTCTATTCTATTCCTTTATTCTATTCTATTCTATTCCATGTTTTCTATTCTATTCTATTCTATTCCATTCCATTCCGTTCCTTTTTTCTTTTCTTTTCTTTTCTATTCTATTCTATTCCATTCCATTCCGTTCCTTTTTTCTATTCTATTCCGTTCCATTCCATTCCATCTCTTTTTCTATTCTATTTTATTCTATTCCATTTCATTCCATTCCTTTTTCTATTCTATTCTATTCCATTCCATTCTATTCCATCTCATTTCTTTTTTTATTCTATTCCATTCCATTCCATTCCATTTCTTTTTCTATTCCATTCCATTCTATTCTATTCTATTCCATCTCATCTCATTTCTTTTTCTATTCTATTTTATTCTATTCCATTCCATTCCATTTCTTTTTCTATTCTATTCTATTTTATTCTATTCAATTCCTTTTTCTATTCTATTCTATTCCATTCCATTCTATTCTATTCCATTTCTTTTTCTATTCTATTCTATTCTATTCTATTCCATTCCATTCTATTCCATTTCTTTTTCTATTCTATTCTATTCTATTCTATTCTATTCCATTCCATTTCATTCCATTCTATTCCATCTCATTTCTTTTTCTATTCTATTTTATTCTATTCCATTCCATTCCATTTCTTTTTCTATTCTATTTTATTCTATTCCATTCCTTTTTCTATTCTATTCTATTCCGTTCCATTTTATTCCATTCCACTTCTTTTTCTATTCTATTCTATTCAGATTAAATCCAGTAATTTTTCTAATCAGTCTCATCAGACCTGCCTTTGAATAGAAGTTAGATGAGAACATATAGTCTAGTGCACTATATCCTTGGCACAGCAAGGAGAAAATCTTTTGCTATTTTTGGTCAAGGTATCATCTACAGCTTTAGGAGGAAACAGACCTGCTGTTTCTTAAGTCAGACAGCCAGGTACAGAAAGACAAATGAAAAAAGTACAGACAGACAGCGAATACTTGTCTGTTAGTTTTACAACATAAGGGGGGGGGGGAAATCTGACCCTCTCTGTGTCACAAGTTTATTTAGTCTAATGCAGTACACAGCCCTCGATTTATAACAATTCATTTAGTGACTATTCAGTTAAAACGACAGTGAAAAAAATGACATGCCCATTTTTCACATTTACAATACAATACAATACAATACAACAGCAGAGTTGGAAGAGACCTTGGAGGTCTTCTAGTCCAACCCCCTGCCTAGGCAGGAAACCCTATACCATTTCAGACAAATGGCTATCCAACATCTTCTTAAAGACTTCCAGTGTTGGCGCATTCAAAACCTCTGGAGGCAGGCTGTTCCACTGATTAATTGTTCTCACTGTCAGGAAATTTCTCCTTAGTTCTAGGTTGCTTCTCTCCTTGATTAGTTTCCACCCATTGCTTCTTGTTCTACCCTCAGGTGCCTTGGAGAATAGTTTGACTCCCTCTTCTTTGTGGCAACCCCTGAGATATTGGAACACTGCTATCATGTCTCCCCTAGCCCTTCTTTCTATTAAACTAGATAACCATTAAGTTAAACTTAATAACCATTGCAACATTCTTGAGGTCCCCTGATCGAAATTTGGATGCTTGGCTACTGATTCATGTTATTGACCTCAAGTCAATGGGGAAGCCAGGTTCACTTAACAACCATGGAACAACTGCAGTGATTCACTTAACAACTGTGGCAAGAAAGGTCGTAAAATGGGGTAAAATTCAATTAATTAATGTTCATTGGGCTCAATTGTGGTTGTACGTCAAGAGCCCCCTGTATTCAAACTGGGCTTAGAGCAGGGATGTCAAACTCAAGGCCCGTGTGGTGCTTAGATCCGGGCCAGTGGGCCGCTCTGAAAACTGAAGGACCAGCCTGCAGTGCCTCTGCCAGAGAAGACACAGTTCGGGAGTGCCACATGAGCTCCATTTTCACTGGCAGAGGGTTGCAATCGGTTTTTGCTGGCAGAGCACTTGGGCCACCACAGATGCCCCCCACCCCCCTAGTGGTGGGTTACAACTGGTACACTCCAGTAAGGCGTACCGGTGCCTGCTGGTAGCAATAATAATAATAATAATAATAATAATAATAATAATAATAATAATAATAATAATAATAATAATAATAATAATAATAATAATAATAATAATTTTATTTGATTAGCCGCAACCCTCTCCTGAAGGACTCGGGGCAGCGTACAATCAAAACGGATAAAAATACACATAAGACAAACATATATACAAAAAGAACAGAGACATATACATATGTGCATGGAGGAGAGTTGACTTATAAGTGAAAGACAATTAAAAGCACAATTTAAAATCCCCTTAAATAAAATTACTAAATTTAAAAACCCATCAGGAGCGATACGAAGTTATGGTTGAGCCAGGCCAGCTATTTGGAAAAGGTGGGTCTTGAGCTTGACACAGAAGGAGCAGAGGTCAGTAGTGGTCCTAATATCCGGGGGGGAGGTCATTCCACAGGGCTGGGCCCGCCACAGAGAAGGCTCTGCTCCTAGGCGCCGCCCCATGGCACTGTCTAGTGGACGGCACCTGGAGAAGTCCCTCTCTGTGCGGGCGGAAGGGTCGTAGGGATGTATGGGGCAGAATACGATCCCGCAGGTAACTAGGTCCTGAGCCATGGAGCGCTTTAAAGATCGTAATCAAGACCTTGAAACGCACCCGATAGACCACAGGAAGCCAGTGCAGCTCGCGCAGGAGAGGTGTCACATGGGAGTACTTAGTACTCCCCATAATCACCCACGCGGCCGCATTCTGGACCAACTGCAGTCTCCGAGTGCATTTCAAGGGAAGCCCCATGTAGAGAGCGTTACAGTAGTCCAGGCGAGACGTCACCAGCGCATGGGTGACTGTGCGTAGGGCGTCCCGGTCCAATAGGGGGCGCAATTGGCGCACCAGGCGAACCTGGTGGAATGCCCCCCTGGCCACTAGGTACCGGTCCGGTCCGGTACTGCGGAGGGCCCACCCGCCTGCCCATGCTCCTTACCGGTATTTGAGGTGTTCAGGGCTTCCGTGCATGGAGCGTATGGTGCCTGCGCAACGCTCTGCCGAGCAGCTGGAGTGTCCCGGAGGCATCGCGGAGGCATCACGGAGCATAGCGGAGCATCGCAGGCGATTAGTACGCATGCACGCATGCTGCACTCGTTCATGTGGTGGACGCCTGGGCCCGTTGCACCATACCAGAACCCACCACTGCCCCCCACCTCGCGACATAAGTGATGTCAAGCTGGCCACACTCACTCTGGCTGCGCTCCGCCCTGCTCCCCTGAGGTGAAACACAGCTCTTATGCGGCCCTCAGTGAAATCGAGTTTGACACCCGTGGCTTAGAGAGAGATAATTTACATTCTAAAAGATTATGGGTTTTTGGGGGGCGATATTTTAACATCATTTATTCAACTCCATCCCCCTTCCTGGAAAGAAAGAATCAGAGTGTCGCAATCGTGGTGAATATCTGTAGCTCGGGTGTAGGATGAGGGTGAAACTCTTGAGGGGTTTATTTCCTTCATAACCAAAATATCTCATTCTCTGTTTCTTTCTTCCATTGTGACATCAGGGAAATATAGTGAAGGAGTATATGAATCAGGAGTGGATTCCTGCCAGTTCTAACTTCTTCTATAGAAGAGGTTCCACAAATCTACAGGGCCGTTTAGAACCGGTTCCAGCTCCCTCCCCCCGCCCATCCGCACATCATCAAGATGAAGAGCGAGAGGAGGAATTCTGGGAGTTGAAGTCCACAAGTCTTTTTTTTAAAGATTTTTTTTTAGGGGTGCAAGGGTCTTGTAACTTGATAGCTTTAAGACTTGCACACTTCAATGCCAGAGTTCCTGAGCCAACATGACTGGAGGAGGAATTCTGGGAGTTGAAGTCCGCAAGTCTTAAAGCTGTCAAGTTTGAACACCCATGGGTTTTTCTTTCTAAAGGGTTAGGAGTGCAAGGGTCTTGTCACTTGACAGCTTTAAGACTTGCGTGCTTCAAATGCCAGAGTTTCTGAGCCCACATTTTGGTGGCTAAGCAAGAGCATTGTTTAGTGAGTTTCATCACATTTTACAATTTGGCCACGCCCACCCAGTCACATGACTGCCAAGCCACTCCCACTCGGTCACATGACCAGCAAGCTACTCCCACAAAGCAAGCCACACCTACAGAAGAGGTTCTAAAAAAAATTGGAAACCTGATATGAATCAATATTGGCTTCTGCTTATATTATTGTATACTGTCAGAAATTAGTTGTTTTCTAGCCTGGCAAATTGTAATCTTAATACCGGATGGCCTTGCTGCAAATGTCATCTCACTGCTGTGTCTCGCTTCTATTCTTGGCTTCAAAGCTAGGCACATTCTTGAAAACATAGAAGAAATTGTTACACAGGAATATCAGGCCCCATAGATAAAGGAACCAAACTAGGGAGTTTTCCTGGCTCATAAATCCTTAAAGCATTCTGCCGAAAACTTGGCAAATGGGGGCTGCCACCCCCTACACAAGGCTATAGGAATACTCCATAGATAAGGTAGACAGTCGGGAGCTTGAATAAAAGAAAGATTGTGTTGGTAACGACTCTTTGTCTCTGATTGGATAAACGTTGTTTCTATCTGCCTAAAATGTATATAATACTCTGAGCCACTCTCACAAGGTGTGGCTATACCGTACATGCTTTTGTTTGTATGTTTTGGATATAGTTTTGTCACCCAGTTTTTGCCATGGCCATAAATAAAAACTGATATTTTTTGCAAGCCACGTCTCGAGTCTCACTCTCTTTGAGTATTTCTGTGGCTCGGGGAAATTGCTGGAACCTTACAATAGGCTGGGGTGGGAATGCCAATTCTTGCAAAGTTCCATGGGAAAATATATGCTTTTGATTTTTAACATCCATATCTGCTGTTATTCACTCAAGACTCGTCAAGCCAATAAAGCAATGAAAAACGGACAGGCCCAGTCAAGCTTTTAAAGTCTGCGATGAGGAAACAGACCCTCAAAATCAAAGATTACATGTCTTTGTCAAAGTCATGGTCCCCATACCTGCCTTAATTAAATATTATTATTGATTATTTTGAATTAATTAAATTAAATTAAAGGCAAATACACTAAGGGACACGCCAGTATGGTGTTCTTTCTTTAAATAACAAATGAGGAAAGCAGCGAAATGAGAAACTAGCGGTGCGTAAAGAATGATTGGGGAAGACGCTAAGTTATTGGCAATAAATATTGGTTAAAGCTACAGGGAGGGACAATATACACAATCCTGTTTTGTTCTGAAATTGTTTTCTTAAAGACATTCAAGGCAAAGACTGATCTCAAGTTTTACTCCAAAATGGAGATTAAAAACTAATTGAAAGCAGTAACAGGACAAGTGAACCAGTGGTGGGATGCAAAGTTTTTTGCTACCGGTTCTGTGGGCGTGGCTTTGTGAGTGTGGTGTGGCTTGGTGGGCGTGGTGTGGCTTTGTGGGCGTGGCAGGGGAAGGATACTGCAAAATCCCCATTCCCTCCCCACCCCACTGACCTCCTTTCCAGCTCCGTTCTCCTGTTCAGGGCAACAAAAGAAGATCAGCTGGGAGGCTGGGAGGCAGCAGGGGCGTGGCCAGCCTATTTGCCGGTTCTCCAAACTACTCAAAATTTCCGCTACCGGTTCTCCAGAACCTGTCAGAATTGGCTGAATACCACCTCTGAAGTGAACTATGTGTGGGTGGTAAGGAAGGTTTTCAGTGCTTTGGGCACTATTGGGCACTAATAGAACATTGGGCACTATCTAATAAAGTGAAATTCAATGGTGAAAAGAATAAGGTTCTACATTTAGGCAACAAAAACGAAATGCACACTTACAGTATAGGTGGTACCGTGCTCAATAGTAGTAACTGTGAGAGGGATCTTGGAGTCCTAGTGGACAACCATTTAAATAGGAGCCAGCCGTGTGCAGCAGCTGCCAAAAAAGCCAACACAGTTCTAGGCTGCATCAACAGAGGGATAGAATCAAGATCACGTGAAGTGTTAATACCACTTTATAATGCCTTGGTAAGGTCACACTTGGAACCCTGCCTTCAGTTTTGGTCGCCACGATGTAGAAAAGATGTGGAGACTCTAGAAAGAGTGCAGAGAAGAGCAACAAAGATGATTAGGGGACTGGAGACTAAAACATATGAAGAACGGTTGCAGGAAATGGGTATGTCTAGTTTAATGAAAAGAAGGACTAGGGGAGACATGATAGCAGTCTTCCAATATTTCAGGGGTTGTCACAAAGAAGAGGAAGTCAAACTATTCTCCAAAGCACCTGAGGGTAGAACAAGAAGCAATGGGTGGAAACTAATCAAGGAGAGAAGCAACCTAGAATTGAGGAGAATTTTCCTGACAATGAGAACAATTAATCAGTGGAACAGCTTGCCTTCAGAAGTTGTGAATGCTCCAACACTGGAAGTTTTTAAGAAGATGTTGGATAGCCATTTGTCTGAAGTAGTGTACGGTTTCCTGCTTAGGCAGGGGGTTGGACTAGAAGACCTCTAAGGTCCCTTCCAACTCTGCTATTGTATTGCTCTTCATGAAGTACCTAGGATCTGAAATATTTTGGATTATTCAATATATCTTGGCATTTTGTGGTACAGGTAGTCCTCAACTTATGACCACAATTGATTCCAAAATTTCTGTTGCTAAGGAAGTCAGCTGCTAAGGGAGTTTTGCCCCCATTTTACAACCTTTCTTACCGCCATTGTTAAATGAATCACTGCAGCTGCCAAGTTAGCAACACTGTCGTTAAGTGAATCCGGTTTTCCCATTTGACTTTGCAAGTCAGAAGGCCGCAAAAGGAGAACAAGTGACCCTGGGACACTGCAACCATCATAAATACATGCCAGTTGCCAAGCATCTGAATTGTGATTATATGACCATGGGGGATGCTGCAACCGTCGTAAGTGTGAAAAACAGTCATAAGTCACTTTCTTGAATTGTAACTTTGAACGGTCACTAAACAAACTGTTGTAAGCGGAAGGACTACCGGTACTATATGTCATGCCGATAGCATGGATATATGCAGAGGTGGGATGGAAAAATTTTAGAAACTGGTTCTTTGCCTTGTTGCTGAGTGGGCGTGGTCATGGGGGTGTGGCCTAGTCAGCTTTCTGCACAATGGCGGCAGGGGGGCATTTGCACCCTCCCCGGGCTCCGGAGGCATTCTGGAGGTCAAAAGGAGGCCTGTTTTTGGACTTCCAGTACTTCCGGAGACTCCTGGGAGGGGCGGGGTGGGCTGGACGGGGTCAACCGGTCCTTGTAACTACCGGTTTGACAAACCAGATCCGAACCGGCTGAATCTTACCCCTGGATATATGGAGCAACATTGCAACCAGGCCTCAAAAAGTAACCTAAGAATCAGACTGGAATTGGTTGCCCAGTTTTAGTGATCATATTTATCATGCAATATGTTTATCACCCACAGCAGCACGTTGAGCATAAACCGGAGGAGAAGGTTAGGACAGTGGAACTAAAAAGGAGAAAACCCTCTAATCTTATCAGGAAACGAATCTAGTTACAACTTGCTTATTTTCAAGGCTAAGGACAGATTGCCCCCTTCTGGGAAAAAAAAAATCAGATTTTTATTTTTTAATTCACAATACCGTTGTTCTAGTTGGGAGCGATGTGTTCGAAGCCATCAAAAAGGGCTTTAAATGATTGCCAGTATTTTTGACTTCTCAAACTTTTCATTCAGATAAGGAGAATTAAAAAGAAACAAATATTTAAAAAAGCATTTAAATGGCCCCAAATTAGGACAGAGATGATCAAATATACAGTCTATTACTGCTCAAACAGCATCATTTTTTTTAAAAAAAGTCAAAACTGTTTTTAACAGATAGTCTTCGGCTTACAACCATTCATTTAGTGACTGTTCAGAGTTAAAAAGGCACTGAAAAGAAATGACATGACCGTTTATCACACTTAAGACCGGTCACATGATCAAGATTTGGACGCTTGGCAGCTGAGCTGACTCATATTTATGACGGCTGCAGTGTCCTGGGGTCCCCTTTTTGCGACCTTCCGATGAGCGAAGTCAAAGGGACAACCAGATTCACTTAACAACTGCAGAGATTCGCCTAACAACCTTACCTGGGTTGTAAAAATCAAGGGAACACTAGGCAGCAAAGAATTAATTTTATGATTCTCTTATGATCATCCAGATTGTAGGTCAGCTATAAAGCCCTACCTATAGAGGTCCATTATACGTTTTTCTATTTTTTAATGGTTTCCAGAATGCCCCGATATGTCATTGCTAACATTTTGGTGGACAAAGCATCAGATTTCAGAGGTGCAATGCTTATGTGCATGTGTGAAAATATGGGTAGTTCTCGACTTATGGCCATCCATTTAGCGACCATTCGATGTTACAAGAGCACTGAAAAAAGTGACTTAGGATCGTTTTGCACACTCAGGTTGCAGCCTCTCCGTGGTCACGTGATCAAGTATGGACACTTGGCAACAGGCTGATATTTATGATGGTTGCAGTGTCCCGGAGGTCATGTGATCCTCTTTTGCGACCGTCCGACAAGCAAAGTCGATGGGAAAGGCAGATTTGCTTAACAACCTTAGTGCTAATTTAACAACTGCAGTGGTTCACTTATGGCAAGAAAGGTCGTAAAATGGGGCAAAGCTCACTTAACAACTGCCTCATTTAGCAATGGAAATTTGGGGCTCAGCTGTGGTCATACGTCGAGGATTACCTGTACAGTAAGATAGATAAGCTACATCTGTGCTAGGCTTTATATACCTTTAATCAGTCTGCCTGCCTATCTACGGTATCTATCTACCTATCTATCATCTCTATTTTCTCTCTATCATCTATCTATCTATCTTTATTCTCTCTCTCTCTATCATCTATCTATATCTATCTCTATCACTCTATCTATCCTCTCTCTCTATCATCTGTATCTCTATCGCTCTATCATCTATCTGTTCCCTCTATCATCTATCTATCTATCTCTCTATCTATCATCTACCTCTATTCTCTCTCTATCATCTATCTATCTATCTCTATCTCTATTGCTCTATCATCTATCTATTTATCTCTATCGCTCTATTTATCTATTATCTCTCTCTATCATCTATCTATATCTATATCTATCTCTTTCACTCTATCTATCAACTAGCTAGCTAGCTATATCATCTAGATTTATATACTTTTAAATATGTTAGTGATAGCCGTGTTCCAATATTTGAGGGACTGCCACAAAGAAGAGAGGGTCAAGTTAGTCTCCAAAGTACTTGAAGGCAGAACAAGAAGCAATGGATGGGGGAAAAAATCAAGGAGAGAAGCAACCTAGAACTAAGGAGAAATTTCTTAACAGTGAAAACAAGTAATGAGTGGAAAATCTTGCCTTCAAAAGTGGTGGATGCTCCACTATTGGAGGTTTTTAAGAAGAGACTGGACAACCACTTGTCTGAAGTGGTATATGATATCCTGCTTGAGCAGGGGGTTGGACTAGAAGGCCTCCAAGGTCCCTTCCAACTCTGGTATTCTGTTCATCCTTCACTCTCTCCCAAACTAAATCAAAATGCCCGAAATGCTAGCCCTCCTCCTCTGTTTTCACCAAGTCATCCTTGTATCATCTGAGGCCTCCAGGCCATTTTTTGAAAGGGGGGAAAAAAGTCCCCACAAAGACATTTCTCATCTGGGTAGAACAAGAAATCAGCATTTCGCCAACCGAGGTAGCCAGCCGAAGAAGCAATCTTGCCTGAGGCAAAGAGTAGGCTTTTACAAAAGCTGCGTGAAGCAATGGTTAAGTATTCCTTCCATGTGTTTAGGGATCATTTTCTGCTGTGACCATTAAAAGCAAAACATTAGCCTGGGGATTTTGAAAGTGTGCGTGAGTGTGTGCTCTTCCCCCCAGCAGTAAATGGCTGCTCTCCAACATCTACCGTCTGAATAACTGTCCCCCAGAAAATGAACAGTGACGTTTCTTGCCTTCTGATCTTTAAAAAAATGAACAAGGACCATAAGATGGTGTTGGAAAGAACGTCCATCTGGGTTCAGTTCCAAGTGGGGAAAAAGACACTGGAAACATGGAGGCTGCTTGGAAAGATGGTTTTTAATGGTGGACAGGAGCTGAGATGCTGAAAGAGCCTGAGTTTTATACCCTCTCTTTGGGCCTCACTTTGGAGCTCCCTGTTCCTGTGTATGAAATACGTTCTGATTTGGTGGTCAGACTCCCGGGGGGGGGGGGGGCGGCGTCTTAGCGAACTTTGTAGGCTGTCTGTGTCCCAGGCTTGGTTGAGCCTTGCTGGGTAATGTAATCTTCCCAGGTGCCATGTGGTGAGATGGGTAGAGGAAGTGGTGGGATTCAAATACCATATTTTTCAGAGTATAGGATGCACTGGAGTATAAGAGGCACCAAGATTTTGAAGAGGCTCGCTTTTTGCCCAAAACAGGGCATGCATAGCCTTTAGAAGGCTTGTAGAGTGCTCCTGGGGATGGGGATGGGGCGGGGGGGAGGCAAAAATGAGCAAAAAACATTTTTCACTCATTTTTGCCCTCCCCAGCCCCCAGGAGCACTTTGCAGGCCTCCCAAACTCTCTGCATGTCCATTTTTGTGAAGGGGTGGGGTTTTGGAGACCAAAAATTCTGTATTCAGTGTACAAGACGCACCCAGATTTTTACCCTTTTTTCGGGGAAAAAGTGCGTCTTATACTCCGAAAAATATGATAATTTAATAACGGGTCCTCTGCGCTAATGACCAGTTGGGTAGGCGTGGCTTGGTGGTCATGTGACTGGTTGGGCGTGGCCAACTCAAGGTCACTCAGGTCGATGGGCGCTTTGCCTTAGCTGTTACAATGTAGCAAGGGTTAACTGGAGAGGCAGTTTCTGTAAGCAGGGCAATAAAGATGAGGCTAGAAACAGCACCAGAATATTTCCTTCCTGCCTCCCTTACAGGATTAGCCCTGTAAAGTGGGAAAAAGCAAAATGATATTTCTTCCAACAACCGGTTCTCCAAACTGCTTAGAAAGTTAACAACCGGTTCTCCCGAATAGGTGCGAACTGGCTGAATCCCACCACTGGGTAGAGGGCTTTGGGCAATTCCTAGTACAGCTCTGCCTGAAGGAGGTAGATCTTTGTTATGTAGAATAGACTGGCCCAGGCCTTAATGGACCATTGACAAAGGTGAGGGGGTGTTTCTGCCTCTCTTTTAGGGGAAATATTCTGCCCTTTTAATATTTCCTAAAATATCTCGTTTTCCTAGGAGAAGGGTGGGTGCTAACTTCCTACAATCGTACCAACTTGTTAAAATTCCTCTAAGGCTCCGAGTTTTACAGAGCTCAGACAATTTCAGAGGGAAACATTATCACAAGAGTATTTATAGGTAGGATGGATATAGGCATGAAAGACTGAATTATACACAGTTACTGAGTTGTACAGACATGTGAGGAATATCGGACTTAAGCCACCAAAACGGAAGTAAAATTTAATGCACTTTTTGCCTGAAATATGTACCTATTTCACATAATCATGAAAAAAGTCCTTTGCTTATTTTCTTTACCTCTCTCTTACTGTGGAAGAAATCCTAGCTATTAATTAAAACAGTTGAGAAAACTATACACTCAGAATAACATAATAACAGAGTTGGAGGGGATCTTGGAGGTCTTCTAGTCCAACCTCCTGCTCAGACAGGACACTTTGCACTATTTCAGACAAATGGTCGTCCAATCTCTTTCTAAAAACGTTCCGTATTGGGACAACCACAACTTCTGGAGCCATTGATTAATTGTTCCAACTGCCAGGAAGTTTCTCTTAGTGTTACTAACTTAACCACTGCAGTGATCCACTTAACAACTGTGGCAAGAAAGGTCAGAAAATGGGGCAAAATTCTCTTTTAACAGTTGTCTTCCTTAGCAACAGAAATTTTGGAGTCAATTGTGGTCACCAGTCGAGTACAACGGTCATCTGCTTCCTAATCTTGATTAGTCTAGTATCCAAAGTAGTTTGTTTTTCTCTATTTGCAAAGATATTTACTATTCTGTAAGCTGCCTTGAGTCTCCATATGCGAATAGGCGGCAATACGTTGTTGTTGTTGTTTTTTGGGGAAAAAGTTTTATTGGTTTTACAAAATTTTAAGGAAAGGGGTAATGGGTATGGGTACAAATTTTGACAGCTACATCGTGCAGGAAATGGTATTCCCCCCCAAGTCTCATAACTTTTACAAAATGATAAACAGAATGTTATTGCTTAACTAAATCTTGACAGCTTATTTTTACATTATATCTTTCAATAATTTCAATCATTTACTTTGTATCTAACAAAAAGATTCATTGTATCAGCAATTGCAATGTTTTTTCTAACTTACTTTTGTGATCTGAGTTTTCTCATTGTTGCCTCCTCCCCACCTGCCTGCCAGCAAAGCCTCGCCCCACCCCTCCTTCATCTCTTGTGTACTGTCCTCTTTGTCTAGGAGAGCTTTGTTTTTTTCCATGAAGGCCTCTGCCTCCATAATTGTATTAATTCTAACTCTGGTGCCCTCCCAGAAAATCAACATACCTTCTGGCAAAAGCCACCGAAACCAAAATCCCTTATCAAATAATTTTTTTGCTAATGGTGAATATTTTTTCCTCTTATCTCTTACTTTCTTTGGGATTTGTTTCAGGATGGCTATCTCTTTGTCCTTATATTTCAATGTTTGCCCCCTTTGTGCCCCCAGAATCTCATCTCTTGTAGCCTTTCTAAGAAATTTAATATGAACCTCTCTTGGAACATTGTGTGTTCTAGCATAAGCTGAATTAACTCTATAAACCAAGTCAATATCCCATCCTAACTGCTGTTTGTCTTTTTTAATATATTCAGCTAACATTGTTGTCATGATCTCCTTCAAGTCTTCATTGTCAGTCTCAATTACGTTTTGAAATCTAAGGAAAAAAGACATCCTTTCAAATTCCATTTTTATCATTTGGTTCTCAAGTTCTAAATTTCCTCTCTGGACCACCCTCACCTCCCCCCTCATCTCAGTTGTCCCCTCCTCCAGAACGTCTAGTCTTTGTTTATTTTGTGCAGTTTGGTTTTGATTTTCTCTGAGTTGTTCATTCATTTCTCTCAATTGATTTTTCAGTTCATCCTGCCCTTTTAAAATCTTTTGAAGCAGCTGATGAGTTACTGATTCCTCTTCAGTGGCTTTAGGTTGTAGAAACGATGTTAGTGACTGTTGTCCAATGGGGCTGGATGTTGAAGATGCTGGGGCAGATCCTGGCTTCCAAGGTGGTGTTTCTTCGGAGCCATCATATAAAAAAAAAAAAAGCTCAGAGATATCTATGTCCATAAAAAGAAATGGCGACTGTGGAAAAGCACAACCAAGAGAGACCACGAGGCAGGCAGTCCAGACAGGAATAGAGACCTTCTATATAGTTCAAGTCCAGTCAATTAACACAGTTATTCCAAATCCAAGATACTATGTAGCAAGAGATGTTTCTGAGAATCACGGAGGCAAAAGTATAATGCCAGCAATTTTCATAGGAGGAGTCTAATTTCAAAGAGCATAAAGACGAAGGAAGTGTGCCATCTTGCTTCGCCAGCCCCGGAGATCAGGAAGCAACAAGTCGAAAGTTTTCAAAGTTTTTAAAGAAGTCAGATCATCACTTTTCTTTCACAATTACATTAAGAAAGTTCTTTTGCCATTGCTTATAACGAGTGTGATTCCTTTTAAAACTCTCTCTCTCTCCTCCGAGAGAGAGGAGATAAATCCAAAGCCGCTTTTCTGAGGCGGGGGGAGATCCCCCTCCCTCCAATCACACTTCCCAGGAGAAGATTGAAAGTCTTTTAGAAAGCTGATGATCTTTCATTTAAATATCAAAAGGAGAATTGGGGAGGATTCCCATCTCACCGCACTTCAGCTGTAGCCTTCAAATTGTCGATCATCCAGCTGCCTCGAAACGAAAGTGTGCGGGAGCGTAGACGCTCCATCACACATCCCCTCTTGCCTCTCGGCTCCTGGGGCAATGCCGGAGACCCCCCGTGGCCGCCGCCGATCCAGGGGACCCCCAGCGAGCAGCCCCTAAGGCAGGGCACCCCTTCAAGGCACCCTGTGCCCCCCCAAGCTGAGGGGAGCCCACCAAGAGAGAGCAGGGCGGACGAACACGTCCGTCGTTCTCAACAACCGGAAGCAGAATCGGCGGCAATACGTTGTTGTTGTTAGTTGCAAAGTCGCATCCAACCCATCGCAACCCCATGGACAATGTTCCTCCAGGCCTTCCTGTCCTGTACCATCCTCTGGAGTCCATTTAAGCTCATGCCTACTGCTTTGGTGATCCCATACAGCCACCTCCTTCTCTGTCGTCCCCTTCTTCTTTTGCCCTCCCTCGTTCCTAGCATGAGGCTCTTCTCCAATGAGTCCTTCCTTCTCATTAGGTGGCCAAAGTCTTTGAGTTTCCTCTTCAGGATCTGGCCTTCTAAAGAGCAGCCAGGGTTGATCTCCTCTAAGACTGACCGGTTGGATCACCTTGCAGTCCAAGGGACTTGCAGGAGTCTTCTCCAGCACTATACTTCAAAGGCCTCCATTCTTTGGCGCAATATAAATTAGGCAGCAATATAAATTCCCTAAATAAATAAATAAAATAAAATAGATCAGGGGTCCCCAATCCCCTGGTCATCCAAGCCCTGGGCTCAAAGGTATCAGTTTTGCAAATGGAAAGGGTCATTTATTTTTCATACGCGTGTGCGCCAAGATGTCAAACGTCTTCAGATGTTATTTAAAACTAATCAGCAGTATAATCCTAAGTAGGAGTTTGGCAGGACAATAAAAGGAAGGAACATTACCTCACTTTGCAGCCAGCGGTCAGAAATAAGAGCAGAGTGATTCGGTTACCCATGTGGGCTTAACTCAGAATAAAAGGCCTTCAAGACCAGGGAAAAACAGGGCTTCCACTATAGCAAGGACGGTAACAACTGAAGCGAAAACGGGGAAAAGAAATTCAAGCCTGATAAAGTAATATCTCTGGGGGAGAGAGAGAGAAAACTCCAAATGGTATAGATTACATCTTGTGAAAAGTTTCGTGTCTGCCTTAATAGCAGCCAGCGAGCCACCCTTGGGACTCAGCTAGGTGACAATATCTGGTTGATGTCTAAAAGCTATGCAGAATCAGCCCAGGAGGCCAGAGGAAGATCCCAAGGCTAGTCAGCACCCACCCCTCTCCTAGAAGAATGAAATATTTTGAGGAATATTAAAAAGGAAGAATATCATATTTCTCCAAAGGGAGAAATGGAGAAACACGCTCTTAAAGATAGAAAGTAGTCTTTCTTAATAGCCACCTCCCCCCCGAAATTTAAGGACTTCTATTCCCAGAATTCCTTAGTCAGCATGCTAAGAAACTTAAGGACTTCAATCCCCAGAATTTCTCAGACAGCATGCTGAGGAACATATGGACTTCAATTCCCAGAATTCCTCAGCCACCATGCTGAGGAATTTATGGACTTCAATTCCCAGAATTCCTCAGACAGCATGCTAAGAAACTTAAGGACTTCAATTCCCAGAATTCCTCAGCCAGCATGCTAAGAAACTTAAGGACTTCAATCCCCAGAATTTCTCAGCCAGCATGCTGAGGAACCTATGGACTTCAATCCCCAGAATTCCTCAGCCACCATGCTAAGAAACTTAAGGATTTCAATTCCCAGAATTCCTCAGCCAGCATGCTGAGGAACATATGGACTTCAATTCCCATAATTCCTCAGCCAGCATTGCTGAGGAACTTATGGACTTCAATTCCCAGAATTCCTCAGCCAGCATTGCTGAGGAACGTATGGACTTCAATTCCCAGAATTCCTCAGCCAGCATGCTGAGGAACCTATGGACTTCAATTCCCAGAATTCCTCAGTCAGCATTGCTGAGGAACGTATGGACTTCAATCCCCAGAATTCCTCAGCCAGCATGCTGAGGAACGTATGGACTTCAATTCCCAGAATTCCTCAGCCAGCATGCTGAAGAACCTATGGACTTCAATTCCCAGAATTCCTCAGCCAGCATGCTGAGGAATTTATGGACTTCGATCCCCAGAATTCCTCAGCCAGCATGCTGAGGAACTTGAAGTCCATAATGTTGCCAAGTTTGGAGATCCCTGGTTACAGTAACTGAACCTTGCTAGTTGGAATGCACTTTGCCTTCCCTGTCTGCATCTTAATGTGTATAACGGAGGTCATGTCTGAGGCACTTCCTCAAATTACAGTTCTGCCCCTGAGTCAGGTTTCATTTATCTGACAGTTACCTTGGTTGTGTTTCTTCTTCAAGGTTATTCCTGATGCTCATTACAGAATCAGACTTGATTCAAGGAATGGAATGGAATGGAATAGAATAGAATAGAATAGAATAGAATAGAATAGAAAACATGGAGTTGAGTGGAATGGAATGGAATAGAATAGAAAACATGGAGTTGAGTGGAATGGAATGGAATAGAATAGAAAACATGGAATGGAATGGAATGGAATGGAATAGAATAGAATAACAGAGTTGGAAGGGACCTTCAAGGTCTTCTAGTCCA
This sequence comes from Natrix helvetica, assembly GCF_964273705.1. Lineage (NCBI taxonomy): Eukaryota > Metazoa > Chordata > Lepidosauria > Squamata > Natricidae > Natrix > Natrix helvetica. Next base: position 9,118,170 of record NC_138552.1, read on the forward strand.
ACCCCCTGCTTAGGCAGGAAACTCTACACCTATACAGGTAGTCCTTGACTTATAGCCACAATTGAGTCCAAACACTTCTGTAGCTAAGCAAGTCAGTTCTTCAGTGAAAGCTTTAGCTTTTTTTCCTTTGGAGGGCATCCACAGTGTCTATTGATTCCCCAATTCCAAAAAACGGCTTTGAAACAGAGATGAGCACCGCCCCCTAGAGTCGGGAACGACTAGCACATATGTGCGAGGGGAACCTTTACTTTTACCTTATATAAGATTTATGCATCTAAATTTGCCAGTGTGGGGTTGTTGTTTTTTGCAAATATTATCACGTCCTAAAAGAACATGAGTCCAAATATAAGATTTGTTCCTCTCACCTTCCCCTAAGGAAAGTTAGAGAGACAAAAAATAAATAATCATAAACCGTTACCATACATTCTATAAATCTGAAATTAATCCTCCCGATTTAAAGCTAACCATTTTGGAAGAGGGAACACTGGGAGTTGGCTGCCAAAAAAAGTCAATTTTAGGATTCAGTTCTTTATTTTTATCCCTTTTTTAAATTACTTTTATAAATAACGAGCCGATAACCCAGCATTGCCCGGTATTTATTTATAGGGGGAAAATGTCCGGAGCAAATGTAATTTCTACTGTTGGATTTTCCCCCTTCCCAGAGGGAGCCCCCTTGTGGAATACTATGAAGCCGTTATCATGGCAACTCCACTGTACTGTACAGTAGAATCCAGTTTACATCAGGACAATAGAAGCCATTTAAAGGCACAACAGGCTGCATCTTAACAGAACACACACCCTGAGGGATGTTAGCCTCCACCGTATTTTTCTCCAGAGAGGAAGTCATCTGTTTATCAAATTTGGTTGAAATTGCTGGAGGCATTCCAGATGCTGGGACATACATACACACACAGTGCTATTTACATATATAGAGAGAGAGACTCAAGGCAGCAAGTTTGCATTGAACACCTTCCTCCGCCTATTTTCCTCACAACTAAAACAACCCTGTGAGGTAGGTTGGGCTGAGAGAGAAAATGTGACTGACCCACGGTCATCCCGCTGACATTCATGCCTAAAGATATAGGAAAATTCAGAGCAATTGGATAATTGCAATGAGAGGGAGTGACTGCAAAGAATATAAATCCTTCCATTATTTACCATTCAGTCAGAACTGAAGAAGCTTTTGGGATGAGAAGTGAAGCATCTTCAAGGAAAAAACCAAAGGAAGTCCAATTGACTCCTGAAAAAGCACCTTTGCACCGTGCTGTGTAAAGTTCCATTTGATCATCATTGGGCGTCGCGGAAAAGATCAGACTACATGGGAGCCAGTCCTAATAACGAGTCCCTCCGGGTAGAGGGGGCGGTCTAGAAATTTAATAAATTATTATTATTAATTATCAAACAACTATTCTCCCAACTGTGGTTTTATAGATGGCTGTTACATAGAAGCTGGGCTGACAAAATCAGAAATGAGGAGGTGATAAGCTGCCTGGGAAAGCCAAGGGAAATCATCAAAACCATCAAAAAGTGAACGTTAGAATATTTCAGACATGTGAGGCGACATCCGGGAAAACATGGCATGCTTCACTTAATCCTCCAGGGAAAGATTGAAGGCAAAGGAGGTCCAGGCAGAAGAACAACATGGTGGCTTTAGAATCTAAGGGATTGGTTTGGACAACACTCAGCCTCAGCAGCACTTTGCGCGACGGTTGATAAAAATAGGATTGCAAACATGATCGCCAACATCCAATGACGGATATGGAGGAGGAGGAGGAGGAGGAGGAGGAGGAGGAGGAAGAAGAAGAAGAAGAAGAAGAAGAAGAAGAAGAAGAAGAAGAAGAAGAAGAAGAAGAAGAAGAAGAAGAAGAAGAAGAAGAACAACAACAACAACAACAACAACAACAAGAACAGGAGGAGGAGCAGGAGGAGGAGCAGGAGCAGGAGCAGGAGCAGGAGCAGGAGCAGGAGCAGGAAGGGGGGAAGGGAAGGGAAGGGAAGGGGAAGGGAGGAAGAAAGAAAGAAAGAAAGAAAGAAAGAAAGAAAGAAAGAAAGAAAGAAAGAAAGAAAGAAGGAAAGAAAACAATCCCATCGAATTAGGCAAAGTTAATTCAAGAAATATGTTCTTGTTGTTGTTTTTTTTGATTAATTGCAATTAGCCAAACATGTTAAATAATTAGGATGCACGGGAGTGTCAACACCTCTAAGAATCTCTATATTAAGGTCTTAAAATAACTGTGTGTGTGTGTGTGTGTGTGTGTAGGAAAAAGAAGACAAACTGAGCACTAAAGTGGGACAAGAAAATATATCAGCTTTAAAAGAGGAAATAAGAAAATCTGAGTTCCTAATGGAATTGGAGCAAATGTTTCAAGCAGGTCTGTGTGTGTATGTGTGTGCGTGTGTGCGTGTGTGTGTGCGTGTGTGTGTGTGTGTAGGGGGGCAGGTGTGTGCATCACAATACTCTGTCCAACATGTGACATTAACATTTCACATCCTTCCTGCACACACCGTCGACTGATTCTGGACCCAACTGATCAGATTGTGGCAGAAACCTAACCCAAGGAATTCCAACCATTGGAGATGATCCAACAGTCATTTTATTGATGATAAACAAGCCCAATATAGTGAGTCCCTGGGCTTCACACTTGAATGAAGTGTGCCTGGAAAGAAGTAACAGAATTGTTATATATAAATGTAATAAAACACAGGAGGACATGGATAGACACCTGCACGAGAAAATGAAACAATTTGTTCTGACCTAGGCTTCCCAAAAGCACGAAGCCGACTCCTCGTCCCAATAAAACCCCTTTTATTTACTTTAAAATGAATTTCTCTCCAGCAAAGTTCCAGACGACAGTCTTTCAAGAGATTTACAGACCTTTATCAGGCTTGGAGAGCTGCCAGGCTGATATCTTTCAAACGCCACTCTGTAGCAGACAATCCTTGGCAAGAAGTCAGGAACAGATCTTCACTCTAATGAATTGAATGAATTGTCTCCTGCAAACTCCCCTCCCCTTTCGCTCCTCTTTATTCCCTACGGGAGGGGCCCTTCACCGTCCACCTGTGGTTTTACTCCCGAATCGCCCCTTGTTCCTTAGCTGTTCCCTTTTCCTGGCAGCTATGCTGGGAACAGGCTCCAACTGTTCTTCTGCCCCACTGATCTCCGACCCCGAAGGCAGCTGATAACTGTCAGACGGCTCTGACTCCCTCTCTGCCTCATCAGAGCATTCCCCAGCCTCCAGGACTGGTCCATTTTCCTCCCAAACCTCCTCACTGTCCGAATCTGCTGCCAGATCCACTGGCCGCTGACGAGCCACAACAGAACTGATAATGACAAACAAAGGAATGTCAGGATCTTATCCCATTCCATGCAAAGATCTTGTCAGATTCACTGTTAGATTGGGTAATGGAAAGGCACACACAGGCTAACGGTAACAACAGCTCTTTATTAACTCAGTAGCAACTATGTACAATCCAGCGAAGGTTAAGTCTGACAGCAGCCCTTTTATAGGGAGCTGTCAGACCCTTCGACCAATGAGATTAAACCTCTGTTCCCGCCGGAACTGAGGACCTTGGTGGAAACCACTATAGCTGAAGCTAGTATCTAACATTCACGATGCAGGATTGTTGGTTATGAGATCCTGAAATGCAACATTATTCGCTTTGAAATGCAGAGAATTGTTCTTGGACATTAATATGCAGCTTTGGCAGTGTGAACTCTCATCCCCTCTGGCAGCGTGGAAGTGGTAAATATATAAAGATTACTAACGTTCTTGAGAAAATCACAGCTTTTAAATAATTATTGCAAAAGAAGAAGAAAAAGTCTCACTGAATATTTCAAAGGTTACAATTTACCATCAAAGGCTAAAAGAATCTTTCACATTAATTTTATAATGAGCACATTTACGTTTATTCTACAGGACAGTAGCCCTTGACTTACAATCATTCGTTTAGTGACTGTTCGAAGGTAAAATAGCACTGTAAAAAGTGGCGTGACTATTTTTCACACTTACGACCATTGCAGCATCCCATGGTCACATGATTAAAATTAAAACACTTGGCAACTGGCCTGTACTTATGACGGTTGCAGTGTCCCGAGATCACATGATTCCCTTTTGCGACCTTCTGACAAGCAAATGGGGAAGCCAGATTCACTTAACAACTCTGTTGCTAACTTAACAACAGCAATGATTCACTTAACGACTGTGGCAAGAAAGATTGCAAAATGGGGTAAAACTCTCTGTCTTGCTTAGCAACTCAAGTTGTGGTCGTAAGTCAAAGGATTATCTTGACGGAGTTGGCTGAAATGGCAAAAATGACTACTTTGATTAAAGGAAAGAACATAAGGTTTTTTTCCCCCCACATGGAAACCACTTCTGAGCTTTGTGCTGGATGTGGAAAAGAATGAAAATCTGACTTTGGGTTTTACCAAGTAGATTGATAGATCTTTATAGAAATGGCTTGTTTATATTATTACTAGCTGATAACCAGGTATTCCCCGTGTATTTATTTATAGGGGAAAATGTCCACCTAATTTATAATGTTGGATTTTCCCCCTTACCAGAGGGAGCCCCCTTGTGGAGTACTGTGAAGCCATTACCATGGCAACTCCACTGTGCTGTACAGTATAAGTCATTTTATGGCAGTACAGTAGAAGCCATTTGAAGACACAACAGGCTGTATCCTAATAGAACACACACCCTGAGGGGTGTTAGGGGTGTCTTGCCCCCACAGTGTTTGTTTCCAGAGAGATAGTCATCTGTGTACCAGGTTTGGTTGCAATTGCTCAAGGCGTTCCAGAGTTATGCTGGAACACACACACACACACACACACAGCCATTGATAGATAGATAGATAGATAGATAGATAGATAGGTAGGTAGGTAGGTAGGTAGGTAGGTAGGTAGATAGATAGATAGATAGATAGATAGATAGATGATAGATAGATAGATAGATAGATAGATAGATAGATAGATAGATAGATAGATAGATGATAGATAGATAGATAGATGATAGATAGATAGATGATAGATAGATAGATAGATAGATAGATAGATAGATAGATAGATAGATAGATAGATAGATGATAGATGATAGATAGATAGATAGATAGATAGATAGATAGATGATAGATAGATAGAGATAGATAGATAGATAGATAGATAGATGATAGATAGATAGATAGATAGATAGATAGATAGATAATAGATAGATAGATAGATAGATAGATAGATAGATAGATAGATAGATAGATAGATAGATAGATGATAGATAGATAGATAGATAGATAGATAGATAGAAAAGCAAAAAGTTGTGATTTGATGTTAATGCCTTACTTTACTGCAACAGAGAGAGTTGAAAGTCAATGCTTCTTTTTCTTCTTTTTTTTATCCTTCCTCACTTCTCCTTTCCTTCCCTCCCCCATTGCTTTTCTGTTTACTTTATACTTTGCATTCCATAATACTTTATAATTCAATTAAAAAAAACATTGACTGAAAGTCAAGGATTATCTGTAGTGCTTCAAAAGGCTGAAGACTTTTGAGCTCGATTTTAGGTGTCGGTTTATTTCCTACGGATGCAAAACAATTCTACGAATTGATCAGAGCCCTTTGATTAAGAACTGGTTTGAATCTGCCAATCACTAGCCTGGCGCTTGCTGTCCTTCCTCCCCCTTCCATATAAATGTACTAGCTGGATACACTTGCTTCGCGATGAAACTATGTGATCAGGCAATGCAGGAGAAATCCGGTTCACTCCAGTTCAATTCGTTGGCTCAATGGTGGTTGATGACTGAAACACATAAGGGAATATCGCTCCGGCTGCCTTGAGTCCGGAAGCAGTTCCATAGGTGGAAGGCATAGATATTTTGGTGAGGTACCGATGTTTAGTATTGTAGGAGTCCCAGACCGCTCCTGAGTGAAGGAGTGGAACGTCTGCCAGTTTGAACTGAGGTAATAGAATGTGAGGCAACTGGCAGTTGGAACAGAGGTTTTTTCAGATGGGGAGGAGTAGTAGAACTCCTTAGCATCAGAGCGTGTTAATATAAGGCAACTGGCAGTTGGAACAGAGTTCTTTTCAGGTGGGGAGAGGGAGTAGAACAGCATCAGAGCGTGTTAATTACTTTATAAGAAATGCTAATGATCTGATGGTCATTAGTATTAGAAGCCAAGAGGAATATACGTGCCAAGTTTGTAGGCTTTACAGTTCTGGAGAGTTCATGATAAGTGAGTGGTATTTGGCTTTTATATATATAATACATGTATATGGAACAATCTATATATACCATTGCCAGGAAGACTGCATGAATGTGTCCAGGATCAGTGAGAATCAAGCTCCTTCCAATGAAAAATTACTTTTTTATTCAATTACCTAATCTGCAGGTGACACTACATCACATTTTTCAAAGTCAGCCTCCCAGATACTTTGCAGACAAGAAAGGAAGAAAAGATATATTAGTGTTTCTAATCTAAATTGATGATGAGAGCAAAGAATAAAAAGGAACAAAGATGATTAGGGGACTGTAGGCTAAAGCCTAGGAAGAACAGTTGCAGGAACTGGGCATGGCTAGTCTAATGTAGAGAAGCACCAGGGGAGACATGATAGTAGCGTTCCAATATTTGAGGGGCTGCCATGGAGAGGAGGGGGGTCAACCTGTTTTCCAAGGCACCTGAAGGCCAGACAAGGAATAACGGATGGAAACTGATCCAGGAAAGATTCAACCTGTAAATAAGGAGAAATTTTCTGACAGTGAGAACAATCAACCATTGGAACAGAAGTTGCCTTTCGAAGTGGTGGCAGCTTCATCACTGGAGGCTTTCGAGAAGAGCCTGGACTGCCATCTGTCAAAAAAGGTGTAGGGTCTCCTGCTTGAGCAGGGGCCAGGGGGGTTGAACTAGATGACCTACGAGGCAGTGGTGAAATCTAAAAAAATTTCCTACAGATTCTGTGCACGTGGCTTGGTGGGGGTGGGGAGTCATGTGACTGGGTGGGTGTGGCTATGTAGTCATGTGACTGGGGGGTCAAAAGACAGAAACTCCCTTTAACAATGTCCTGCTGGAACAGGGGGTTGGACTAGATGATCTCCAGGTCCTTTCCAGCCTTGGATTGCTGTGCTCTTTCAAGGTATCCTCTGAAGCTGTGTCTAGTGCCAGATTTGTGGTCCTCCCTCCCTCTCCTTTTTCCCTCCCTCCCTCCCTCTCTCTTTCTTTCTTTCGTAGCACCCCCTCCCCCAGCAGGCCTCAGGGAATCCCCCTGGGAACAAAAACGGACCCCAAATGCTAAAAAAAAAGTTCCTACCATCGTGCAGCACAGCTGATCTTCCGAACTTTTTTTTTTACTTCGTTAAGCTTTTTTTTTTTACTACCAGTTGGGGCGAATCGGCCTGAACCGGGAGCATTTCCCCCCTGCTACAAGGCCCCTTCCAACTCTGTCATTCTGATAATGTCTGGAATGGCACAGAGCTTTCCTGCTTGAGTCAGAAATGGTGGAGTAGGGTCTCCTGCTTGGGCGGGGGGGGGGGGGTTGGACTAGATGTCCTACAAAGTCCCTTCCAACTCCATCATTCCATTCAGTTCTGTGTGAACATGAAGATGACCAAGAGGGAAACATGTGGTTGGATCACTGGGGGAAAAAAAACAATCTCTAAAGTAGGGCTGCACATGTCTTTGTGTGTTTCTTTCCCGTCAGTAACCGGGAGGGAAGGAATTGCTGCGTTCTCCGCAACCTTGCTCGGTACAAGGTGACTGCGGCAACCGAGCAAGGCAAAATGCATTTTACATCTGTGCGTTGCAGCACCGGGTTGGATTTGAATAGTAGAAGAAACAGCAGACAGTGTGTCTTTGTACACCCCAGCAGGGTCCCAGTTTCACACTCCTTCTCTTTTGGCACCAGGCATCAAGGTGAATTAAAAGCAGAGGGTGAGGAGGCTTTTATTTTTTAAAAAAAAAAACCAAAAATGCTGCCCTCATTTTCCCCACTCATCCTTATTTTTCTGCCCCTGTTGCTCCCGGGGATAACCAGGGACACTGAATTGCTCAGTTTCCAGCTTTATTTTCCAGGTGTTAAAAATGCCCTTCGTGGGTGTCAACGGGCGGTAGAGCTTGCAAAAAATCAGATTACGGCCGCCAGAAGAGATTCCCTTCAGACAGGGAGAGGAGGAATGGCAGAGCCGGAGGGAAGGGTGAAAAGAAGGATCAGTCTAGAAGAGATGTGGGCATTTGATGCCCTCCAGGCCACATCCAGCCCTTTGGCTGTCCCTCTCTGGCCTACCCGAGGTCAATTGGAATTTTAAAATGAAATGTAAATTAGTGTACACCGTTCACAGAATACAACTGTGTTGCATTTAGAGGGACGTGAGAGCAGTCTTCCCATATCTTAGGGGCTGCCCCAAAGAAGAGGGAGTCAAGCTATTCTCCAAGGCACCTGAGGACAGGACAAGAAGCAATGGGTGGAAACTAATCAAGGAGAGAAGCAACTTAGAACTAAGGAGAAATTTCCTGACACCGAAAACAATCAGTGGAACAACTTGCCTCCAGAAGTTGTGGGTGCTTCGTCACTGGAGGTTTTTAAGAAGAGATTGAACAACCATTTGTCTGAAATGGGGTAGGGCCGGGATGGTGAACCTATGCAATGGGCCATAGGTGCCATAGGTGGCGGCACACGGACCCATTTTTGCTGGCATGGCAGCTTCTGCTCTGGAGCGCATGTGTGTGCCGGCCAGCTGATTTTCGACCTTTCAGAGGGCTAGGGGAGGCCATTTTTGCCCTCCCCTGGCTTCGGGAAAGCTTCTGGAGCCTAGAGAGGGTGAAAGACAGGCCCAATGAGTCAACCGGAAGTTCGGAAATGATTCATTTCCGCCTTCCAGAGGGCCTGTGGGGGCCAGGGGAGGCTTGAGGAAAGCTACTGGAGCCTGGGAAGGGCAACCCCCCCTCCCCACAAGAATGGGTGTGTGTGTGTGTGTGTCATGCGTGCATGCGCAGGTGGGTGGGGCATGCCTGCACGTGCGATAAGGTGCACACACACAATTTTGACATGCCTTTAGAAAAAGGTTAGCAATCACTGGTGTAGGGTCTTCTGCTTGAGCAGCGGGTTGGACTAGAAGACCTCAAAGGTCCTTTCCAACTCATTGGAACGCATTGGAACATAATCCAACGTATTATGCTTTTGTTTTGCAGATAATACAATACAATACAATAGTAGAGTTGGAAGGGACCTTGGAGGTCTTCTAGTCCAACCCCCTGCCTAGGCAGGAAACCCTATACGGTTTCAGACAGATGGCTCCCCAAGTCCCTTCGGGGAGAGGGAGCGGTTTATAAATCTAAATAAAGTAAAGTAAAGTAAAGTCCAACATCTTCTTAAAGACTTCCAGTGTTGGGGTATTCACAACTTCTGGAGGCAAGCTGTTCCACTGATTAATTGTTCTAACTGTCAGGAAGTTTCTCCTCACTTCTAAGTTGCTTCTCTCCTTGATTAGTTTCCACCCATTGCTTCTTGTTCTACCCTCAGGTGCCTTGGAGAATAATTTGACTCCCTCTTCTTTGGGGCAACCCCTGAGATATTGGAACACTGCCATCATGTCTCCCCCAGTCCTTCTTTCTCTTAAGCTAAACATACCCAGTTCCTGCAACCGTTCTTCATATGTTTTAGTCTCCAGTTTCCTAATCATCTTTGTTGCTCTTCTCTGCACTCTTTCTAGAGTCTCCACATCTTTTTTACATCGTGGCGACCAGGACTGAATGCAGTATTCCAAGTGTGGCCTTACCAAGGCATTATAAAGTGGTATTAACACTTCACGTGATCTTGATTCTATCCCTCTGTTGATGCAGCCTAGAACTGTGTTGGCTTTTTTGGCAGCTGCTGCACACTGCTGGCTCATATTTAAATGGTTGTCCACTAGGACTCCAAGATCCCTTTCACAGTTACTACTACTGAGCAAGGTACCACCTATACTGTACCTGTGCATTCCATTTTTGTTGCCTAAATGTAGAACCTTACTCTTTTCACCATTGAATTTCATTTTATTAGATAGTGCCCAATGTTCAAGTTTGTCAAGATCCTTCTGTATCTTAAGCCTATCTTCTGGAGTGTTGGCTATTCCTGCCAGCTTGGTGTCATTGATGAGTGCTATTTTGTTTTCAATGTATGCATGTGTATCCCTGCCGACGCACCTTTACAGTAATAGGTTGGTCCTATTGGTTCGGCCTTCCATAACAGACCCAGTTTCTCAATTTTGCGTCTGTTTTGGAAAATTACGGTAATTTCCTACCTCTGGCCTAGAAACACTACATAGGCAAAAACCCCAAACCGCATTTGACTGCTGTTGACTCTTTTCTTCCATTTATTTATGTGTATCCTGCCTTCATTATTTTTACAAATAACTCAAGGTGGCAAATATATCCAACATACCTCGTAATGTTCCAACAACAATCCTGTGAGGTGAGTTGGGCAGAGGGAGTGATTGGCCCAAAGTCTGCCAGCACGTTTCATGGCTTAGAGAAGGTTAGAACTCACAGTCTCCTTGTGATTGGCCCACAGCCACCCAGCTGGCTTTCATGAATAAGGTGGGACTAGAACTCACAGTCTCCTTGTGATTGGCCCACAGCCACCCAGCTGGCTTTCATGCCTAAGGTGGGACTAGAACTCACAGTCTCCTTGTGATTGGCCCACAGCCACCCAGCTGGCTTTCATGCCAAAGGTGGGACTAGAACTCACAGTCTCCTTGTGATTGGCCCACAGCCACCCAGCTGGCTTTCATGAATAAGGTGGGACTAGAACTCACAGTCTCCTTGTGATTGGCCCACAGCCACCCAGCTGGCTTTCATGAATAAGGTGGGACTAGAACTCACAGTCTCCTTGTGATTGGCCCACAGCCACCCAGCTGGCTTTCATGCCTAAGGTGGGACTAGAACTCACAGTCTCCTAGTGATTGGCCCACAGCCACCCAGCTGGCTTTCATGCCTAAGATGGGACTAGAACTCACAGTCTCCTTGTGATTGGCCACAGCCACCCAGCTGGCTTTCATGCCTAAAGTGGGACTAGAACTCACAGTCTCCTCGTGATTGGCCCACAGCCACCCAGCTGGCTTTCATGCCTAAAGTGGGACCAGAACGCCATCATGTGCTCACATTTGCAAACTGGTAGGGAAAGTAAGTGAATGCCACCCCTGGGTGACATGATAGAAGTGTTCCATTGTAGCTGCCACAAAGAAGAGGGGGTTCAACTTATTCTCCAAAGAAGGGGAAGGAACAATTGAAACTAATCAAAGAGAGAAGCTATCTGGAATTAAGGAGAAACTTCCTAACCAGGACAATTAACTAGTGGCACAGCTTTCCTTCAGAAATTGTGGGCGCTCCATCAGTGTACATTTTAAGAAGAGACTAGACAGTCACTTGTCTGAAATAGCACAGGTTCGCCTGCTTGAGCAGGGGGCTGGACTAGAAGACCTCCAAGGTCCCTTCCAACTCTATTCTAAGCTTCTTCGGTTTGGACTGAATGGTGGAGAATGAAGAAGCTTCTTGAATGAGAAGTGAAATGTCTTCGTGGAAAAACAAAGAAAGTCCCATTTCCTTTTGAAGGGGGGGGGGAAACCTTTGGGACAACCAAAGCCTGAATGACCAAGAATCTCTGTATTTATTTTGTTCATTTATTTGTTGGAAGTGTTTCATTCTGCATGGCAGGAGGGGGTGGGGAGCTCCCTAAAGCAACCTCACGAGAGGAGCTGGGAGAGGCATAAATCCAAATTGCTGGCAGAAATATATGATAGGATTGGATTATTAGTCGGGGAGGGGGGAAAAAGGCTGCATTTCTTCTAGTGACTCATAACGCACAACGTGAGCCGTTTTAGTCATTCTTCCATTCTTTTCAAGCTTTTCCCCCTTTTTGTGTAGGAATAAATAGTAGGAGATTATCACCAGCGGCTATGAAGAGAAAATGGACTTGGGTTCCTGGAAATGGCTGTGTGGCTGAACTGCTGTCATCCAAATCTATTTTTCCCTGATTTAATCACAGTTTTGCCTTTGTACAAGTGTTGTGTTTGTATTTCTTTGAGTTCCGAACAGGGTAGGTGAAGGCAGCATGTTCACAGGATATGTATCTCCTATGCATTTGGATACTTATTTTGCTCATTTGTTCAGGGACAATTAAAAGAAAAAAGAAAGAGGATGATAAGATCTCCTTGGCAATTCCAGCAGCAAACAATGTATTGTGTTTCCCCTAAAGATGGTTTCTCCAAAAGGCAATTGTTCTTGGTTTTTTTCCCCCCTTGAAAATGTTTTACTTTTCATCCAAGAAGCTTCTTTGGTTCTAGCTGACTGGTAGGGAGTGGAAGGATTTTTATCCTGCAAAGAATATAAACTCTTCCATTCTCCACCACTCAATTAGAACTGAAGAAGCTCCTTGGATAAGAAGTGAAACGGGAGGGAGGGAAAGAGGGAGGGAGGAAGGAGGGAGGGGGGAGGAAAGAGGGAGAGTGAGGGAGGGAGAAAGAAAGAAAAGAGGGAGGGTGGGGGAGGGAGAGAGAGAGAAAGGAAGGAAAGAGGGAGGGAGGAGGGAGGGAAAAAGGAGGGAAAGAGGGAGGGGTGGAGGAAGAAGGAAGGTGGAGGGAGGAAAGTGGGAGATGGGAGGAAGGAGAGGGAGGAAGGAAGGAAAGAGGGAGGGAGGGGGAGGAAGAAAGGAAGGAAGGAATGAGGGAGGGAGGAAATAGGGAGGGATGGTAGTAAGAGGGAGGGTGGGGGAGGAGAAAGTAAGAAAAGAGGGAGGGAGGGAGGGAGGGAGGGAGGGAGGGAGGAAGGAAGGAAGGAAGAATGGAAGGAAGGAAGGAAGGAAGGAAGGAAAGAAGGAAGGAAGGAAGGAAGGAAGGAAGGAAGGAAGGAAGGAAGGAAGGAAGGAAGGAAGGAAGGAGAATAGCAACAGCAGTTAGATATATATGTGGTTCCATAGTGCTTTATGGCACACTCTGGGCAGTTTACAATGTCAGCATATTGCCCCAATAATCTGGGTCCTCATTTTAGGACGGAAGACTGAATCAAACTTGAGCTACGTACATCTTATGAACAAAATATCATTACTCGTTTTGCTGCATGTTTTCAATTAGCTCATCTCAAAACTGGCTAAAATAATAATAAAATAATAATTGACAGGGTCTTCTTGAATTGACACTGTATTGTTTGGGTTGAAAGCCATCCAATCATAAAAGTTGGCTAAGAAATGCATAGGATAAAACAGATGCTTTTAAAAAAGAGAATTATCATACAATCGTACATTTCCCATAAGTGAATGCAGAAAGTTGCTTGGGGGGAGGGGGAGAAACAAACACACACAACTTTTCAATTGCATTTCTTCTTCAAATGGAATTGACAGAGCTGGCTTTATTTATTAAATGTCCATCTCCCAAGCATAGTTAACACAGTAGCTGATGAAAATCACCCTGACTGCTATTTTTCAAAAGATATGGCTTACATCAATTTATAGGCTTTCTTTCACATCGTACAATACATTAAAGGGGGGGGGGGGGAACCCAAATTATAAAAGTTTCTGTTTTGAGGGCTTGAGCAAATGAATAGCGGATAAAAACAGGAGCATTCGTATATCTATAAACTGCAAAAGATATATTTTTTTCCTGCTTCCAAATGCCTTAACTGGATCCAAGCCAGACAAATACAATCAATTGTACCTGTGTGTTGCATTTTTTAAAATTTGCATCTTGAGCTACGTTAATAGCACAAGAATAAACTGTCTCGCCAACAGAAGTTGTTGTATCTCCATTGCTGTGTTTCCTTTCTCCATTTTCACAGGAATGTCTGACAAACACACAACACCAGTAGAAGAGAATATACGTAGTTCAGGACTGCAGTGCAGAGTCCTTAGCACTCTCTCAGTTTGGTTGTTCATTTGCAGACATTTTGTTACCCGACTAGGTAACATCATCCGTGCCAGTGAGTGTGGGGTTTGCTCCCTGTTTATAATTTGCTATGCCGGTGTTAGTGAGGATGGTGTGATTTTCTCCTTGGTGGCCTTTTGCTCCAAGAGGAAAGCTACAGTATGGAACTCAATTCACTGCAGACAAAGTGGTGCATAATCCCAAATATACAGTATGAATGAATGGGAGACTTTTGCTGACCCCCATCTCTTTCAAAATAAAAATAAATGTGCTTATTCCATACTTATCACTTTGTCTCCTGCAGCCATATACAATCCCTTTGACATGTTGGCTTCACGGGTAGTCCTCGACTTACAATTATTCGTTTAGTGACCATTCAAAGTTACAGCTGCACTGAAAACAATGACTTACGACCGTTTTTCACACTTAGGACCGTTTCAGCATCCCCGGGGTGAGATGATCAAAATTCAGGTGCTTGGCAACTGACTATGATGGTCGCAGCGTCCCGGGGTCACGCGATCCCCTTTTGCGACCTCCTGACAAGCAAAGTCGATGGGGAAGCCGTTAAGTGAATTACTAATTTAACAAATGCAGCGATTCACTTAGCAACAGTGGTAAGAAAGGTCGTAAAATGGGGACGAACTCGCTTAACGACGGTCTCACTTAAGCAATACATTTTGGGCTCAATGTCGAAGACTTCCTGTAATGGGGCAGGTTTTGCAAAGTAAAAGGAAATATTCCATATTTATCAAGTTGCCTCTGCAACCCTATACACAATCTCTTTTGACGGGTTGGCTCTACTTCACAGTGAACAGCAATTACAATACAATACAATACAATACAATACAATACAATAGTAGAGTTGGAAGGGACCTTGGAGGTCTTCTAGTCCAACCCCCTGCCTAGGCAGGAAACCCTATACCGTTTCAGACAAATGGCTATCCAACATCTTCTTAAAGACTTCCAGTGTTGGGGCATTCACAACTTCTGGAGGCAAGCTGTTCCACTGATTAATTGTTCTCACTGTCAGGAAATTTCTCCTCAGTTCTAAGTTGCTTCTCTCCTTGATTAGTTTCCACCCATTGCTTCTTGTTCTACCCTCAGATGCCTTGGAGAATAGTTTGATTCCCTCTTCTTTGTGGCAACCCCTGAGATATTGGAACACTGCTATCATGTCTCCCCTAGTCCTTCTTTCTCTTAAGCTAGACATACCCAGTTCCTGCAACCCTTCTTCATATGTTTTAGCCTTCAGCCCCCTCATCTCTTTGTTGCTCTTCTCTGCACTCTTTCTAGAGTCTCCACATCTTTTTTACATCGTGGCGACCAAAACTGAATGCAAATATTCCAAGTGTGGCCTCACCAAGGCATTATAAAGTGGTATTAACACTTCACGTGATCTTGATTCCATCCCTCTGTTGATGCAGCCTAGAACTGTGTTGGCTTTTTTGGCAGCTGCTGCACACTGCTGGCTTATATTTAAATGGTTGTCCACTAGGACTCCAAGATCCCTTTCACAGTTACTACTACTGAGCGAGGTGCCACCTATACTGTACCTGTGCATTCCGTTTTTGTTGCCTAAATGTAGAACCTTACTCTTTTCACCATTGAATTTCGTTTTATTAGATAGTGCCCAATGTTCAAGTTTGTCAAGAATTAACAACAAATAAATAACACTAATCCATAAACATTAAGAACCTTCATGGCTTTCTAGAAAACATTGGAGCGATGGCTTTATACTGCAGGAAAAAACACCCCGATAAAAGTTCAATATTACTGATATCTACTTACATCCTTCCTGGACTCTATAAAGTAGGGATGGCGAACCTTTTGGACACCGATTGCCCAAAGCACGATGAAAATGAATGCATGCCACAGCACCGGAAACCCAAAGAACAGCTGCCTGTCACTGTCGGTTCGAGCAAGCCAGGGTGCCAAGTTCCTACCTGTTCGGCCGAATCGGTCCAAACCGGTAGGAATTCACCTCTGCGGTGATTCTAATTAGAAATTTAGCAGTTAAATTCAGACAACATGCTAAGTTTGATTGGTTTAAACCAGTGTTTCTCAAACTTGGTGACTTTAAGTCTTGTGGACTTCAACTCCCAGAATCCCCCAGCCAGCATAGCTGGCTGGGGAATTCTGGGAGTTGAAGTCCATAGGACTTAAAGTCGCCAAGTTTGAGAAACACTGGTTTAAAACCTTACCTGGGTTTTGTTTTCTGTCACCTAACTTGTGGCAGGCAAAAGCATGGACAATTTCAGTATGTTTAAGCAAGCTGTACAAATGCAGCCAGTGTGAGAGAGCGACACTTTTTAAAATGAAGCTACTATTGGTAGATTAACATTTTTAGCTTTGTCACGATAACCAAGATGGCTATTTTTAAAAACGTGTTTAATTTTAATTAGCAACTCTGAGATGAAAATGAGGATTTTTAAAAATAATTTCAAATAGCTCTTGGGAAAATAGCAAAGGAAAGCAATGGTCATTTTTAAAGGGGGAAAAGAGTTAATTAGGGATAGAAAAGGATGCAAAATTGTGTGTGTGTGTGTGTGTGTGTGTGTATTTGTGTTACACAGTACAGTACAAATATAACACAAATATATATATTCGTAGATTTTCACGGGTGTAGGTAGGCTGGTTTTGTTGTATTCGGGTCTTTTCCCGTGTAAGGTTGAGATTGTCTTTGCAACGTTTCGGCAGGATCTCTTCGGCAGATCCTGCTGAAACATTGCAAAGACAATCTCAACCTTACACGGGAAAAGACCCGAATACAACAAAACCAGCACGCACGCACAAACACACACACACACACACATATATATATACTGTATATAATTTCAAAATGTATGGCAGGTATAATCTTTTCCCCCCACTTGATCAGGGAATTATACCCATCATTGCTAACTTGTTGCTCATACAGATAATCCTGGTTTAGCAACTAACTGCCTTATATAATTCACAGTTAAAATGGAGATTAAAAAGTAACTGTGCAACTGATAAACTTACATTTATACTCTTCCCAGGTTTGTAAAGAAAAAGAAAGCTGAAGTAAGATTATAAAACTGTGGTGTTTCTCTTAGTGACTACTTTGCTTAACAGCTGAGTTGCCAGTCTCAACCGTGATCAATACAATACAATAGCAGAGTTGGAAGGGACCTTGGAGGTCTTCTAGATAACTAAACAAGCTCTACATATACAGATAGACCTCGACTTATAAACATTTGTTCGGTGACTGTCCAAAGACGCAACAAAAATTAAGTTATAACCATTCTTCACACTTACGACCATTGCTGGTCACATGATCAAAATTTGGACCCTTGGCAACTAGCTCGTATTTATGACGGTTGCAGCCACGTGATCTTTTTTGCGAACTTCTGACACACAGAGTCAATGGGGAAGCCAGAGTCACTAACAACTGTGTTACTAATTTAATAACTGCGGTAATTCACTTAGCCACCGTGGGGACAAAGGTCGTAAAATGGGGCAAAGCTCGTTTAAAAACTGTCCTGGGTAGCAAGGGAACTTTAGGTTCCATTGTGGTTGTAAGTGGAGGATTACCAGCCTACTCCATGCCTTTTGCCAATCACAATCCACACCTTGAAAAGTTCTCTGATGGATCCTTGATCTATCCTACCATCCGTTCTAGAAATGACATTTAGCCTTTGTATGAAATGCTTATTCTGGATTAGAAAGGGCCATTTCCTTGAGTCAAGCACTTCTCATCTAGAACTATGACTCAAATTAGGAATTCAAATCTGTGGTTGAATTCCTGTTGCAAACAAATTAATTTCTAGTTTGATGAAAAGAAGGACTGGGGGAGACATGATAGCAGTCTTCCAATATCTCAGGGGTTGCCACAAAGAAGAGGGAGTCAAACTATTCTCCAAGGCACCTGAGGGTAGAACAAGAAGCAATGGGTGGAAACTAATCAAGGAGAGAAGCAGCTTAGAACTGAGGAGAAACTTCCTGACAGTTAGAACAATTAATCAGTGGAACAGAAGTTGCCTCCAGAAGTTGTGAATGCTTCAATACTGGAGGTTTCTAAGAAGAGATTGGAAGTCACTTGTCTGGAATGGTAGAGGCCGTGATGGCGAACCTATGGCACACATGCCACAGGTGGCATGCAGAGCCCTCTCTGTGGGTACGTGCACCATCGCTAGCTGCTCTTCTGGTTTCTGGTGCGCACAGGCCTGTTGGCCAGCTGGTCTTCGCGGGTGCCAGAGTGCCAGAAAATGGCCCAAAAATGGACTGAAAAATGGCCCCAAAAAATCAGCCTGAACACTGTCCCAAAACGGCCTGAAAAATGGCTCCCAAACAGCCCCCCAAATGCCCCCAAAAGAGGCATGCATGCGCCAGCCAGCTAGTCTTTGGGTTTCTGGTGTTCCAGCATGCGCATGCACACACGTTCCCATTTGGGCACTCAGTGCCGAAAAGGTTCTCCATCACTGATATAAGGTTTGAGCAGGGGGCTGGACTAGAAGACCTCCAAGGTCCCTTCCAGCTCTATTCTGATTCCTTATCTACTTTTGAACAGGCCAGGGGGGGGATTTTGTTTCAATGGGTCTTTTCAAAAGATGGTTGCTGCAGATGCGTTTGCGCATTCTATTTTAAGATTCTTGTACAATTTATTTATCACCCCCACCCCCCACCCCGTGTGGTGATTTTCTATTCTACCGTAAGCTGGCTTGAATACTTCTGTTAGCTAACATCTGCATAGCAGCTACAAACGGCTTTAGAAAGGTTCCTGATCATTTTCAAGAAATGGATTGTGTTCAGTTGTGCATGCAGGTACAGCCTTCCCATTCGTTTAGCGACTGTTCAAAATGACAGCGGCACTTAAGAAGCGACTTACAACCAGTTCTTGCCCTTAAAACCATTGCAATATCCCATGATCACCTGAGCAAAATTTAGAGGATTGGCAACTGGTAAGTATTTGTGACGGTTGCGCTGTCCAGGGGTCATGTGATCCCCATTTATGATGTTCCCAGCCTGTTTCTGACAAGCAAAGTCGATTGGGGAAAAAGCTGGATTTGCTAAAACCAGGGGTGTCCAAACTTGGCAACTTTAAGACTTGTGGACTTCAACTCCCAGAATTCCCCAGGCTGGGGAATTCTGGGAGTTGAAGTCCACAAGTCTTAAAGTTGCCAAGTTTGGACACCCCTGGCTAAAACAATCGTACGATTCACTTAACAACTGAAATGATTTGCTTAACAACCAGTGGCAAAAAAAAAGTTTGTAAAATTGCACAGAACTTATTTCAGAAACGGTATAGGGTTTCCTGCCTAGGCAGGGGGTTGGACTAGAAGACCTCCAAGGTCCCTTCCAACTCTACTATTGTATTGTATTATTTAAGAACTGCCTCCTCATCTTCTTTTAGCGACCCCATAATCCCTTGCAGGTTGGAGTCTAAGCAATTGAATGGAGCTATCAGAGTGTTTTATTGGCCGGATGCCCTTCCTGTCACCAATGCGGAGTTTCGTTCAGCAGATACATTCTCAATGTGCCCAGAGAGAGAAAAATCTGCCTCTACCTCGGGTCGAACTTCACAGCCTCCTGACTGTGAGGCAAGAGCTCTACCTCTAGGCCACTGCACCACTCCAGAACTGTCTTGCCTAGCAATGGAAATTCTGACGGTCGTAAGTTGAGGACTACCTATATGTTGGTTCCATAGAAATATTTATAACAGAACATATACAGAGTCTTGTCCCACATATGCTTAGGGACTTTGGCACATATCCGTGTAAACCTATGTACTACGGTACATCTACTGCTACCCCCAACATGGCTCAATTTTACTGCATAAAAACTACAAAAATATATATAGAGATACTTTTTATTTTTATTGTTCTACTGTTGAGCATTTTTCTTCCGAAAGCAGACAAATATTCTGTCCTCGCCATACAAAGGAAATCACATTTCTGCACAGGTTTCCAAAGTTCAAAATACTTTGTAGGCATTTAAACTGGAGATTTCTGTCCATTTTTAACCTCTGAGAATTGTAGGGAAATGTGGCTTCCTTTGTCTGAGATGGATAGAAATACTGTCCAATTACTGAACAACACATTTAATTAGGTGAAATGGTTTTTACAATAATGAAATAGACACTTTTTTTCATGTAATGGATATTCCCATTTGAAGCAAGGAGATTTTGTGAACCTTTAGGTCCCTGAGATGTACATGGCTAAAGTCCAACTGCAACTCATGGAAAATTCAGCATGTACCGTATTTTTCAGAGTATAAGATGCACTTCCCCCCCCCCCCCCAAAAAAAAGAGGGTGAAAATTTAGGTGCGTCTTATATACCAAATGTAAGCCTTGCCCACCCTTCGGCCTCTGCCTCCCAGCAATTTGCCTCCTTGCAGCAAACAGCAATGAGCCTGTGTCAGTTTCAGCACGGCCTGATTAGCACAAGCAGCTGATCGGCCTTCCGACAATCAGCTGTTTCAGGCTGCAGTGATTGCCATTGCCTATTGCCGCCTCCGCGCGCCCCATTTTCGGCCTCTCCATCCCATTTTTGGCCACTGCGAACCCTGTCTTTGGCCTCCACATGCCCTGTTTTCCGCCCATCCTGATCCCCACCGCCTGGAATGGGCGAAAAATGGGAGGCACGGAGGCCAAAAATGGGGCATGCGATGGCCGAAAATGGGGTGTGCAGAGGCAGCAATAGGCAATGGCAATCCCTGCAGCCTGAAACAGCTGATCCTCGGGAGGCCGATCCAACCGACAATCAGCTGCTTGTGCTAATCAGGCTGTGCTTGAAGCTGAAATTGAAACAAGCTCTTTGCTGCAAGGAGGCAAATTGCTGGGAGGCAGAGGCAGTTTTTTTTTTCTTGTGCTAATCAGGCTGTCCTGAAACTGAAACGGAAACAGGATGTTTGCTGTTTGCGAGGAGGCAAATTGCTGAGAGGCAGAGGCAGATTTTTTTTCTTGTTTTCCTCCCCAAAAGCTAGGTGCGTCTTATACTTCGGAGCATCTTATACTCCAAAAAATACGATAATTCCCGTCCATTTCAAAAATAAATTAAAGATGGCGTATGCCACATCAGCCACCTCCTGTTCATAACTTTTGTCTCTCCAACTTTCCATGACATGATAATCATGTTGTCCCATCAATGCAGATTTTGTGCATGGTGGGTCTAAAATACACCTGTACCAAAAGAATTGCCATCTTCTGCCTTAGAACATGGGCCATTTATATCTTGTGACTGCCCTACGTGCTGATTAAAAGGTAAAGGTTTCCCTCTCCAGCCATATCCAACTCTAGAGGGCATTGTTCATCTCAGTTTCTTGGCCGAGGGAGCCGACGTTGTCCGAAGACACTTCTGTGGTCATGTGGCCAACATGGCTATACGCCAAAGGCACAGAGGACACTGGTACCTTCCCACCAAAGTGATACCTATTAATCTACTCGCATTTGCTAAACTGGGCTAAATCATAACACGTGCTGTGCTTTAATGTTTTTCAACCTCCCACTGCCCTCTGGAAAGTCAAAAAGGGGGGGGAGGAAGGGTGTCCCTCTGGACAACTATCCTACTGGACTAGAGCAAAAGACTATGTGGTCCATAGTTTTGATTCCTGAAGGACCTTGCACAATGTTCAGAGATGACGTAATGAGGCTGGGGAAACTATCATTCTGAAAGTTTTACGCAAGAAGGAAAGAGTGGTAGGAAAAGGGCAGGCAGAATCTGAAGGTGATGGAGTCAAGAGAGGAACCAGCCAGGAATCCTTATGTTCTCACAAGCGGTTCAAATCCAAACCGTGTTGAATTCCATTAACTCTTACCTAGTGCCAATTTAGTGCTGACTGTTAACTCGGCAGATAGGACTTTCCAAACTTATGGTCTGTTCCAAGTCTATCTCTCTCTCTCTCTCTCAACCAGGAGTGGGATTCAAAAATTTTAGCTACTGGTTCTATGCCCATTCGCTGGGTGGGCGTGGCCATGTCTTTGCAACTACCGGTTCGGCGAACCAGATGTAAAATTAGCATCCAGTTCGCCCAATCCGGTCTGAACTGGCTGAATCCCGTCCCTGCTCTCAACCCCAAGCCCAAGTGAATTCAAATCTCCTGCCTGTCCCCTTATTAGTTCGCTACTTATGGAAAGAAGGACCTAATGTCAGGGGTGAAGAATCAGGACTAAATTGGTGCTAGATAAGTTAAAGGGATTCAGGGTGGATGAGGGGGTAGCCTACTTGTGAGAATATAAGGACTCCAAGCTGATTCCTCTCTTGACTCCACCTTGCAGGCTTTCTCCTACGTCTGCCACTCTTTCCCTCTTGCATAAAATCCTCAGAATGATGGTTTCCCCACCTTCATTATGTCTTCTGTGGACATTGTGCAGGATTCTCAGAGATATAAGCTATGGACCAGGTAAACATTTGCTCTGATCAGACAGGATAATTGTCCAGTGGGACCATCCCATCCAGGGGTGGGATTCTACCAATTCGGACCGGTTCGAGCAAACCAGTAACTCCCAACAATCAGCTGGGAGCAAACCAGGTCGCCCTGATGATCAGATGGGCCCACCTGCCTTCCCACGCTATTCTCCTACCTTTCTTCTCAGCTGATTCACGCGGCAGAGCGGATTGGTGCGCAATCAGCTGTGTTACTCCTCTGAAGAAACCCGGAAGTAAAGATTTCTTCAAACTGAGCATGCACAACCGGTTCAAGCAAACGGTAACTCCAACGATCAGCTGGGAGCGAACCGGGTCGCCCCGACAATCAGATGGGCCCACCCACTGCCCACGCTATTTACTCCGCTGATTCACATGACAGAGTGGATTGCTGCGCAAATCAGCTGTGTTACTCTTCCGAAGAAACCCGGAAGTGGAGATTTCTTCAAACTGCACACATACGCGCAAATCGTGCGATCACCGAACCGGTTGCTAAATTGGGAGGATTCCACCACTGATCCCCTCCCCTCCATTTCACCTTTTAATGATTGCATCAGTGCAATGCCCTTGGCCATTTAAGACTTGTGGACTTCACAACTCCCAGAATTCCCCAACCAGCATGGGAGTTGAAGTATTCTCTCAGCTCTATTATCCTCCAACTGATCAGGCCGGGTTTGATCCGTCTTCTCTTCCAAGGGTGTGTTTCCATCCCACAGTTTCTTCATGTACTTTAGAAGTTCCTCTTTGGCTCCAGAGAACTTCATCTGTATCTACAGTCTTCATGGCTTCCTGGTTGGTTCTGTGTCAGTAGAACATTTGATACTGCGATGAGGAGGGATTTGGGGGCATCCACCCCAAGATTTATACAGGAAGTAAGCCGAACATGGCTAAGAGCAATGTATTAGTTTGAGAAGGCAGTCAGTGGGAGGAAGGGAAACAGATGAGTATTCTTTCAAACACCGCTGGCTGTCTTCTTCACAACAGTGGGGTCACTAGAATGGGAGGGAGGGAGGGAGGAAAGAAGAAAGGAGGGAGAGAGGGAGGGGAAAGAGGAAAGAAGGAAGGGAAGAGGAGAGAGGGAGGGAGGGGGAGGGAGGGAGAAGAGAGGAGGGGAGAAGAGCAGAGGAGAGGAAGGACAAAGGAGAAGGGAGGGAGGGAGGGAAGGAGGGGAGAGAGGAGGGAAAACGAGCAGAGGAGAGGAAGGACAAAGGGGAAGGAAGGAAGGAAGGAAGGAAGGAAGGAAGGAAGGAAGGAAGGAAGGGAGGGGAAGAGAGCAGAGGAGAGGAAGAACAAATGGGAAAGAAGGAAGGGAGGGGGGAGGGAGGAAAGAAGGAGGGAGGGAGAGAGAGAGGGAGGGGAAGAGGAAGGGAGGGAGGGAGGAGAGAGGGAGGGAGGAAGGAGGGAAGGAGAAGAGGGGAGGGGAGAAGAGCAGAGGAGAGGAAGGACAAAGGGGAAGGGAGGGAGGGGAGGGGAAGAGAGCAGAGGAGAGGAAGGACAAAGGGGAAGGAAGGAAGGAAGGAAGGAAGGAAGGAAGGAAGGAAGGAAGGAAGGAAGGAAGGAAGGACAGAATGATGCACTCCATGGCCCCAAAAAAGATGACAGAGCTAAGGGGATACACCATGCTTCTTACACTGAAGCTTCTCACCAATCCTGCCCTAATCCACAGCTGCTGTGCAAAACAACCCATCTGAATTTCCTGTTTGACAGGGGTTTGTGCCCTCCTAGAAACGAAATACTGATTCCCTAAAAACGATGTGCTCTATTTCTACTGTAAAATCTTTTAGCTAATGTGCTTTGCTTCTTGGAGGCCCCCAAGGCAGGGCGCTCATTCCTGCCCTACTAAGATGTGCTTCACCCAAACGACAACAGCCCAACATGGCTGACGAGGGGGAAAAAGAGGTGGCGGGTCACCAACTCTCTGAAGAAAAGCAAAACCTGACGAAAAATAGAAGCTCAAATATTATTGCATAATTTTCTCGAAGCGTTAAAATTCGTTTGCACGGGATGCCTGGCCCAGCGGACGTGTTTATCCTTGCCCGCCAATTACTTTTCTGCTTCAGGATGTGGCAAAGGACCCCCCCCAAAAAAAACCCTATATTTTGCTTTTTTTTAAAAAAAAGAAAACAATCCATCCGTTGCATTGGATCAGGAGTAGCCGCAGGCATCCGTGTGGACTCTTAAAATCCCCCTGCTGTGCAGACGGAGGAAGTTGAACATCTCCGAAGGCATGGCATGGAATCCGGGTCGAGGTTTGACGTTGTCGTAGTAATGGTGAGTTGTAAACATCCCTGAGGGGTTCATGGGGAAACCCCAAAATCCAAAGAGGTGCACCTCTTGACAGAGCTCCAAGGCGGCCGTCACGAGAATCAGCCCTGTGGTGATACGCTTGGCCCGCACCCCTTGAGTCAGCCAGTAGCGTGAGACGTTGATGAGATATTTGGGGTGGAAAAAGTAGACGGCCTTCTTGGATTGAAAGTCATCCAGGACATACCTGACCCTGAGGGAGACGTCGGTGTTGTGGGTGTTGTAGAAGGCGGGAAGCAACACGGAGGAGTTTTCGTAGCCTTTCAGGACCTGGTAGAAAGGCCTCCGCCATTTCTCCAGCCTCTGGAACCTGGTATGGTTTGCAGAAGGGGAGGAGAAGAAGAGTAAACAAAGGGTAAAAAATGGAGCAATCTAATATTTGGCCTTAAAAATTCTCCTCTGATAAAAAGCACGTTGCAATTAAAAGAGCTTTATGGTGGACTTCTTGGGATCTGTGAGATGGGGACTCCTCATTTAAATGTCAAAGGCGTGGAAAAGGAAGGAAAATCAGAAATTGTGGTTTTTGTCAAATGGCAAGGTCCTTTTTTTGTTTTTGTTTTTCTTAAGATCCAACTCTGGAACCCTCCGAGCTCTCTGGAGACTGAAGAGTTGGCTTCTGAGTCAAGTTTCGGTTCCAGACACTATAAAATCAGGGATAACTGCTAAATAAATCTCCTTTACTGTTCAGAACAGATGGAGTCGTCTTAAGGTAGAAGGAAGGAAGGAAGATAAAATAAAGAGGGAAAGAGGAAGGAAGGAAGATAAAAGAGGGAGGAAAGGAAGGTAAAAAGGAAGGAAGAGGGAGGGAGAGAGGAAGATAAAGAAAGATGGAGGGAGCGAAGAAAAGGAAGGAGGATAAAAGAAAGAGGGAGGAGGGAGGAGAAAGGAAGGAAAATAAAAGAGGGAGAGAAGGAAGGAAGATAAAAGAAAGAGGGGGGGAGGAAAATTGGAAGGAAGATAAAAGAGAGAGGGAGGGGGAGGGAGGGAAGGAAGAAAGATAAAAGAAAGAGGGAGGGAGAAAGGGAAGAAAAGGATGGAAGGAAAATAGGAAGGTAAAAGAAAGAGAGGAAAAGGAGGGAGGGAAGGAAGGAAAATAGAGGGAGGGAAGGAAGGAAGATTAAAGAAAGAGGGAGGGAGGAAAATAGGAAGGAAGATAAAGGAGAGAGGAAGGGGGAGGGAGGGAAGGAAGGAAGGAAAATAGGAAGGTAAAAGAAAGAGGGGGAAAGGAGGGAGAGAAGGAAGGAAGATAAAAGAAAGAGGGAGGGAGGAAAATTGGAAGGAAGATAAAAGAGAGAGGGAGAGGGAGGGAGGGAAGGAAGGAAGATAAAAGAAAGAGGGAGGGAGGAAACTAGGAAGGAAGATAAAAGAGAGAGGGAGGAGGAGGGAGGGAAGGAAGGAAGGAAGATAAAAGGGAGGGAGAGAGGGAAGAAAAGGATGGAAGGAAAATAGGAAGGTAAAAGAAAGAGGGGAAAAGGAGGGAGGGAAGGCAGGAAAATAAAAGAGGGAGGAAGGGAAGGAAGGAAGATTAAAGAAAGAGGGAGGGAGGAAAATAGGAAGGAAGATAAAGGAGAGAGGAAGGGGGGGAGGGAAGGAAGGAAGGAAGGAAAATAGGAAGGTAAAAGAAAGAGGGGGAAAGGAGGGAGGGAAGGAAGGACAGCCAAGGAAAGGAAGCTAAGGAAAAGAAGCCAAAGTGGGGAGGGAGGGAGGGAGGGAGGGAGGGAGGGAAGGAGGGAGGAAAGAAAAGCAAGGGAAAGCAAGAACACAGAAGAAGAGAAGAGAACATGCGTGGGCTGAAGTCCACATGCATCCTTTCAACTGCACGCATTCCCCCTAATGACAAGGAAGCTCAAATGACTCTCACTTCCAGTTGCTATGAAATTACAGCGCCGAGAGCCGCGAATTGCCAGGGCAAGTAAGACGACGCAGCTCCTTCTTTCTCAGGCCTGCGACTTCCACAGAGGCTGAGGAGGGGAAAGGAGGCTGGGGAACGACTGACCTTTCCGTAATTATGCTGGGGTTGACCGTCACGACGTTAGTCTTGACCCCAACATCTGCAACGTATTTCCTCGATATGGGTGGCAAATTGCATCTATAGGAGGAAAAGATCTCAGGTTTAATTGTTTTAACGGTAACCCTCTCCCTCCTCATCCAAAACAAACACCAGTTTACACAGCGCCAAAAACAGCCAACCGAGTCAGTGTACCGCAAGCCAGATGGCGTCGCCGAGGCCTTTGGGTTTAGACCAGGGGTCGGCAACCTGAAACGCTCAAAGAGCCACAAAGGTCCTAACCGGAAGCCCCCCCCCCTTCAATCCTGGAGCCGACCGGAAATCCAGTTTCCCCACCATAGAGTCTCCTCATAGTGTAGCATCCTTTTTCCTCTACGTGTCCTAACCGAAAGCCTATCACTTGTGGAGCTCACCCAAAAAACTCCGCCCCTTGCCATAGAGTCTCATCCTGCCCTCCTTCCACGCCACCCTTCACTAACCGGAAGTTTCTCTCAAAATTGTGGTGCCGATGGGCAACAGGGAGCCACAGCAGAGGGATGAAAGAGTCACATGCGGCCCCAGAGCCGCAGGTTGCTGACCCCTGGTTTAGATGAAGGGATTTATTGGTTGATTTCAATTTAGAAGTGGCCCAGCTACAGACAATTCTGGGCAGCTTATAGCAATAGCACTTAGACTTACCCACGTTTCCCCCAAAATAAGACAGGGTCTTATTTTCTTTTGACCCCCTCCCCCCCTGAAATAAGTGATTGGCCTTATTTTTGGGGAGGTCTTATTATTTTTGAGGTACAGGAGGCGGTGAATGTGGTCACCTCTTGACTGCTGCTGTGTTGCAATATTTTCGGGGAGGGCTTATTTTACTTTCTCACATTTTGTTTTATTTTTAAACATAAAAGACAACATTTAAAAATTTTCATCCATTACATACAGCATGTCGTTTGGTTACAAGTGTTTTTGCATCCGTATTTTCGATTACATATACAATCACAGATTTTCCATCCAATATAACCCAAAACCTCACTTTCATTGTACAGCATATGTTCAATTACGATTAATATGTCTTTCTTTTCAATAAGCTTAATTCTCTTACATTCTTGATTGTCTGCTTAACAACAACATACCTTTATGCAATCATTGTCTCATTTTAAATATTTTTACAGTATAAAAGAATTTACCAAGTGTTTATGTTAATATATCTATCACTATTTTCAACAGGATATATTTATAGTATGCACTAAGAGTTATATATTATATTACCAATCCTCTATCAAATGTACATTAATTCATTATTATCTTTGTCCTTCATTTTATAACAAAAAATTCTAAATTATTCATATGTATGTCAGTGTTTCATTGTATTATTATTAGTCTATTTAACATTATTGTATTTTCACTTTTCTCCTTCAATTAAAACATTGTATCGTTATTAGTCTATTTAACAACATTATTGTATTCTCACTTTTCTCCTTCAATTAAAACATAAGTAAAACATTTTTCATGTCCAGGTTCTTTTTTCCAGCCACTGATAAAACAAATCCCGTATCTTATAAAATTGCTCCTCTTCTTTGTTCTCTAATTTCAAATGTCAATTTGAAGGAGAGGGCTTATTTTAGCACATGCACTCAAAAGCCCGATTGGGTTTATTATCCGGGGAGGTCTTATTTTCAGGGAAACGGGGTATATACCACTTCACAATGCTTTAGAGGCCTCTCTACAGAGCCGGCCTATTGCCCCCAACAATTTGGGTCCCCATTTTACCGGCCTCAGAAGGCTGAGTCAACCTTGAGCCTGGAGAGCTATTTTAAACTGTACGGAACAATAAAATAGAAAGAAAAGAAATAACTATCCAGGAAAAAAGACATAACAAACACATCCAAAAAACAACCAATGGGAGTTCAACAAACTCCCCACCCTCTATCCTCAGGCCTGGAATAGCCAGATGTTTAAGATTTTAATCTTCCATAAATGTCTATGGAATTCAAAGGGAATTGGACTTAGTCTGTTTGTGGCTATGTTGAGATTATAGGCTGGTAATTCTTTTGACTCCTCCCGCAGGTTCTGCTACTCGTCCTACACCAGGGGTGTCAAACTCGATTTTCCCACAGGCCGTATCATCTGTCTTCCATGGGCTGGTGGAGGGGGGGAGAGGGGAGGAGTTTGCAGGCACGGGCAGGGTCGGCGGGCGCATGCATGCACAGGCCCCACCCACACCATCTTGGCTGCCTTCTGTGCGTACTTGCACACGCCGAGATAGTGTGGGCCAGGCTGAAGTGATGCAGGCCAGGCCATTACAATTTCCAAGATGGCCACGCGGGCCAGATCTGACCACATCTTGAGTTTGATACCCCTGTCCTACACTAATACATTCATTTGATCCTGCAAGGCAGTGCCATCTTTCTTTCTTTAACTGTTTTCTTCTTTTTTTTCCTGATAAAGAAAGAAGTAGAAAGAGCAATAGGAAAAAATGAATGTTTTCCAAAGAGCTGGCACCCTGAATAAGATACAGAGTTATATAAGGAATGCCTAATTGGGATCAGTTTTAGCTTTGAGTCCTGTAAGCAAGATCACAATGGAATCTAAGCTGCTACAACAAGGGTCCTCCTCAAAATATCTAAATAAATTTCTGCAGTATGCAGTATCTATTTTCCTTAGATTTGTTAAATATCTGTCTGGATATTCATCTGTCTGGAACCCGCACTGCATATCGGACATTAATACAATCAAACGAGTTCAGAGATAATTCACGACAAGAGTCCTCCATTCTACTGCTCACAATAGAATCCCTTATGCCACCAGACTTGAGATTTTGGGCTTTAGACAACTTAGAACTTTGCCACCTTTGATCGTAGTATATAAAATTATCTGCTACAATGTCCTACCTGTCAATGACTACTTCAGCTTCAACCACAACAACACAGAGATACAAACTTATAGTAAACTGTTCCATACTCGATTGCAGAAAATACGACTTCAACAACAGAGTGGTCAATGCCTGGAATGGACTACCTGACTCTGGTTTCTTCCCCAAACTCTCCAAACTTTAACCTTAGACTGTCCTGCTGTCGATCTCACCCCATTCCTAAGAGGTCTGTAAGGGAGCATGCATAAGCGCACCAGCCTGCCTACCGTCCCTGTCCTAATACTCCGTTGTATTCGTATTCATTTCATGTATTCATAATCATGTTTATACTTATATCTGTTATCTAATTAATGCTTGATGAAATAAATAAAATAAAATGAAGTAAAATGAAATGAAATGAAATAAAATAAAATAAAAATAAATACCTCCGATTACTGACATTGCCCTGGGAAATTGTACCTTACGTATTCTGGATAAGATGATCATGCTAGGCTTTGAGATTGGTCTCCCCCCCCCCATCTTTTATCATTATAATTTCCTTATCTCATCCTTTTCAACTGCATGGATTGAATTGCGTCTTTCTAACTAACCCATTCTTCAAGTCTGCTTTTTCCAGCCTCAAAGAACAGCTGGAAGCTGAATTTGTAATCAAGGCAAGGGAAGATTTGCAGAAACCAAAGTACAAGATATAATTAGGAATCCGTTCTTTGTCATTCAGCTCCATGCAGAACATAATTTTCTTCTTTGATGAAGAAATGCATTTTTGCCAGTTTTTATGTCGTAGTTAAGTAACCAGGCTAGAAAGTAAGGGACTCTGAGTTCAAATTCTGCCTTAGCCATGAAAACCAGCTGAGTGATCTTGGGCCAATCACTTTCTCTCAACCCAACCCACCTTACAGGACACAGTAAGGAGAACCCAGATAAACCTCCAAGTCCTTCAATCACCCTCAAAAGTGCAAATGACCAGCTGTCTGCAAGGAATATAAATCCTTCCATTCCCCACTGCCTGTCAGAACCGAAAAAGTTTCTTGGATGAGAAGCAAAAACATCTTCAAAGAAAAAACAAACAAGAAAGTTCAGTTGCTTCCTGAAAAAGCACCTTTGGTACAAAACATTTGCAATCGAAAAATAGTTAGTCCTTGGAACAGAAATCCACTTTTGAACTGCTGAAGCTGAAGCTGTACTTAAGTTTTAAAAATCCTGTAGAAATCCTTCCATGCAACCCCAAGAGATTTTTCTAAAACCTATAACTCAGTAGAGAATTGTGAGATATACCTACTCAAAAAGGCACTTCAGTAGGGCTAAGAATTGCTCTGGGTCCTATATATTGGCCCAAAAAGCTAATGCAATCATAAATTGCCCAGAGATAGAATCAAGATCACGTGAAGTGTTAATACCACTTTATAATGCCTTGGTAAGGCCACACTTGGAATACTGCATCCAGTTTTGGTCGCCACGATGTAGAAAAGATGTTGAGACTCTAGAAAGAGTGCAGAGAAGAGCAACAAAGATGATTAGGGGACTGGAGGCTAAAACATACGAAGAATGTCTGCAGGAACTGGGTATGTCTAGTTTAATGAAAATAAAGACCAGGAGAGGCTTGATCGCAGTCTTCCAATATCTCAGGGGCTGCCACAAAGAAGTGGGAGTCAAGCTATTTTCCAAAGCACCTGAATGCAGGAAAAGAAGCAATGAATGGGAACGAATCAAGGAGAAAACCAACCAATGACTAAGGAGAAATTTCCTTAGTGAGAGCAATTAATCAGTGGAACAACTTGCCTTTAGAAGTTGTGGGTGCTCCATCATATTGGAGATTTTTAAGAAGCGATGGGACAACGATTTTTCTGAAATTGTATAGGGCAGGGGTGTCCAAACTTGGGAACTTTAAGACTTGTGGACTTCAACTCCCAGAATTCCCCAGCCAGCCATGCTGGCTGGGGAATTCTGGGAGTTGAAGTTCACAAGTCTTAAAGTTCCCAAGTTTGGACATCCCTGTTATAGGGTCTCCAAGGTCTCTTGCAACTCTATTGTTTATGGAGCACATACTGCACAAAGTATGATTCAATGCATAAAATGACCGGAGGGCCAGTATTGACCAAGTCAGTAAATTCATCAATTCAAATATAATCTCCCAAATGATTTTATCATGTGGGGATTCCTCAAACTTTTTTTTCACTTGTCTACTCTGTCAGGCTTGGAAGGCATCTTTTGCATTGGGCCTTCAGCCCCGTCATATTTCATGCTGTGGGAAACTGGGAGGGTGGAGAATTATATGGAGTATGAGAGATATATAGTCAAAATAACATTCCTTTCTCAGAGAGTCAAGGACATCCTGCCCTTCACCTGGAGTGGTGTGACTGGGAGGCATCTCCAGTTGGGACGGTGCCTGATTGGGCCATGGGATGGAGATGTGGGTGCTGGGCAGGGACTTGAACTTTCATTTGGGTGGGGGAAACCTGGAAGCTTTCAGATTCGGGTTTTCCCAGAAGTGCCAACATGACATCTCTAATAAAATGGAACTTTGAGGAACTTCAAGCCTCGGAGTCTTCTTTCGTTGGGGGTGTTGTTTGGAATCCTGGCGCACTCTTGTTTACAGGCCTTTGATCTCAGTAGAACAAACACAACGGAACACAAAATAAATGGATTTGATAGAAGAGGGAAACGGAGAGAAGGGGGATTAAATTAATATTCTGTCCCAGCTTCTCAGCCCTGCAGGGATTCATGGCTCCATAATGCTGAGCCAATAGTCAACCATGAGGTCAATCCAACTAAACAACTGATGTCCCTCTTGTGTAACTTGGCTGTGTTTTGGAGAAAATAAGAAAAAAAATTATTTTGCCTTCAGGCCACGGTTTCAAACATCACCAGCCAAAATGAGCTGAAATGGATCCAAGAATCAATTTTATCTTAAGTCAGCAGAATCAGAAATGATTTCCTGTCCTTTTTTTCTTTAATTGTGTCTTAAAACTCTACATTAATCATCTTGGAAGAATTCGGGGCTCTTTTTGAGACGTAAAGCTAATGATATTTTTTTCTAAAAATAATTGAAAGTTATTGTATACACTTTATTTATTTATTGAGGGGGGGGGTTTCCCAATTACGAATTCTTTATCAAGAGTCTAAAGGCAGGAAAACAGAAAAGCAATAAACATTAACATCTGTGGCTTTTTAAAAATGGTTGTGGTTGAGATCTTCTACTGTT
Organism: Natrix helvetica; assembly: GCF_964273705.1. Classification (NCBI taxonomy): domain Eukaryota; kingdom Metazoa; phylum Chordata; class Lepidosauria; order Squamata; family Natricidae; genus Natrix; species Natrix helvetica. The sequence continues at coordinate 9,150,798 of NC_138552.1, forward strand.
GCTATTAGTTTTCTGTTCTTTTGCCTTTAAAGTTTTAACCAGTTTGCGGGTATAAAGTTTTCCACTATTTCCCACTATTTAAAGAGTCAAAGACATAAGCATGTAAATTCACACCGTCTTATCACTTCTCCCTTTTGTAAAAATGTTGAATGCCCTAGTTAAAGAATCTTAGTCCTTATGACAGGGCTGCCGTGGCTCAGTGGCTAAGATGATGAGCTTGTCGATCAGAAAGGTTGGCAGTTCAGCAGTTCGAATCCCTAGTATCGCATAACGGAGTGAGCTCCCAGCTTCTGCTAACCTATCAATTCGAAAGCACGTAAAAATGCAAGTAGAAAAATAGGAACCACCTTTGGTGGGAAGGGAACAGCTTTCTGTGTGCCTTTGGTGTTTAGTCATGCTGGCCACATGACCACAGAGACATCTTTGGACAGTGCTGGCTCTTTGGGTTTGAAACAGAGATGAGCACCACCCCCTAGAGTCAGGAACAACTAGCACGTATGTACGAGGGGAACCTTTACCTTAGTCGTTATGAATTCATTTCCAGTTGCTTCTAACTGTGTAAGACAGGGATGTCAAACTCAAGTTGTCACGGCAGTGTCACATGACGTGATTTTCCCCTCTTCGCTAAACCGGGTGTGGGCGTGGCCAACACGTGATGCATCCAGCCCGTGGATCACAAGTTTGAGACCCCTGGTGTAAGAGCTTAGTAAATGAGGTGTGAAAAAACCCTCAAAAGTTGCCTATGCCTTCATTAGCAGCAATAGCAACACAATCACTGAATATAAAAATTCCAAGATCATCATGCTGGACAATTACCGTAACACAAAATCGGCAGCGTCGATCTCCTGGCCACATCCGCTGTTCTTCAAAATTCCTCCGTTTCCAACCACCGCACATTTCTTAAACTGGGAACGAGAATAGGGCATCTCCTGGAGCAACCGAAAAATAGGAACAATTTTTGGAACCGTCGTACACATTTATCCCAAAGGTGCTTTTTTTTCCCAAGAGGCCACTGGACTTAACAGCGTTGGAAGAAACATCTGTGTTCGGTTCCAAGTGGGGAGAAAGACACTGGATCCATGGCGGCTGTTTGGGAAGATGGTTTAATGGCGGACAGGGCCACACGGTTTGAAGTCCTGGGCAAAGAAAAAAAGCACTTGGATGGGAGTGAGAGAGAGATTTATACCCTCTCTTGGGGCCCCGCCTTGGAGCTTCCTGTTCCTGTGTAGGAAATGTACTCTGTTTGGTTGTCAGACTCCCATGGGGCCCTGCAGAGGTAACTTTGTACTGTCTTGAGCACCAAGCTTGGTTGAATCTTGCAGGGTGACGATGAAGAGGCTTTGGGCAATTGCTATGATGGCTGAGGGCTAATCCTACCTTTGTTGGATCTTGGGTGAGGGCATTTGCCTATGAATAGACCTAGCTAACTCTTAAGTGCAGACCTCTGCTGTGGGCTTTACTTTACTTTACTTTACTTTATTTAGATTTATAAACCGCTCCCTCTCCCCGAAGGGACTCGGGGCGGTGTACAGTCAGAGTTAAAACACCATATACATACATATACATAGAGGAGGTGATATACAAACTGTACAGTAGTAATAAAATTAGAAGCAACATTAAAATCTACCCCAAGATATACCCCAAAATTAAAAATAACTGCCAGGAGGATAAGGAATAGGACTATAAATGGGCCAGGCCAGCTAATTGGAACAGATGGGTCTTGAGTTTCTTGCGGAAGGAGCGGAGATCCGTGGTGGTTCTAATATCGGGGGGGAGGTCATTCCAGAGGGTTGGGCCCATCACAGAGAAGGCCCTACTCCTGGGCACCGCCCGCTGGCATTGCTTAGTGGACGGCACCCGGAGGAGTCCCTCCCTGTGAGAGCGAATTGGTCGCAGGGATGTATGAGGTAGGATGCGATCCCGCAGGTAACTAGGTCCTGGCTATTGAGGAGGGTGGGGGCTATTAAGAGTGAGTCTCCTTCCTGCCTAAAAAAACACATTTCTCCATTTCTCATCCAGGGAACATAATATTCTACCTCTTTAATATTTCCTAGAATACGTCATTCTTCTAGGAGACAGGTGGCTGCTAATTTCCTATAACAGAAAGTCCAGCTGCCTCTTGAAAAAACACCTTTGGGACAACCATGACCTGGATGACCGAGAATCTCCATAGACATTGGTACACATTTACCTTGAGTCAGAGGTGGGTTCCTGCCAGTTCTAACCTCTTCCATAGAAGAGGTTCCACAAATCTACAGTGCCGTTTAGAACCGGTTGCAGCTCCCTCCCCCCGCCCATCCGCACATCATCAAGATGAAGAGCGAGAGGAGGAATTCTGGGAGTTGAAGTCCACAAGTCTTAAAGCTGTCAAGTTTGAACACCCCTGGAGGGTTTTTTTTCTAAAGGGTTAGGGGTGCAAGGGTCTTGTAACTTGACAGCTTTAAGACTTGCGTCCTTCAAATGTCAGAGTTTCTGAGCCAACATTTTGGTTGCTAAGCAAGAGCGTTGTTAAGTGAGTTTCACCACATTTTATAAGTTGGCCACGCCCACCCAGTCACATGACTGCCAAGCCACTCCCATTCGGCCACATAGCTGACAAGCCACTCCCACCCGATCACATGGCCAGCAAGCCACTCCCACAAAGCAGGCCACACCTACAGAAGAGGTTCTAAAAAAATTTGAAACCCACCACTGCCTTGAGTGAAAGGAGGACAGATGTTGACCCTGTACAGGTACAGCAGGTGGGCAGGATGCACTGCAAAGATAAAAAGGTGCTTTGGTACACCGAGGTAACCCTCGCCCAGTGATGGGTTCCGGATCCCAGTACGCTGCAATGGGGCTGGGTGTATACCACGTGGAAGCGTCCTGAATGCGCACCCATTGCCCGCAATGCTCCAGCTGCTCGGCGGAGCATTGCGTAGGAACCGTACGCTCCATGCATGTGCGCAAATGGCCCGGTTGGGTCAAATACAGGTAAGGAGGGCGGACGGAGGGCCCTCCGGAACACCGTACCGGAACGGTACCTGGTGCTCCCAGCAGGCACCGGTACGCCCGTACCAGGGCATACCGGCTGTAACCCACCACTGGACCCTCCCACAAACCCTTTAAAGCAGCTGCCTCTTTTCGTGAGAGAACTTGGATGTTCTTTGTAGCCTGGACTGCAAACTGTAATTTATGACAAATCAGAAGGAGGGAGAGAGAGGCATACAAAATAGGTGTGTAAAAAAATTCATATTATTATTGAATATTATTAACATTTAACTGGAATTATTTATTTATGTGTTCTACCTGGATGCCCCCACCCACAACCTGCAAAATGAAACTCTGGGCAGCTAACATAGGACGGGGGGGTGGGGAAGCAAGATAAACAAGAAATATAAAAGAACCACACCACAATCTAAAATAGCAAACCAAGGCCTAGAAGACAGCATACAGGTAGCCTGTAGCGATTCTCCGTCATCCCGGTCGTGGTTGTCCCAAAGGTGCTTTTTCAGGAGGCAACTGGACTTTCTTGTACTTTCTTTTGAAGACGTTTTCCTTCTCATCCAAGAAGCTTCTTCAGCTCTGACAGAATAGTGGGGAGTGGAAGGATAATTATATTCCTTCTAGATAGCTGGTCATTTGCATCCTTTTAGAGAGCCGTTGAAGCACTTGGAGGCTTGCCTGTGTCCTGAGGATCACCTGAGTAGGGAATATGGTTCCTGTAGTCTGCAATTTTCTCTCTGGAAATCAGTGACCTGCTTCAACGACCCTCTAAAAGGATGCAAATTACCAGTTTTCTGAAAAGAATGTCTAGTTTAATGAAAAGAAGAACTAGAGGAGACATGATAGCAGTCTTCCAATATCTCAGGGGTTGCCACAAAGAAGAGGGAGTCAAGCTATTCTCCAAGGCACCTGAGTGTAGAACAAGAAGCAATGGGTGGAAACTAATCAAGGAGAGAAGCAACTTAGAACTGAGGAGAAATTTCCTGACAGTTAGAACAATTAATCAATGGAACAGCTTGCCTCCAGAAGTTGTGAATGCCCCAACACTGGAAGTCTTTAAGAAGATGTTGGATAGCCATTTGTCTGAAGTGGTATAGGATTTCCTGCCTAGGCAGGGGGTTGGACTAGAAGACCTCCAAGGTCCCTTCCAATTTTGTTATTCTATTCTATTCTAAATGCTGCAACAGTTGTACGTGCAAGGAGCAGTCGTAAGGTTTTTTTTTTCAGTGCCATTGTTAAGTTCACACGGTCACTAAATGAATAAATCAAGGACAAAATTTTGAAAGCCTGATAACATTTTCCCTTCCTTCTTCTTACATCAAGGAGAATCAAGATGGACACTGTTAGTCCCTTTCTCATCCTTTCTTGCTCTTCCTAGGCTGAGCTGACAGTCTCTGCAACCTTCTCCAAGGTGATCTGTGTGTGTTCCTCTACCATAAGGACCGGTTAAGTGGAAAAATTCAGTCCTTCCTTAATACAGAATATCTGCCAGGGACGTGAGCCAGCTCTTTGAAGCTTTAAATTGAATGAGAGCATATAGGTACGCTCTCAAGTGAAAAGTCCACATTTAATTAGCTGCATGTAACATCAGCAAGGTAGACTGGCTTCTGTTGACTGTTCTAGGAGGTTGGACATATTTGATGTATTTTCTTTGACGTCCTTCTTTATTGAACTTTTATTGGAAACCACCACAAGGTGTCTCTTCCCGGAGAATGTCAAACAGAAATGCATATAAAATACCATATGTTTCAGACTATAAGATGCACCGGTGTATAAGACACACCAAGATTTCAAAGAGGTAAGTCAGAAAGAAAAAGTTTTTGTCTTCTCTGGCCCCCCAGGAGCACTCTGCGGGCTTTAGCAGGGCTGGGGGAAGGCAAAAACGTGCCTGTTTTTGCAAAAAATGGCCCGTTTTCCCCCCAAATGGAGGCGTTTTTTCCTTTCCCCAGCCTTGCTGAAGCCTGCAGAGTGCTGCTGGAGGCTGGGGAAGGCAAAAATGCCTCCGTTTTTGCAAAAAATGGCCCATTTTTCGCAAAAATGGGATGTGGGGGCAGGGCTTCAGGAGGGCAAAAATTGCTGCATTCAGTGTATAAGACGCACCAACACTTCTCAGATCTTTTGGGGGGGGGAAGGTGAGTCTTATACTCCGAAAAATATGGTAAATTAAAAAACTGGGGCATCTTTCCTGGGGAAACTTGTAGGTAGGGTCCTTGGTTCTCTCTGAGCTTAGTAGTTTTCTCGCAGACATTTCATTACCAAACTGAGTAACTCCATCAATGCATTAAGGTAGGTAGCACTAAGGATGTTATCTAGCTTGGTAATGAAATGTCTGCAAGAAAACCACCAAGTTTAGAGAGCAGTAAGGAGCCCTCACTTCAATTCTGAGCTACAACAGTTCTCTTCTATTAGTAATCTTGTAGGTGTTTTCTGCAGCTGCCCCACAATTTTAGGAAAAGATGTGGCTTGCCCCATGTTGGGATGCTGCCGGTTTGATGAGCAGCCCTGAAAATGGAGCATTTAGAAGTTCAGCTGCTTACCTTACAAGTCAGCAATGGTAAGTAAAACAACTGTGGGGGTTGGGGGGGAATCAGCTGTGCCACGCGATTGAGATGAGCTAGAAAGCAGGAAATAAAGGACAGGATAGAGCAGGGGCGGGGCCAGTTGATCGTCGGAGCTACCTGAACCGGTCCGAACCGGCTGAATGCCACCTCTGGGCTGAATACCATCTCCAGGTGTTGTGGCAGTGGTGAAATCTAAATCTTTTTTACTAGCGGTTCTGTGGGCATGGCTGGGTGGGAGTTGCTTGGTGGGGGTCATGTGACTAGGTGGGCGTGGCTATGTAGGCATGTAACTGGGTGATCAAAAGACAGACAGTCACAACGTCCTGCTGGAGCAGGGTTGGACTACATGACCTCCAGGTCCCTTCCAGCCCTGGATTATTCTCTGAAGCTGCTTCTAGTGGCATGTTTGTAGTCTGTCCTTCCTCTCCTTTTTCCCTCCCTCCCTTCTTTCTTTCTCTCTTTCTCTCTCTCTTTCTTTCCTTCTTTCTTTCTCAGCACCGCCACCCCCCATTTTTGGCCTAGCAGGCTTCAGGAAAGCCTGCTGGGAGCAAAAATGGGTACACCCCCCCCCCACTCCTGTGTTTCCAGAGAACCTGTAGTAAAATAAATGCTTAAAAAGTAAAAAAAAAAAAAAAACCTCCGAAGTTCAGCGGTGTGACATGCGATCGCATTTAACCCCTGTGTTGTTGGTACTCCTTCACTGGAGGTTGTGAAGAAGAGATTGGACAAGCATTTGTCTGAAATGTTCTAAGACCCCCAACAATAGAAGATCTCCAAGGTCCCCTCTCACGGTATAGGGTTTCCTGCCTATGCAGGGGGTTGGACTAGAAGACCTCCAAGGTCCCTTCCAACTCTACTATTGTATTATTACTATGTTGTTGTGTTATTCCAGTTTAAGATGTTGCAAGAGTTCCCTTAGTAATCCTGCACACACCAAATCCTATTTGAGATTGAAACCAAAATACCCCAAGGACCTTTTAGTTTTATCCTTTAAATTCCCAACGCAGCCTTCCATAACTGACACCTGCCACATATGTTGAACTGGGATACCTATCAATCATTCAACATCTAATGCCAACTCCAACCAAGTTGGGGAAAGTATCTTTTGAGTCATGGCCCTTCTTCTGTGGAATGCCTTCTTGGACTCATCTAGCCGAGTCATTCTGATGCCTTATTATTTTTGTAGGTAGTAACAGTAGGAAACAAATTTGGAGTAACTACTGGGGTTTTATTTTATTTTTGTTGGTAAAGAAAATGTAACTACAAGTTTAATCATTTTTTAAAACATCGATTCTGGAAAGCTGTAAAATGGATTGAAGAGTCCACATGGACTTGAAATAAGATTTTGAAATTAATCGTAAGAATCCTTCTCATGGGAAAATGCTGTTGTTTTGAATTCTTTAAAAAATTGAGAGAATGGGACTTTGAAACCTAGACACTAGAGGGAGCCAGAAGGAATGATAGACCAAGATCACAACCCTTGATTTACTGATACAGAATGAAGCAAAATACAACATTGGATGTATCGAGAAATATTTGTGAACCATAGATCCAGAAGTTAATTTTAATAGATTTAAAAGTGATAGACTACGACAATTACCATATTTTTCGGAGTATAAGAAGCACCTTTTTCCCTCAAAAAAGAGGCTGAAAATCTGGGTGTGTCTTATACACTGAATACAGCATTTTTGTCCTCCCGAAAACTCACCCCCCCTTCACCAAAATGGTTGTGCATAGCTTTTAGGAGGCTTTCAGAGAGTTCCTGGGGGCTGGGGAGGCCAAAAATGAGTGAAAAACAGCAATTTTTTTGCTCAGTTTTCCCCTCCCCAGCCCCCAGGAGCACTCTATAAGCCTCCTAAGGGCTATTCATGCCCTTTTTTTGAAAAAAAAATGGGCCCATTTTTGCGAAAAACGGGTCGTTTTTGGGAGATCTGCAGAGTGCAAAACCTTTTTTTTTTAAATTTGCTTCTTCAAAACCTTGGTGCCTCTTATATTCTGGTGCTTCTTATACTCCAAAAAATACGATATATAAAAAAGCTATTACACCAGCTGGTATCTTAATAATTGAAAGGAATATACAAATACACTAAAGAACAACAAGATAACAAGTTAATGTTTAAAGGTTTAAAAACAAGAATTTTTAGAAAGTTCTTAATGTAATTCAGAGCATTGTGTGAGTGCAGCCACTGCTCAAGAAAGTTGGAATTTAATTTTTAAAAAAAAAAAAACACAGAATGTAACAGCTAGTATGAAACCAGCTCGGATTGCATGCATTCAGGTAAATCTATCTAGAATTTTTTTAATTAGCTATTCAGGCTAATTGTGAACTGTCAGTTCAACAAAACTGAACTGAACTGAATAACCTTTATTGTCATTTTCCCAATTTTGTACACAGACCCGAGAGGTCGATGACATTAAAAGGAATTTTGTAAATCATTTGCTAAATATAACAAAATGGAGCCTCTCCAGCAAGAAGAAAGCGACAACAAGCTTACGGGATTAAGATTTCATCTCTGCTGTATTTGATGTCACACTGCTGGAAAAAAAGTTTCCTGTGACCTTGGTGGCTGATGATATCAGATTAAGACGAGCCAAGATGTTGATTCAGGGGTGTTAGACAGTGGCTGGCTTCTTGCACATACAGAAAGATCTTAAGTAAAGGTAAAGGTTCCCCACGCACATATGTGCTAGTTGTTCCCGACTCTAGGGGGTGGTGCTCATCTCCGTTTCAAAGCCAACGAGCCAGCGCTGTCCGAAGACGTCTCCGTGGTCATGTGGCCAGCATGACTCAATGCCGAAGGCACACGGAACGCTGTTACCTTCCCATCAAAGGTGGTTCCTGTTTTTCTACTTGCATTTTTACATGCTTTCGAACTGCTAGGTTGGCAGAAGCTGGGACAAGTAACGGGAGCTCACTCCGTGACGTGGCGCTAGGGATTCGAACTGCCGAATTGCCGACCTTTCTGATTAACAAGCTCAGTGTCTTAGCCACTGAGCCACCACGTCCCTAGAAAGACCTTACAATATTACTAATATATGCATACAGGTAGTCTTCACAAGTCTTCATTTAGTGATTAGTCAAAATTACAATGGCCCTGAAAAAAACGTCCATTTTTCACACTTACAGCATCCCCATGGTCACATGATCAAAATCTAGACAACCGGCTAGATGCTCGTTTTTGACCCCAGCCCCCAGGAGCCCTTTACAAGCCTCCCAAAGCTCTGCATGCCCACCCACTTTTTTTTGTACAAAAAACAAGGCATGCAGAGGGTTTGGGAGGGCTTCAGAGTGCAAAACTTTTTTTAAAAATTTATCTCTTCAAAATCATGGTCCGTCTTATACTCTGGTGCGTCTTATAGTCCGAAAAATATGGTACATTTGTTCCTCTGTTACAAACTCATTACTTATAAACTACAGATAGTCCTCAACATACAACCAAAATGTCTGTTACTAAGTAAGACAATGGTTGAGTGAGCTTTGCTCCATTTTACAACCTTTATGGCCACAGTTGTTAAGTGAATCACAGCAATTGCTAGTAACACAATTGTTAAATAACTCTTGCTTCCCCATTGACATCACTTGTAAAAGGGGATCATAGGACCCCGGGACACAATAGCTGTCATAAATATGAGCCAGTTGAAGTCTGGCAGAATGGCTGGCTGAGGAATCAATAATACAATGATACAACAGCAGAGTTGGAAGGGACCTTGGAGGTCTTCTAGTCCAACCCCCTGCCTAGGCAGGAAACCCTACACCGTTTCAGACAAATGGTTATCCAACATCTTCTTAAAGACTTCCAGTGTTGGGGCATTCACAACTTCTGGAGGCAACTTCTGTTCCACTGATTAATTGTTTCTAACTGTCAGGAAATTTCTCCTTGATTCTAAGTTGCTTCTCTTCTTGATTAGATTCCATCCATTCCTTCTTGTCCTGCTCTCAGGTGCTTTGGAGAATAGTTTGGCTACCTCTTCTTTGGGGCAACCCCTGAGATATAAGAACACTGCTGTCATGTCTCCCCTAGTCCTTCTTTTCATCAAACTAGACATACCCAATTCCTGGAACCATTCTTCATATGTTTTAGTCTCCAGTCTCCTAATCCTCTTTGTTGCTCTTCTCTGCACTCTTTCTAGAGTCTCCACATATTTTCTACATCGTGGTGACCAAAACTGAATGCAGTATTCCAAGTGTGGCCTTACCAAGGCATTATAAAGTGGTATTAACACTTCACGTGATCTTGATTCCATCCCTCTGTTGATGCAGCCTAGAACTGTGTTGGCTTTTTTGGCAGCTGCTGCACACAGCTGGCTCCTATTTAAATGGTTGTCCACTAGGACTCCAAGATCTCTCTCACAGTTACTACTATTGAGCAGGGTACCACCTATACTGTAGCTGTGCATTTCATTTTTCTTGCTTAAATGTAGAACCTTACTCTCTTCACCATTGAATTTTATTTTATTAGATAGTGCCCAATGTTCAAGTTTGTCAAGATCCTTCTGTATCTTAAGCCTATCTTCTGGAGTGTTGGCTATTCCTGCCAGCTTGGTGTCATCTGCAAATTTGATGAGTTCCCCATTTATCCTCTCATCCAAATCATTGATGAAGATGTTGAAGAGTACTGGGCCTAAAACAGAGCCTTGGGGTACTCCACTGCATACTTCCCTCCATGTAGATGCAGTTCCATTGAGGACTACACGTTGAGTGCGGTTGGTCAGCCAGTTACCAATCCATCTGGTGGTGATGCTGTCTAACCCACATTCTTCTACTTTATCTAGTAGTAGGTTATGGTCTACCTTATCAAATGCCTTACTGAAGTCCAAGTAAACTATATCGACGGCATTCCTCTGGTCCACTAATTTTGTCACTTTGTCAAATAATGCAATAAGATTAGTCTGGCATGATCTGTTTTTGACAAACCCATGTTGGGTTTTGGCTATTACTTTGTTTACTTCTAGGTGTTTGCTAATTCGTTGCTTGATTATCTTTTCCAGAATCTTTCCTGGTATTGAGGTCAGGCTGATAGGTGTATAGTTTCCTGGCAGCTTTAAGACTTATGGACTTCAACTCCCAGAATTCTTCAGCCAGCTATGATTGAGGAATTCGGAGTTGGCTGTGGAATTCTGTGAGTTGAAGTCTGACGGAATGGCTGGCTGGGGAATTCCCAGAGCTGACGTCCATAAGTCTTAAAGTTGCCCAGTTTGGAGACCCCTGTTGTAACTCACAGAGACTTTGGAGAAAAGTAAAATTCTAAATAACTTCAAAATGAATAATGCTAAAGAGGTGAAAAGCAAAGGAAAGGCATTGTTCAGAAGACAACAGGTGGATTAATTAAGTTCTGGTTTGAGCAATCTGCTGTTTGCTAAACAAACCACAGTACGCTGGTGTCACACTACACCAAAACAGAATAAATTCCATTATCATGTGATGTAGAGCCGAACTCAACCATTAAGTTAGTAGATCAAATTTCCCTTTACCTACATACTGATTCCATGTCCTTATTTAAATTATGTTGATTGGCCCTTTTCCACATGGATAGGATATCTCTCTGATGCGCTGTGCTAAATATAAATTATGCTGCCTATCTCTTGATATGCAGGAATGAGTTGACAGGTGGCAGACTAATCAGAGCAGCCATGAAGGAAATTGCAGCAACACAAAGTCAACACAATTTGCTTGTTTACTTCAGATCTTTTCCTCACTTTTCATATCTGCTACAAAATCCAGGCAATGTCTTTGCATCCAACCACAGGGATCCAATCGGCAGGTAGTCCTCAACCTACGGCCACAATTGAGCCCGACATTTATGTTGTCAAGTGAGAAATTGGTTCAGTGAGCTTTGCCCTGTTTTACGACTTTTCTTGCCTCATTTGTTCAGTGAATCACTGCAGTTGTTAAATCAGCAACCCACTCTTTAAGTGAATCTGGCTTCCCCCATTGACTTTGCTGGTCAGGTGGTCGCAAAGTGGGATCACATGACCCCCGGGACACCGCAACCGTCATAAATACGAGCCAGTTGTCAAACGTCTGGATCAGGCATGAACTCCTCTTACCTTCGCTACTTGTTCGGGACTGGGAGCATGTGTGTGGCGCTTCTGTGCATGCGCAGAAACATCTGTACATGCGGAGAGTGTCCGTGGTGATGTGTGCGTGGGTGGGCGGAGCCTCCCCTCCATCACCACTACTGGTTCGCCCAAAACAGGGCGAACCGGCAGAATTCCACCTCTGGTCCAGTGGTGGGTTGTAGGTGGTATGCCCCGGTACGGGTGTACCGGTGCCTGCCGGGAGCACCAGGTACCGTTCCGGTTCGGTGCTCGAGGGCCCGCCTGCTGTCCTTACCTGTATTTGAGCTCTTCGGCGCTTCCGCACACGCACACAGAGCGTATGGCGCCTGTGCGATGCTTCGCCGAGCAGCTGGAGCATCGCGGAGGTGCTGCGGAGCATTCCAGGAGGTAAGGATGCATGCGCATGCTGCATGCATGTGTGCGTGTGCTGCGCGCATTCATGTGGTAGATGCCGGGCCTCATTGCACTGTACCGGTTGCAACAGGATCCGTAACCCACCACTGCTCTGGTCTGTATATAAATTATGTAATCATGGGCATCCTACAATGGCCGTAAGTCTGAAAAATGGTCATAAGTCACTTTTTTCAGTGCCACTGTAAATTTGAACGGTCACTAAGTAAGCAGTTGTAAGTCAAGGACTACCTGTACTTATGGAGAATTATTTTTAAGTCAACATAGGTACCACACCTTAGGAAACATTCGGAATACTTCGACGTTGATATGGAAAATGCCGCTGGTGTCTACTTCGTATTTCAGGTCTGTTCCCAGAGGTGTGTTCTTTTGTGTAGTGAAGAGGAAGGCTGGTGCATTGCAGCATCTGGACAGAGTAGACCTATGTGAAAAAGCAGGAAGGAAGCACGTGAATCGTGGTGGCTCAGTGGTTAGAATGCAGTATTGCAAGCTAACTTTACTTACTGTCAAGAGTTTGATTCTGACCGGCTCAAGATTGACTCAGTCTTCCTTCCTTTCCGAGATCAGTAAAATAAGGACACAGATTGTTGGGGGCAATAAGCTGCTTAGAAAGGGCTGTATCTAAGTCTACATAAGAGCCATGGTGGCGCACTGGGTAGAATGAAGTACTGCAGGCTACCTCTGCTGACTGCCGGCTGCCTGCAATTTGGCAGTTCAAATCTCACCAGGCTCAAGGTTGACTCAGCCTTCCATCCTTCCGAGGTGGGTAAAATGAGGACCCAAAATTGTTGGGGCCAAGAGGCTGACTCTGTAAACCGCTTAGAGAGGGCTGTAAAGCACTGTGAAGCGGTCTATAAGTCTAAGGGCTATAGCTAAGTCATATTGCTAAGTGCTACTTACACAGTAAAACACACTTAAGGGCAGCCAGCTAAGTGTAGCAGGGTTACTGAGACAGACAAGCAGAGGATTCATCTAGAGAAGGACTAGGGTAGATACGATAGCAGTGTTCCAATATTTGAGGGGCCGTCGTGGAGAAGAAGGGGTCAATCTATTCTCCAAAGCACCTGAGGGCAGGACAAGAAGCAATGGATGGAAACCTATTAAATAGAGATCCTTCCTCGAAATATGGAGAAATTCCTGACAATGAGAACAATCAACCAATGGAACAGCTTAGAGTTGTGGGTGCTTATAGTTGTGGGTTTTTAAGTGATTGGACATCCTTTTGTCCAGAATGCTATAGGGCAGTGATGGTGAAGCTTTTTGGCACCGAGTGCCCCGGAATGCATGTGCATGGACGCACCGGCCAGCTGGTCTTTGAGTGTCTGGCACGAACATGCGCCTGGCCAGCTGGTCTTCATGCATGCCAGAGCACCAGAAACCCAAAGACCAGCTGGCCAGTGCACCCATGCCTGTTTTGGAGCTAATTCTGGCCAGTTTGGGGGCCATTTTTCAGGCCGATTTCAGGCTGTTTTGGGGCCATTTCTTGTTTCATTGCCGGAGTGCCTAAAAACAGCCTGAATATGGCCCAGAACACGGCCCCCAAAAAACAGCCTGTTTTGGAGGCATTTTTTGGCTGTTTTCAGGCTGTTTTTCGGCGCTCCAGCAGCCAGCACTCCAGAAACCGGAAGAGCAGTTGGCGACAGTTATGCATGCCCACAGAGAGGGCTCTGCGTGCCACTTTTAGCACCTGTGCCATAGGTTCGCCATCACGGCTATAGGGTCTCCCTGCCTGAGCAGAGGTTTGGACTAGAAGACCTCCAAGATCTCTTCCAATTCATTTATTCTGTATTTCTCCGTTTTGGTCAGATAATCTGTCAACTATACTGAATAACTGTAGGAATGAAGGAAATACCCCAGAAAGCCCAAGGTTCAATCCCCAGATCTCCAAGTCTCCAGGGACAGGAGGCTAAAAGATATGAAGAACAGTTGCTGGAATTGGATGTTTGATGAAAAGAAGGACTTTCTATCTCTGTCTGTCTGTCTGTCTGTTTATTTATTATATATCATCTATCTATCTATCTCTGTCACTATCTGTCATTATCTGTCTCTCTCTATCTCTCTCTCTATCTATCTATCTATCTATCTATCTATCTATCTATCTATTATATATCATATATCTATCTCTGTCACTATCTGTCCCTATCTGTCATTATCTATCTATCTATCTATCTATCTATCTATCTATCTATCTATCTATCTATCTATCTATCTATCATCTATCTATCTATCTATCTATCATCTATCATATATCATTATCTCTGTCAATATCTGTCCCTATCTGTCATTATCTATCATCTATCTATCTATCTATCTATCTATCTATCTATCTATCTATCTATCTATCATCTATCAATCAAATATCATATATCTGTCACTATCTGTCACTATCTGTCATTATCTATCTATCTATCTATCTATCATCTATCTATCTATCTATCTATCTATCTATCTATCTATCTATCTATCTATCTATCATCTATCTATCTATTATATATCATATATCTATCTCTGTCACTATCTGCCACTATCTGTCATTATCTGTCTCTATCTATCTATCTATCATCTATCTATCTATCTATCTATCTATCTATCTATCTATCCATCTACCTACCTACCTACCTACCTACCTACCTACCTACCTACCTATCTATCTATCAATCATCCGATCTATATTTGTATACTTTTAAATATGTTAGTGAAAAGAAGGACCAGGGGAGACATGATAGCAGTGTTCCAATATATCAGAAAGAAAGAGGGAGTCAAACTATTCTCCAAGGCACCTGAGGGTAGATCAAGAAGCAATGGGTGGAAACTAATCAAGGAGAAGCAACTTAGAACTGAGGAGAAATTTTCTGACAGTGAGAACAATTAATCAGTGGAACAGAAGTTGCCTCCACAAGTTGTGAATGCCCCAACACTGGAAGTCTTTAAGAAGATGTTGGATAGCCATTTGTCTGAAATGCTATAGGGCAGTGATGGTTAACCTTTTCAGCACCGAGAGCCAAAACTGGAGCACACATGTGCACACATGCCCCGGAGAGCTGGAACCCGGAAGAAAGCCAGCTGTTTGGTGTGCATGTGCATGACAGAATCCGGAACAGCAACTGGCAATGGCACACGTGCCATAGCTTCGCCATCATGGCTATAGGGTTTCCTGCCTAAGCAGGCGGTTGGAGTAGAAGACCTCAAAGGTCCCTTCCAACTCTTCTATTCTATTCTATTCTATTCTAGTCTATTCTATTCTAGTCTAGTCTAGTCTAGTCTAGTCTAGTCTAGTCTAGTCTAGTCTTCCTTTCCTTTCCATTCCATTCCATATTTTCTATTCTATTCTATTCTTCCTTTCCTTTCCTTTCCATTCCATTCCATATTTTCTATTCTATTCTATTCCATTCCATTCCATCCTAAGTATAAATGTGAAGACTGTCTGAGAACACCAAGAGCAGATGTCTGACGTTAGATAACCCAATTTCCTCCTATTGAGTGTCTCTCAGGACTCCCAGAATTCCAAACCCAGCCTATTTCAATCCCAACACATTTAACCCTGCGATGTTGGAGGAGACACAGCTCAAAGGAACCATTATCTGATCCAGTGGCTTGGTCCTGTGAAAAATAATGGTTTGTTGTACACATCACATTGGCTGGGTCACTATTCCTATATAGCAGAGGTCTTCAAACTCGGCAACTTTAAGACTTGTGGACTTCAACTCCCAGTTGAAGTCCACAAGTGTTGAAGTTGCCAAGTTTGAGGACCCCTGCTATATAGTCTGACTGGTTTTTAATGAAATACAGCCAGGCAGATTTTCTCACAGTAGTAGAAAAGAATTAATATATACTTCTACCTGGACCTGAAAAACAATAAACCTGCAATCAACAATTTTCCATTTTCTCTGTCAAGATATAGTTTGGGTCTAGGGATTAGATCGGGTTTTCTAAAATCTCTTAAGCCCTACTTAGTCCCGTGACCTTACTTGAAGAAGTTGGCTTCCGTGATATTCATCTCCCACTTGCAGATCTGAAGATTCTTCCACCTTTCAAACAATTCCGTCTGCCTCGCTCTAAAATAGGCAGAAAGAAATGGTCACTTTAGAGCTGAATTCCAAGTGTAGATCCCAATTTTAACAACAATGCAACCTTGTACTGGTCAAGGAAGAGTCTCTGTGTATGTCTTCTCTCTCTCTCTCTCTCTCTTTCTCTCTCTCTCTGTCTCTGTCTGTCTCTCTGTCTGTGTGTGTGTCTGTCTGTCTTTGTCTCTCTCTCTGTGTGTGTGTGTCTGTCTCTTTGTCTGTGTGTGTGTATCTGTCTCTTTGTCTCTCTCTCTCTCTCTCTCTCTCTCTGTCTCTGTCTGTCTCTCTCTCTCTGTCTCTCTGTCTGTGTGTGTGTGTGTGTGTGTCTGTCTTTGTCTCTCTCTCTCTCTTTCTCTCTCTGTCTCTCTCTGTCTGTCTGTCTCTCTGTGTGTGTCTGTCTTTGTCTTTGTTTCTGTCTCTGTCTCTGTCTCTCTCTGTCTGTTTCTCTATCTCTGTCTCTATCTGTCTCTGTCTCTGTCTCTCTGTATGTGTGTCTCTCTCTGTGTCTCTCTGTCTGTCTGTCTGTCTGTCTCTCTCTGTGTGTGTGTCTCTGTCTGTCTGTCTGTCTGTCTGTCTGTCTGTCTCTCTCTCTCTCTCTCTCTCTCTCTCTCTCCCAAAGGCAAAGAAAACCACAGGATATGGAATATACACATACATACATACGTGTGTGTGCGCGTGCGTGCGTACATACGTACATACATACATACATACATACATACATACATACATACATACGTTTGTGCGTATCCAATATCCTATGGTTTCCTTTGCTTCTTTTGCCTGTCAACAAAAGAATATTCCCAGAGGAGACTTGGTAAGAGTCAAGCTTTCTGATTGGACAAAGACAATTGATGGCTTGTCCCAAGTCCAACCCTTTTTTGTTTCCCCATCGTTCCTTTGAAAATACCTTTCTGGCAATCTTGTCTTCAAGACCTCACCACCGGCTCCGGAAAAGCTAACAAGCCTGGCAGATGCTAGCTCTCCTCCAAGTTGGAGCTGACTTACACCTGCTGTTGGTTCCACCTCACCGTTACTCACCAACCCTGACAGGAAAACCTTACACATTCTGAGCATCGCTGCAAAGTGCATACTTGAAAACAACCTACTCTGAACAAAAAAACAAAAAAAAGGGCTGGATTTTGCCATGCCCTCAGTTCAGCATTGTCTAGGACAGGGGTGTCCAAACTTGGGAACTTTAAGACTTGTGGACTTCAACTCCCAGAATTCCCCAGCCAGCCATGGCTGGCTGAGGAATTCTGGGAGTTGAAGTCCACAAGTCTTAAAGTTCCCAAGTTTGGACACCCCTGGTCTAGGAGAACAGGAATGAACAGGTCCTACTTACACCGTCAGGACCTTCAACTGCATTATTTCCCGCCTTAGATCCAGACATTTTGTAGAGTTGTAGTCAAAAGAACCATCATAATATTCAAAGTACCTGAGGAAGAACAAATGAGATGCAAAAATAAATGTCAGGTCTCACTGCTTCTAGCATCATCTTCACATAACTGGGTGCACTTTCCCAATATGTTTGTCGACCAGTCTCATCGGTCCCAACCATCTAACTGCGGTTTGTAGAGCATATAGTCTCAAAAAAAGATGTTGAGATTCAGAGTGCAGAAAAGAGCAACAAAGATGATTAGGGGACTGGAGGCTAAAACATATGAAGAACAGTTGCAGGAACGGGATATGTCTAGTTTAATAAAAAGAAGGACCAGTGATGACATGATAGCAGTCTTCCAATATTTGAGGGGTTGTCACAAAAAAAGAGGGGGGTAAAGCTATTCTCCAAAACACCTGAGGGTAGAACAAGAAGCAATGGGTGGAAACTAATCAAGGAGAGAAGCAACCTAGAACTGAGGAGAAATTTCCTGACAGAAAAATTAATCAGTGGAACAATTTGCCTCCAGAAATTCTGTTCCAACACTGGAGGTTTTTAAAGAAGAGATTGGACAAACATTTGTCTGAAAGGGTGTAAGGCAGGGGTGTCCAAACTTGGGAACTTTAAGACTTGTGGACTTCAACTTCCAGAATTCCCCAGCCAGCTGGCTGGGGAATTCTGGAAGTTGAAGTCCACAAGTCTTAAAGTTCCCAAGTTTGGACACCCCTGGTATAAGGTTTCCTGCCTGAGCAGGGGGTTGGACTAGAAGACCTCCAAGGTCCCTTCCAACTCGGTTACTCTGCTATTCTGTTAATGAGGAAATCGACAGGCTAATAAAGAAACAGACCCATCCCCTTCCAAAAAACGCAGCAACTTTGTTCACACAAATTCTTCCCTTGGTTACCAAATTAACCCATTTTCTGAGTTTGCAGAATGACCCAGAACCATAAACTATCCAATGTTTTAATGCTGTAATCCACCCAGAATTTTTTCTATATAAGATGGGTGGCAAATAAACAATCATATGTATGTATCAATGTTCCCTCTAATTTTTTTTCGATGTGAGCAGAAAAGTATAGTGTTTGAGCGGCACATTTTCATGCCTGAGCACCCGAATTTTTTTCACAGATGTCACCTAAGACAACAACGAAATCAGTATGATTTGAAACTCAAAGTTATGTTTCTTCAAGGTACCCGCTTAATTCAAAGTGTTATATAATATCAGTATCACTTAACAACGCTCCTGCTTAGCAACCAAAATGTTGGCTCAGAAACTCTGGCATTTGAAGCACGCAACTCTTAAAGCTGTCAAGTTACAAGACCCTTGCACCCCTAACCCTTTAGGGAAAAAAAACCCCAGGGGTCTTCAAACCTGACAGCTTTAAGATTTGTGGACTTCAACTCCCAGAATTTCTCCTCCAGTCCTGTTGGCTCAGGAACTCTGGCATTTGAAGCATGGAAGTCTTAAAGCTGTCAAGTTACAAGACCCTTCCACCCCTAGAAAAAAAATGCAGAGCTCTTCAAACCTGACAGCTTTAACACTTGTGGACTTCAACTCCCAGAATTCCTCCTCCAGTCATGTTGCAGCGACGTCATCTGCGTGGATCTGCTCCATCTCTGCTTTCTTCATTGTGGGCAGGGCTGCTGCTGAAGTTGCCGACGAGTTGCCAGCAGAATAACTGCTGCTACCTCCTCCTCCTCCAACAGCACCACCAGATTTGCTCCTGAGCTCAGCGCTGGGTAACCCGTGCCCGCTCCTCCTCCTCCGTGCTTTTGAAGAACCATGAGGCTTTTTTTCCCCCTGCTCCCTCCCCGCCTTCCTACTGTCTCCCGCAGCACGGGAGAGGAGGAGGAGGGGGCAGGCAGGGGTAACCCAGCGCTGACTGAGCTCAGCTGCTCCGAGCAGAGGGGAGGCGCCGCTGCCACGCGCGGAGATGCCGGCTGGGGCTTTGCCGGCTTCATCTCAGCCGCAGCGCCGGGCGGCAAATCCGGCAGTGCTGCCTGTTAAGAGGAGGAGGAGGAGGTGGTGGCAGCAGTTCTTCCGGTGGCGGTGGGGGCTTTGGGGCTTCACAACTAGCCTCAGTCGCCCCGTGCTCCTCAAAGCAAGTCTGGGGAAGTCCTTTGCAGGCGGCCCGTTCTAGCTGCCTGCAAAGGACCTCCCCAGCTTCCAAAGCCTGTGGCAATAGAAATCACTGCGCGGCAGTTGAAAACTGCTGCGCGGTGTTTTCTTGCCACCTGCGCGCTAGCGCAGCCGCGCACCTTAGAGGGAACGTATGTATGTATGTATGTATGTATGTATGTATGTATGTATGTATATGTATATGTATATCTACAAAAATCTACGAAAACAAATATGTATATGTATATGTATATGTATATATATTTGTGTTACAACCCCTGGTATGCCCAAATATGGGAGGGAGCTCACTACTCCCCCTTTCTGTCCTTCGGCTCATTACAGAGGACCATCCAGGCAGAAAACCATATTTTTATTTTTAATGTTGCCTTTTTATATTTGTGTTGTATTTGTGCTGATAAATAAATAAAGGGAGACTAGTATGGATCCATTTCAAGCTATTTAGCTGTCATTAGCTAGCCATACCCTTACTGTGTAACACAGCCCAGGTTCAAATCCCAGTAAGGGTATGGCTAGCTGATGAGAGCTAAATAGTTTGAAATGGATCCAAGCTATTTCAACAAAACTTGGTACACAGATGAGTTACTCTCTGGAAACAAATACTGTGGGGGTAAGAAAACACCCTTCTGGGGTGGTGGTGGTGGGGGGTGTTGTTCTGTTAGGATACAGCCTGTTGTGCCTTAAAACAGCTTCTACTGTACTGCCTTAAAATGACTTCTACTGTATAGAGCAGTGGAGTTGCCATGGTAACAGCTTCACAGTACTCCACAAGGGGACCCCCTCTGGTAAGGGGGGAAATCCAACATTAGAAATTACGTTTGATCCGGACATTTCCCCCCTATAAATAAATACCTGGACAACGCCAAGTTTTTGGCTAGTAAATGAATAAGTATGGGCTGGATCTGAAGCAAGCAAGAATCCTATCCAGGTTCAGCCTGATGTGGAAAGCCAACTTTGAGGTCTTTGTGCATTGTATGAACAAAACTGATGCTTTTAGTCATCTCAAAGACCTGAAACAAATAATTAGTCTACAAGTAGTCCTCCTCAACATATGACCACAATTGAGCCAACTTGTTTTGTTTGTAAGCAAGGCAGTTGTTAAGTGGGCTTGCCTCATTTTACGACCATTCTCGCCACAGTTCTTCAGTTAAACAGTGCAGTTTTAAGTTAGTAACACAGTTGTTAAGTGAATCTGGCTTCCTCAGTGACGCTGCTCGTCAGAAGTTTGCAAAAAGGTGATCACATGACCCCAGGACTCTGCAACCATCTGAATTTTGATCATATAACCAGAGGGATGCTGCAATGGTCATAAGTATGAAAAATGGTCATAAGTTACTTTTCCAATGCTGTTGTAACTTCAAACGGTCACTAAACAAATGGTTGTAAGTCAAGAACTATCTGTGTTTGCTCCCAGAGAGACTGGGGAAATCTTGATTTGAAGAATCTGGTTTTGTATATTTTGAATATTTTTCCTTGTCAGTGCAATCATGTACAACTCTTAACATTCAATTAATTCAATGCAATTAAAATTAAATCAAATATTTAATTTTCCACATTAGTCTGCGGTTCTTTGAAACTGACAGAAATCTGAACAGCCCAGCAGTGTTTTACAAAATGAATATTGGACCATATATTTTAAGAAAAGCGACTGGCACAAGGGAAATAATAACTCAGAGCCCCAGACAGTGATGGATAAGTAAACTGAATTTTGCTTCCTGTGCATGTGTGGGCATTCCTGCCAGCATTCCTGCCGGTTCAGCGCGCAAATTGTTTTGCTCCATGCGCATGCACATTTGCACCTAAAAAGGGCTGCACATGCGCACAACGTTAGAAAAGGAAAAAATACATTTTTGCAATGAAGATAGTTCTGCGGATGCACAGAACAGAAAATCAAGATGGCGGCACCGAGGATAGAACCGGTTTGGGTGTGTGTCCAGCCGAGTTACTATCTACTCGGCCGATGAAGGGATAGAGGTAAGGCTACGTAAAGACATGTGCAGTAAAATGCCATGATCTCAGTAGCACCTCAGATACCTATGAGCTCACCTAATTAGCAGGACCAGATGTGGGAAGAGAGAAAAGTTTACGTACAGACATGTGCATTAGACGGCCATGATCTCAGTGACCAATGACCTCAACTGTTTATGAGAACCAGGTAGGACCAGGGAGATAAGTGAAGCCTCTACTCTGGCTGGGATGGACTTAAAGATTGACAATAGCATTAATTCAACATATGCTAGAAGTCATAATGTTCCAAGGGAGGTGCATGTTAAATTCCTCAGGAGGACCACAAGGGATGAGGTGCTTGGGACCCAAAGGGAGAGACCACTGAAATATAAAGATGAAGAAATTACCATTCTTAAGCAGATTCCGAAAAAGATAAGAGAGAGGAGGAGGAAGTATTCCTCCTTATCAAAGAAATTATACAATAAAGGAATTTGGTTTAGATGGTTATTGCCAGAGGGAATGTTGATCTTCTGGGAGGGAAATAGTATTAGAATTAATACAGTGCAGGAGGCTGAAGCCTTCATTAAAAAGCATTTCCCCCTCCTAGAGGATGAACATAGCGAAGGTAGTGAAAAGGATAGCAAGGTGCAAGACAAGAAGGAAGGGGGGGCTGTGGCTCCCTCGGGGGACAGGGAGGAAGGAGCAATATCGAAAAGGCTCAGGTCACAAAAATAAAAGTATTTGAAATAATAGTAATTGTTGATATTCTAGAAAGTGACAAAAGAAAAATGATTGAACACATGGTTGACAATATAGAATAAGACTCTGTTTTCTGCTTATCCTTTATATTTTGTTTTTAAAATTGTAAAAAAACTGTGAGATTTGGATTTCCATCACTAGTGTGGGAGCTGCCAAAATTTTCTATGTATCCCCTTACCTTTTCCCATAAATGTTTAAAAACCAATAAAAAAAAATTAAAAAAAAGATTGACAAGAGTAATAAGAGAGAATGTACCAATAAGATGCTGTTGCTACCCCTGCTTTGCTTTGCTTGTTAAAACTGTATAAAAGCCAAATAAACTCTGCGTAAGGCAGACAGACATTTTGGACTCCACTGCTTGATGGATTTCTCTTTTTTCTTCGTGAAGCTTATTAAATACACAAAACTGTAGAAGTGCTAATGAATGGATGGTGCCCACCAAACCAAAATATACACATCAAATTCATCTATGCATTGGATAAAGATTGACAAGTTGTATAAGGGCCAGTAACAATAGAAGAGGTACACTGTGGTACAGTTCTGATGTATAGTTAAAAGAATGCCTGAAATGTATGTCATTAACAAAGCAATTCCAGAAAACTCAACCGGATACCCTGAAGTCAGCTCTCTCAGAAAAGTAAGACAATCTCGAAACTTTTACCACTATTTAGCACATGGGCAAATGTAAACAGGATCTGACCCAGGTACCCATGTTCCACACATTTTTAAATATTCATCTATATCAGAAAAAATAATAATTCAGAATATACCCCTATACAAATGCACATTTTTTTATAAAAGTTTTTTTTTAAATTTTCAAAACAAGCACAACACATCCTTCTTTGCATACTGTAGAAAGTGTATCAGTTGGTTACAAAAAGGCTTTCGTGCATCTCTTCCACAGTCAACAAACATAATTCATATTAACTCAAGTATTTTAACTCAGATATTTATACATGAAATTTAGTGACAATAGATATAGTTAAATAAATAATTGATAATGATAATATTGTATACAATGTGTAGTGTTATGATAAGTAATAACTGGATATGAATATTGAATGGTACCCATGAAAGGAAGATTATATGTAAAGGCTAATAAAAAAAGAATTAAGTTAGATTCAGTTAAGTCTTGATTATTAGGGGGGAAATGATATGATACAGGATATAGTCAAATAAAGGAGGGATAATGATAACAACGTATATATATATATGTATGAGTACAACATAAGGAAATGGGATGTAAGTTGTAAACACTGATTTGGAAAGAAGGATTAGAAAACTTTGTTATTAAATATTATGGATGTTTAGCTAGAATAGGACATAAGGATTTAGTGTTATTGGAGGATTTTAGAAATAGTAAATGAAATGCCAGTATGTGGTTATGTATTAAATCTTGGTATATTTTATGATGAAGGATGTTTAAACAATTATAGTCAAATGAAAATGGAGGTATGATGATGGTAACATGTATAAATATCTGAGTTAAAACAAATGCACTTATTTGTTTATGAATATGCAAACCTGGTTTGCAAAAACCTGGAATCCCGCTATAAGTGGTTTTTGACTTACAACCATTCGTTTAGTGACCAAAGTTACAATCGCACTGTAAAAAGTGACTTATGACCCTTTTTCCCATGACAAGCAAAGTTAAGGAGGAAGCCAGATTCACTTAACAAACGTGTTGCTAACATAGCAACTGCATGAGTCACTTAACAGCTTTGGCAAGAAAGGTTGTAAAATGGGGCAAAACTCACTGAGCAAATGTCTCGCTTAGTTAGCAATGGAAATTCTGGGCTCAGTTGTGGTGGTAAGTCAAGGACTACCTGGATTCCACTTTCTACAGGTGTAGAGGACTTTGAAGGATTAAGGTTGGATCCCTCTTGTCTCTATATCAGGAGTGTCCAATCTTGGCGACTTTACGATTTGTGGAACTTCAACTCCCAGAATTCCCCAGCCAGCTATGGGGAATTCTGGGAGTTGAAGTCCACAATTCTTAAAGTGGCCAAGGTTGAACACCTCAGGTCTACATGGAAAGAACGTGCCACATGAACAAGTTATGATGTCTTCCCGCATCCTCTCAAGGGTCTGTTGCAGGACTGGCACCCTTCTAGGGCTGTGCCCCAATTTCTGTACCTGCTGCCTGTGCCAGCTCCACTCCTCAGAGCTCCGCCATCCATGAAATTGGAGCTGTTAGTCCAGTTCGCCCGCTCCTCATCACTCTGCCAGCTAAACTGCGGCTCACTAGCAAAGAAACAAGGCAGTTGGTATCTCACATCATTATCTCCATCCTTCTTAGCATTGGCTAGATACAGGTAGTCCTCAACTTACAACAGTTGATTTACTGACTGTTCAAAGTGACAACAGCACTGAAAAAAGTGACTTATGACCATTTTTCACACTTATGGCCTTTGCAGCATCCCCATGGTCACCTGATCAAAATTAAGATGCTTGGCAACTAGCTCTATCATATCTCCATTTACCATCATCTTTGCCTTTTGTTTGTAATATATTGTCTTAATCATGTTAATAAATCTCCCACCGACATCCATAGGTTTTAGTTATAATAGCATAAAGTGCCAATTTACATTATCAAATGCTTTCTGCGCATCTAAGAAAAACAATGTCATTTGTCTTCCAGGATGTGCTTCATAATACTCCAATTGTTCTCATATTGACAAGCAAAGTCAATGGAGAAGCCTGATTCACTGTGTTACTAACTTACCCATGGCAGCGATTCATTAAACAACTATGGTCATAAAATGGAGCAAAACTCACTTAACTTTCTCGCTTAGCAACAAAAAAAATTGTGTTCCACTGTTGTCATAAGTTGAGGACTACCTGTAGTCAACACAAAATATTTCCCAAGACAGGGGAAAACTCAATCCTGCTCGGATGGTTGGTGGACTTCACTCAACCATATTCAATCAACATTAATCAGGGGAATATATAAAGGGCAGGACTTTCCCCCATTTCTAGTGCATTTAGAATAACTGGGTGACAAATTGTTAAAAGACAGTGATGGCATGGCCACAGCTCACTGTCACTCATGGATATTATGGTCTGGATTTGAAAATCAAGAGAGTAAAGGCATAATCTCACCTGAGTCAGGTGGGCTGCCACTAGCCAATCAGTTGTCTGTCTCTGTCTCTGTCTCTCTCTCTCCCGTTTCCCTGAAAATAAGACCTCCCTGGATAATAAGCCCAATCGGGCTTTTGAACACATGCACTAAAATAAGCCCTCCCCTGAAAATTAGCCCTCCCTGAAAATATTGCAACAGAGCAGCAGCCATGAGGTGACCACTCTCGCCACCTCCTGCACCTCAAAAATAATAAGACCTCTCCGAAATAAGGCTAAGCGCTTATTTCAGGGGTCAAAAGAAAATAAGACCCTGTCTTATTTTCAGGGAAACATGGTATCTAACTATCTGTGTGTGCTGCAGCTGCCAAAAAAGCCAACACAGTTCCAGGCTGCATCAACAGAGGGATAGAATCAAGATCACGTGAAGTGTTAATACCACTTTATAATGCCTTGGTAAGGCCACACTTGGAATACTGCATTCAGTTCTGGTCGCCACGATGTAAAAAAGATGTGGAGACTCTAGAAAGAGTGCAGAGAAGAGCAACAAAGAGGATTAGGGGACTGGAGGCTGAAACATATGAAGAACGGTTGCAGGAACTGAGTATGTCTAGCTTAAGAGAAAGAAGGACTAGGGGAGACATGATAGCAGTGTTCCAATATCTCAGGGGTTGCCACAAAGAAGAGGGAGTCAAACTATTCTCCAAGGCACCTGAGGGTAGAACAAGAAGCAATGGGTGGAAGCTAATCAAGGAGAGAAGCAACTTAGAAGTGAGGAGAAACTTCCTGACAGTTAGAACAATTAATCAGTGGAACAGAAGTTGCCTCCAGAAGTTGTGAATGCCCCAACACTGGAAGTCTTTAAGAAGATGTTGGATAGCCATCTGTCTGAAACGGTATAGGGTTTCCTGCCTAGGCAGGGGGTTGGACTAGAAGACCTCCAAGGTCCCTTCCAACTCTACTATTGTATTATTGTATTATTGTATCTATCTAATCTCTTTCTATCTACTTACCTACCTCTCTATCCCTCCATTTGTCTCTCTTCTATCTATCTATCTATCTATCTATCTATCTATCTATCATCTATCTATCTAATCTCTCTATTTCTATCTACTTACCTATATATCACCATTTCTCTCTCTTCTATATCTATCTATCTATCTATCTATCTATCTATCTATCTATCTATCTATCTATCTATCTAATCTCCCTCTTTCTATCTACTTACCTACCTATCTCTCTCCTATCTCTGTCCTATCTCTCTCCTACCCACCTACCTACCTATCTACCTCTATCTATCTATCATCTATCTATCTATCTATCTATCTATCTATCTATCTATCTATCTATCTATCATCTACAGTATCTATCTATCTATCTATCTATCTATCTATCTATCTATCATCTATCTATCTATCTATCTATCTATCTATCTATCTAATCTATCTATCTATCTGTATCTCTAGAACATGGATACAAGCAATAGGGATATATGAGAAAATCACATAATAATATAATACATATAACATGGAGATGTATTGTCATCTTTGTAAAGTATAAACCAATCAGTGCATAGTTTTCTTCTGAGTTTTGCAAAATGTTATCCTAGAGGCGCTCATTTTATGCCAACCTGGAAGGAAGTCATCATCTTTTCTTAGGCGCAAATGATGCTTCTCACCCATAGGACATCAGGGCGGCAGAAGCCAACGGCATTTGTTCTTGGCAACGCAACAGTGCTGCAAAACTGCATCTGTGCCCTCTAGTTCTGCCAGCCCTTTCCCTTGGGGTGGCTGTCAACTCTTTTCCACTAGCAATTAGAAGCAGTTTGTGCATAAAACAGGGATGTTTCGTTTCGGGCTCAGAACAAACAGCCCACCTGAAACTTTCTACCCAAAGATTTCAGGGTGCAGATTGTTCTATCTCAAATACAGATAGTCCTCGACTTATAACAGGTCGTTAAGTGATCGTTTGAATAATAATAATAATAAATATTTATTTCTTAGCCGCACCCTCTCCCGAAGGACTCGGGGCGGCGTACAACAAAACATAGGAAATAAATATATCGACATACATATAACAAAACATATACCAAGACATATACACGACATATACAAGGAGGAGGTGAAGTGATAGATAAAAACAAGTAAAAACACAATGTTTAAAAACCCCTAAATAAATTGAATGCAATTAAAATAAAATAAAATGAAGTTAGAATGGCTCTGAAAAAAAGTGACTCGTGACCGTTTTTCACATTTAGTTAGCCATGGTGGCGCAGTGGTTAGAGTGCAGTACTGCCGGCGACTTCTGCTGACTGCCGGCTGCTTGCAATTTGGCAGTTCGAATCTCACCAGGCTCAAGGTTGACACAGCCTTCCATCCTTCCGAGGTGGGTAAAATGAGGACCCAAAATTGTTGAGAGCAAGAGGCTGACTCTGCAAACTGCTTAGAGAGGGCTGTAAAAGCACTGTGAAGCGGTATAGAAGCACATGTATTATGACCGTTGCAACGTCCCCATGGTCATGTGATCGAAATTAAGATACGCTTGACACCTGACTCATATTTATGATGGTTGCAGTGTCCTGGGGTCATGTGATCCCCTTTTGAGACTGTCTGACGAGCAAAATCAATGGGGAAGCCAGATTCACTTAACAACCGTGTTACCTATTTAACAACGGCAGCAATTCACTTCCACTGTGGCACAAAAGCTTGTAAAATGGGGCAAAACTCACTTAACAAATGTCTCGTTTAGCAACAGGAATATTGAGCTCAGCTGCGGTCATAATTTGAGGATTACCTATATTTTCTTTTACCCCAAAATCAAAACTTAAAGGAGATGCAAGTTCATTGCAGTCCGTCTCAAGGCTGGTGCAAAATGTATAGGTAGTCCTTGCTTAACAACTAGTTGCTTGGGGATTGTTCAAAGTTACGACGGACCTCCCCCGAGCTACTTATGACCCAATTTCAAAATTTCAATGACTGCACACATGACCTGCAGGCTTGGCAACCGATGCATGCTTATGGCTGCTTATTGTGTCCCACAATCATGCAATCACAATTTTTGGCCAGTTTCTGACATTTATTTCCAATTTTCAGCAAAAAAACATCCATGGATTTTTTAAAAAACGAGTTCGCTTAATGACTGCAGTATTCGCTTAACAACTGAATCATTCGCTTAATGACCATGGTGTATGCTTAATGGCCACCCGAATAAAGGTTGTGAAATCACATGATGATCTTTCAGTAACTGCCACAATTTATGACCATAATTCTGGGCTCAGATATAGTTGTTAGTTGAGGACTGCATCAGTGGTACTGCATGAATATCAGTCCATTTCAAGCCCATGGTTTTCAATGATTGGAGCATTTTAAGTGCTGCCACTCAAAAGAAGTTTTATTTCTTACACAACCATGTTTTTAGCCTGTAGCGTTTCCTATGAGCCTATATGTTCTGTCCCGTGATTCCAATGAATATGCAGACACCGGCTTGGCTGTCTGCCACGACTAATTACATAGATAAAGCCACCCCTTGGCTAGGAGCCTAGAAAGCCATCTTCAAGAAACCAAGATTAAACTTACGGAATGCTTTCTCAACGGCTAGTAAAATGGACTGTTGTTTCCTGCAAAGATTCCCCTCCCGTCGCTCCACCTATAAACTCTTTGGGAGGGGCCACAACCTTAACCAGCTGTCCTTACTTCCTTCTATGACATCTTCTCCACAGCTGTTCCTTTCTCCTATCAATTCTACGCATACGCACATCAGGGACAACCTCCCTCTGTTCCTCCTCACTGCTCCCTGACTCAGATGCCAACAGGTGGCCAACAGGCCTCTCTAGTTCCTGCTCTGACTCCAAACACCCTCCAGAGTCTTCCTCATCCTCCAGAGCAGTCCCATAATGGTCTGAGCTGTCAGAGTCCACCAACAGCTCAGCCGGCCGCTGCTGGGTCACAACACTATATAAAAGCAGTTGCAAATCGTCAAATGGAGGTGGAGTAGAAATACAGCCGTCTCATAAAAATGCATGACTGCAAACATCATTCACCCAGTATCCATCCTTCTTTTTTTTTTGCTCAAAAATTAACAAAGCAAGGAAGAACTGCATATAAAAATAGATAGATAGATAGATAGATAGATAGATAGATAGAAAGAAAGAAAAAAGAAAGAAAGAAAGAAAGAAAGAAAGAAAGAAAGAAAGATAGAAAGAAAGAAAGAAAGAAAGAAAGAAAGAAGCTGGTCTGAGTTAGAAGACATGGTAGGTTTAAACTCTTACTTAATATTTTAGTTTTACCCTTGAAAACGTTACCCAAATGTTTCTGCAGGTTCCTTCTTACCTATATTTAATGGGTCCACATAGGTAGTGTGGGAAGCCACCCCCCCCTGCTGGAAGAATGAAATGTTTGGAGGAATATTGAAAAGGCAGGATAAAATATTTCCCCCTAAAATAGAAATAAAAAATCTTAAGGGAGACAGAAACTCAGAAGCCCAGTTCCCTGCCCCCAGCAGATATTTTGTGCCCATTAAGAAAGACTGGGCCAACCTATCCACAAAACAAAAGACTTTCAGCTCCAGGATGATGGGATTATCCTTCAGGACATAATAGGATTAACCCACTGCCATTTAGCAGAAGACAGAGAGTTCACTACATTGCACAATCTCCTTAAGGGTATTTCAGTCATTGCATCACCCCCAGCAAACTTAGACCAAACTTAGTTCAAACACCTATGATTTGTACTTTGCCCATAGAGCCAGTTATGACCCCTAGATAATCCCTACATGGCCCCATGGGAGTTTGACAACAGCCAATAGAATACATGCTCTTGTACAGGAACAGGAAGCTCAAGTGCAAAGCCCAAGAGAAGGTATAAAAACCTCCCCCTCTCAACTCCATGTGGTCAGTTGGACCAGAACCATCCATGTGGGTTTGCTCCATCATTAAACCCTCTTTCCAATCAGCCTCCAGCCTCCATTTTGTCTCCAGTCCCTTTCTCCCGGCTTGGAACTGAACCAGATGGATATTTCTTCCAACAATAGTCCTCAACTTATGACTGCAATTGAGCATGAAATTGGGCATGTAAGCTGTGCTGGTTGTTAAGTGGGTCATTATGTGATTTGAGGACCTTCTTTTTTTGCAGAGGTCATGAAGCCAGCGGTGCTCATACACAAAAGCAGTGGTCATTAAACGGCTCTCACAGATATTTAGCTGCACTGATTCTATTATTTAAGGTCTCAATCCAAATGAGATATTCTCCAAATAGTGTAACTCTTTCTTCGCTCAAAATTTTGATTTTTGGCTTCTTCATTTTGGCTTTAACAAAGATACGTAATCTGGTCATTGTTTCAGAAGAGATCCCATCCAGCTCTATTCTGATGGAGCAACTGATCGATATATCACTGTATCTGTTTATTTGAAGAATGGTCGAAGGAGCTGAGCACTATGGCTGCACTGGGTTGTCATATAATTTGTTTGGTTTTGTTTTAGCATGTTTTATGAACCTGGTCTAAACCAAATTAAAAAGATTCATTGTGCAGCTGAATATATGAGATAGCTAGATAGCTAGGCAAGCAAGCAGGCAGACAATTGATAGACGGGTAGATGGATGGATGGATGGATGGATGGATGGATGGATGGATGGATGGATAATTGATAGATGAATGGATAGATGGATGATGAATGAGTAGATAGTTGATAGATGGATGGGTTATAGATGATGGGTGGATGGATAATAGATGGATGGATGGATGGATAGAGACAGACAGACAGACAGACAGACAGACAGACAGACAGACAGACAGACACAGACAAATTTCAAGCTCTCCTTTAGCCATGCAAGTTCTGTGAGTGTTTCTGAGATAATCCCTCCCTCCCTCTCCAGCCTCATATTTTATGGTGTAGTGGTGAGGGTTCTGGACTCAGAGCAGGAGGGACGAAGTTGGGGGGCGTGGCCAGGGTGCGGTGTGGCCAGCTTGACGTCATTTGTGCTGACCAATTAACAGGCGCCCTGACAGGGATTTTTAACCTCTCCCTGCAACAGGCTAGAGTCCCATCATGCTTGAAAGCAGCCACAATTACCCCAGTTCCGAAGAAAGCAGCCATAAAAAGCTTGAATGACTATAGACCCATTGCACTGACGTCTATAGTGATGAAGTGCTTTGAGAGACTGGTCCTACAGCACCTCATGTCCTGTCTTACACGAAATTTTGATCAACACCAGTTTGCTTATAGAAGCAACAGGTCTACAGCGGATGCCATCACCACTGCTCTACATATTGCCCTGAGCCACCTTGAGAAATCTGGGAATTGTGTCAGAATGCTTTTTATAGACTATAGCTCGGCCTTCAACACCATCTCACCAGGCATTCTCATTGAAAAGTTGACTGACCTGAATTTCCCTCCCCTCATTTGTGAATGGATTAAAGCCTTCCTGACAGATCGTCCACAAACAGTAAGGGTTGGGTCCTTTACATCTTCCACGCTGAAGCTCAGCACAGGCTCCCCTCAGGGCTGTCTGCTCAGCCCATACCTGTAATCGCTGTATACATATGACTACATATTCTCTGATCCATCCAACATCATAATAAAGTTTGCAGACGACACATAACTGGAGGGGACGAATCAGCATACAGGGAAGAAGTCCAGAAGGTATCCGCATGGTGCTCAAGAAACAACTTACATCTAAATACTAGTAAGACAAAGGAGATGGTGCTAGATTTCCGGAAGCACCGAGAGGAACCTGCCCCACTGTATATCGAAGGGGGCTGTGTGGAGAGCGTTTCCTCTTTTAAATTCTTGGGACTGCTTACTAGTCAAGATCTCACCTGGAAAAACAACACGTCTCTGGTGATTGGAAAGGCCCAACAGAGACTTCATTTCCTTAGAGTCCTGTGAAAAAATCAGGTGGAACAACGGCTGATGACCTCTTTCTATCGCTCCACCATAGAAAGTGTCCTCACACATTGCGTTACAGTATGGTATGCTGGTTTAACAGCTGCGGACAGGAAGGCCCTACATACAGTGATCAATTCGACACAAGAAACCATTGGTTGCCCTCTGACACCACTGGATGACATCGCCAGGTCTCGCTGTTTCAGCAGAATAAGGAAGATACTCAGAGATGATTCACACCCTGGTCAGTGTCTCTTCGCGCTTCTATCATCAGGCAGAAGACATCGAAGTATAGCCAGCCGAACAAAGAGGATTAAAGATAGTTTCTATCCTTGGGCTGTCAGACTTTTAAATACAACCACAATCATTCCATGCGCACGCTAGTTTTTTTTTCTTTTTCTTTCTTTTTTTGTTTCTGCAATAATTTTGCACCAGTGAGGTTAAAACCAATTTTGTTGTATTTAAGTACAATGACAAGATTATACTTATATTTGTTGAGGCTCAATTTTAGACCGTGACGGCCTTCTGCAGCCCTCAGCCAGCGAAAACGGAACGTGCAGCTCCACCCCACCCCGCCAAGCTCCATTTTCGCTGGTAGAGGACTGCAGGAGGCCGTCGCAGCTGAAAATGGAGCCTGGGTGGGCCTTGGGCAGATTCCCTGAGCTCCGTTTTTCCTGGCAGAGGCACCACAGGCTGGTCCTTTGCTGTTTCCAGAGCAGCCCCCGTGGGCCAGATCTATGCACCCTGTGGGCCGGATTCGGCCCCCGGGCCTTGAGTTTGACACCCCCTGCTATATACCTTACCTTCTGCTCCTGAACAAAAGCAACATACCAAGCGAACCTATAGATAAATAAGGCGGCCATTTTTAGGACGCTAAATTAGATAGCCAGCAGCTGAGAGGAAAGTGACTGCCAACATTGAAACTTAATTCGAAGTAAAATAAAGCAAACTTAAGATGGAGTTGATGGAATCAAAGCAAGAAATTTAGAATCGATACGATGTTGAAGGTGTCACAAATCTTTTATGAACTACTAAAGCTGAATATTTTTTTAAAGTGATAAAAACCCGCCTTCTTTTCCTCTCCGGCTTTAAAAGTAAGATGAAAAAAGGGATACTTTTTTCCAGTTCAGTTTTACTGAAAGATTATCTTCTACCTGAACGGTCCTCCCTCCAACCTTTTTTTATAGCCAGCTTTTTTCACATTTCCTAAGCATTTGCATACGCGACATCTGCCTTTTGACATGGGACCCTTTCACGGGAATAGCCAATGTTTTGACAGAAGCTGGCAGAAGACTTGAAGTTATTTTTAGGACGTTTTCTTCTCATTGTGTCTGTGTTTGCATTTGCTCGTTCCTCAGTAAGAAATCTTGGAAGAGTTGAGGGGTCATTTTCCCCTGAAAAAAAGACCAATCACGGAGGTGGAAATGATCATATTAATACAATACAATACAATAGCAGAGTTGGAAGGGACCTTGGAGGTCTTCTAATCCAACCCCCTGCCTAGGCTGGAAACCCTATACCATTTCAGACAGATGGCTATCCAACATCTTCTTAAAGACTTCCAGTGTTGGGGCATTCACAACTTCTGGAGGCAAGCTGTTCCATTGATTAATTGTTCTCACTGTCAAGAAGTTTCTCCTCAGTTCTAAGTTGCTTCTCTCCTTGATTAGTTTCCACCCTTTGCTTCTTGTTCTACCCTCAGGTGCCTTGGAAAATAGTTTGACTCCCTCTTCTTTGTGGCAACCCCTGTTATCAGTGGTGGATTCCTACCGGTTCGGACTGGTTCGTCCGAACCAGTAGTAACTTGGCGGCCTAGGTCACTGGAACCGGCAGTGACATAGGCTGCCACGCCCCTGAACTGGCTCTCCTGGTGGCGCCTTTTTTTTTCTTCTGCGCATGCACAGAGCAATTTTAGTACTGCACATGCACACACTGCGCGCATCACGTGCCCGTGTGCAGCCCTGAGCGATCCGTCAGTAGTCTCTGCCGGAAACCACCCCGAGCGGTTTATGTACCAGGCAGAGGTGGGTTGCTCCCGGTTCAGCCCAGATCGGGCGAACTGGTAGTGGCGGTGGCGGGAGGCTCCGCCCACCTGCTCGGACGCTTCTGCACATGTGCAGAAGCGTCACGCGTGCAAGCAAACCTGGAATAAAAAATATAGAAACCCACAATTGGTACCAGGTGAAGAAAACAGATGGAAAATTTGTGCTTGTAACTCTCAGCCTAGGCCTCTGCAAGGGATATTATGCGCACCACGACCTCGTGTTATAAATAATGGGAATTGTGATGCTTGGATCATTTGGTTGATGCTGCCATAACATGACTTTGTCATGGCTTAGAACAGTGGTTCTCAACCTGTGAGTCGGGACCCCTTTGGGGGGTCGAACGATCTTTTCACAGGGGTCGCCTAAGACCATCGGAAAACACATATTTTCGATGGTCTTAGGAACCGAGACACCAATTTTATGGTTGCGGGTCACCACAACATGAGGAACTGTATTAAAGGGTCGCGGCATTGGGAAGGTTGAGAACCACTGGCTTAGAAGAACAAAGAATAACAAAGTTGGGAGCAGGGTGGATTTGATTTAAATCAAGTCGACTTAAATCTAGGCTGCATCAACAGAGGGATAGAATCAAGATCACGTGAAGTGTTAATACCACTTTATAATGCCTTGGTGAGGCCACACTTGGAATACTGCATTCAGTTCTGGTCGCCACGATGTAAAAAAGATGTGGAGACTCTAGAAAGAGTGCAGAGAAGAGCAACAAAGATGATTAGGGGACTGGAGACTAAAACATGTGAAGAACGGTTGCAGGAACTGGGTATGGTTAGCTTAAGAGAAAGAAGGACTAGGGGAGACATGATAGCAGTGTTCCAATATCTCAGGGGCTGCCACAAAGAAGAGGGAGTCAAACTATTCTCCAAAGCACCTGAGGGTAGAACAAGAAGCAATGGGTGGAAACTAATCAAGGAGAGAAGCAACTTAGAACTGAGGAGAAATTTCCTGACAGTGAGAACAATTAATCAGTGGAACAGCTTGCCTCCAGAAGTTGTGAATGCCCCAACACTGGAAGTCTTTAAGAAGATGTTGGATAGCTATTTGTCTGAAACGGTATAGGGTTTCCTGCCTAGGCAGGGGGTTGGACTAGAAGACCTCCAAGGTCCCTTCCAACTCTACTATTGTATTGTATTGTATAATTGAAATCCCTAGTAAAAAGGCTTGATTTAAATCAACTCGATTCAAATCATAATTTTTAAAGAGCAACTGTCATTTCCGTCCCGCACCGGCTTCTCCTCTGGCCCTCTGTTGACTCAACAATAGTCCCAATGTTGAAGAACACGCAGCCTCATGCTACATGACTAAGTTCCATTTCATGCTGAATAAACTAGATTATTAATGTATCTTAAATAGAAAACTATCTTTAGATAGATTTGTGCTACAAAAGCATTTTATTAAAATACATTTGAGAAACATCAAAAAAAAAATCCGATTTAAAATTTAAAAATCTGATTCTTTTTTTAAAAAATCATGGATTTTTATCCACGCTGATTTATGGGCCATTTGCAGAATTCTCCCGTTATGTGACTGTGATTTTGGGTGAGTTTGGTTTTTTTTTGCCAGTTTCCAGTATTGACTTCCAGTTTCTGGCAAAAAATGCCCATTGTGGAAAACATGTTTGCTTAATAGTCATGGTGTTTGCGTCACAACTGCTGCAAATAAAGGTCATAAAATTGATCACAGTGATGTGGTGACCCACTTAATGACCAACCTGACTTATGACTGTAATGCCAGGCTCAGTTTTGGTGATTTCCCCCCTTTTCTTCAGCTAATGCTAAGAAAAAGTATTGGTCTATAGCAGTGTTTCTCAACCTTGGCAACTTTAAGTCCTGTGGACTTCAACTTCCAGAATCCCCCAGCCAGCACAGCTGGCTGGGGAATTCTGGGAGTTGAAGTCCACAGGACTTAAAGTCATCAAGGTTGAGAAACACTGGTCTATAGGGATTCTCAGTCCTCCAGGTCACAGTTGTTCCAAAGGTGCTTTTTTAAAAAGCAATTAGAGCTTTGTTTTTTTCCCTGAAGACGTCTTGCTTTTCATCTAAGAAGCTTCTTCAGTTCTGAACTGAACTGAAGAACTGAAGAAGCTTCTTGGATCAGAAGCAAATTTTCAAAGGGAATAAAGCCAAAAAATGCCAAAAAATCCAACACAGTTCTAGGCTGCATCAACATAGGGGTAGAATCAAGATCACGTGAAGTGTTAATACCACTTTATAATGCCTTGGTAAGGCCACACTTGGAATACTGCATTCAGTTCTGGTCGCCACGATGTAAAAAAGATGTGGAAACTCTAGAAAGAGTGCAGAGAAGAGCAACGAAGAGGATTAGGGGACTGGAGGCTGAAACATATGAAGAACGGTTGCAAGAACTGGGTATGTCTAGTTGAATGAAAAGAAGGACTAGGGGAGACATGATAGCAGTCTTTCAATATCTCAGGGGTTGCCACAAAGAAGAGGGAGTCAAACTATTCTCCAAGGCACCTGAGGACAGAACAAGAAGCAATGGGTGGAAACTAATCAAGGAGAGAAGCAACTTAGAACTGAGGAGAAATTTCCTGACAGTGAGAACAATTAATCAGTGGGACAGAAGTTGCCTCCAGAAGCTGTGAATGCCCCAACACTGGAAGTCTTTAAGAAGATGTTGGATAGCTATTTGCCTGAAACGGTATAGGGTTTCCTGCCTAGGCAGGGGGTTGGACTAGAAGACCTCCAAGGTCCCTTCCAACTCTGTCATTCTATTCTACTCTATTCTAAATAATAATAATAATAATAATAATAATAATAATAATAATAATAATAATAATAATAATAATAATAATAATAATAATAATAATAATAATAAATTTGAATTTATTAGCCGCTCCCTTTCCAGACAGGACTCGGGGCGGCGTACAATGGAGCATATAAAACATAAAACATATGTACAAACACATAAACATACATATATACAAAGACTTACATGCACGGAGGAGGCAACAAATTACATCACATTTAGACAGTTAAAAATCACCATTAAAATACCCCAATTGTAAAAAACACAATTTAAAGTTAAAAAATTTAAAAGGACAGTCAGGAGGAGTAAGAAAAATTACGGTTGAGCCAGGCCAGATAATTGAAAGAGGTGGGTCTTCAGCTGTACACGGAAGGAGCGGAGATCGGAAGTAATCCTGATGTCACGGGGGAGGTCATTCCACAGGGCTGGGCCCATCACAGAGAAGGCTCTGTTCCTGGGTGTCGCCCCCCGACACTGTTTAGCGGACGGCACCCGGAGAAGTCCCTCTCTGTGTGAGCGAATTGGTCGTAGGGATGTATGGGGCAGGATGCGATCCTGCATGTAACTAGGTCCTGTGCCATGAAGCGCTTTAAAGATCATAATCAAAACCTTGAAACGCACTCGGTAGACCACAGGAAGCCAGTGCAGCTCGCGCAGGAGAGGTGTTACAGGGGAGTATCTAGTCCTCCCCATAATCACCCGCGCGGCCGCGTTCTGGACCAACTGTAGTCTCCGAGTGCATCTCAAGGGAAGCCCCATGTAGAGAGCATTGCAGTAGTCCAGGCGAGACGTCACTAGTGCATGGGTGACTGTGCGTAGGGCATCCCAGTCCAATAAGGGGCGCAATTGGCGCATCAGGCGAACCTGATGGAACGCCCCCCTTGCCACGGCTGTTACATGGTCATCCATGGACAGCCGGGCATCTAGGAGGACGCCCAAATTGCGCACCTGTTCCATGGGGGCTAGTTGCACGCCCCCGATGGCCAGAGATGGAAGCAACTGGTTGAACCGGGAAGCCGGAAGCCACAGCCACTCCATCTTGGAAGGGTTGAGTTTTAGTCGGTTGCCATCCATCCAGACCCGTACGGCCTCCAAACACCGGGACATCATTTCAACGGCCTCATTGGGGTGGTTCGGGGTGGAAATGTATAGCTGAGTATCATCAGCATACAGATGATATCCCACCCCAAAACCACGGATGATCTCGCCCAGCGGTTTCATGTATGTGTTGAACAGGAGAGGCGAGAGCACCGATCCCTGTGGCACTCCACATGTGAGTGGCCTCCGGGTCGATCTCTGCTCCCCTGCCAACACACGTTGCGTCCGGTCAGAGAGGTAGGAGCCAAACCACCGTAACACGGTGCCCCTGACTCCCAGCCCCTCTAGCCGGTGCAACAGGATACCAACAAAGTACAGTTGCCTTTTGAAAACCCTTCAGCTCCAGGATGATGGGATTAAGACATGGTCCTCAGGACATGATAAGATTAGCCCTCTATCCATCATGCAACTGATCTCACCACATGGCACCTGGGAAGATTACATCACCCAGCAAGGCTCAACCAAGCCTGGGACTCAGGACAGCCTACAGAGTTGTCCCTGCATGGTCCCATGGGAGTGACAACCAATCAGAATTACAAGCTCAAATTCAAAAGCCCCGGGAGGATATAATACCAGGGCACTCTCAGCATCTCTGCCCTTTTCTTCACCCAACATCCTCAAAGCATGTGGTCCTGTCCGCCATTAAAAACCATCTTTCCAAACAGCCACCATGTTTCCAGTGTCTCTCTCCCCACTTGGAACAGAATCCAGGAGGACATTTCTCCCAGCAGGACAAAAAAACT
The DNA here is from genome assembly GCF_964273705.1 of Natrix helvetica. NCBI lineage: Eukaryota > Metazoa > Chordata > Lepidosauria > Squamata > Natricidae > Natrix > Natrix helvetica. The sequence goes on from NC_138552.1 coordinate 9,189,728, forward strand.
ATTGGTGACAATGCCCAGGCGCCAATTTCTGCAAGCATTGCATTACTATTCTTTCTCTTCTCCAAAACTATTTGAGCTCTCCACCATCCCCAACTATAAAGCCAACTGAGAATTTAAAAATAAATAAATGACGTATGTTAAAAAAAGAAAGGAAACTCCTTTAGCAGGAGAATAAACCTTCTGAGAAAGTGCAAGGCAGAGTGTACTGTTATGGATCAATTTCTGCAAACCACACCAAGGATTCTTCTATTTTGAAGTGTGACCTCAAGGTTAGAACGAGACAATTAAAATTACACACACAGCTTTGGGGCAACGGGAATATTGTGCTGACGCCTTTGGCAGCTTTAGTGCTTACTTTGCTTTTATTTTGTGAAATCGAAGGTGGGGTGAACGAAGCTACACAAAGCTCCAGTGGATCCAGAAGAAAATGTTCCTGTCATTAACAAGCTTCTAAGTTAGCTGCAGTGCTGATCTTCGGGAATTCTAGAATAGGAATGCTCTCCGTGTCAAATAAGAGCATAGCCAGAGTTGGAAGGGACTTTAGAGGTCTTCCAGTCCAACCCAATGCTCAAACAAAGAACTCTATAGTTTTCTGCTTTACAAATGGTTCCAGACAAATGGTTGTCCAATCTCTTCTTAAAAGCCTCCACTATTGGGGCAATCACAACTTCTGGAGGCAAGTTGTTCCACTGGTTAATTGTTCTCACTGTCAATAAATTTATCCTTAGTTCTAGGTTGCTTCTCTCCTTGATTAGTTTCCATCCATTGCTGCTTGTTCTGCCTTCTGGTGCTTTGGCAAGTAAGTTGACCCCCCAATGCAATGGAAAAAAAACTTGCCTCCAGAAGTTGTGAATGCTCCAACACTGGACTTTTTAAAGAAGATGTTGGGTATCCATTTGTCTGAAGTGGTGTAGGGCTTCCTGCCTAAGCAGGGGGTTGGATTAGAAGACCTTCAAGGCCCCTTCCAACTCTGTTTATTCTATTCTAATGCTACTGTGGAGGGAGGGTGAACCTGGGAACATCTGCACAAACTTTAGTCTGACATCACTGATCAAGGGTGTGTGATCTGTTTTTACCACCCTTTTCATGTCATTAAAATCTGCAGAGGAATGAAGGAACGTGAACTAATGCATGTGGGAACAGAAATAGAAAAGAGCAGAGGTCATCCAATGGAAGCAATGGGGACACTTTTGTAAATGTGCAGTTGTATGGAATGAGAAGCTCTTTTAAAACCTATCAGTCTTAAAATAGACTGGAGAAGCACTTGATTAGGCCTCCTGCCAAGCAGAGGGTTGGACTAGAAGACCTCCAAGGTTCTTTCCAGCCCTATGAATCTATATTATATAATATAGAATCTCTATATTCTATATTATATCTCTATATTATATAACACAGATTCATAGGGCTGGGAAGAACCTTGGAGGTCTTCTAGTCCAACCCTCTGCTTGGCAGGAGACCTAACCAAGTGCTTCTCCAGTCTATTTTTGAAAATCTTCAGTGATGAAACACCCACAGCTCCCGGAGGAAAGCTATTCCACTGATTGATTGTTCTAAACTTCTAGGTCGGATCTCTCTTTAAAAAGCTCCTATCCATTATTTTATTTTATTTATCTTATACTATGTTATTATTACTTTATTATTTTACTTTATTTTATTTCATTGCATCATCACTTTATTTTGTTTTATTCTTTTGTTCTATCATTTAACCTCCAGACCCCTCATCATCTTTGTTGCCCTTCTTTGCACACTTTCTAAGGCAGGGGTGTCAAACTGGATTTCTTCGAGGGTCAGATCAGCATTGTAGTTCTCCTCTGCAGGCCGGCGGGCCGGTGGGGGGGGGGGAGGAGACGGGATGGACGCCTCGTGCAGCACCCTGTCAGTCAAAGATGTGGCCTCCACGCAGCCTGCTTTTGGCTGACAGAGGGCTACAAGAGGCCATGGAGGGCAAAAATGAGACGCGGGTGGGCACATACGTCCCCCCCACCCACGCCCTGTACTGGCTGGCAGAGACACCGTGGGTCAGTCCTTTGATATTTCCAGGTTGGTCCTGCAGGTCAGATTTAAACATCCTGAGTTTGACGCCCCCTGTTCAAGGGTCTCAGTATCTTTGCTATATCATGATGACCATACATTGGTGACTCAGGTGTATTTAAAAAGGTTGGTATCCATGGACATTTATTATTATTGTCATAGTCCTGCTTCTTTTGTACTGAATTTCAATTTACTCCCTTGGCTGCATCTGGAGACAGTTTGTTTTATAATTGCTGAAATTACAATTAAAGAGAAACCATTAAATGTCAGCCGTGCCTTTCAGCTGGATTGTCAGCTCCTGTGACGGCAATCTGATCAGAATGGAGGATCTGCGACGTGCATTAGCATTAGTGAAAGCACCAAGAGTGCTTCAATGGGAGCAAATCTGAAAGAACGCTCAGTGCCGCTATTTGAATCTATCACAATAGAGCTGGAAGGGACCTTGGAGCTCTTCTAGTCCAACCCCCTCATCCAGTCCATCCATTGTTTCTTGTCTTGCCTTCTGGTGCTTTGAAAAATAAACTGACCCCCTCTTTTTTGTGGCAAGACCCAGCTGCTTTAAAGGGCTACGCAAAGATGTGGGCTTATTTATTTTAGTTCTTTATTCATTTATTCATTACATTTATTTGCCAGCCATCTCACTATCCAGAATGATTCTGGGCAGCTTACAAAACAATAGAAATAGAAATAGAAAGATGAAAGAAAGAAAGAAAGAAAGAAAGAAAGAAAGGAAGGAAGGAAGGAAGGAAGGAAGGAAGGAAGGAAGGAAGGAAGGAAGGAAGATGATAGATAGATAGATAGATAGATAGATAGATAGATAGATAGATAGATAGATGATAGATTGATAGATAGATAGATGATAGATAGTATCCATCTCACTATCCAGAATGATTCTGGGCAGCTTACAAAACAATAGAAATAGAAATAGAGATAGAAAGATAGAAAGATAGAAAGATAGAAAGATAGAAAGATAGAAAGATAGATAGAAAGAAAGAAAGAAAGAAAGAAAGAAAGAAAGAAAGAAAGAAAGAAAGAAAGAAAGAAAGAAAGATAGTATCCATCTCACTATCCAGAATGATTCTGGGCAGCTTACAAAACAATAGAAATAGAGATAGAAAGATAGATAGATAGATAGATAGATAGATAGATGATTGATAGATAGATAGATAGATAGATAGATAGATAGATAGAAGAAAGAAAGAAAGAAAGAAAGAAAGAAAGAAAGAAAGAAAGAAAGATAGATGATAGATAGATAGATAGATAGATAGATAGATAGATAGATAGATAGATAGATAGTATCCATCTCACTATCCAGAATGATTCTGGGCACCTTACAAAACAATATAAATAGAGATAGAAAGAAAGAAAGAAAGAAAGAAAGAAAGAAAGAAAGAAAGAAAGAAAGAGAGAGAGAGAGAGAAAAAAAAAGAAGGATGGATGGATGGATGGATGGATGGATGGATAGATAGATAGATAGATAGATAGATAGATAGATAGATAGATAGATAGATAGATAGATAGATGATAGATGATAGATAGATAGATAGTATCCATCTCACTATCCAGAATGATTCGCTTACAAATCAATAGAAATAGAAATAGAAATAGAAAGAGAGAGAGAGAGAGAGAGAGAGAGAGAGAGAGAGAGAGAGAGAGGGAGAGAGAGAGAGTAAGTATCCATCTCACTATCCAGAATGATTCTGGGCAGCTTACAAAACAATAGAAATAGAAATAGATAGATATACTGTAAATGTAGAAAGTGTTGAAATTATGAGAATTAAATGGAGTAAAAACCTGCCTTTATTACTTTATAAGTAACTTCATAAATAACTCACAATCTCTTGATCATTGCAGCAAAGTCCCCCAACCAGCTTTCATGCCCAAGGCAGGATTAGAATTCACAGTCTCTTGATCATTGGCCCAATGTCACCCAGCTGGCTTTCCTGCCTAAGGTGGGATTAGAACTCAAGAGTCTCCTACTATATGTGTATGTACAGGGTATACATACATACATTGCACATTTCAAAGCATATTTTGAGCATCATAGGCACTGCTCTCATGATAGCTTAATTCATGCATTACTATAGAGGTGGCATTTCTAGAAGATTGTGAATCAAAAAAAGGTCCTGAATTTTTTTTTTTCTCTGAGAAAGAACATGATTTAAATTATCATCCTCAGATCAATATCCATCTACGGTTTCCAGAAGTATCATTTGATTTTTTTAAAAAATATCGCCTATTTAGTGTGATATGGGCCTTGTGTTCAAAGAAAATATGTGCTGGAGGAAAGTTGTTTTCACTGGAATGCTAGAAAGTTAGGCAAGAGACCACAAAATAATCAGCAATTCAATTTTATTTCAGCCTCTCAATTTTTAGAACAATCACCGGGGGGGGGGGAGGAATATTATAACCTCTTCAAAGCTCTCCGAAAGTAGGGAAAAAATCCCCATTTTGGAATATTCTTCATGGAATTTTTTCTAGCTGACATTTCTGCATATCCAAGTAAACTGGGAATGCAGAATTGGAAATGAATAAAGAAGAGAGTGGAGTACAAGAACAGTGTATCCACTAAGACAGGGGTGTCCAAACTTGGGAACTTTAAGACTTGTGGACTTCAACTCCCAGAATTCTGGGAGTTGAAGTCCACAAGTCTTAAAGTTCCCAAGTTTGGACACCCCTGCACTAAGTGGAATGCAAAGGGCACCCTTCAACCAAATAGGCAAGGTCAAATACCCATGCCAAATCTTATTTCATTTCATAACTGATTAAAATATGTTGCATAGGAAACTCCCTAAAGGTAAAGGTTCTCCTGGCACATATGTGCTAGTCGTTCCCGACTCTAGGGGGCGGTGCTCATCTCTGTTTCAAAGCCGAAGAGCCAGCGCTGTCTGAAGACATCTCCGTGGTCATGTGACTGGCAGGACTAAACGCTGAAGGCACACAAAATGCTGTTACCTTCCCACCAAAGGTGGTTCCCATTTTTCTACTTGCATTTTTTACGGGCTTTTGAACTGCTAGGTTGGCAGAAGCTGGGACAAGTAACGGGAGCTCACTCCCTTACTCAGCGCTAGGGATTCGAACCGCTGAATTGCCGACCTTTCTGATCGACAAGCTCAGCGTCTTAGCCACTGAGCCGCCACGTCCCTAGGAAACTCCCTATGGGTTTACAAATAGTGCTTTGTTTAGTGACCATTCCAAGTTACAACGGGACTGAAAGAAGTGACTAATGACTATTCACTATTGAATAGCATCTCCACCGTCACGAGAACAGGCTCCAGCTGTTCTTTTGCCCTAGTGATCTGCGACTCCGAAGGCAGCTGATAACTGTCAGACGGCCCTGGCCCCGTCTCTGCCTCCGACGCAGAGCCCTCATCAGAGCCTTCCCCAGACTCCAGGACTGGCCCACGTTCCTCCCCAACCTCCTCACTGTCTGTGTCTGCCACCAGCTCCGCTGGCCTCTGGTGGATCACAACACGTGTGGCTGTTAAGTCAATTTGTCTTCCTCCATCGACTTGCTGAGAAAATAACAAACGGGGATCACATGACCACAGGACAGTGCAGCTGCCAGTTGCCAAGCACTCGGATTTTGATCATGTGACCACAGGGATATTGCAACGGTCGTAAGTGTGAAAACTGGCCGTAAGTTGCTTTTTTCAGTGCTGCTGTGGCTTCTAATGGTTGCTAAGCAAATAGTTATGGAGACCACAGACTGCGGGAGAGAAGAAGGTACACATTCCCACCTACATTCATTAGCCCTCTAAAGTACTGTTTCTCAACTTTGGCAACTTGAAGATGTCTGGACTTCAACTCGCTGGCTGGGGAATTCTGGGAGTTGAAGTCCAGACATCTTCAAGTGGCCAAGGTTGAGAACGACTGCTCTGAAGCAAGGTTTTCCAACCTTGCAAACTTTAACATATGTGGACTTCTACTCCCAGAATTCTCCAGCCAACGTAGCTGCCTGGGGAATTCTGGGAGTTGAAATCCAACACGTCTTGAAATTGCCAAGGGAAACTCTGCTCTAAAGAACCTTCAATACAGGAAGAAGCCACTCCGCGCCTGAGAAAATATTCCTGAAATATTCTTCTTTTCTGAAGGATGTTCCAAAAACAAATTCTCTTAATCCAGGGGCGTCCAAACTTGGGAACTTTAAGACTTGTGGACTTCAACTCCCAGAATTCCCCAGCCAGCTGTGCTAGCTGGGGAATTCTGGGAGTTGAAGTCCACAAGTCTTAAAGTTCCCAAGTTTGGACACCTCTGTCTTAATCCAATGTAATGGGGTGTGTGTGTGTTTTTTCAACATTGCACTTGCCTAATTCAAAAAAGAAATAAAGAAAGAACGAGGGAGGGAGCGATTGGAAGGAAGGAAGGAGCGAGGGAGGGAGGGGAAGGGAAGGGAAGGAAGGAACGAAGGATAAAGGGAGGGGAAGGAAGGGAAGGGAAGGAGGGAGGGGAAGCAAGCAAGCAAGGAAGGAAGGAAGCAAGCAAGCAAGCAACGGCAATAGCACTTAGATATAAATATTGATATAGATATATAAATACTGCTTCACATTGCTTTATGGCAGAAAGGAAGGATGGAGGGAAGGAGGGAGGGAGGGAGGGGAGGGAGGAGGGAAGGGAAGGAGGGAAGGGAAGGAGGGAGGAAGAGGAAGGAGGGAGGGAGGGAGAGGAAGGAAGGAAGGAAGGAAGGAAGGAAGGAAGGAAGGAAGGAAGGAAGGAGCAAAACAGGGGTGAATAGTAAACCACTACTCTCTGTAGCTATCAAGAGCTAAGGTCAAGTGAAGGGAGATTTTATTTTTAGCACCCCAAATGCTTCTAAGTGACTCCTCTGCTAATGAGGAGGATGGCTTGTGTGTCTCCCCCAGACAAGAAGCCCAAAGGGATCCACTTTCTGCAAAGTCCGTCTTAATAATGAAATCCTGGACACATTTTATCTTCTCTGCCAAGTCCATAAATCAAGAGCTGGTCTCTTTTTGTGCCCCAATCAGGAACTCCTTTCAGTGCAGTTGGCAGAAACGCAGGTCCAACCCAAGCATCCCCCTGATGTGTCAATAGTATCTCTTTACACACAGCAATGTCACACAGCTACTCTGTTTTAAAAAAAGAAAGAAAGAGCCACTTGATCCCTTCTTATTCTAAATGGAAAGAGAGCCGCAGCTACAACTCAACCACATTTGAACACAACTGAACCGCAAACTGAACCAAGCACAAAAGCACTCACTCCGCAGAGTACTTGGAGTTAACAGCTTTCCTGGGCAGTTAACCTTCTTAAGCCCCCTAAACAAGCCAGCAAGAGTCTGGTGTCATCTTGGCAAAGGCGTAAGCTTCTTCCACAGACTCTTTCGCTCGATGTGACCCACTGTGGTCTTGTAAGGCACCACAAAAGCTCTGGGTAGTTTGCGTGCCTCAGTGCATTGTCCACAAGACTTTAGGGAGGAATCAAACAAATTTAAATAAAGCTCGGGCACTTCCACAACACCTTCACAAGGTATGTCTAACTTGATTACTGAATTAATATACTGCATACACTTACATACACATATAGTATGAGACTCTGAGTTCTAGTCCCACCTTAGGCAGGAAAGCCAGCTGGGTGACTTTGGGCCAATGATCAAGAGATTGTGAGTTACTTATAAAGTTACTTTATAAAGTAATAAAGGCAGGTTTTTACTCCATTTAATTCATGTCATTTAACTGTTTCTACATTTACACGCCCCCCCCCCAAAAAATTCTATTTTTATCGTTTTGTAAGCTGCCCAGAATCACTCTGGATAGTGAGATGGGTGGCAAATAAATGTAATGAATAAATGAATAAAGAATTAAAATAAATCAGCTGCCTTTTAAAGCAGCTGGGTCTTCCATTGGAATTGCCTTGTAGCTCACCCACTAAAGTAAATCCTAACGATTAGGACAATGGGAGAACCTAGACTTACACTGCACTGTTGAGGATTGAATTCTAGTAGAGGAAATTTTCAAAGAGATCCAGGAAAGCGCCCTTATAAAAACAAACACTGCTTTAAAAAAAAAAAACAAATATTAGTACACCTGGAATGCTGCATCCAGTTTTGGTCACCACGTTATAAAAAAGATGTTGAGACTTGGGGAAAAGTGCAAAGAAGAGCAACTGAGACGATCAAAGGCCTGGAGATAAAAACATACGAAGGACGGTTGCAGGATTTGGGTTTGGCTGGTGGAGAAAAGAAGGACCAGGTGGGGAAAGCAGTATTTTCTTGGCTCATGCCACATACTGATACCGTTTGATTGGGGGCTATCAATTGAAGTTGAATGATCATAGATGGGTTTTCTCCAGGACAACCTGGGTTTATGCTGAGAGAGGAACCAAACGGCTCCTCCATTCACACCACAAGAAGAACAAGCCAAGGTGACCACTAACCAAGCCCAAAGGGAAAAACGCATCCCAGCATCCCCGAGGCATCCTGGTCTAATCTAGGGAAAGAGGTTTGCTTCTCGTGCTGCGGCCAACCCTTCTTTCTCTGCAGGATTCGGGTTCCTGGGGGAAAGCCAGGCCACGATGGGTTAACCCGGGTTTAAGAGGTCGTGCGAACGCAATCACAAGGTTCTTCCTCTCCCCCCCCCTTTTTTTTTTTTTACCTCTTCAGATAGTTCCTCCCGTACAGGATTTGCTGCAGCAAAGTCACCACGGCGAAGGCGCAGATGAAAATGAAAAGCAAACTTCGGTTCCCTAGCAAATCCCGGTTGAAAGTCGGGTCCGTGTAGTAGCCCATCCCGGCGGCGGAAGGGCGAAGGCGAGGCTGAAATCCGTCCGGTCAATCCCGGCCCCCAAAGCCCATTTATTCGGGCACCGGGACAGCCAAGCGGCGGCCGGCGGCGGAACCGCTGGGGCGCCCTGGAGGAGCGCGCCCCCGCATCGCGCCAGAGAACGGGTCGGCGGAGTCCGGGATGGGCGCCTTCCCAGCGACCCCGCAAAGTTTCCCGGCCGCGGGGAAGAAGCGCGGGGCGGTCGCCGGCTCGGGAGAAGAACCCGGCAGGACGGGTCCTCCGCTCTCTTCCCTGCCGTCCCCGGCGCGTCCCCGAGGAAGGCGGCGCTGCTGCTGCTGCTGCTGCTTTTCCCCGGGAGAAGCCAAGCAGGCGCGAAGAGCCCCAAAGTGGCCGCCGGCGCCGAACCCTTCCCAGCCCGACGCCTTGCGTGGCCGGAGCGGCTGGCTTGACAAGGAAGGGCGGCTTGGGGGTGGATGGCGCGGAAAGCCGCAGTTGGCCGCGGCGACGCTCCGAGCCGCGTCCAAAGGCGGACGAGGGAGAGGGAGGGAGGGAGGGAGGGAGGCCGGGGGAGGGTCTCTCTTGGCTGGAGGGAAGCTGGGGGGAGAATGGCTCCTCCGTCTCCTGCCTCGGCGATGCCTCCCCCTCCTCCTCCCGCCTTGCGCCGGCTTCTCCTCTCCCCCTCCTCGCCTTCCCCACCCCGTCCAACCTCGGAGAAAGCGAGCAAGGTCGCCGCGCCTCCCCTTCAAGGACGCGGGAGCGCCGCGCTGCCTCGCCGAAGCTCTGAGGAAAAGCCGGCTGGACACGCGGCGCAGGCCGGAGACTTTCAAGGATGTTGTCGTTGTCGTCGTCGTCCCCACACACATACACCCCCAAAGCCCCTCTCCCCCCCACGTCTCCCTCAACGTTTGAGGTGTTTCACGGGTGGTCCTCGACTTACAAAGGCTCGTTTAGGGACCATTTGGTGAAGTGACTCTTTCTCCCCCCCCCCTCCATCCAACGTTTGAGGTGTTTCACAGGTGGTCCTCGACTTACAACAATTCGTTTAGTGACATTTGGGTGAAGTGACTCTTTCACTTTGAGGGGTTTGACAGGTGGTCCTCGACTACAATGCTTCATTTAATGACCATTTGGTAAAGTGACTCTTTCTCCCCCCCCCTCCATTCAACGTTTTAGGTGTTTGACAGGTGGTCCTTGACTTGCAACAGTTTGTTTAGTGACGTTTGGGTGAAGTGACTCTTTCACTTTGAGGGGTTTGACAGGTGGTCCTCGACTTACAATGCTTCATTTAATGACCATTTGGTGAAGTGACTCTTTCTCCCCCCCCCCCTCTCCATCCAACATTTGAGGTGTTTCACAGGCGGTCCTTGACTTACAACAGTTCGTTTAGTGACTGTTGGGTGAAGTGACCATGGCCCTGAAAGCAAGGACTTGGGACCGTTTTTCACGCTTAACGACCGTTGTGGCGTTTCCCCAAGATCACCTGAGCAAAATTCGGACGCTTGGTAACCGACTCTTACTTATGACAGGTAGCTTTACAGCCGCTCTCTAAGCAGTTTAGAGAGTCAGCACATTTCCCCCAGCAATCTGGGTTCTCGGTTTACCGACCTCGGAAGGGATCAGACCGAGTGCTGAAACGGATGCGCTCACGTGTGCGGGAAACTGGAAGACCAGCCGCCCGGTGTACATGACCACCTGGTCTTCCAGTTTCTGACGTGCATGTGCATTCGAACACTAGTGCCGGAAACTTGAAAATCAGCACCCCGTTGTGCATATGCGCACCAGGAAGATGATCATGCATGAAACTGGCTGAGGTGCATGCGCGTGCCGGAAACCGGAAGATCATCTTCCCGGCATGCTTATGTGCACTGGGCAGTTGCTCTTTTGGTTTCTGACACATGTACGCACATGTGCGTCCCTGTTTCGGCACTCAGTCCTGAAAAGGTTCACCAATATTGCACTAAGAGAGTGGTTTTAAATTGAGCACAATCTGTACTTCATTTGTATTCTGTCCTATGTTTGACCTTTGTTGTAGTCCGCCGACGGCCTGCAGAGCTGGCAGCAGAGTCGGACAGTGAGGAGGTTGGGGAGGAACATGGGCCAGTCCTGGAGTCTGAGGAAGGCTCGGACGAGGGCTCTGCGTCAGAGGCAGAGAGGGGGCCAGGGCCATATGTCAGTTATCAGCTGCCTCTGGAGCCTCCGGAGTTGGACAGCAGCAAGGCAGAGGAACAGGCGCTCCCTGATCCCAGTTCACGCATGCGCAGATCTGCCCAAAGGCAAGAACAGTTAAAACAGAAGGGACAACTTGGGAGTAAGATTTGGAGATGATTGGCCCTTCCTATGAGACATAAAGGAGGAGCAAAGGAACGTGAGCTTTTGCAGGAAACAACTTGGTTCATGCTGGTCAGTTTACCTTCTGAAGCTCCGTTTGGACTCTTTGCTCCGTGTGGCCTTGCCAAGCTAATTGCCAATTAAGTCTTTAACAGCATTTTCAAAGAAGATATCAGCCTTATCCCGAAAGACTTTGGCAGCCTACTGTAGAACTCTTTACAACTATTTGGGACTCATTAGGGGTTTTACAATGCAATACAATACAATAGTAGAGTTAGAAGGGACCTTGGAAGTCTTCAAGTCCAACCCCCTGCCTAGGCAGGAAACCCTATACTGTTTCAGACAAATAGCTATCCAATGTCTTCTTAAAGACTTCCAGTGTTGGAGCATTCACAACTTCTGGAGGCAAGCTGTTCCACTGATTAATTGTTCTCACTGTCAGGAAATTTCTCCTCAGTTCTAAGTTGCTTCTCTCCTTGATTAGTTTCCACCTATTGCTTCTTGTTCTACCCTCAGGTGCCTTAGAGAATAGTTTGACTCCCTCTTCTTTGTGGCAACCCCTGAGATATTGGAACACTGCTATCATGTCTCCCCTGGTCCTTCTTTCTCTTAAGCTAAACATAACCAGTTCCTGCAACCGTTCTTCATATGTTTTAGTCTCCAGTCCCCTAATCATCTTTGTTGCTCTTCTCTGCACTCTTTCTAGAGTCTCCACATCTTTTCTACATCGTGGTGACCAGAACTGAAGGCAGGATTTCAAGTGTGACCTTACCACGGCATTATAAAGTGGTATTAACCCTTCACGTGATCTTGATTCTATCCCTCTGTTGATGCAGCCTGGAACTGTGTTGGCTTTTTTGTCAGCTGCTGCACACGGCTGGCTCCTATTTAAATGGTTGTCCACTAGGACTCCAAGATCCCTTTCAGTTACTACTACTGAGCAAGGTACTGAGCAAGGTATCAAGGTTTTAATGAATATAATTCACAGCCTTTGAAATAAAAAGAAGGTTTTTGGACTTAATCATGTGCTTTTTACTGTATCAGGAAGCCTAAGTCAGAACAATCTGATGATGACCACATCAAGTTCACCCTTGGTGTTCCTCATCAGTGTTCAGGTTCAGTCCCAAAGGTGCTTTTTTCAAGAGGCAAGTGGAAATTTCTGGTTTTTCTTTGAAGACGTTTCGCTTCTCATCCAGAGCTGGAGAATCTTCTTGGATGAGAAGCGAAACGTCTTCAAAGAAAAACCAGAAAGTCCAGGTGCCTGTTGAAAAAAGCACCTTTGGGAAATCTGTGACCTGGATGATTGAGAGTCTCCATAGAGACCTTCAAGGTTTAGTGTTTCTGGCCTGCCAGTGTTCCAACATAATTTCTAGGACAGAGACAGAAATTGGAACAATGTCCGTGGATCTGTAAGAGCTTACATGAGCAATTACTCACTTCAGTGGGTTAGTTCGATGTATTTGGGCCAGGCTTTTACAGAAGGGCAAGGCAGGCCTTAACGTACGACCACCGTGGAGACTAAAATTTCTGTTGTTAAGTGAGACGTTTGTTAAGTAAGTTGCAACATTTCTGGGCACAGTCATTAAAGGAATCGCTGCAGAAGTTAAGCTGGTAACCCAGTTGGTAACTGAATCAGGCTCCCCCACTGACTTCGCTTGTCCACAAGATCGCAAAAGGGGAATCACGTGACCCTGGGACTCACCGTCATAAAGGTGAGTCAGTTGTCAGACATCTGAATTTTGATCATGTGACCCTAGGGACGCTGCAAAGGCCATAACTGTGAAAAACGGTCAGTCTCTAGGGCTGAGAGAAAGTGACTGGCTTAAGGTCAGAAATTGGCTTTGGGCCTAAATCGTGACTAGAACTCATAGTCTTCTGGTTTGTAGCCTGATGCCTTAATCCTGTGATGGCAAACCTATGGCACGCGTGCCATAGGTGGCACCCAGAGCCATTTCTGAGGCCACGCATGTGCGCGCTGGCTAGCTGATTTTCAGCCTTGATTTTCAACCTTGATTTTTCAGCCATTTTTCGCCCTCCGGAGGCTTCCCTGAACACAGTGATAGGCATCACCGGGCCTGGCTTTTATCTCATAGAGCTCGAGGACGGTCGGAATTGGAGAAGGCACGTTGACCAACTCCGTGGCCACCTCTTCAACTCCACTCTTAGACAACCAGAGGTAACTCCTGCACGTGTTAGCCAAAGCCCTACCCAAAGGGAGCAATACGGCACTCCTTCCACAGGCAGCTCAAGCCTGAGGATACCGGGGAACTTATCTGGTTGTGTTGCAGGCCCGCAGCGAGCTCTGAGCGAACCGGCTCTAGAAGCTCCAGCTGAGGCCCGTGAAAGGTTCCAGGAGCTTCCACCAAGCGGAGCTGCGGAGCAAACAGGTCCGTCTGACCTGCTCAAAGAACACCCTCCAACTGAACTGCGCAGGTCAGGCAGAGCTACCCAAAAGCCCGCCTACCTGCGTGACTACGTGACCAGTAGGATTGTTCCATCTAAGAGGGGAGGGGTGTTACATACTAGCTTCAACTACAGTGGTTTCCACCAAGGTCCTCTGTTCCGGCAGGAACAGAGGTTTAATCCTATGGGTCGAAGGGTCTGACAGCTCCCTATAAAAGGGCTGCTGGATTGTTCTCACTTGTTGTACTTAATAAAGAGCTGTTGTTACCGTTAAGCCTGTGTGTGCCTATCCATTACCTGATGTAACAATGTGTGTGTGGGGCATTAAATTATGGGGGTGGGCACACAAGCATGGACGAATGGGCGCACTTGCATACTTTTGGTACCCGCGGCTAAAAAGGTTCACCATCACTGCCTTAACCGCTACACCCACTTGGCTCTCAATTTGTGCTAAAAGTAATATAATTAAAAGTATACCCTTTTTAATGTAAAGTATTAACTAAAGCAGTCTGCCGGTGATTAAATGCCAAAATCAAACCATGGGTATTGCTCGACAATCTTAAAACAACATCATTTAAAATGCCCTTAGTGGATGTCATGTCATTTATTTATTCATTTTTGCAAAAACCCACTGACGTATTCGTGGCTTTTAAAGAAATGAATTTGTTACTGTCTGCTGTCAAAGGATGAGAAACAGGGAGGCTGAAAGTTTTGGGAAACATAGTCCTTGACATACAACAGTTTATTTAGTGACCGTTCAAAGTTACGGCACTGGAAAAAAATGACTTATAATGACCGGTTTTCACACTTATGCCATTGCAGCCAGTCCCATGGTCACGTGATCAAAAGGCGGCAACTGATTCATATTTACGACGGTTGTGGTGTCCCGGGGTAAAGCAACCGCCTTTTGCGACCTGACAAGCAAAATCAATGGGGAAGCCCGATTCACTGAACAACTGTGTTACTAACTTAACAACTGCAGTGATTCGCCTAACAACGATGGGCAAGTAAAGTAAAAAAATGAGGCAAAATTCACTTAAGTGACTCACTTACCAACCGAAATTAAAGTCGAGGACTGCTTGTAGCCTAGGTATGTATTTATCCCAATCCTGTATTAGAGATATTCCCCTTATGGAGTACTGTGAAGCTGTTACCATGGCAACTCCACTGTGCTATACAGTAGAAGCCATTTTAAGGCACAACAGGCTATATCTTAACAGAACTAGAATCCACAATGCACACTATCACTGTCAAAAGAACTATGACTTGACGCTATAGATATAATTCAGTCCTTTTCATTTCAGCGGCCCAAGCATTCCAGAGTTATGCTGGAACACACACACACACACACACACCGAGGGGTGTTAGGGGTGCCTTACCCCCCACAGTATTTTGCTCCAGAGAGTAAGTCATCCGTGTACCAAGTTTAGTTGAAATTGCTCAAGGCGTTCCAGAGTTATGCTGGAACACACACACACACAAACACACACACACAGCCGTTTTTAGACATGTAATTTTGGGTCTTCCTCAGCCATTAATTCCTTTTGATGAGTTATGGCAGGATGGTGATGAAGATAATTGCTTTTATTGTGATGTTCATCCCTGCCTTTCCTTTGGCTCTTCATCCTGAAAGATTTTCGCTCCCCTAAAATGTTCTAGGATTTAGGATTTTGTCAACCACTTCTGGATTTTGTAATTAGAAGCAGTGCAGAAGTGCATTTCATGAATAAATAATGCAACCTCAGCAATAAACTGAAATTTAACAGTGTCATGAGAGATGAAGGATACAGGACTGTTTAAACAAAGGCCATCCCAGCTCCTAAGTTTGTTTGTTTGTTTGTTTCTGTTTCCTTCTTTCTTTTCTTTCTTTCTTTCTTTCTTTCTTTCTTTCTTTCTTTCTTTCTTTCTTTCTTTCTTTCTTTCTTTCTTTCTTTCTCTTTCTTTCTTCCCTTCCCTGTCATTTCTGTTTGTCTTTCTCTTTCTTTCTTTTCTTTTTCTTTCCTTTGCTTTTCTTTCTCTCTTCTTTTTCTTTCTTTCTTCCCTTTCCTTTCCTGTCTTCTTTCTTTTTCTTTCTTTTTTCCCTTTCCTTTCCTTTCCTTTCTGTTTGTTTGTTTCTTTCTTTCCTTTCTGTCTTCTTTCTTTTTCTTTTTCTCTTCCTTTCCTTTCCTTTCCTGTCTTCTTTTCTTTGTTTGTTTATTTCTTTGTTTCTTTCTCTGCTTACTTACATACTTACTTAATATTTTTATAAATGTATCTAATGCTCCTTCCTCCTCCTGTTTTCCCCAAAACAACAACCCTGTGAGGTGGGTTGAGCTAAGAAAGTGACTGGCCCAAGGTCATCCAGTTGGCTTTCAGGCCTATGGCGAGACTAGAACTCATTGTCTCCTGGTGATTGACTCAAAGTCTCCCAGCTGACTTTTATGCCTACAGTGGGACTAGACTTCACTGTCTCCTGCTGATTGGCCCAAAGTCACCCAAATGGCTTTCATGGCTAGGGCCAGACTTGAACTCAGAGTTTCCTGCTTTCTCACCTGCCTGGTGCCTTACAATACAATAGTAGAGTTGGAAGGGACCTTGGAGGTCTTCTAGTCCAGCCCCCTGCCTAGGCAGGAAACCCTATACCGTTTCAGACAAATAGCTATCCAACATCTTCTTAAAGACTTCCAGTGTTGGGGCATTCTCAACTTCTGGGGTTGCATTCACAACCAGGGGTCTCCAACCTTGGCAACACAACGCTGGCTGGGGAATTCTGGGAGTTGAAGTCCGCCAGGCTTAATGTTGCCAAGGTTGGAGACCCCTGCCTTAAACCTTTAGACCAAGCATGTCATGGACTGCAGTTCCCGAAGCTGACAGAGCCAGAACAAAGTCTTTGATTTGATTGCATCTGAAGTTAATTACTAAAATGCAGATGCTAAGATTACTGTCCTGTCATTTCATATTATAATTCTCTCTTTTCTATCACATGAAAAACAAAAATTGCTTGCTTGGGTTTCTGGAGATCTTTATAGATTTTCCAGGCCTTCAGCTCCAGAGGCATGCATTTATACATGTCTGAAAATAGACGGCTCCCCACCACTATGGAGAAGGTATGGTGAAGGTCAGGCCTTCTTCAACTTTCCATGGAGAAAGTCAGGCCTTCTTCAGCATTTCATGGTGAAAGTCAGGCCTTCTCCGTCTTCCCATGAAGGCTGTCAGGCCTTCTCCAGCTTTCCACAGTGAACATCAGATGTTCTCCAGCTTTCCATGGCAATGGCAGGCTTTCACAAGTTTCCCATGGTGAATATCAGAACTTCTCCAGGTTTCCATGGAAAAAGTCAGGCCTTCTCCAACTTTCCATGGCAAACATCAGGCCTTCCCCTGCTTTCCATGGAGAAAGTCAGACCTTCCCCAGCTTTCCACAGAGAAAGTTGGGCCTTCTCCAGCTTTCCATGGAGAAAGTCAGGCCTTCTCCAGCTTTCCATGGAGAAAGTTAGGCCTTCTCCAGCTTTCCATGGAGAAAGTCAGGCCTTCTCCAGCTTTCCATGGCAAACATCAGGCCTTCCCCTGCTTTCCATGGAGAAAGTCAGACCTTCCCCAGCTTTCCACAGAGAAAGTCAGGCCTTCTCCAGCTTTCCATGGAGAAAGTCAGGCCTTCTCCAGCTTTCCATGGAGAAAGTCAGGCCTTCCCCAGCTTTCCATGAAGAAAGTCAGGCCTTCTCCAGCTTTCCATGGAGAAAGTCAGGCCTTCCCCAGCTTTCCATGAAGAATGTCAGGCCTTCTCCAGCTTTCCATGGAGAAAGTCAGGCCTTCTCCAGCTTTCTAAGGTGAACGTCAGGCCTTCTCCAGCTTTCCAGGGTGAATGTCAGTTCTTCTCCATCTTTCCACAGTGAATATCTAATCGTCTCCAGCTTTCCATAGAGGAAGTCAGGCCTTCTCCAGCTTTCCATGGCAAAGATCAGGTCTTTTTCAGCTTTCCATGGAGAAAGTCAGACCTCCTTCAACTTGTCTCCCTCCAGATGCATCACACTCCCTCCCAACATGGATTCTTCTCTTGAAGACAAAGCTCTAAATGTTGTGCATTTAGCTGTGGAAAAAAGCCTGACAAGAGCTGAGTCAGACCCTTCCACTTGAGGCTGAGCTCTGAACAGCTGCATGTTTAACAATTTCTTCTGACTCCGGAACAGCTAGAAAAGATGTTTGAGGAGAATCTCACAGAAGCTCAAAGAAAAGCTTTACCAGTTCTGGAAGAAGCCACCCACCAGCCTCCTTCCTGACTGAGACCAACTGGAATTCAGAAGGACCAACAGCTGCTATTTATAAGAGGTTGCTTAAGAACTTGAATTACGTCAGGAATTCACCGATGATGTCTAACTATCCTCTAAAGCCCTGAGTTTCCATTTCTTCCTAAACACCTTTAGTTTGTTTAGATTCAAAACCCCTCTTTTACTAATATTATGATTTTAAACCCTTAATGGCTTTGGAAGGGATCTTGGGAGGTCTTCTGGTCCAACCCACTGCTCAGTTAGGAAACGCTATAGTAACGCTATAGTTAATATATTGCTCAAGAAGCCTTCTCTGGACTCAACAGAGCTAGCAAACTACCGTCCTGTCTCCAACCTTCCTTTCTTAGCGAAGGTTGTTGAGAGTGTGGTGGCTCAGCAGTTTCCGCGTCACCTAGAAGAAGCTGATTATCTAGACCCGCGCCAGTCCGGCTTCCGGCCCGGTCACAGCACGGAGACAGCCTTGGTCGCGTTGGTGGATGATCTCTGGAGGGCAAAGGATGGGGGTTGTTCCTCCATCCTTGTCCTATTAGACCTCTCGGCGGCCTTCGATACCATCGACCATGGTATCCTATTGCGCCGTCTGGAGGCTTTGGGGGTCGGGGGCACCGTATTACGATGGTTCCGCTCCTACCTCTCTGGCCGGACGCAATGTGTGTTGGCAGGAGAGGAGAGGTCGACCGCGAGGCCCCTTATCTGTGGGGTCCCACAGGGCTCGATCCTCTCGCCTCTCCTGTTCAACATATATATGAAGCCGCTGGGTGAGATCATCCGTGGTTTTGGGGTGGGATACCATCTGTATGCTGATGACACTCAGCTGTACATTTCCACCCCAAACCACCCCAACGAGGCTGTTGAAGTGATGTCCCGATGTCTGGAAGCCGTACGGGTCTGGATGGATGAAAACAGGCTCAGGCTCAACCCCTCCAAGACAGAGTGGCTGTGGCTTCCGGCTTCCCGGTTCAACCAGCATATGCCATCGCTGACCATCGGAGATGATCAATTAGCCCCGGTGGAAGGGGCATGCAATTTGGGCGTCCTCCTTGATGCCCGGCTGTCTATGGAAGATCATGTGACAGCCGTGGCGAGAGGCGCGTTCCACCAGGTTCGCCTGGTGCGCCAGTTGCGGCCCCTTTTGGACCGGGAGGCCTTGCGTACAGTCACTCACGCGCTGGTGACGTCTCGCCTGGACTACTGTAATGCTCTCTACATGGGGCTCCCCTTGAGGTGCACCCGGAGACTGCAGTTGGTCCAGAATGCAGCCGCGCGGGTAATTATGGGGAGATCGAGGTTCTCCCATATAACACCTATCCTGCGCGAGCTGCACTGGCTTCCTGTGGTCTACCGGGTGCGCTTCAAGGTACTGGTTACCACCTTCAAAGCGCTCCATGGCACAGGGCCTAGTTACCTGCGGGATCGCGTCCTGCCCCATACATCCCTGCGACCCGTCCACTCACACAGAGAGGGACTACTCCGGGTGCCGTCCTCCAGAGAGTGCCAGAGGGCAGCGCCCAGAAGTAGGGCCTTCTCTGTAGTGGGCCCCACCCTTTGGAATGACCTCCCCCCAGACATCAGAACTACAACCGACCTTCGCTCCTTCCGTATGAAGCTGAAAACCTACCTGTTTCGACTAGCTGACCTGGCATAACTCTACAACCTCCCCAGCCCAGGGCATTTTTAATTGTAATTTTAGTTTTTAAGGGTTAATTTCACTGGGGTTTTAACTTTTTAAGTATTGTAACTTATTTATTTATTCTTACCTCCTCTATACGCTATATAATACCTTTGTACGTCGCCCCGAGTCCCTGTGGGGAGAGGGGGCGACTAATAAGTTCAAGTAATAAATAAATAAATAAATAAATAAATCAGTGACGATTAACCTTTTTGGTGCCGAGTGCCTAAAGCAAGCACGTCCGGAAACCCAAAATGCAATGCGAGCGTCCCCTCCTGTACATGCACCCTGCCACCACCACCACCCTGTGCATGCAACCTGCACCCCACACATTTTTGGCTTCCAAGTTGCTGCAGGAGGCTTTCCAGGCCCAAAACAGGGCATGGAGGGTCTCACGCGCCCCCCCATGCCCGTTTCGGCTTTCAGGTTGGTGCGGAAGGCCTTCCTGGCTCAAAAAGGGGCGTGGTGGTGGGGGCATACACATGCGCAAACTTCCAAAATGCAATGCGAGCATCCCTGTGCATATGCCCCACCTCTTGCGCATGCATCCCTGCATGTGCCCTGCACATGCGCAGCAGAGACCTGAAGCCCAGTTGGCCAGGGGGAGGCGCACGCACATGCGTGGTGGAGCTGGCTAGGGCAGTGGTGGGCAACCTTTTTTTTCAACTGAGCCAAATCTCGCCAAAACCACGATTGAAATTTACTTTGAGAGCCACATTTTTAAAACCGAAAATACATAGGATGGTACACTGTTTTTAGTTTCAATAAGTTTTTATTGAGAATATTCTGCATGCAAGTATCCACATAGGTCGGGAGGATACAAATAACACAACTAATAAAACAAAAACTTTAGAATGATATTATTTATCGATAACGTTAAATTCCGTAAAATTTGCCTTACAATGTAGAGAAAATTACATCCTGACATTGACTGACAAAGTCACAACCACTAATGTGAACATTGGCCTTGCATTTCCTTGGATAGTTTGAGTAAGTCAGGTTTGTATGTTGTTGTTTTTAATTTCATCTCTCTCTCCCACTTTCTTTCTTTTTTTCTTTTTCTTTCTCTCTCTCTCTCTGGCTCTTTGTCTCTCTCTCCCTCCCTCCCCCATCTCTGTCACTCTGTGTGTGTGTGTGTCTGTCTGTATCTCACTCACTCTGTGTGTGTGTGTGTCTGTCTCTGTCTCTCCCTCTGTCTCTCTCCCCTCCCTTCCTCTCTCTCTGTCACTCTGTGTATGTGGGTGTGTCTGTCTCTCACTCATTCACTTAATCACTCACTCTCTGTGTGTCTCTCTGTCTGTCTATCTTTCTCTCCCTCCCTCTCCCTCTCTGTCTCTCTCTGTCTCTGTGTGTGTGTGTCTGTCTGTCTGTCTGTCAGTCTCTCTCTGATTCCCTCCCTCACTCCCTCTCTCTGTTCCTCTCTCTGTCTGTCTTTCTCACTCACACACACACACACACGCACACACTGTGGTCACCTTGTTGAGTGTTCCAATCACATTTGAAACACTCAACAACTGGCCTGCATTTATGGTATTTTGCAGCATTCTGCAGTCATAGGACCAAAATTGGTTGTCACTCGCCCGGGCTTTTGCAGAAGCTTCCCTCCGAAGCCCGAGAGGAGGGAGGGGAGCGGGCACCTGGCACACAGAAGAGCCGCATTAAAGGGTGTAAAGAGCCGCATGTGGCTCCCGAGCCGCGGGTTGCCCACCACTGGGCTAGGGTGATGGCTGGCGTGCCCACAGAGAGGGCTCTGCGTGCCACCTGTGGCACGCATGCCATAGGTTCGCCATTACGGCACTATACCATTTCAGACAAATGGTAGTCCAATTTCGATCCGGAGGTCTTTTATCGGCTGCAGAGACCTTTCCCGAAGGGCTTCTGATGGTGAAAGGAGGCTGGGGAGGGGGGGGCGTGCCTCAATCCAGAGTCTGTTTCTCAGCTGCAGAGGGCTTTCCAGAAGAGCCTCTTGACAGCAAAACAGAGGCCGGGAGCGATGCGCGCGAGTGGCGGCAAGCGATCACAGAAGAAGTGGGCTGGGAAGGCAAGGCAGATATCAGGGTAGCGAGGCCTGGTAAGTAGAGCAGCTCCACCCACCCACCCACCATCCCCACCCCAGCTTAATTTTTACCCGTGCGCTTCACTGACAGCCACTAAGCACCCCAAAAGAGGCAACAGTGACAGCCACTAAGCACCCCAAAAGAGATGGCAAACAGAGCCGAGAAGGAAGGTAAGTTGTCATTCCAGGAAGTCAGCACATTTTCTAGGAAATTCCATATTACAAGTCTGTGGTAATGCATCCCGGAATAGACAGGGTCTTAATTCGGACTTATCTGTGAGTAGGGCTTATTTTGGGTGCACATGTAAAAATCAAGCTAGGACTTCAAGGTAGGTCATATTTTCGGGGAAACACGGTACCACGGACAACAGTGGCGGGTTCCGGATCCCATTGCAACCGGATATATTATATATATCCTCTATTTACTTTTCTGGTTTTAATTTATA
Source organism: Natrix helvetica (assembly GCF_964273705.1). NCBI lineage: Eukaryota > Metazoa > Chordata > Lepidosauria > Squamata > Natricidae > Natrix > Natrix helvetica. The sequence continues at coordinate 9,211,661 of NC_138552.1, forward strand.
CACCGTTATTTAATGGTTTTATCGCCGGCGATCTGACATCTGACTTGACATTCTTTAGGGATCCATTAATGACATGTTTGAAGGGTATTTTATTGTCAGATATTCTTGTTCTTCACAGCCTGTGGAATTGGCTTGCCGGGAACGTGTGATTTATAAATAGGGCAAATAAATAAATGCGAGGCAATCTTGGCTGGCCTTTTGGGTGCTTTCCAAGGGCCCTAATGTGTCCACTAGGATGAAATGTGAGACCTGCTCTCTACGGAGTGCGACGATTTAAGTCCATCTGCCAAGCAGTTTGGTCCTCCCATATCCAAGATTCTGCTATCCAAAGATCCTTAGATCCAAGAAAGCACATCTCTCTATTCCATCTGCCTCCTGTCTTAGAAGGGGTTGGGGAGGGGTAATTGTGAGAGGGATCTTGGAGGATCCCAATTAAATATGAGCCAGCAGTATGCAACAGCAGCCAAAAGAGCTAAATGTCAGGCTTGCAGCTGGTTCCTTTTGGGATCTTTGGCCTGCCACATTAATATTCTATTCTACTATGCCAGGGGTGTCCAAACTTGGGAACTTTAAGACTTGTGGACTTCAACTCCCAGAATTCCCCAGCCAGCCATGCTGGCTGGGGAATTCTGGGAGTTGAAGTCCACAAGTCTTAAAGTTCCCAAGTTTGGACACCCCTGTACTATGCTGTTTCATTAGTGGGGAATTGGGAGGGGGAATAGTAAGGAGTAGAATTTGATGTTGCCAAAACAAAATTCTTTCTAGAAAACCAAGGTCATCCTTTGCCTCTGCACCTCTGCACCTGACCGGAACTGGATGGGTGGAATTGCCAGCATGGCAGTGGAAGATTGGACCATGTGATGGACTTGTGGGTATGGGGGACAAGATCTTGAACTTTCAACTGGGTGGGGAAAACCGGGAAGGTTTCAGGTTCAGGTTTTCCCAGATGTGCCAACATGGCTCTCTTAACAAATTGGAACTTTGAGCAATACTTTGCTTTGGACTCTGATTTAATTTTGGCTGCTATTTGGAACCCTGACACTAAGTTGCATTAACAGAGGGATGTCAGGTATTAGTAAGAAGTGAGGATCTAGAATACTGTATCCAGTTTTGGATACCACACTATTAAAAAGATGTTGAGACTCTAGAACAGGGGTTAGGGCAGTGAGAGCGAACCTTTTCGGCACCGAGTGCCTAAACCGGAATATGTGTGTTCTTGTGTGCATTTACGCACACGCGTGCCGGAGGCCTCGAAACTCGAAGACCAGCTGATCAGTGTGCATGTGCATGCCAGGCACCTGGCCTTTTGGTTTCCGCCACATGCATGCCACCTGGTCTTCACGCATGCTGGAAACCCAAAGACGAGGTGGCTGGTGCGCGCATGTGCACTGGCCAGCTGGTCTTTCGGATTCTGGGGCTCTGGCATGTGTAAAGATCATCTGGCTGGCATGCACGCATGTGCCGGAAATCGGAAGAGCAGCTGGGGACAGCACATGTGCCCATAGAGAGGGCTCTGTGTGCCACCCCCGGCACACATGCCATAGGTCCGCTATCATGGGTTTAGGGTTTGCAAATGTCTGACAAGCAAAGTCAGTGGGGGAAAGAACCGCATGTTCACTTAACAACTTTGGCAAGAAAGGTCATAAAATGGGGCAAAACTCACTTAACAACTGGCTTGTTTAGCACTTGAATTTTTGGGCTCAGTTATGGGCGTAAGTCGAAGAGTATCAGCATAGACAAAGCCAATCTGCCCTACGACGTTCAGTGTAACTTCAGCAACAATAATTCCCTGCCCAGCCACTTTCTCCCCGCGCTGCCTTCTCTACAAGGTTGTTGTTCTGGAGAGAAAAATCAAAGGGCAACCGCACCTACGTTGCCTACAGCTGATCCTCCTGCAGGAAAGGCAGCATATGAAAAAAATACAGGTAGTCTCGACTTACAACAGTTCATTTAGCGACCGTTCAAAGTTACGACGGCACTGAAAAATATGACTTATGACCACTTTTAGACTTAAGAGGCTTAGAATAACTTTATTTCACTTTGAATGTACACTAATCAGCATACATTAAAATGAAATTTCATTGCATGCAGCTCTCAAAGGGTCTCCACCCCTAATATACACGACATAAACATGATAAAATAAATAAATATGCATATACCTATAAATATTATATGATGCAAAGAAGCAACACAATCTAGTCCGGATGTATACATATACAAACAAAGCTGTTACAGAATCTGGTAGACCTGCTAGAAATACTTCAAAAACTCCTCCCAGAGGGGAGCAACAAAAGCAGACCGTGAAGTGGATGTGTGGGGTCTCTAACAATGCTCTAAGCCAGTGATGGCGAACCTATGGCACGCGTGGCACAGGTGGCACGCGGAGCCATTTGTCGGGGCACGCGAGTTCACCATTTTTAAAAGCCATTTTTCGCCCTCCCCAGGCTCCAGAGGCTTTATAGGAGCATGGGGAGGGCAAAAAGTGACCCCCGCCCACCCTGGAGGCTTTAGGGACCATCTGGAGGCTTCCCTGAAGCCTTCGGAATGCTTAAAACGACACTCCGAGCAAACCGGAAGTGACTTCCGGGTTGCTCAGAGGGTCGTTTTAAGCGTTCCGAAGGCTTCAGGGAAGCCTCCGGACGATCCCTGAAGCCTCCAGAGGGCCTCCGGGGGGGCGGTGGAGGCTCTTTTCACCCTCCCCAGGCTCCTATAAAGCCTCTGAAGCCTGGGGAGGGCAAAAAAACCATGTAAAAATGGGGGGGAGTGGCTGCAGTGTACGCATGCGCACTGGGGGGGGTCGCGCATTGCATTATGGGTGCAGCAAGCCCTTACACGACCCCCCTGCACTCCCCCCACTTCTGGCACGCGAGCCAAAAAAGGTTCGCCATCGCTGCTCTAAGCACATAGTACTTGTAAGCGGTATCCTGAGTAACAGAAAGCAAGTTTCCTATAATCTCCACTGTCTTCACCACTCTCTCTATGGACTTTCTATCTGAGGCACTGCGGCCACCAAACCAAACAGGGATTGTTAAATCAGTCTCAGTTGTGGTTCTGTAAAAAGTGGCTAGGAGAGAAGGAGAAAGATGTGCTCTCCTCCTCGGATGCAGGAAATGAAGATGCTGGTTTTCACTAAGGACGACGTGTGGAGAGTTCAGATTGTTAGTTATCTGCTCCCCCAGTTACGTTTTCACAATTACTTACGACTTTCAAAAATCAAAATTCAGGTGCTTGGCAACTGGTTCATGTTTATGACCATTGCTGTGTCCCAAGGTCATGTGATCCCCTCTGGCGACCTTCTGACAAGCAAAGTCAATGGGGAAGCCAGATTCACTTAACAACAGAGTGACTATCTTTACAACTGCAGTGGTTCACTTAACAACTGTGGTAGGAAAATTCATAAAACGGGGCAAAACTCACTTCACCACTTGGCAACATAAATTTTAGGCTGTGGTCGTAAGTCGAGGACTACCTGTAATCATCCTCAAAGCTAAACCTGGCTAACCAATTGCACAGATGCAGAAAATGGGAGATGCTGTTTTTGGTTTCAAAGGGGGAAGTTTTTAACCTTTCGGGGGGGGGGTGGAGACAATGAGGACCAAAGCCTTGGCGACAAGCAAAGCCCACCTCAAATTAATTGCATTGAACAAAGGAAGCTTAGCATAAAGCCATAAATGCAAAGAATTCCCATGGAGAACTTTTAAAAGGTTTCAAAACTGCTTTCAATCAACTTCCAGCGAAATCCATTAAAGCTGCGTTTTGCACTTAGGCTTGCTAAAAGATCCGTGGGTGGCATTTCACGAAGGGAGAGGTGGGCACCGGTGGGGAAAAAAAAGGAAAATTGTGACAAGTGAAATGGCGGTTCTACCCTTCCACCAGGATTGCCACTCGGACCAAAGGAGGACCTGATTGGTGATGTGGAAAGCCAAAGAATGGCATCGAAAGGATGCTGAATTCACTAAGACTGGAATCTCGCTCATGGGGAGGAAGTTCTCCAGAGGTTGGTGGGCTAAAACCTGCCTTCCTAGCTAGAAGGAATTCATTGTCATCATCCCTGATCATAATTAGAGTAGAGTAGAGTAGAGTAGAGTAGAGTAGAGTAGAGTAGAGTAGAGTAGAGTAGAGTAGAATAAGAATGGATAGGATAGGATAGGGTAGGGTAGGGTAGGGTAGGGTAGGATAGGATAGGATAGGATAGGTTGAGAAGAGAAGAGTTGGAAGGGACCTTGGAGGTCTTCTAGTCCAACCCCCTGCCTAGGCAGGAAACCCTATACCGTTTCAGACAGATGGCTATCCAACATCTTCTTAAAGACTTCCAGTGTTGAGGCATTCACAACTTCTGGAGGCAAGCTGTTCCACTGATTCATTTTTCTAACTGTCAGGAAATTTCTCCTCAGTTCTAAGTTGCTTCTCTCCTTGATTAGTTTCCACCCATTGCTTCTTGTTCTACCCTCAGGTGCTTTGGAGAATAGTTTGACTCCCTTCCTTGTGGCAACCCCTGAGATATTGGAAGACTGCTATCATCTCTCCCCTAGTCCTTCTTTCTCTTAAGCTAGACATAACCAGTTCCTGCAACCGTTCTTCATATGTTTTAGTCTCCAGTCCCCTAATCATCTTTGTTGCTCTTCTCTGCACTCTTTCTAGAGTCTCCACGTCTTTTTTACATCGTGGCGACCAGAACTGAATGCAATATTCCAAGTGTGGCCTCACCAAGGCATTATAAAGTGGTATTAACACTTCACGTGATCTTGATTCTATCCCTCTGTTGATGCAGCCTAGAACTTTGTTGGCTTTTTTGGCAGCTGCTGCACACTGCTGGCTCATATTTAAATGGTTGTCCACTAGGACTCCAAGATCCCTTTCACAGTTACTACTACTGAGCAAGGTACCACCTATACTGTACCTGTGCATTTCGTTTTTCTTGCCTAAATGTAGAACCTTACTCTTTTCTTGTCTTACCCTCTGGTGCCTTGGAGAATAGTTTGACTCTCTCTTCTTTGTGGCAACCCCTGAGATATTGGAACAATGCTATCATGTCTCCCCTAGTCCTTCTTTTCATTAAACTAGACATACCCAGTTCCTGCAACCATTCACATGCGTGCTCACATTTGCGAACTGGTAGGGAACATAAGTGAATCCCACCCCTGGTCATATTATAAATTAATAAAAACTATACACATAAAAAAGTTTAAACACTATTCAGTTCTTCTTATGCCAGGCAGCGGGCCATCTGTTGAGTCTATCTCTGTGCCATTCAGTTTTAATAGAAACCCAATAATACGTACTTCATAAACAGGAGGACATCAGATTCCAGTGCAATACAGTTATGCATTCGTTTTCCTCACGGTCTTCAGTAAAGACATCCAATAAACATCAGGAAGATGATTTAGTGCAGTGTTTCTCAACCTTGGCAACTTTAAGTCCTGTGGACTTCAACTCCCAGAATCCCCCAGCCAGCTGCTGGCTGGGGGATTCTGGGAGTTGAAGTCCACAGGATTTAAGGTCGCCAAGGTTGAGAAACACTGAAGTTGTGAATGCCTCAACACTGGAAGTCTTTAAGAAGATGTTGGATAGCCATTTGTCTGAAACGGTATAAGGTTTCCTGCCTAGGCAGGGGGTTGGACTAGAAGACCTCCAAGATCCCTTCCAACTCTGCTATTGTATTGTATTGTATTTTATTGAGTTAGTGGCAATAAAATAATAATCACTTGATGAGCCTTCTGGTTCTATGATCGGGACCTTGGCGAGGCGAAGGGGCTTGGGCGGGGAAATGAAATTGTGGGCTAAATCAGAGTTCCCCAACCTTTCTGGGTTAGTGGCACAGAGGAGTGGGAGGGAGGGGCAGGGCCTTTACGCACACATGCGCATGTGCTAATGGGACCGCACACATGGATGGGGTCATGAGCATGCGCACGATGCAAACGGGATGGGAACAGTAGAGTCCGTGTGGTGTTCGCAGCAATGGTAGAGCCCATGGGGCACTTGCCATGGTAGCCCTCATAGCAAAGCTAGCACAAGAGGGGTGTCTGCAACCATACATGCATGTGCATGGGCCAGCCAGTGGCCAATAGGCCATGGCTCGGTAGTGGCCCGCAGCCTATAGGTTGGGGACCCGTGAGCTAAATTGTTAGGCATGTATATCAGGAGTGGATTTTTGCTGGCATTACTGCCGGTTTAGTGCACGCGGGGCATGGTGAGTCTGCCATCCCTACCGGTTCAGCAACCAGTTGCAATTTCTGCTACCGGTTCACCCAAACTGATGCGAACCGGTAGCAATTGGCCTCTGGTGTTTATGTCCAGAGGGGACTCCCAAGGGGAACAGGGCACGATAGATATAGACTAACATCCTTTCTCGCCTGGACTACTGCAACGCTCTCTACATGGGGCTGCCCTTGAAGAGCACCCGGAGGCTTCAGCTGGTCCAGAGTGCGGCCACGTGGGTTATCATGGGGGTACCTAGGTGCTCCCATGTTACACCCCTTTTAGGCGGCCTGCACTGGTTGCCGGTTGTTTTCCGGGTGCGATTCAAGGTACTAATTATGACCTTTAAAGCGCTCCATGGCTTAGGCCCAGGGTACCTGCAAGACCACCTACTGCCACCAGTAGCCTCCCACCGTCCAGTGCGATCCCACAGAGTTGGCCTCCTCAGGGTGCCGTCGGCCAGGCAGTGTCGGCTGGCGACTCCCAGGGGGAAAGCCTTCTCTGTGGGAGCGCTTTCCCTTTAGAATGAGCTGCCCCCGGAGCTTCACATAATCCCCGACCTCCGGTCTTTCCGACGCGCCCTAAAAAATTGGCTTTTCCAGCAAGCCGGCCTGTTAATTTTATCTAATTTTTAAAATGTTATTGTTATATTAATTGGGTTTGGTTTTTTTTTGGATACTTATCTAATTTCCTTTTAACTTTTGTGATATGTATTTTTTAATGTTGTACGCTGTCCTGAGTCCTTTGGCATATAAAAAAAAAAACGTCAATCACACTTGCCAACCCGCGTTGGATCAGAATGGCAGATTATGGTCTGTTCCTTCCCTATGTCAATACAGGTAGTTCTCGGCTTGCAACAGTTCGTTTAGTGACTGCGGCACTGCAAAAAATGACTTACGATGGGTTTTCACATTTATAACCCTTGCAGCCTCCCCGTGGTCACAGGATGAGAATTCAGATGCTTGGCAACTGACTCATATTTATGACGCGTGCATTGTCCAGGGGTCATGTGATCTGCTTTTGTGACCTTCTGACAAGCAAAGTCAATGGGGAAGCCAGATTCACTTAACAACCGGGTTAAGTGCAGCGAATCAACCGCAGTGATTCGCTTAACAACTGTGGCAAAAAAAGATCGTAAAACAGGGGCAAAACTCACATAACAAATGTGTCACATAACAAAAGAAATGTTGGGCTCATTTGTGGTTGCAAGTCGAGGACTACCTGCACGTCGTCGTCATTTTCCTCAGTGCTATACAGGTCGTCCTCGACCTACGACCTCAAACAATACAAACAATACAAACCAGAATTTCTGTTGCTAAGCAAGGCAGTTAAGTGAGTCGAACCCAATTTTTTTTTTTGCCATTCTGGTTGCCGAGTGACCAAATTTTGATCACGTGACTTTGGGGACGTTGCAACGGTCCTAAAGGCGAGGGGTGGTTGAAAGTCACCTTTTCTAGTGGCATGGTAACTTCAAATTGACGCTAAACAAATGGGTTTAAGTCGAGGATTACCTGCAGTTGTGATTTGAGTGGCTCGGCTGTCTAGAAGGTGGGAAATAAGATAAATTGTGATGATGGAGCTAGTTTTTCCTTGGCTCTTAATTTTAACAGCTGAGGGAAAGTGTGGGCTATAGCTCCTTTAAATTAAAAAAAAGGAAACTTGTAGGAAAATAGGACTCACTTCCAGTTCAACTTTCTGGGTGACCCCTTTGAAGAGCCCTATTAATAGTTTTTATCCGCAAAAAAAATCCAATTATGGCTCAATGTTGCCCTGTCCTCATGGCACATGTCTCATGAAGGAAATTGATGGCATTGCTTATGTTTCAAATTAAGGTTTCTCAAATCCCCCAGAGGAATATCGGTTGAAATGCTCTAGCGCAGTGGAGTTTTCAAGCTTGGCCCCCTTAGGGCTTTAGAGTGGCCGTCAGACTTTCAGAGAAACTAAGGAGGGACTGATTGCAGCTCTGTAAAACTGGTGTTCTGACTTAGGATTCCCCAAAAAGCACAAAGGAGATTCCTGGTCCCGGCAAAACCCCTTTTATTAAACGAATATGAATTCTTCTCATTCACATTCAGCAAAGGCCTGGCAAACAGTCTTTCAAAGGAGTATTTATGACCACAGACCTTATCTAGTTTGGGAAGCTGCCATGTAAATATTTTCCAAAGGAGGTGCTGTGCAAGGAAAGCTGGGCACAGAGTCTCTGAGATTCACAGACAGATCTTCACACTCCTGAAATGAATCTAACGACCGAACGAATGAATTATTTGCTGCAAAAGCCCCCTCCCCTTTCGCTCCTCTTTTATTTCCTATGGGAGGGGCCATTCAACTTCCACCCGTGGCTTTACTCCCAAGTCGACCCTGATTTCTTAGCTGTTCTTTTCTTCTGGCAGCTCTGTACATGCGCGCACTGTGAACAAGCTGCAGCTGTTCCAGAGGTGGGTTGCTCTCGGTTCTGCCCAGATCATGCGAACCGGTAGTAGTGGTGGCAGGAGGCTCCGCCCACCCATGCAGACTCTTCTGCATATGCGTAGAAGCATTGCACGCAAGCATATCCTTGCCCAGACTCCAGGACTGGCCTGTGTTCCTCCCCAACCTCCTCACTGTTCGACTCTGCTGCCAGTTCTGCTGACTGCTGGTGGGCCACAACAAGCAGAGCCAACCAGGCAGGGAATAACAAAGAGCTAATCAGATTAACAGAACAGAATAACGAAGTTGGAAGGCATTCTATTCCAACCCCTTGCCCAAGCGCCCCTTAATTATCTAGGACAGCGATGGCTAAACCTTTTGTCCAGTCATGCCGAAACCACACACACGCACACACAAGTGACATCACATGCACACATGCCCACGCCCATAATGCAATGCACCCCACCCCTCCACACATGCGCACGACCCCCTCCCCCGCGCCCCATTTTGGGCCTAGCAGTCCTCCCTGAAGCCTCCTGGGACCAAAACTGGGCTGTGGGGGCGCGCTGCATCCCCTGCAATCCACACACACACACACACACACACACACACACACCGCATGTGTTCATGTCTCCAGCAGCAGAGACCCGAAAATCAGGTGGCCGGCAGGAAGCGCACACGCATGCACAGTGGAGTTGAGCGGGGCGACCGCTCGTGTGCTAGCAGAGAGGGCTCTGTGTGCCACCTGTGGTACGCATGCCATAAGTTCACCGTCACGGATCTAGAACCTGTATATCAAGGGGGTTGGACTAGAAGACCTCCAAGGTCCCTTGCAAAACCTTGTCATTCTGTAATCGGGAAGTTGCCAGGAGACAAGACAGAGTCAAAGGGCCCCACGGCATCTCACGATTCCGCTAGTCAGTTATTCTAGCCAGCTACCATATGTTCACTTCGTTCAGCACACGGCCCACCTGCTCCATCACTGCGAAAGACCTCCGTTGTCATTTCTGCAGTTGACATGGAAAATTTAATCGCTCGGTTCAGAAGAAGTCGCCGTCAAGAACAAGCAGACACCCACACTCGTACACCATGCACTTTTAAAATATCATTAGTAATAAAACCGTAAGCGCAAGCCAATCAACCCTTTGCTTCTCCCACCAAGGCTGATTAACTCGATTCAGACCGAAAACCGACTTCTGGCCTGAACAATAATGCTTGAACAGGAAACTGAAACGGGACAGGATGAAAAATTGCCGTCCAGGATCTCCAGCGGAAAATGTTGTGAAGCAGTAAAACTGCTCTTTGATTTATGGACTCGCAAAACTTCCTCGGCAGAGTTTGAAGTCGCGCTCAAGAATAAAAGACCTGAGCGACAATTCTAATTAAAAATTTAAAAGCAGAAGTAACGCTCCACTCATAGAATCGAACGGATAAAAACATCGAGTGAATCAGTAAAGGTGGTCCTTGAATTGCCCCCAGAAATGAGCCCAAAATTTATGTTGCTAAACAAAACAGGTGTTAAGCAAAGTTGGCTGAACTGTGGCCATTTTCTTTTTGTGTAGTTGTTAGAGAGGTTTCTTTTCTCACGGCTTCAGAGCTGACACAGCCGGGCGTGAAGGGGCCAGGGAGGGGTTAGTAGAGATTAGCTGGAGTATTGTTGTTGTGGCCCACCAGCAGCCAGCAGAGCTGGTAGCAGAGTCGGACAGTGAGGAGGTTGGGGAGGAGCATGGGCCAGTCCTGGAGGCTGGGGAAGGCTCGGATGAGGGCTCTGCATCGGAGGCAGAGACAGGGCCAAGGCTGTCTGGCAGTTCTCAGCTGCCTTCGGAGCTAGATAGCAGTGAAGCAGAGGAACAGCTGGAGCCTGTTCCCAGTGTGCGCATGGGCAGAGCTGCCAGAAGACAAGGACAACCAAGAAATCAGGGTAGACTTGGGAGTAAAGTCACAGATGTAAGGTGATTGGCCCCTCCCATAGGACATAAAAGAGGAGCGAAAGGGGAGGGGGCTTTTGCAGGAAACAATTCGTTCCTTCGGTCATTTCAAGAGTGGAAAGTTCTGTTTGTGACTATAAGAGACTCTGTGCCAAGTTTTGTTTTGCCCTGCATTTAGAAACTAGTTATCTCACAGCTTGCCAAGCGAGATAAGGTCCGTGTTGATAAATATTCCTCTGAAAGACTGTTTGATAAAGCCTTGCTGACTGTGAATGAAAGGAATTCAGAGTTGTGTAAATAAAAGGGTTTTTTGTTGGGACCAAGACTCTGCTTCTTGCTTTTTAAGGAACCTTTAAAAAGAACAGTTGTAGTCTAAATAAAATTCTTTCCCCTGGGAATCAAGGATGTTGGTGCAGATGCCTGCAGGGCATAGGCTGCGGTCATCCTGCCACTGGACTGTGTGCTGATTGGACTGAGACTCTGAGAGGGAAAATTATGAAGTTTTACTTTTAATTAAGGGGGGAAACTGGCACCCAGCTTAGAGCCAGTTTTCCACCAGGAAGTTGCTAATTGGTTATGTCCAAATAAAAATGTTCTTTGAGGAAATTGCCTGCCTCGGAATTCTTATTAAGTGGGGCGTATTACTCACTGACAGTGAGTTCCTTTCTTGCCTCAGCTTGAAGTGTACCACTGCCATTGTTGGGTTAGTAACATGGTTGTAAATAAATCGGGCTTCCCCAATTACTTTGCTTGGCCCCATCTAACCATCTCAACAAGCTCTGCCGCCCCCTTGTCCTTTTGCCTTCCATCTTTCCCAACATCAGGGCCTTCTCCAAGGAGTCCTCTCTTCCCATTGGGTGGCCAAAGTGTTTGAGCTGCAGCTTCAGGATCTATTCTTCCAAAGAACAGTCCAATTTGACTGGATTGATTTGTTTGCAGTTCAAGCCCTCCAGGAGTCAAATCAGAGGATGAGGAGACGTGGGAGTTAGAGCCAGCATCAAGGCAACCTGAGAGCTCTGAAGAGGAAGAGAGGATGGAGCTGTCAGAGATACAGACAGAGGCGGAACCTGGGCCGTCCATCAGCCTCCAGGTTTGGAGGTGGCTGATGAGGAAGAGGAGGAATAGCTAGGTCCAGTGTCTGACGTGTGGATGTACAGAAGGCAGAGGAGAGGAGAGCAGTGGAAATCCATGGGCTGGTCCTTGGGATGAAAGAACCATTGTTGCTAGCGAAGCACCACCTTACCAGGTACTGAGGAGTTGAGTGCATGGCAGCACACAGAAACAACAGTCAGCAACTTAATAGCTGGCCATCAACACCACAATCCCTCTATATATAAATAGTGTGTGTGTGTGTATGTGTGTTCGTTCCAGCATAACTCTGGAACACCTCGAGCAATCTCAACCAAACTTGGTGCACAGATGACTTACTTTCTGGAAACAAATAGGGGGTAACGCCCCTTGGGGGGGGTGTTCTGTTAAGATACAGACTGTTGTGCCTTAAAATGGCTTCTATCATACTGCTATAAAATGGATTCTACTGTACAGCGCAGTGGAGTTGCCATGGTAACGCCTTCACAGTACTCCACAAGGGGGCTCCCTTTGGTAAGGGGGAAAATCCAACATTAGAAATTATGTTTGGTCCGGACATTTTTAACAAAATCAGGGCTTTTCCTGTCTAATACAGGATTAGGATAAATAAATACTGGGAAAACACTGGGTTCTCAGCTAGTTAACAAATAAAAGTCACACATCATCAGGCATCACATAAATAATACGTATAGAACAGCCGCTTTGACACACACACGTTCTGGAGAGAGAGAAGGTCCCCGAGAGTGAGTCCTAAAGCTTGGAAGAATAAACCTCTGATCCTGGTGACTGACTATTGGGTCCTGCAACGTTAAGATTATACTAAAGCCCATCATGGCGAACCTATGGCACGCGTGCTACAGGTGGCACATGGAGCCATACCTGCCTGCACACGAGCCGTTAGCTCCAGCACGCCTGTGCCCACCGGCCAACTGATCTTTGGCCTTCTGGAGGCCCGGGGGAGGGAGTTTTCACCCTCCCAAGGCTCCAGGAAAGCCTCTGGAGCCTGTCGAGGGCGAAAAACAGGCCTAACGGGCCTATCGGAAGTTCCAATAGGCCCATTGGGCCCGTTTTTAGCCCTCCCCAGGCTCCGGAGGCTTTCCTGCAGCCTGGGGAGCGCGAAAATGGCCTCCTCCCCCCTCCCCTCCGAGGAAATACCAGTCAACTTGTAAAGCGTTTCCATGACTACTATCAAGTCGACATAGAAAAAGGGAGGAAGAGAGGAGAATTCCATGCATACCTTTGGCCACAGTCAGGTCTCATATTCCTACAGCTGATGTGTGAAATGCGCATGTTCATAGCCTGCGGTAGCACCTTGTTGGTGGATGTGATTTATGACACAGACAGAGGGGAGGGGATACAGGGGTAAAGTTCAAACGCAATTAAGTGGATATCAGTTTCGGCTTCACAGAAGAACATGCCAAAATGTTGATTCTAATAAACGAATGGATTTCTTTTGAACTTTGTCTCGCGGCTCTTAAATTAATTAGGTCATCCTTTGGAAACTTCACAAAAGCTCAGCTTGGAGGCGAGCAGTGCGTCGCATGTGGAGGGGAGCGTGTGGGGGGTGTTGTGCGTGCATGTGGGGGATGCTTTGCATTATGGGTGCTGGCAAGCACGCGCACTATCGTGCATGCATGCTCACATTTTTGGCACCCAACAACAAAATGGTTAGCCATCACTGTAGTAAAGGGTGGCACGATGAGGAAATGTTGAGGAACCCCTGGTGTAAAAGCATGTATTTCTGAACCAAAAAAAAAAGGGGGGGGGAGATTGAACAAGGAGAATGTTTTACAAACAGATGCCGTTAAAAAGCTACAACCAGTACTGGTTGCCCTGATGCTTTGCATGTACAGCTGTTTACAGAAAATGAAGTATATTCTTGTGCTGAATGCCAATATAGAGGGGGGTGGGGGGAGAACAGGACTGCTATTATCTGCTATAAAGAATTCTTTGTGTTGCTTCAATATACAACTGAGCCACAGGAGAAGGCTAGGAAGAGAGGTAGTAATTAAAGATATTTTGTCTGTCTGTCTTTTTTGTTTTCCTTGAAGACTCTGCTATTAGAGAATTGCACAATAGGCAAATCTGGCTCAAAAAATTGTTTTAAAAAGCTTTCCATCGCCTGCTCGTATAAAGATGTTGTTTTTCCTCTAAGACAGGGGGCCGCAACCTCTGGGCTGCAGCCCACTAGTTCAGTGTTTCCCAACCTTGGCAACTTGAAGATGTCTGGACTTCAATTCCCAGAATTCCCCAGCCAGCATTCGCTGGCTGGGGAATTCTGGGAGTTGAAGTCCGGACATCTTCAAGTTGCCAAAGGTTGGGAAACACTGCACTAGTTGTCCATGAGGTTGTTCTGACCTGGGCTTCCCCAAAAAGCAGGAGGCAGAGTCCTGGTCCCGGCAAAACCCCTTTTATTAAACGAATGTAAATTCCTCTCATTCACATTCAGCAAAGGCCTGGCAAACAGTCTTTCAAAGGAACATTTAGGACTACAGACCTTATCTATCTTGGAAAGCTGCCTTGTAAATATTTTCCAAAGGAGGTGCTGTGCAAGGAAAGACTGGGCACAGAGTCTCTGAGATTCACGGACAGATCTTCACACTCCTGAAACGAATCTAACGACCGAACGACCAAATAGTTTCCTGCAAAAGCCCCCTCGCCTTTCGCTCCTCTTTTATTTCCTGTGGGAGGGGTCATTCACCATCCACTTGTGACTTTACTCCCAAGTCTACCTTGATTTCTGAATTGTTCTTTTCTTCTGGCAGCTCTGCACATGCACACAATGGGAACAGGCTCCAGCTGTTCCTCTGCTTCACTGCTATCTAGCTCCGTAGGCACCTGATCACTGCCAGACGGCCTCGGCCCCGTCTCTGCCTCCGATGCAGAGCCCTCGTCCGAGCTTTCCCCAGCCTCCAGGACTGGCCCATGTTCCTCCCCAACCTCCTCACTATCTGACTCTGCTGCCAGCTTCGCTGGCCGCTGGTGAGCTACAACAGAGGTGTTTGCAACCAAGATGCAGAAATGGCGGACAAGCGCATGTACACGCGTATTCATCCCCACTTCCATGAGCAATGGGTGAGCTCGTGCACTCCATTTGCGTGAGCAGCAGTGGTACTTGCAAATACAGCTGTACGTATGCTTGCCAGCTGCTCACACAGAACCATCCACTCCTGTCTTCAAAGCTGGAAAGGTTGGGGAACTCTGGTCTAAAACAGTGGCCCCAATTTTTTGGGCACCGGTAACCGGTTCAGTGAAGAGCAGTTTTTCTGTGGTTTTGAATGCTGCCTGCATCCCGCAGATGGACCTTTCACTTGTTTGTGTGGACTTCTTTTTTTTAATTAAATGTTTAAAATAAGTTTTACAATTATTACCCCCCTTACCCTTCCCTCTTCCCCCATCCCTACCCCTCTTCCCTCCCTCCCTCCCCCCGACCTCCCAGAGCAAAATACAGGGTATAAACATTTAACAACCATACGCTAATATAAGCTAACTAATTTTAACATGTTACTATTCTTGTGCTTTAACTCCCCCTTTATTAAACTAGCTTTAAATAAATTGTAGTGTTCCTTATGCCTTCATTCATAAGCTAACTGAAATGTTTTAGTCTGGTATTTGTTTTGAGTATAGTCAATCCATCTTCTCCAGTCCAGCTTGTACTTCTCATCTGAATGGTCCTTCAGATACACTGAGATTTTGGCCATCTCTGCTTGCTACTTTTAACGTCCATTCTTGGATAGTGGGCAACTCTTCCTTCTTCCAATACTGCGCCACCAACAATCTTGCTGCCGTCGTTAGGTTCAAAATCAAATTAGTCTCTATAACAGTACAATCTGAGACTATACCTAACAGAAACAACTGGGGCGTGAACTTTATCCTCCTTTTCAAAATATTTTGAATAACCCACCATATTTTTATCCAAAATGCTTTAACTTTTTTACAAGTCCACCAAATATGGTGCTGGAGGAGGTGTCCATCCCATCTCCCCCGCTCCACTCCGGCCCACGGAGGAGAACTACAATGCTGATCCAGTTTGACGCTCCTGATATGTATATCTATGCTGGTATCGGAAAAGAAATGGGAGAGCTGTCCAGAGACAAAATAGAGTGTGTTTTGCACACCCTCTGCTGGTATAAAGTTCCCATCTTTAAAAAGCTTTAAGATTTGAGCGGTCGGAAAGCAGTAGTTTTAAAAGAGAAACAGTATGGAAACTGGTTTTTATTTCACTGTTCAACGAGCAGTATTTGGCGAGTGATTCTATTTTCATTTTTTTAAATGGGAAATTGTTGCGACGTTGCTACAAATATAGAAAAAAAACCCTTGGTATTCTTATATATATATCAGGCATTGAAAACAACTGGTACCTGGAAAAAGGCTATCTTCTTCGAATGATCATTGGTAACTGAGTTCAAACTGAGTTTTATTTAAACATGCTTTCATCCCAGTAACGGGAATAAACAGGTATCTATCATCCGAGAAACAATAAAAATTAAATAACAAATAGGAATTATTGTGCTTTTGATTCAGCATTTTTGGGAAGGGGAGAGGGGACTGCCTTCACAATGGCCTACAACTTTCTGTAGCTGGAAATTTCTGTTCGCGGAATCCATACTTTTTTAAAAAAAATATTATTTACAAACATGTAAAATACACACACACAAAATTTAGACCTACACCACATTTACACAATACAATACGAACAGGAGCTTCCTGTACTTTCTAATAGCAATTGCCAATCGATATCGCTCACCTTATATTGTTTCCCCTTCTATTATATTTCATTTGCATTTCACCATTCTTAACCCTCTTATCTTATTCCTCTGTCTGCTATATTGGCTGATTACCTCTAGTAAATTTAAACCTCTTGGATACATACATATGTGTTAATTCTCCTTAACTACTATTTTTGGGCTTTGCTGTCTTCCTTCATTGATCCTTGTTTCTTTCCTCCATTCACCTATAACATTTATCCCTTATCTGGTAGTATTCTGTTTCTTCTTTTCCCTGGATTTCTTTTGTTAATTTGTCCATTTCAGCACAGTCCATAACCTTTCTTACTATTTCATCTTCGCTTGGAATTAATTTGTTTTTCCATTTCTGGGCAAAGGCAATCCTTGCCGCTGTAATTATATGTAATATTAAATACGGAATTTCTTTTTTATATTTCACAGTCATTATTCCTAATTAAAAAAACCTCAGGTTTCCATTCTATTTTAACACCTGTTAAAATTACCTCCAGCCACTTTTTGATCCTTCCTAAGAAGGATAAAAATTTCCGCTAAAAAGTTCTTGCTTTCACAGAATGGTACAAGTCATCCTTGACTTACAACGGTTGGTTTAGTGACCATTCAAACTTACAACGGCACTGAAAAAGGCAACTTATGACCGTGTTTCACACTTACAACCGTTGAAGCTTCTCCATGGCCACGGGAATAAAAATTCACCCACTTGGCAACGTTTGCAGTGTCCCGGGCTCTTGTGATCCCATTTTGCGACTGTCTCACAAACAAAGTTGATAGGAAAGCCGGATTCACTTAACAACTGTGTGACTAAACTACTGCACTGATTCACCTAACCAATATGGCAAGAAAAGTCGTAAAATGGGCCAAAGCTCACTTAAGAAATGTCTCACTTGATAACAGAAATTTTAGGCTCAATTATGGTTGTAAGTCGTAAGTAACTGTGCTAATAGTTTAACAACTGCAGTGATACACTGAACAACTGTGATGCTATATCCGTGATGGCGAACCAATGACGCGCATGCCACAGGTGGCACACAGAGCCCTCTCTATGGGCAAGCCAACCGTTGTCCCAGCCCAGATCCACCGCGCACACATGTGGCCCTCCCCATGCCCCATTTTGGGCTTGGAAGGCCTCCTGCACCACTCTAGAAGCTAAAACGGGGTGCAGGGGTGCCGTGCGAGCCTCCCCTCCCCTCCCCGTGCCCAGTTTTGGTCCTGGAAAGCCTCCTGCACCAACCTGGAAGCCAAAAATGGGCAAGGGGGTGTGGGGCATGGGGGGGGTCACACATGCATGCATGCGGGGGGTTGTGCACGCATGTGTGGGCGTGAGGGGGCATGCGGGACGGGGTCAGCATGGACAACAAAAAAAGGTTAGCCATCACTGCACTATATAGCACAATGGTGCCCAATCTTTCCAGCTTAGTGGCCCAGCTCGGCATAAGGGTGTGTATGTGTGTGAATGACAGGTGCAAGTGCACCCACAGGTCCCTTGGTGCGAGGGGTGCGCATGCACACTTCCACTCACACAAATGAAGCTTCGCGCACGAGTGGAGGTTGCTTACCCTCATGTGCGATGCTCCACTTGCATGGGTGGCAGGGCGCTGGCATGTGAAACTCCATTCGTGCAAAGGGAGCTTTGGGCGCGAGTGCAAGCGCCCACCGTTCACACAAGTGGAGCTTGCTGCACACGTGCTTGGCCACCTCTCCCAAAGCCCGGTTTCAAACAGGCCGTGGCCATTTTTGCAAATGGGGTGGGATTTCGGGGGGCAAAAAATGCTGTATTCAGTGTATAAGACGCACCCAGATTTTCAGCCTCTTTTTTGAGGGAAAAAGGATGCGACTTACACTCCGAAAAATATGGTAAGTAAAAAGTGAAATCTCCCACGAGAAGAACCAGACAATTTGTGTGTTTGTGTGCGTGTGTGTACTTATTCATGTAGTGACTGTTTGAAGGTAAAATGGCATTGAAAAAAGTGTCTTAGTTTTTCACACAATGGTACCAGTTGCACCTCGGTCATATAGTTCAAATTCAGATACTGGGCAGCTGACTCATATTTATGACGGTGGCCGTGTCCCGGGGTCATGCAATCCCCTTTTGCAATACGTCTGATAAGCAAAGTCAATGGGGAAGCCGGATTCACTTAACAACCATGTTACTCAGGAGTCGGCTGCTACGGGTTCACCCAGATTCGGGAGAACCTGTAGCTAACGTTATGGCCAGTTCAGCCCCTCCCACCCTGCCTCGCCCCTCCCTGGAGTCTCCACGCGGCCTGTTTTGAATGTGAGGTAAGTGTAGGGCCCGTGCAGACGCACAGGGAGGGGGAAAACGGGCCTCCTGGAAGTTCCGGAAGGCCTCCAGAGCCCGGGGAAGGCATTTTTCGCCCTCCCAGAGGCTCAAGGAAAGCCTCCGGAGCCTGGGGAAGGTGAAAATGCCCCCCACACCCCGCTGTGGTGCAGGAGGCTGACTAGGCCACGCCCACCGCAGCCACGCCCACTCAGCAACCAGGCAGAGATCCCGTTGCTGACATTTTTGCAGCCCATCCCTGGCGTTACTAAGTTAACAACTGCTGTGATTCACTTAAACAACTGTGGCTAGAAAGGTAGAAAGAAATAGGGGGAAACTGAATAAATGTCTCGCTTAGCAGCAGAAAGTTTGGACTCACTTGTGGTCATAAGTTGAGGATTACCTGCATGTTACATCTAGTAAAATGTTTATCTTAAAATGGTTGGAAAACATTGCAATGTCAAAACTAAGGGGATCCCCCCAACCCTCCAAATACAAAAATACATTCTTTAGCTCACCATTTCAAAGGCTGCTACTCCTTAAATTATCTTGTGCACCGTTTCAGTGGACTCACAAAAGGCACTGCAACGCATATAAAGCAGGGTGGACATAAGCCCATTGTGCTATGCTTTGGGATTACAGGGTTCTGGTTATATCCAATTTAAGACAAACGAAAGAAACCATACTCTACTCAGTTCAATCTGTAAATCAGCTAATTATTGTTTGGTCACGGAAGCATTCAGCAATAACTTAGCCTCCGTATGAATTTAGTGACTCCTCTGGGTATTTGGGTTTTTCCCCCTTATCACACTGTTTATTTGTAAAATTTATTGACTGTCCATCTTACCACAGGGTTACCCTGGGTGGCTTACAATATTGAAGGAGTATATGAATCAATATGAATCAATATCGGCTAATTGCTTTTATTATGAACTGCTTATGTTACTATATAGGATTGTTACTGATTAAACCAATATTTGCTGTTTGCTTCTGATATGATATACTGCTAGAAATCATTATTAATAATTAAGCTTTGTTATTGGCTTCCCCTTATATTATTGTATACTGTCAGAAATTAGTTGTTTTCTAGCCTAGCAAATTGTCACCTTAATACTGGATGGCATTAATGCAAATGTTATCTTACTGCTGCGTCTCGCTTCTATCCTTGGCTTCAAAGCTAGGCACATTCTTGAAAACATAGAAGAAATTGTTACTCAGGAATATCAGGCCTCATAGATAAAGGAACCAAACTAGGAAGTTTTCCTGGCTCATAAATCCTTAAAGCATTCTGCCAGAAAAACAACTTGGCAAAGGGAGGCTGCCACCCCCGACACAAGTTTATAGATAAGGTAGATAAAGACTTGAACAAAAGAACGCTTTAAGGATCACGTTGGTAACGAATCTTTGTCTCTGATTGGATAAACTTGGTTTCTATCTGCCTAAAATGTATATAATACTCTGAGCCATTCTTGCAGTGGGTGGGCTATTCCTTACATGCATTTGTTTGTATGTTTTGGATACAGTTTTGTCACCCAGCTTTTGCTATGGCCATAAATAAAAGCTGATATTTTTTGCAAGCCTCGTTTCGAACCTCACTCTCTTTGGCATTTCAGTGGCTCGGGGAAACTGCTGGAAGCTTACAATATTAAACTTAGCACTTAAGATGTATCTACCACTTCATAGTGCTTTACAGCCCTCTCTAAGTGATTTACAAATTTATGTATCGCTGTCGCTTTTGTGACATTGCAAATAGGGGCAAATATGTCTACCTCGCTGTAAAATAATTTCGTAGTGTAGGAAGTTAGCACCCACTCCTCTCCTAGCAAAATGAAATATTTCAGGAAATATTAAAAAGGCAGAATATTATATTTCCCCGGATGACAAATGGAGAAACATGTTTTTAGGCAGGAAACAGACTTACTCTTCATAGCCCCCACTAGTGGTGGGTTCCAAAATTTTTAAGAACCTCTTCTGTAGGTGTGGCCTGTTTTGTGAGAGTAGCTTGCCAGCCATGTGCCTGGGTGGGAGTGGTTTGCCAGCCATGTGACCGAGTGGGAGTGGCTTGGCAGTCATGTGACTGGGTGGGCGTGGCCAACTTGTAAAATGTGGTGAAACTCACTTAACAACGCTCTTGCTTAGCAACCAAAATGTTGGCTCAGAAGCACGTAAGTCTTAAAGCTGTCAAGTTACAAGACTCTTGCACCCCTAACCCTTTAGAAAAAAAAACCCCAGGGGTGTTCAAACTTGACAGCTTTAAGACTTGTGGACTTCAACTCCCAGAATTCCTCCTCTCGCTCTTCATCTTGATGATGTGAGGACGGGCGGGGGGAAGGATCTGGAACCGGTTCTAAACGGCACTGGAGACTTGTGGAACCTCTTCTATAGACGAAGTTAGAAGTGGCAGGAACCCACCCTGAAAAAGTGTGGGAAAAGATGAGGCTTGACAACTGAGGAACGTCCAACTCTATTTTATTACGCTTTAACCAACAGCAAGCAATACAGGAGAGAAGCCCCTTTCCTTAGCCTGACAGCTATTTATACGAAGAGCTGTCAGGCCAAGGAACCAATCAGGAGCGCAAGTCAGCCCGCCTTCAGCCATGCCGCGCCTGATTGGCTAAGGCGCAGCATGGCTGTTGCTGGCTGACAACAGGGGGAATTCCCCGGTCGTAAGTCGGGGAGGAAAGAATACAATACTCCTTCCCCCCCAGCGAGTACGCATGCGTAGCAGTGGAGCATGCGTAGTCGCTAAGATAGGCTGGGCGGCGACGGACACGCCCAGAACGCCGCAGAACTGGGCAGACCGTCGGAGAAGGAGGTGGTGTCCGTGGGAGCTCCTCCCTGAAGGGAGTGGAGCTCCGGGCGCCATCTTGAAGGCCTACCCCAGCCGGAGGAGGAGGCGGAGACTCAGGAACAGGTAGGCAGGGCCGGGGTGGCGCGGCCGCTGGCGGGTTTGAGTCAGGGAACTTTGAATTGTTGCGAGGGACAGGCTGGCCTGATTGAGGGAAGGCCAAAGTCGGTTGCAATGGCGGAGCTGGTAGCCCAACGGGGGCTGAAACGATGGAGGGCTGTGGAAGGCGGAAGGCGCCTGGAACAGTCTCTGGCGAAACTTCTTGCGGCTTGGGCAACTGCCACGGCTGGGGAATCGGGTGCGGCGCCAACCCCAGGGCCTCGGGTGGAATTGGCGAGGCCGACCCTGCGGGGTTGTTGTGTGGATCCAAAGGTTCGCGGCGCCTTAATTGATCCACGTGGCGGCGCCAGTCTGCACCGTCGGCGGTCCGGACCCTGTAAGAGCAGGGGCCGGTTACAAAAGTGACGGTGGCAGGCACCCACTTCAAATCCCCGGAGAAAGCCCTTGCCCATACTGGATCGCCCTCACGGAAGGAACGAGGAGGGGGTCCCAGGTTGCTCGGCTGTGCCTCAGAATAGGTTGGGTGCAACCTATCTAAGGTGGTCCGCAGGCGCCGGCCCATCAGCAGCTCAGCTGGGGTTTTTCCGGACAAGGGGCACGGGGTGGAATGCTGAACCAGGAGGTAAGCAGCCACCCTCGTGGGCCAGTCGCCCTTGTCCATTCGGCCAAGGGCGTCTTTGGCCGAGCGGACAGCGCGTTCCGCCCGGCCATTGCTGGCCGGATGATAGGGAGCGACGAGGGCATGCCTGATGCCTTGGGTGGCCAGGAAACCCTGGAACACGGTGGACGCAAACTGAGGGCCATTGTCCGACACAACGACGTCCGGCAAGCCGTGGGTGGCAAACAGGCGCGTTAGTGCTCGGACAGTGGCCTCGGCTGTGGTGGAGGTCATGATGACGAGCTCCACCCAGCGCGAGTAAGCGTCCACCACAACCAGGAAAACCTGACCTCGGAAAGGCCCGGCGAAATCCAGGTGGAGGCGTGACCACGGGCCGCGAGGAATCTCCCACTCCCGCGGCGGGGCCGCCGGAGGCGCTGGACGGGAGACCTGGCAGGTCGAGCACCTGGCAACCCAGGTAGCTATCTCGTCGTCCAGCCGGGGCCACCAGACATAGCTGCGCGCCAATGCCTTCATGCGCGCTATGCCAGGGTGGCCCTCATGGAGGCGAGACAGCACCTGGTCACGCAGTGTGGGTGGAATGATCACCCTGTCCCCCCACAGGAGGCACCCACTGTGAAGGGATAGCTCGAACTGCCTGGCCTTGTAGGGGCGGTGGCCGTCGGACACCGGCCCCTCAGGCCACCCCCGCAGAACCCAGGTCATCACCTGGGAGAGGGTGGGGTCGGCCAGAGACGCTGCCGCCACATCGCCCGCAGAGAGCGGCAAGGCGAGGTCAGCAATGGCCAAAACAGACATGCAAGGCACTGTCTGAGGGTTGGAGACGGGCAAGGGGCAGCGGCTGAGGGCATCAGCATGCCCCAGCTGCTTGCCAGGGCGGTAGACCAGGGCATACGAGTATGCCGCTAGGAATTCCACCCAACGTGTCATCCGGGGCGACAGAATGGGAGGGGTCGGACGGTCACCGGCCAGAAGCCCAAGGAGTGGCTTGTGGTCAGTGAAGAGCGTGAAATGCCGTCCGTAGAGGTATTCGTGGAACTTTTTAACCCCGGACACGGCAGCCAGAGCCTCCTTGTCTATCTGGCTGTAGTTTCTCTCCGCTGGAGAGAGTGTCCGGGAATAAAAAGCTATGGGGGCTTCCGAGCCGTTGGGGAGTACGTGGCTCAGGACAGCCCCCAAACCCACGGGGGAGGCGTCACACGCTAGAGTCAGGGGCATCCTGTCACTATACTGGACTAGGACTGCCTCTGACGTCAGCATGTCTTTGACAGCCGCGAACGCATGCGCTTCGCGGCTGCCCCAGCGCCAGGCCGTCGATCGGTCGAGCAACCGATGCAGCGGCTCGGCTAGTGACGCCTTGTGCGGCAGAAATGGCGCGTAGAAATTTAAAAGCCCCAAGAACGACTGCAGCTCCGCCTTAGAGGCGGGGGTGGGGGCGTTCTTCATGGCTGTGACTTTCGCAGGGGTGGGGTGGATTCCGTGGGCGTCTATGGAGAACCCAAGGAAGTCCACTTTAGGCACAGCAAATGAGCATTTGCTGCGCTTTAATTTGAGGCCCGCGCCCCTAAAACGGTCGAGGACCTTCCCCAGTACTTCGAGGAGACCTGAGCGGCTGGAGGCAGCGATCAGGACGTTGTCGAAATAGGGTACAACGCCAGGGAGCCCATGGAGCAATCGCTCCATGAGACTCTGGAAGATCCCCGGGGCCACGGAAACGCCGAATTGGAGGCGGCGGCAACGGAAAGCCCCTCGGTGGGTGACGATAGTCTGCGCGGCCGCCGCTTCGTCATCCACCGGGAGCTGCTGGTAGGCCTGCGCCATATCCAGTTTCGCGAAAATACAGCCCTGCCCCAGGGAGTGAAGCAGGTGCTGTACTACAGGGACTGGATAGGGGTTTGCCTGAAGGGCCAAATTGATGGTGGATTTGAAATCGGCGCAGAGGCGTATGGAGCCGTCGGCCTTCACTGGGACCACTATAGGGGTCTCCCAACGTGAGTAGTCAACAGGCTCCAATACGCCCTGCGCCAGCAAGCGGTCAATTTCCTCATCAACTTTGGCCCTTAAGGCAAAAGGCACCCTGCGGGCCTTCAGCCTAATGGGAGCAACCTGGGGATCTAAATTAAGGGAGATGGGGGTGCCCTTGTATAGTCCCAGCTGGCCGTCAAAGACGTCCGCGTAGGCGGAGATGACAGCAGCTACGTCAGGGGGTGTGTCTGAGATGGAATGCACCCCCTGCACGGAGAGACCAAGGGCGGGGAACCAATCTAGCCCTAATAGAGCGGGAAGGGGCTTTTCAACCACTAGGATTGGCAGGCACCCCGAAAACCCCCCGTATTCAACCCTGACTGTGTGGCAGCCCAGGGTTGGGATAAGTGACCCCTGATAGTCCCTTAAGGCCACGGGGCTAGCAGACAGCTGGCGTTTCAGGACGCCGGGGCACAGTTTCTGAAAGTCAGCCCAGGCGATTAAGGAGCGGGACGAGCCGGAGTCCACCTCCATTACACAAGGCGTGCCCTCAATGAGGACTGACGCCTTGATTCTGTCCGCACCTGCGGAGGCCTGGTAGATCGCCTCTGCAGGGGCGGCTGCTGCAGGTCCTGGCTCCACGGTGTAACAGCTGGCCTTCGAGCGCGGCTGGCGGCGGGGCTGCTGCTGCGGTCCGGCTGTCATCTGCTGGCCTGTGGCTCCCTGGGATGGCGGCGGTGGTAGCGTAGCTCGGCAAACTTGGGCCAGGTGCCCTTTTTTCGAGCACCGGCGGCAGATGGATGCCCGGAATGGGCAGGCTGACCGGTCGTGGCTGCCCCCGCAGCCCAGGCAGGCTGTCACAATCTGGCGCGGAGGTCGCGGATTGCGGCGTCTCTGTAGTTCTGCCAGGCGAGCCACAAGTTCTTCCTCTTCCTCAGTCGGGCTTGGAATGGGCACCAGCTGATCAATGAGGCAGGTCTGTGCTGAGGAAGGGTGAAACGGGTGGCGGTCCATCTCAGCGACAGATTGCTCCGACAACTCCGCCGCCCGTGCATCAGCGACCGCCTCTGACAGGGTGATTTCTGGCCGGGCCAGGAGACGCCTCCTCAGCCGTCGGTCCCTGATGCCGCTGACGAATTGTTCAACCAGATTGTCCTCCAAGTCAGGGAACTCGCAGGGAATGGCTGTGGTCCGCAAGGACTGGAGGAACTGGCTGACGTCTTCGTGCGGCTTCTGGACGCACTGACGGAAAGCGTATCGCCTGGTGATCTTCGATGGAGTCGGGGCGTAATGTCCCTTCAGCTTAGCCATCAGCGTGTCCCAGTCGAGGTCGTGGACTGGCACAGGGGCTGCCAGCGCCCGGGCGGCGTTGAACATCGGGGTTCCGCAGCTACTGAGGAAGAAGCTGCACTTCTCCTCCATCGGAATACCCCGTTTTCCGTTGGCTCGCAGGAAGCACTCAAAACGCTCCAAAAAACCCGTCCATCCTTCTCCGTCGGTGCCAAAGGGAGCGAACGGGGGCAGTGAGGACATAGCGGCTTGGAGTTGTGCGGCTCGGGGAGCTAAACTCAAGCGGCTGTGTAACAGAGGTCGGGTTCCGTCAGGGTCGTCGCCTCAGTGGGATCCCACCTTCGTCGCCAGTGAAAAAGTGTGGGAAAAGATGAGGCTTGACAACTGAGGAACGTCCAACTCTATTTTATTACGCTTTAACCAACAGCAAGCAATACAGGAGAGAAGCCCCTTTCCTTAGCCTGACAGCTATTTATACGAAGAGCTGTCAGGCCAAGGAACCAATCAGGAGCGCAAGTCAGCCCGCCTTCAGCCATGCCGCGCCTGATTGGCTAAGGCGCAGCATGGCTGTTGCTGGCTGACAACAGGGGGAATTCCCCGGTCGTAAGTCGGGGAGGAAAGAATACAATACACCCCTGAACCTACCCTCCTCAATAGCCCACAGCAGCATTTAAGAGGTAAAAAGATAGCTAGGTCTATTCATAGGCAAATGCCCTCACCCAAGATCCAACAAAGGTAGGATTAGCCCTCTACCCATCTCACCACATGACACCTGGGAAGATTTACATCACCCAGCAAGGCTCAACCAAGCCTGGGACTCAGGACAGCCTACAGAGTTGCCCCTGCATGGCCCCATGGGAGTCGGACAACCAATCAGAATACAAGCTCAAATTCAAAAGCCCAGAGAGGGCATAAAACCCAGGCATTCTCAGTATCTCTTCTCCTTTTTTTTTCTTCACCCAACATCTTCAAGGCATGTGATCCTGTCCACCATTAAAACCATCTTTCCAAACAGCCACCATGTTTCCGGTGTCTTCTTCCCCACTTGGAACTGAACCCAGAAGGACGTTTCTTCCAACACTAGCCAGATGGCCCAAGAATGGAGGCATGGTGGTCCCCAATCTTAATTAATTAATTAATTTATTAAACTTCTAGACCGCCCCCTCTCCCCGAAGGGACTCGGGGCGGTGTACAGGTACAAATTTAAAAACCATACACTCAATAATATACATACTAAAATTGAATTAAATATCCCCTGTACAAATTTATAAGAATTAAAAAACATTAAACTTTAAAACCGAACCATAAAATTTAAAAATACAAAATGAGGTGGGAAAGCTGGAATTAGGCCAGGCCGGCAAGATGGAACAGGTGGGTTTTGAGTTTCCCTAATCAGCCAATGGCCATCCTGGCTTGGATATTCCCTCTGCAGTCGTGTGTGGCATCTCTGCTTCTGCACAGCTGCTATATTCTTCCGCTTGGTCAAGACTTTCATATGTATGGAGATTCTCAGTCCTCCAGGACATGTTTGTCCCAAAGGTGCTTTTTTTCAAGAGGCACCTGGACTTTCTGGTTTTTCTTCGAAGACATTGTGCTTTTCATCCAAGAAGCTTCTTCAGCTCTGACTTGATGGTGGGGATTGGAAGGATTTACTGCAAGGAGTATAAACCCTTCCATTCCCCACCATCCAGGCAGAGCTGAAGAAACTTCTTGGATGAGAAGCGAAACGTCTTTAAAAAAAAACAACAACTAAGAAAGTCCAGTTGCCTCTTGAAAAAAAGCACCTTTGGGACAACCATGCCCTGGACGACTGAGAATCTCCATAGACATTGTGAGTTCAGAGTTAAAGAGAGGTAAGATAAATTTGTTCAGTCAGTTTTGCCTTATTTTATGACTTTGCTTGCCACGGTTGTTAAGTGAATCACTGCAGTTGATAAGTGAGCAACCTGGATGTTAAGCGAATCTGGCTTCCCCATTGATGAAAAGCACCTTTGGGGCAATATTTTCATGCTAAACTTATTTAGCTAAACTAAATAAGACAGGGTCTTATTTTCTTTTGACCCACAAAATATGGCTTGGGTCTTATTATCAGGGGAGGGCTTATTGCTTCACCCCTGAGGCTGTGCCCGGCTCTTCGGGAGCCCGCTCGCAAGGGAGCAGCTGCCCGGCAACTCCCCCCTCTGGCCAGGCAGAACGCCACTCCCCAACCTAGCGGTATCCCGAAGGTGCCAAGCAATGTGAACTCCTTCCCCCCGGCTCCCGCAGCTGGGCGCCTTCGGGATACTGCTAGGTCGGTGAGCGGTGCTCTGCCTGGCCGAGAGGGGTGTGTGCGTGCAGGGTGCTAATTTTCAGGGGCGGCGTTATATTTTTGCCCACATGAAAAATGTGGCAAGGCCTTAGTTTCAGAACAAGTCGTATTTTCGGGGAAACACAGTATGAACATTATTGGGTTTCTCTGTTTTTTTTTAAAACAGTGGGCCCACCTGCCAGCCTCTAGGTTATACTTACCTTAATTCCAGCTTCTTTTTTAAAAGTTTTTTTTATTAAACACACATTAAAACGTTGGACACAGTGCAGTGGTGGGTTCCGGATCCAGTTGCAATCGGTATGGTTGCAACGGGGCCCGGCGTACTCCACATGAATGTGCGTGGCGCACTCCAGCAATGCCTCTGCAAGCCTCTGCGACGCTCCAGCTGCTTGGTGGAACGTCGCACAGGTGCTCTATGTGCCATGCGCATGCGCGGAAGTTCCAAAGGGTTTAAAGACAGGTAAGGAGTGCAAGCGGGTGCGTGGGCCCTCCGGTGCACCATACTGGAACGGTACCCAGTGCTCTGGGCAGGCTCCGGTACGCCCGTACCGGGGCATACTGCCTGCAACCACCACTGACACAGTGTAACTGTCCTGCCAATGTCTTTGCCATACATACTAGAACAGTGATGGCTAACCTTTTTTGGCTCCCGTGCCAAAAGCAGGGGGAGTGCAG
Organism: Natrix helvetica; assembly: GCF_964273705.1. Taxonomy (NCBI): domain Eukaryota; kingdom Metazoa; phylum Chordata; class Lepidosauria; order Squamata; family Natricidae; genus Natrix; species Natrix helvetica. The sequence continues at coordinate 9,240,070 of NC_138552.1, forward strand.
GGGGGGTCATGCGCGGGTGTGCCCCACCCATGATGCTATGCATGTACACCCCCACACATGTATGCACAGGCAACCAGCGCCCGCCCGCCCCTCCGCTTTTGCCGTGGTTTTTTCGCCCTCCCCTGGCTCCAGACGCTTTCTAGGAGCTTAGGAAGGGGGAAAACAGCCCCCCGGAGGCCCTCCGGAGCCTTCAGGAGGCTTCCCTAAAGGCTCTGGAGGGCGAAAAATGGCCTATGGACAAACCAGAAGTCACTTCCATTTTGCTCGTGGGGTCAGTTTTTGCCTTCCGGAGCCTTCAGTGAAGCCTCGTGAAGGCTCCTAAAGGCGAAAAACAGCCCCATGAGCAAACTGGAAGTCTGTTCCCGAACTTCCAGTTTGCCCATAGGGCCGGTTTTTCGGGAGGGCGAAAAACGGCCTCTCAGCTGGCCAGTGCGAGCATGCACACTGTAGCTGACAGGGCAACGCCTTGTGTGCCCTAACAAATGGCTCTGTGTGCCACCTGTGGCACGCCTGCCATAGGTTCGCCATCACAGTACTAGAATATAAAGTTAAATACTACAACCACTATTCAGTATGTACATATATAAAGATACCATATTTCCATCCACGTTGCTTTGTTCTCATCTTATACATTTTCAATGTTATTATTTCATACATAATTCTAATCTCCATTCTATAAATCTTAGTTATTACCTATTTTGGGTCTTTCCTTTTTTGTTCCAACCATCGATAGAATTTATCCCAGATCTTATAATATTCTGATTCGTCTTTGTTCTTCAATTCCCACATCAATTTATCCATTTCAGCACAAATCAGAATTTTCCTAATTACTTCCTCTTCTTGTGGAATTTCCCTGTTTTTCCAGTTTTGGGCAAAGACCATTCTTGCTGCCGTAATAATATGTAAGATTCAGTAGATTACCCCCTTGTTATGTTTATCATTTATGATTCCCAAAAGAAATAGTTCCTTAATTCCAGCTTCTGAAGCCCAACTGATCCGGGGCAGCAGCTTGAATTGCCGCTCCTCAGCTGCTTTCCTTTTTCCCCCAGTAACTTTTGTTCCATTGTGCACGTGTGGAGCGCATGTCTGGTGCATGCGCTCAGCGAACGAGTAGTAACGCCAGTAGCAACCCAACACTGGTTCATATATTTTATTAAGCCCAAAGGTAGCTTGCTTATTGCTTAGTCTGTTGAATAATTGATACGATTATGTGATATCGTCATTCTTATAACTAGGTATCTTTCATGATTTATCCCTAAAATGTTCTTCCAAGTCTCCCAAAGATGCCTTCATCGCCACTGTCTCTGGGTCCATCCATCTCATGGCTGGTTGTCATCTTCTTTTTCCTTTCACCTTTTCTACTTTAGAGCTTTTCGGTCTGTAGGAAGTTAGCATCCACCCCTCTTCTAGAAAAATGAAATGGTTTAGGAAATATTAAAAGGGCAGAATGTTTTCCCTAAAAGGGAGGCAGACACTCAGCACCCCCCCACACACCTTTGTCAATGGGCCATTAAGGCCTGGGCCAATCTATTCTACATAACAAAGATCTATCTCCTTCAGGCAGAGCCATAATAGGAATCCCAAAGCCCTTTCATTACATCATCACCCAGCAAGAGTCAACCAAGCTTAGGACTCAGGACAGCCTACACAGTTGCCCCTGCATGGCCCCATGGGAGTCTGATAACCAATCAGAATACAAGCTCAAATTCAAAGCCCAAAGGAGGATATAAATCTCTCTCACACACACACACCCATGTGCCTTTTTTGCTCAGGACCTCAAACCATGTTATTTATTTATTTATTTATTATTCTTATTTATAGACCGCCCCTTCTCCCGAAAGGGACTCGGGGCGGTGTAGTCACTAAAATGCGTTATAAAATACATACATAAAACAGTTAAATAATTAAATACGTAGGTGGAGGAGGTTGCAAGACTGTATATAGAATAATAAATATAGTACATTAAAAGCTTATTAAAACCCCAAACCCAATTAAAATGAATAAATCCCCGGGAGGTAACACTAAGAAAGTGCCAGGCCAGCTGTGTGGTCCTGTCCATCATTAAACCAGGGGTGGGTTCCTGCCAGTTCTAACCTCTTCTATAGAAGAGGTTCCACAAATCTACCGTGCTGTTTAGAACCGGTTCCAGCTCCCTCCCCCCGCCCGTCTGCACCATGTTTGCCCCGCTCGCCGCTCACTGATTGTCTGGCTCACCAATCGCCCCGCCTGCCTCTAAGAGTCCTATCTAAATCTTAAAGTCTTAAAGTTGTCAAAAAACCTCTGGTTTTTTTTTCTAAAGGGTTAGGGGTGCAAGGGTCTTGTAACTTGACAGCTTTAAGACTTGCACACTTTAATGCCAGAGTTCCTGAGCCAACATGACTGGAGGAGGAATTCTGGGAGTTGAAGTCCACAAGTCTTAAAGCTGTCAAGTTTGAACACCCCTGGGTTTTTTTTTTCTAAAGGGTTAGGGGTGCAAGGGTCTTGTAACTTGACAACTTTAAGACTTGCACACTTCAATGCCAGAGTTTCTGAGCCAACATTTTGGTTGCTAAGCAAGAGCGTTGTTAAGTGAGTTTCACCACATTTTACAAGTTGGACACACAGTCACATGACTGCCAAGCCATTCCCACTTGGTCACATGGCCAGCAAGCTACTCCCACAAAGCAGGCCACACCTAAAGAAGAGGTTCTAAAAAATTTTGAAACCCATCACTGCATTAAACCATCTTTCCAAGCAGCGACTATGTTTCCAGTGTCTTTCTCCCCACTTGGGAACTGAACCCAGATGGACCATTCTTCCAACAGGTCTTCATAAAATGTGTCCAAAGTAAGCCTTGGTAAAACCACACTTGGAATACTGCATCCGGTTTTGATCACCATAAATATACAAAAGATGATTGAGACCAGTGGTGGGTTCCAGATCCCGGTGCAACCGGTATGGTGCAACGGGGCCTGGCGTCCCCCACATGCACGATCGCAGCACGATCACACACGTGTGCACGCGTCCTTACCTCCACGCACTCCGTGACGCCTCTGCGATGCTCCAGCTGCTCGGCGGAGCATTGCGCAGGCGGCGTACGCTCTGTGCGCATGCGTGGAAGTGCCGAAGAGCTCAAATACAGGTAAGGTGCTCAGGTGGGCAGGTGGGCCCTCCGGAGCACTGTACTGGAATGATACCTGGTGCTCCCGGCAGGCACCGGTATGTTCAAACCAGGGCATAACTTCCTGCAAGCCACCAGCAAGCACACCAGCTCTACTTTAAAATCTCCAAGGATGGAGCACTCAGAAATTCTGAAGGCAAGCTGTTAATATCACTTTATAATGCCTTAGTAAGGCCACACTTGGAATATGGCATCCAGTTTTGGTCGCCACGATGTAGAAAAGATGTGGAGACTCTAGAAAGAGTGCAGAGAAGAGCAACAAAGATGATTAGGGGACTGGAGGCTAAAACATAGGAAGAACGGTTGCAGGAACTGGGTATGTCTAGTTGAATGGAAAGAAGGACCAGGGGAGACATGATAGCAGTGTTCCAATATTTGAGTGGCTGCCACAAGGAAGAGGGGGAGGTCAACTTATTCTCCAAAGCACCTGAAGGCAGGTCAAGAAACAATGGATGGAAACTAATCAAGGAGAGAAACAACCTAGAACTAAGGAAAAATTTCCTGACATTTAGAACAATTAATCAAGGAACAGCTTGTCTCCAGTTGATGTGAATGCCCCAACACTGCAAGTTTTTAAGAAGAGATTGGACAACCCTTTGTCTGAAATGTATAGGGTTTCCTGCTTGAACAGGGGGTTGGACTAGAAGATCTCCAAGGTCCCTCCCAACTCTGTTATTCTGTCATTCTTGACATTTGTACCTCAAGGGGCAACGCTGTGAATCATGTTTCATGGTTTAGCACACAGGGTAAACTAAACCTCTGGGTACATGAGAAGATTTAAGACGATTAGATGTTTTAAGATGATTAATTACATTCAACTGGAGGCATATTAAGAGGTAAACATGCAAGTCTCTACACACACACTTTTTAAAAACCTAACGATTTAACATGTATTCCTCTCAGAACTATTTTTTAAAAAAATTATTTAGATTTGTTTGCTGTCCATCTTACTTTAAGGCAAACCAATCGAATACCGTAGATTTAATACAAATAAAGAACATGTTCTTCTGAGATCTATTCTTTATTAGATTCGTTTGCTGCCCGTGTTGCTTCAAGACAAACAAATCTAGTATTGTAAAATAAATACATAAATAACACAGATTCCTCTCAGAACTAGATATTGTCCCCATCAAGCCACCTGCGTTATGCCTAAACAGTGAGATGGCTTTTAGCACAAGCGAATTTAATCTTTTCCCTGTAGAAAGTTAGCACCCACCCACCCACTCCTAGAAGAATGAAATATCCTGGGAAATATTGAAAAGGCAGAATATTATATTTCCCTTGATGAGAAATGGAGAAACATGTTTTAAGGCAGGAAGCAGACTCACTCTTAATAGCCCCCACCTTTGTCAATGGGCCATTAAAAAGCCTGGGCCAGTCTATTCTACATAACACAGATCTCCCCCTTCAGTTCCAGGGTGATGGCATTAAGGCATGATAGTATTAGCTCTTTACCCATCTCACCACAGGGCACATGGGAAGAAGCAATGCTCAATCAAATATGGACTCACAGCCTAGAGAGTTGCCCCTGCATGGCCTGACAACCAATCAGAATACAAGATCAAGATCAAAGGCCAGAGAGGGCATAAAACCAGGGACTTTCAGCATCTCTGCCTCTTTCTTCTTCACCCAACATCTGGAAGCATGTCTCTGTTCAGGATATCAATCCATGTGATCCTGTCCACCATTAAACCATCTTTCCAAGCAGCCTCCCTGCTTCCAGTGTCTTTTCCCCAACTTGGAACTGAGCCCAGAAGGACATTTCTTCCAACATCCCCAAATGGGAAATTAACCATGGTTGGCTACACCTTGCTCCCATTCGCTGCCCATCTATATTTCGTGCCTTGGGTGCCCAGTGAATCCTCAAAAGCTTGTTTACTCCTACGACGCTCGCTGTGCCCCTTGATCTTGCAAACACCAATCGTGATCATACAGGTATTCCTCGTTTTACAACCACAATTGAGCCCAACAATATGTGTCGTTAAGTGAGACATTTGTCCCAAAGGTGATTTTTTTTTTCAAGAGGCAACTGGACTCTCTCGGTTTTTTTTCTTTTGAAGAGGTTTCACTTCTCATCCAAGAAGCTTCTTCAGCTCTGACTGAATGGTGGGGAAAGGAAGGATTGATACTACTTGCAGACAGCTGGTCGTTTGTGAGGGGTTAAAGAGGCCATCTATGGCACAATGGAAGAGCCCTTCCTCAACAGAGGGGGAACAGTGGTGGGTTCCTACCAGTTTGGACTGGTTCAGCCGAACCGGTAGTGGTTTGGTGGCTTGGGTCACTGGAACCGGCAGCGACCCAGCCTTCCCATACCCCTGAACCAGTTTCCCAGGTCATGCCATAGGCACTGCCTGTCACTGCGTTTATTTGGTTTGCCAGCTGTGCTTCAACTCTAAGACATAAGGTAGACTGATCTGATTCTTATCTCTAAGCTTCACTGCGCATGTCACACATTCCACATTCTTTCTTTCACACTTTACTTTCTTTTGTTCGTCTGCCAAGGCAGACAGGAACTCTGCCAAAATGTAATCATTTAGCTAGTAAGTTTTGTTTGTGCTTTCTTTACAATAAAATGTTTTTTCTTAGAATATATCTCGGGTTTATTTTGCTTATTTAAGAAGTATACTTCAGGGAAATACCATGATTCATACCTCGTTAATTACAGGGCTCAATTTACCCCTGACACTGCCATCTTGTTTTTCAGTTCTGTGCATGCGCAGAACAATTTTAATTGCACTGTGCAAGCGCGCACACAAGCAAACCAGCAATAATGTCTGCCGGAACCCAGCCCCAAGGGGGAGGGATACAACATCATCTATCTCCAATCTACAACAGTCCTTTGAACAGTTCCAAGAAGTTTCCATGCCCATTTGAACTACTCAGGTGACCCCTGAGGGCACAGACAAACCTCCAAGTGGCCTCAAGTATCCTCTAAAAGGATGCAAATGACCAGCTGTCTGCAAAGAGTATAAACCCTTCCATTCCCCACCATCCAGTCAGAACTGAAGAAGCTTCTTGGATGAGAAGGGAAACGTCTTCAAAAGAAAAACCCAGAAAGTTCACTATTGCCTCCTGGAAAAAAAAGCACATTCGGAACAACAGTGACCTGGATGGCTGAGAATCTCCATAGGCATTAAGTGAGTTAAGAAACATTTGGATGAGAAGGGGATTAGGAAAAGATTAGAACGTGCAGAAATGAATAGGTTTAACACTTGAAATTAAAGAGAAGGAACAATTTGATGATTATAACACATGGGAATTATTTTATCAATGGTTAAGAGAATAAATATGAAAAGTGGAAAAAAATCAGGAGTGAAAGAGAATGTTTTAATAAAGTTAAATAAGTTAAGAAGAGGACCGTTAGTGGTTGCAACCAATTTCGTTGTATTTAAGTGCAATGACAATAAAGATTATACTTATCATGATAGGTATGGTATATATTAATATTAGTATTAAGTCAAGTATATATATAATAAACATGACTGTACATTGTAATTGTTATTGTATAAAATATTGGCACAAAACATTTGTACCCAGGGGACACACTGTTTAATGAAAGATGATGCTTGAATCAAAATAAAATTGGGAAAAAAAGAGAGATTTGTTCAGGGAGTCTTGCCCCGTTTTATGACTTTTCTTGCGAATCTGGCTTCCCCATTGACGTTGCTCGTCAGAAGGTCGCAAAAACGGATCGCAATGATCTTGGGGGCACAGCAAAAGTCATCAAGTCGCCAAGCAGCTGAATTTCGATCACGTGACCACGGGGGGTTGGAATGCCGCAACGGTCGTAACTGCGAAAAAACGGTCCTAAGTTAAGTCACATTTTTTTCAGTGCCGTTATACCTCTGAACGGACACTAAAGGGGCTGTTGTAAGCCCAGAGATGCCTGGACTGCTTGTGGCAGAAGGACGTGTCGCTCCCTCCCTTTGCACACCCGGCGCTGCGCCGTGAAGATAACGGCGCGGCGGGGGTGGGGGGGGGAGCGTGGGAAAACGAACGCACTCTCCGGAGGACCGCGCGTCGCCCCCCTCCCTCCCAGAGCCCGAGCTGCAGACCATAGACTGCAAATCTGCATGCCAGAGGGTCCCCCTCACCCCCCTCCGCCTTTGTTGTGTCCGCTCTAGGAGTCCCCCTCCCCGCACCCGTTTGTAGTCTTGGCCTCTTTTTTTTTAATCCCTCCTTCTCCTCTCTTCGGCTCTCTCTGACCTCCGCGGTCTGAGTCGTCGTCGGCGGCGGTTTCTGAGTCGGCGGCGCGGAGCAATCTAGAACCATCCGCCAAAATGGTGAGCGATCCCCCGGGCGGAAAGGCGCGATACCCCGAGGGGGGAAGGCCGGCGACCCCCTCGCGGCCCCATTTTGTGAGGCGGGCGCCCTCGGGGGTCCGTACCAGCCTTTCTTTCTCGGAGACCCCACCCTGGCCCCGGCCTCTTCCGACAGCCATTTTTCAGGGCAGTTGCTCTCCCCCCCACCCCGTTGCCGCCGCCGCCGCCGCCGTCATTCCTATTGCAGGACCCATGTCAGGATGATGTCAGTGACATCCTCCCTAGAGGACGAGGGGTATGGTGGGGAGAGAAGGGAGAGGAATTGCCAGTGTGGGTCACCCACTTCTTTGGGTGCCTCTTTCCCTTCCAGTCCTGATAAAAGGGTCAGCTGGGTTGCCCACTAGGGTAGGCTGGGGAAGGTAGAGGGAGGGGGGGTGTCTCCTTGCACTGCTTCCCAGCTGGGTTGGAGGGACTACAAAGCCCATCATCCCTTGCGCTGAAGACGAGCCCAACCCAGCTGATAAAAGATCCACTTGGATGTTTTATCTGCTACGACCAGGGAAGGGGGAATTCTTGGGGGTGGAGAAGTTAATTCGGGCATCCGTGGCATAATTTTATGAGGGTTGAAGGGTTTGGTTGCAACAGCCAGCCAGATGTTCAGGGCTGGATTTGGGCCTTTGGGTCCACCTATGGGGGTCCTTCCCAAACCACTCCGGGATAGGCAGGTGTGCTTTAATAATAATGGTATAGTTGCAGGGTGTCAAGTGTTCCAAGGCTGCCTTTTTGCAATTGAGGATTTTGTCAAAGCCAGTGGTGGTTCAAGTAACGCTCCAGATGTTTTGGGATTGCACCTAAGGACACCTATTGATTGCTATGGATACTTACTATCTCTGCTTCCTTTTGCCACAGTTGTTCTCTTACTTCTGTTTGTGGCTCTTTGGATTTTTGCGATTTTCTACCGTTCTTTCTCTTCTGGGCTGCGGTCTCCCGATATTGCGATATTCACTTTCCAGACTATTATCATTGTTGTAATTATTTGCTGAAGCATCTTAGCAGTGAAAGTCCTGTTCCCCTGCCACTATCTCCTCTAACATTATTTTTCAAAATCTCAATGTGAGTTGGACATTATTGTATGATTGTGGCTTTTTTTTCTCCTTGAGTCAAGGGGATTTTCCTTTGATTGCTGACATTGTTTACAGTATTGGTCTGAAAAAGGGCTATTCTGGAACTCAGAAGAAATGAAAGAATGTCCTGTATGTATCCAGAACCCCAAAGCTGATATATTTGCTATATTCCCCCCCCCCAAAAAAAATAATTTATATTATAAATATGGACTTCTTTCTTGATATTCTAAATATCTTTGTAAATGACCTCCTTCCTCTATTACTCATTTACTTAAAAAAATCATCTGTTTATGCTCATCTTAATATATGTTCATTGCAGTGACTATTGTGGGTGCCCTAAAACACTGCACAAGGTTATTTAAGGAATAGCATGAGCTAGAGAACACATTCTGTATTTTCTCTTTTAAATTGCTATCTTTTTGTATGCCAATTCTCTGAGTTGTCCAGTAAAAAATTAGCTGTGTTTTTTTACTATCTTTTATACTGCAGCAGGAACTGCAAGAATGTTTGGGGGGGGGGGATAGTTTCCCTACCCCCATCTGCATAGCTTTAAATAGCTGCAAAATGTACCAAGCATATTTAAAGAAACACAATCAGGATTTTGCATTTTACCCGAAGACAGAATGAAGGTGGATTGCAAGGATAAGAATTCATATTTAGAGTGTTTAAAGTCTTAACTGTGTTACATGCTTTTTCAGTAATCCTTACCTGTAAGGTAGACTCATAACATCATCCTTGTTCTAAGACTGTGGCTCTAATCTGGTTTATTTAGTATAATATTTGCATATTTTAACAGAAAGCAGTAATTTCTTACGTTCATGTGTCCTAATCCTTGCTGGGTTTATTGTGAAATGTCTTGAACTGTCTAAAATAGAGCCAGTTTCCAAATAAATGCCTAGAGTTTTGCCACAGAAATTTGCACAAAATGGCTGAGTTTCAGGTAGCATTTCAATTCGTGTGTATAAACCACATTTTGCCGGGTTTATGTACTTCCCTATGCATTCCCTCCCCCCAATAATCCATGTTATAATTTAAGATAGTGGACATATTCATACAATATATGACAGTGGTTGCATTCTGAAAAAGATTCTGAACCACAAACTTCCCAGCTCCCTTGTAATCCAGCATTAACAGGTGCAAATGCGCAATGTGAATTGAGGCAAAGACTTGTGTTATTAACAGAATTGCAAGGGACCTTGGAGGTCTTCTAGTCCAACCCCCTGCTTAAGCAGCAGACTCTACCATTTCAGACAAATGGCTGTCCAATCTCATCTTAAAAACCTCCAATGATGGAGTACCCACTACTTCTGGAGGCAAGCTGTTCTACTAGTTAAGTCTAGTAACTGTGTGGAAAATTCTCCTTAGTTCTAAGTTGCTTCTCTCCTTGATTAGTTCCCGTCCATTGCTTCTTGTCCTGCCTTCTGCTGCTTTGGAAAATAGGTTGAGCCCCTCTTCTTTGAGGCAGCCCCTAAAATATTGGAAGACTGCTATCATGTCATCCCTAGTCCTGTTCATTAAACTAGACATACGCAGTTCCGGCAACTGTTCTTCATATGTTTTAGCCTTCAACCTCATCATCTTTGTTGCTTTTCTCTGCACTGTTTCTAACTTCTGTTCTATTCTATTCTATTCCATTCCATTCCATGTTTTCTATTCCATTCCATGTTTTCTATTCTATTCTATTCCATTCCATGTTTTTATTCTATTGCATTCCATTCCATGTTTTCTATTCAATTCCATTCCATGTTTTCCATTCCATGTTTTCTATTCTATTCCATTCCATTTCATGTTTTCTATTCCATTCCATGTTTTCTATTCCATTCCATGTTTTCTATTCCATTCCATTTCATTCCATTCCATGTTTTCTATTCTATTCCATTCCATTCCATGTTTTCTATTCTATTCCTAATTCTACTACTTCTAATTCTTTTCTATTTAATTTGTATTCCATTCCATCCCATTCCATATTCCCAAATCAATGTGTCGTAAACTAAGAGTCTTAAGATAGTCTGTGTCAGTTTGAAACAAACTGGGAAACAAACTCTGCACCAAGTGGAAGATCCAACATGTTCCTAACAAACCTATCAGACAACTTTGTTTTCCAAAAAGTAGAGAAGGGAACAAGGGGATCAGCCATATTGGACTTAATTCTCACTAACAGAGAGGAAATGATAGAAGGTGTTGAAGCCATAGGAACCCTGGGGGCAAGTGACCATGCAATATTGGAATTCAACATTATCCAAACACAAGTAGTAGAACAAAGTCAAACTAGAGTCTTGGACTTTAAGAAAGCTAATTTCAATAAACTTAGAGAGAGCTTGGGAAAAATTCCATGGATGAGAATCCTCAAGGGGAAAACAACTCAAGAAGCTTGGGAAATTTTGAAAAATGAGATTACAAAAGCCCAGTCTAGCACAATACCAATGAAGAAGAAAAATAATAGCTCCCAAAAGAAACCAGCATGGCTGCATAAAGAACTATCTGACAAAAAAGGTAAGTATAAAAAGTGGAAGAAGGGGGACATAACTAAGGCAGAATATCAGCAAATAGCCCGAGCCTGTAAAGATGAAGTGAGAAAAGCTAAGGCTCACAATGAAGAAAGGCTTGCCACAAAAGTAAAAATTAACAAAAAAAGCTTCTTCCAACATGTTAAAAACAAGAAAAAAGTTAAGGAAACAATTGGTCCATTGCTAGGAGAAAGTGGCAAGAAGGTGACAAGCAACAGGGAGAAAGCAGAACTATTTAACTCATGTTTTGCATCTGTCTTTACACAAAGGGATAAAACAGTCCAACCTATCAAAAGCAGCACCACAAAAATCAGATTAGGAACACAAATTGAAATAGGGAAGAAAATGGTAAGTGAGCACCTGTCTACCCTTGACGAGTTCAAATCACCAGGACCGGATGGATTACACCTCAGGGTTCTGAAGGAACTAGCAGACGAGATCTCAGAACCACTGAATTATATCTTTCAGAGATCCTGGAACACCGGGGAACTACCAGAGGACTGGAAAAGAGCTGATGTGGTTCCCATCTTCAAAAAAGGGAAAAAATTAGATCCAGGAAACTACAGACCTATCAGCCTAACCTCAATACCAGGAAAGATTCTGGAAAAAATAATCAAGCAACAAATTTGCGAACACCTAGAAGCAAACAAAGTAATAGCCAAAAGCCAACATGGATTTGTCAAAAACAGATCATGCCAGACTAATCTTATTTCATTCTTTGATAATGTGACAAAATTAGTGGACAAGAGGAGTGCCGTCGATATAGTTTACTTGGACTTCAGTAAAGCTTTTGATAAGGTAGACCATAACCTACTAATAGATAAAGTAGAAGAATGTGGATTAGACAGCATCACCACCAGATGGATTCGTAACTGGCTGACCAACCGCACTCAATGTGTAGTCCTCAATGGAACTGCATCTACATGGAGGGAAGTATGCAGTGGAGTACCCCAAGGCTCTGTTTTAGGCCCAGTACTCTTCAACATCTTCATCAATGATTTGGACGAGGGAATAAATGGGGAACTCATCAAATTTGCAGATGACACCAAGCTGGCAGGAATAGCCAACACTCCAGAAGATAGGCTTAAGATACAGAAGGATCTTGACAAACTTGAACATTAGGCACTATCTAATAAAATGAAATTCAATGGTGAAAAGAGTAAGGTTCTACATTTAGGCAACAAAAACGGAATGCACAGGTACAGTATAGGTGGTACCTTGCTCAGTAGTAGTAACTGTGAAAGGGATCTTGGAGTCCTAGTGGACAACCATTTAAATATGAGCCAGCAGTGTGCAGCAGCTGCCAAAAAAGCCAACGCAGTCCTAGGCTGCATCAACAGAGGGGTAGAATCAAGATCACGTGAAGTGTTAATGCCACTTTATAATGCCTTGGTGAGGCCACACTTGGAATACTGCATTCAGTTCTGGTCGCCACGATGTAAAAAAGATGTGGAGACTCTAGAAAGAGTGCAGAGAAGAGCAACAAAGATGATTAGGGGACTGGAGACTAAAACATGTGAAGAACGGTTGCAGGAACTGGGTATGTCTAGCTTAAGAGAAAGAAGGACTAGGGGAGACATGATAGCAGTGTTACAATATCTCAGGGGTTGCCACAAAGAGGGAGTCAAACTATTCTCCAAGGCACCTGAGGGTAGAACAAGAAGCTGTCACGATGTTAAAAAGTTTGCTAGGCCTGAACTGCCTGAATTGACACTCAAGAGTTAAACTAAGAAAGCTTTATTGCGCAGGTCATAAAACAAAATGTTATCTGAAAGTGATTTATTGCGCACGCGTTACACATTCCAAAAATTCTTCTCTTCTTTGTTCGGCAGCCAACTTTGGCTGACGGAGCTTTCATTATCAAAATGTAACCAATTAGTTATTTCTGTTTCATTTACTTTTATTGTTTTATTATTAAAGTTTGTTTATTAATTAGAATATTTTAAAAGACTTATTTTTTTCTCAATATCTCAAAAGATATGCGGAAGGGAATCAGCCACGGTCCATTGATCTCAGATTTCCCAGGGCATTTTTTTCCCCAGACAACTTGGTAGCAGAGGATGGTTCGATGATACAAGCTGAGATGGCTACAATTTATGGCTGTATTTTCCCTTCATGCTATCTAAAGATAACCGACTAAGGCTAATTAGCCATGTCAAAGAAGAAAAAGAAAGATGGGGCGAGCACAGATGAATCAGCTTCCTCTGACGAGGAGGCTTCCTCGGACACAGAGAAGCAAAAACCTTCAAACGTACTCCAGGAGCAACAAAGTGCCGAGCCAAATATGGGGGAAGGAGCTACAGGATGCGACATCCACGAAACGAGGTCAGTGGTTCCTCCTTCTAAAATATCTCCAGGAGATTATGAATTTTTGGGGGCCAAGCCAAAACTTCCCACTCTGCCAGAGCCACTCCATTCCCAGACCCTCGCAGATTATCAAACAATTGATGAATGGCAACTGCCGGCACAAAAAAAATCCTTCCACGCAGAAAGCAGATTTTATGAAATCCCCCCAGATGATGAGCAAGAAATGCAAAGCTATCTTGATCAAATAAAGCTGTTTGAAAAATATGCTAGGGAGGCGAGAGTGTGTTTTGAAGAGATAAGGCGAAGTAGGAGAAGCTCCCCCACTCCCAAAATGTCTGAGGACGCCATCTTGTCTTCAAAACAACAGCCTAAGACACACCCCACAGAGTTCATTGGTCAATTAGAACAAAGAGACATGTACACGTCACCGAGGTCACGTGGTCCCTTTGAGTCAACTGAACTTCCGCATACGTATAGAAAGGAGAGGCAGCCAAAAAGTGAAGCTGCACTGCCATCTGCTGGCGGAGAAAAATTATTACAGCAAAAGATAAAGCAATTGGACCAGATTTTTAGAGATCTGTCTATGAGTTTTACAGAAGCCCAAACTTTGCCCCCACCCCCTGGCGGTGTCGAATCCTCCCTAGATGAAAAAAGGCAAAGCGAAAGGCGAATTCGAGGAAGCCAATTTGATGTTGCCACGCAAAGGCCAATGATGCAACCCCAGCATCCCCTGGTTCAACAACCAGATTTGCAACCAGAGCAACAAATTGTTCCTCAGCAGGTATTCACAGTCACCCCCTTGACTGGTGAGTCCAAATTAAAGGAGTCAGGAGAGAATTATAAAGCCTGGGTCAGTGAAATTGCGCTCTTGCTTTGAAGAGAAGGCACATATTCCATGGTTTTTAATCCTCCCCGTCAACCCTGGACACCTGCGATAAGAGACCTCGAAAACAGCAATCACGACTTTACTCATGTCAATGGAAAATGAGATCCAAGGTATCTTTCCACCTGATGCAACTGCCCAAGAAATATGGGCTATTTTGGAAGATTGCTACAGGCCCGTTTCAATTGAATCCTCATGTTTGCTCATGTCTGAGTTCCATGGTTCGAAGTTGAAACCTGGTGAACGAATTGGTGGACATTTGACCAAACTGAAAAGAATGAGAAGTGAATTGAGACAAAATGGCCATGTAATCGATGATATCCAAATGATTAGCATCATCATTAACTCGTTGAATTATGAATGGAAAGATGCTGTTGCAAAGATTAACTACGTGCCTATTGCTCAACGCACAGTTAACCACGTTTGCAGACTTTTAGTGGAAGACGAAGCTATCAGGTTAGCTACCCCACATCTGCAACGGCCTCCAGCGTCAAAGGCTCCAGCCAGACGTCCCTTCCGAGGAAGAGGCTACGCTCCAAGGATGCCAAAGTGCTACACCTGCAACCGTATGGGACATGAAACCCGGGATTGTCCCCAACGAGTTCCAGCTCCCGTCACGTACCAGCCCAGAGGAACAGATTCCAGAGGCAGAGGTAGAGGCGGAAGACAAGGTCGTCGTGGTCCAAGGCGTGATCCACAAGCTCCACTTGCGACACTGGCCATAACCAACGTTCCACAACCTGATCCAAAGTTCGACAGACGTCTTTTGTGGACTTTAGATAGTGGAGCAGCTGTGCACGTTACCCACAGAAGGGAACTTTTCACAGAGATGGGCGAACCAGAGCCCGAGTATCGAGAACTGTATTCCTTCACCAACCACACTTGCAAGGTCATGGGAAAAGGAACTGTTTACATTGAAGAGCTCGATACACACATCCCTGATGTTTATTACATACCTTCAGCAACCAGTAATTTGCTTAGTCAAAGTCACTTGTCTAGAGAGTTAAAGTTCCAGGTTCACCACCTCGAAAAAGCAAGTTACTTAGTTAAAGATGGTGATATTGTTGCTGAAACCATGCTGATTGGTGGTGTTTATTACTTAAAGCCAAAGCCTAAAGGGCAAGCACAGGCAAGTATGCAAACTCCAAAAAGGCATAACGCAGACCCAGAGAGAGTTGTCCCAGAGAGAGAAAATGTTACTGTGCCAAAGGCTCCTAAAGCCAACAAACAGAGAAAACAAAAACAGATTGCTCAGAGCAAGCCTGAGGATCCTCATGAAACTGTTAATGTTGAGAATTCACTAACTGGTAAACCTTTGCATTCCAGGTGTATTCACAAGTGGCACAGAAGATTGGGACATGCCAGTTTCCGTGTTCTTAGAAAGATGCCGGAGTTCGCAAAAGGTTTGGATCTAAAGGGGTGTAAGGTGTTTTTGGATTGTGCAGTTTGCAAAAAGGCTAAATCCAAGGCGGCTGCAATTCCCAAACACGCTACATGCCTGTCAACACGCATTTTTGATTTGGTACACACTGACATAGTGGGTCCTTTCCCACCAACACTTGGTGGCAGAAAGTATTTTTTAACAATTGTAGATAATCATTCTAGATATGGATTTGTATATCCTATGAGAGAGAAATCTGAGACCTTTCAGATCTTTAAAGACTTTGCAGCGTTTGTTTCTACACAATACCAAGTTCGCATCGCCAGAATCCAGAGTGACCGTGGTGCAGAATTCATGTCTCAGCGTTTCCAGGACTGGATGCGTAAGAATGGAATTCTTCATCAGACATCTGCTCCATATACACCGGCTCATAACGGAGTCGTAGAAAGAAGACAAGGGGTTCTACAAACCATGATGCGTTGTCTTCTAGAAGATGCCAATCTCAGTAACGCATACTGGGGTGAAGCAATCAAATATGCAAATTACATTGTCAACCGTACTTGGAGCAGTGTAATCAATCAAACTCCTTTCTACATGCTGTATGGCTACAAGCCTAATCTCAAGAACCTCCATATTTTTGGTTCATATGCTATGGTGAACACTCCCTTAAGTCAAAGAAGAAAGGGAGGTACAGTAGCAAAGAGACTGAGATTTATGGGTATTGATGATAATTCAAAATGGTACAAATTCATTGATACTAAACATGTGATTGTCATTTCACAATCTGCTAATTTTGAGGAAGACATTGACTGGTCCAGGATTCATTCCAATGATCCTGAAGTTTATTTTCCTAGAGATGGTGTTCCAGATGCCACGCAGCCTGATGACAATTTGCAGGCAGATGTTCCTTCTACCAGTTCTTCACAACCTGATGTTCCGTCTTCGCAAGCCGCGGATGCTGATGCTAGCGACGAACGTGAGGACGAGGATGATGATGAAGAAGAAGAAGACTGGACTGATGTTCCTAGACGCTCCAAGAGGGCCACAAAAGGAATCCCTCCACAACGTTATTCATGGCAACTGACAAAAACACCAGTACCTTTGATTTGCAACGTTACTCTTCCTCCTGAGGCATTCACACAAATCAAACAGCTTCCTGATTCAGAACAAGACAAATGGTATGATGCAATGCAGGATGAAATGGACAGTTTAAAGAAACTTAATGTATTCACACCTGCAAAACCTCCAGCAAATAAGAAAGTCATTGGCACCCGATGGGTCTACAGAATCAAGAAGAAACCAAATGGTGAGTCTTTATACAAAGCCAGACTTGTAGCTCAGGGTTTCGCTCAACGTTATCCTGAGGACTACACAAACACTTACTCACCAACAGTCAGAACTGAAAGTGTAAAAATTGCTTTAACCACTGCAACTATTCTTGGTTTAGAAGTTTTTCAATTTGATGTGGACACAGCTTATCTACATGCAGACCTAGATGAAGAGATCTACGTGAGAAGCCCTCCAGGATTCCGAAAGCAAGAAGGGGATACCTGGTTCCTGAACAAAAGTCTTTATGGTCTGAAACAGTCAGGTTTAATGTGGTATTTATGTCTTACTGACAAACTAAATTCAATGGGCTTTATTAAGTCCGAAACTGATGAATGCGTGTTCACAAAAAGATCTAACAATGCATATGAGATAATTCTTGTTTATGTTGATGATATTGTTTATATTGGTCCAAATAAGAAAATGAGTGAGATTTTTGCCAAAAGTTTGCAGAGATACTTCACACTAAAATCTTTAGGACACATTAGCACTTATTTAGGTGTTCGAATTGAAAAGACACAGAAGGGGTTTAGTCTTTCACAAGAGGAGAAAATTGACCACATTCTACATCATTGCAACATGAAAGATGCTAGCACAACAAAGACACCCATGCAAACAGATTTTCACAACTTAACACATGAACCAAGTCCTGAGTTCGAGGATCAAACACTTTATCGTTCAGTCATTGGTTCACTATTATACATTAGTAGTTGGACCAGACCTGACATCGCACTTAGTGTTAATCTTTTATCACGACACGTAGGTAAGGCAACACAATTTCATTGGTCATGCATTAAGAAGTTGTTGAAATACCTGAAACACACTAAACACATGAAGTTATTGCTAGAACCAACACACACTGATCAACCAAAGTTGATTTGTTTTGTTGATTCCGACTGGGCGAGCGACAAGAAGTCACGCAAAAGCACTTCTGGTTACATGATGTTCCTAAATGGTTGTCCTGTTTACTGGCAAGTGAGAAAACAGAGTTTTGTTTCATGTTCATCTACTGAAGCTGAATATGCTTGTGTTTCAGATGCTTGTAATTCTCTAACGTGGTTTGATGCTTTGATCACAGATATCTGGACACGTCCGATTCGACCAATCACCGTGATGGAAGATAATGTATCTGTTGTTTATATTTCTGAGTCACATTTCACAAGTTCTAGGTCCAGACACATTGACATTCGTTATCAAAACACAAAGCAATTAGTTAAGCAAGGTTTTGTTAAATTGCAATATGTTTCTACACATGATCAGATTGCAGACATGCTTAACAAACCACTTGCCGCAAATCAACACGAATATCTGCGAAAGAAGATGTGCCTTAATTGATGATTTGATGATGTCAGCCCAGACTAGCAAAAGAAGGAGTGTCACGATGTTAAAAAGTTTGCTAGGCCTGAACTGCCTGAATTGACACTCAAGAGTTAAACTAAGAAAGCTTTATTGCGCAGGTCATAAAACAAAATGTTATCTGAAAGTGATTTATTGCGCACGCGTTACACATTCCAAAAATTCTTCTCTTCTTTGTTCGGCAGCCAACTTTGGCTGACGGAGCTTTCATTATCAAAATGTAACCAATTAGTTATTTCTGTTTCATTTACTTTTATTGTTTTATTATTAAAGTTTGTTTATTAATTAGAATATTTTAAAAGACTTATTTTTTTCTCAATATCTCAAAAGATATGCGGAAGGGAATCAGCCACGGTCCATTGATCTCAGATTTCCCAGGGCATTTTTTTTCCCAGACAGAAGCAATGGGTGGAAACTAATCAAGGAGAGAAGCAACTTAGAACTGAGAAGAAATTTCCTGACAGTGAGAACAATTAATCAGTGGAACAGAAGTTGTCTCCAGAAGTTGTGAATGCCCCAACACTGGAAGTCTTTAAGAAGATGTTGGATAGCCATTTGCCTGAAACGGTATAGGGTTTCCTGCCTAGGCAGGGGGTTGGACTAGAAGACCTCCAAGGTCCCTTCCAACTCTACTATTGTATTGTATTGAAAGTGTGGGCTGCATGGCACCAAGAATGCCTGTGCCCCCACTTCCTGCATTCTTTTTAGGGCCCTGCCTTTCTATGAAGAAAGAGCTTTAGGAAGGACCCGCTTTGCTTCAAAAGAGAGTTTTGTGGCAGGGTTCGGCCACTGAGATGCCAGGAGGCGCAAGGAGGAGAAAGAAGAGGGTTAAAAGAAACAGGGTGAAGGAGAAAAGGAAATACCTGCTATGCAATTTTGAAAGGGCAGAGAAGCATTGGAAATAGCAGAGGCTCAGTGACAGTGAGAGGGGTGGGACCAAGAAAGCAGCCGATGCTGCAGCAGGGGAGCCCAGAGGTCTCACAAGTTCACCTGATGCAGCTTCAGTGTGGACCAATTCAGGAAGAGCTCCCCCTAGGAAGTGCACCAGCCATGCTTCAGAGTGGTCATGATGCTGGCAGATCTCACCTGCGCACCCACATCGTTGATAGGAGTGCTTCAGAAAGAGTTGAGCACCACCAGACCACAGGAGAGAGAGAGGGAGGGAGAGAGAGAGAGAAGAGAGAAGAGAAAGAGAGACTCTGGATCTGGCCTGGCTGGAATTATTGGGTAGACGAATACAGAAGGAGCATTAGGACAGATTTAGTTAAAAGTAGAGCTATGTTGGAGCTTAGGTTTTGCTAAAAAGATAAGCAAATATAAAGATGTAACACCGAAAAGACTTGGAATCTTATTAAGTTATTGGCTTACAATTATTATCATTATTTAGCCTATACAAATAGTCCTCGTCTTACAAGGATAGGATAGAATAAAGAAAAAATGGAATGCAATGCAATGGAAAATAGAATTCTTTATTGGCCAAGTGTGATTGGACACACAAGGGATTTGTCTTTGGTGCATAAGCTCTTAGTGTACATCAAGATATAAGTGATAAATCATGATCATAGTCATAAATACATTCATCATGAATCATAAGATACAACCCTTAGTGATAGTCATAGAAAACTATATAAGCAATGAACCTAAATCATATATTGTTTGTTTGTTTGTTTGTTTGGATTTATATGCCGCCCTTCTCCAAAAGGACTCAGGGCGGCGTACAACATTAAAAAACAACATTAAAAAACATACATCCCAAAAGTTTAAAAAAAAATTAAATCCATATCCAAAAACAAACCAAAAAGACAATACATTTAAAATAAGTTAAAATTAACAGGCCTGGCCGGCTTCCTGGAAAAGCCAACTTTTTAGGGCACGTCGGAAGGACCGGAGGTCAGGGATTATGCGAAGCTCCGGGGGCAGCTCATTCCAGAGGGAAGGCGCTCCCACTGCCTGGCCTACGGCACCCTGAGGAGGCCAACTCTGTGGGATCGTACTGGACGGTGGGACGCTACTGGTGGCAGTAGGTGGTCTCGCAGGTACCCTGGGCCTAAGCCATGGAGCACTTTAAAGGTCATAATTAATACCTTGAATCGCACCCTGAAAACAACCGGCAACCAGTGCAGGCCGCCTAAAAGAGGTGTAACATGGGAGCACCTAGGTACCCCCATGACAACCCGCGCGGCCGCATTCTGGACCAGCTGAAGCCTCCGGGTGCTCTTCAATATATGAAACTAAACTAAACAATATAAATCGTAAAGATACAAACTACTAACCAATAGTCATAAGTAGAAAAGGAAATACCATAGGTAATAGGAAGGAAGAGAAGAATAATAGTAATATAATCTTACTAAATAGTTTGACAGTGTTGTGGGAATTAGCTGTTTAGCAGAGTGATGACATGGGTGGGGGGGGGACTGTCCTTGTGTAGTTGTTCTGATGTTCAGTGCCCTATACCGTCATTTTGAGGGTAGAAGTTGAAATAAGTTATGTACAGGATGTGAGGGGTCTGTAGTTATTTTCACAGCCCTCTTTTTGACTCGTGCAGCGTACAGGTCCTCGATGGAAGGCAGGTTGATAGCAACTGTTTTTTTCTGCAGTTCTAATTGTCCATTGAAGTCTGTGTCTGTCTTGTTTGGTTGCAGAGCCAAACCAGACAGTTATAGAGGTGCAGAAGACAGACTCAATAGGACGCAGCCCAGTAGTAGGCTACAGTCCAGAGGTTGGGTGACCCCTGATCTAAGGGCTAAGTTAGTTTAAGTCTGGCTCCTTTACCAGATTGTTTTATCTGGTTGGCGTAAAACATTTGTGTATATTTATTATTATTATTTTTAAAGGATTTTGTTCCCTGGAACTCCTACCTGACTATTAATCAGAATATGAATCGCAATCTGCCTATAACCACCGTGTAATGAAAATCACTCATATTTCTTCACTTCTCTCTTTTATTGTATCTCTTTGAGTGCCGAAAACAGCCATGAAGAGGAGAGATGTCTGTGACAAGACTTTTTTATTAGTTTTAAGCATTATTTTATTGCCCTTTTCAGGGGTTACGGATTTTTGCAGCATGTTCGCAGCAAATTCTCATCAGGTGTAGGGAAACCTGCTTTTGTATAGATCAGGGGTGTCCAAACTTGGGAACTTTAAGACTTGTGGACTTCAACTCCCAGAATTCCCCAGCCAGCATGGCTGGCTGGGGAATTCTGGGAGTTGAAGTCCACAAGTCTTAAAGTTCCCAAGTTTGGACACCCCTGGTATAGATGTTACTGGACTGCAACTCTTATAAATTCAATGGGCAGTGATCGGAGATGATGAGATAACAATATCCAACTCCTGGCGAAGTCGTTCTCAGCTGCTTCCTTAGCCTGGATGAGGAGAAACCAAGAGGAGGAGTAACTTGAACATCTTGTCTGTTTTAATTTCATTGTTTGTATTCTGACTTTCTCACTCTGCTTTTGTTTAAGTGGGCCCTTAAAACACTTTCCCCAGGACTTTGGGTTTATTCTTCTCCAGACTTTTGTGGTTCTTTCAAATGGGTTTGAAGTATTGATATTATACCCAGCCCAGAGTCTTGATAGAGTTGTACACCCGTCTAGATTTAATAAGTAAGCAAATAACAAATAAGTGTCTCTTCTGTATATAGAAGACCAGGCTCACACATTTGGCTAAGGCCGCCAAGCCAAAATAATTGCTTTCCAAGTCAATAAACTGCTGTATTTTTCGAAGTAAAAAACACACCTTTTTTCCTCAAAAAAGAGGGTGAAAATCTGGCTGCATCTTATACCCTGAATACAGCATTTTTGGCATCCCAAAACCCTGCTCCCTTTGCAAAAATGGCTGTGCATAGCCTTTAGGAGGCTTCCAGAGTGCTCCTGGGGCTGGGGAGGGCAAAAATGAGCAAAAAATGGCTGGAGCACTCTATAAGCCTCCTAAAGGCTGTGCATGCCCTTTTTTTGACACAAATGGGCCCGTTCTTGCAAAAAAACGGGCCATTTTTGGGAGGTCTGCAGAGTGTAAAAACTTTCTTTTTTAATTTGCCTCTTCAAAATCTTGGCGTGTCTTATACTCTGAAAAATACGGTAACTGTTCCACTGCCCCAAGGATGCTTTTCCAAAAGGCAACTGGACTTACTTTGTTTTTGCTTGAAGAGGTTTCGCTTCTCCTCCAAGAAGCTTCTTCAGAACTTCTGAAGCTTCTTCAGAATTGAAGAAGCTTCTTGGATGAGAAGTGAAACATCTTCAAGCAAAAACAAAGTTTTGAAAAAGCACCTTTTTTGGCACAACCATGACCTGGATGACTGAGAATCTTCATAGGCAGGTCTCTCCCATTGACAGAAATATCACCGTATCTATTCTTTCTCTCCCTGTTTAGCAGTAAATAATGGTGGGAAAGAAACAGAATGGATCCTCAATAATGGCTTGCATTCATAGATCAAATATATCTCTTAAGAGACTGATGTTTAACAAATACTGACATTAAGAGGGTGGCAGAGATACTTTGGGTTATAGGAGGATTATTCTGCTCAGTTACCCAGAAATAAATCCTAGTGGGATTTTTACACTTTTAATAAATTGTAATGGTGCTGAAAACTAATATTGTAAAATATTTTCACAGTAAGAGGTACAGTACAATAAACTTTTATTATCTAAGCTTATCCTGTAAGCTCTTTACACATACAGCTACTAAAAGCTGCAATAGAAAAATAGCCAAGGACAATTCCTTTTTTTAAAATATATACATAATTTTTATTGAAACTTTTAAACAATGAGATAAAATCTAATGCAAAGAAATTGAATATACGGAAGAAAAAAGAAATCAAAGAAAAATAGAAAAATAATGAAAAAGAAAAAAAGAAAAAAAGTGGCTTTAGATGCAAATTATAAATACAATTATAAATATGCCTCTTTTTCTAAAGTTACAAAATGATTTTCCTTTCTTTTTCTATCTTATATGCCAACCATCTCTCTGGTTTATTTGCAGCTTCAAAATTTCTTTGTCTTACAAGTTCATCTTGAATTCCATCTCTCTCACTGCTAACATAGATAATTGCAGCTGTAAAAGCTTAATTTGGTGAATAATAGTTGTCAAACCCTGGAGAATGTTAAGATTTTTTTTTTCAATCTCACTCAAAATCATTAGTATATTTTCTTCCCTTTTTCTTTTTAAATCTGCTATTGTGTTGTATCAAATACCCTCTTACAAAAGCTTCACTTACACCCCAAACCTCCTTCCTTTTGTACTTTTTATTAAGATTATTCTCCAAAAAGATTCTCTTCTTTTTATAATCCTCCGTTACCATTTTGCTTTGTAATAATATCTTATTCCATGCAAAAGATCCACAGTTGGATGGCCTACATGTTTAATATATCCTCCTCGTTGCCCATCATCTCCATGGCGACTTAGCAAGTAAAAAAAAAATTGCAGTTACTTTAATCATAACTGACAACTCTTTGTAGAAATGGAGGGACTTCACAGACTTTGGCTGCCTTTGCTGGTTAACGCCACAATTGTAACTGTCAGCCGGTTGTCCTTCTTTCTCTGGCCCAGGGACATGCACACTCTGCTGAATCAAGGCATTGTGAGAGCTTTCACAAACGAACACTTAGGCTCCTGTGCCTTCTAGAGCAGGGCTGCCCAACCGTGGCAACTTTAAGACTTGTGGACTTCAACTCCCAGGATTCCCTCCTGTGCCTTCTAGAGCAGCGGTCATCAACTGGTGGTCCGTGGACCACTGGTGGTCTGTGAGAACATTTTGGTGGTCCGCGGAAAAATTATTTGCATTTTTTTTTATATTGCACTAAATCAGGAGTCCTCAAACTACAGCCCCTGAGACGGATACGTGCAATGAAGGCTTGTGTTGCTGCAGAGAGTCTCCCCCTTCGGGGTCTTTTTGTGTGGGTCAGAGGGGGTCAGAAATTCCAACGGGGGGTCTGCTTCAGCCTCCTGGTGGGGGGCTTTGGGTGAAGACTGGAGGGAAGTGCTGGTGGTGGTGAAAAGCCGGAGGACCTTGTTCCAGTGGGACTGCATCATGGCCTGGAACTGGCTGACCATCTCAGCCCACTGAGCCTCCAGGCGCCGGTACCTGGCCTTGCATTCCCACAGGTCTTCCCTCTGCTTGGAAAGCCTATGCTTGTAGTCCTCAGTGACGTGCTTCTACTGAGCCTCCTTCAGATCCAATTTGAACTGAGCTTTGCCAACTCTTTCTCGTGGTGGCTGCTTAGCTCCAACAACTGCTTCTTAAGGAGGCCGGACAGGCAGGGGAGGATGGCTGGGAGGGGAGGGGCGAGTAGAGGCTGGTGAGGCACCCCTCTATGAGTGACATCGAGTTAGCCACGCCCACCCAGTCACATGACTACCTAGCCACACACACATCCAGCCGGTCATTAGGCAGATCATATTAACGGTCCGTGGGATTTAAAATTATGAATTTAGTGACCCCTGACTTCCGAAAGGTTGGTGACCCTTCTTCTAGAGTTGTGTTGAAGTCCACAAGTCTTAAAAGTTGCCAGGGTTGGAGAGCCCTGCTCTAGAGAAATGGGATTGTCAGAGAGGGGAGTGTGTGCTGGTTGAGTTTTATGCTTCAAGCCCCTTCCAGTTGCAGTGTCAGGACCAAGTGTCACTCGTCTCAAGAAGCGGCTGGCGTGGGTTATTTTAGACCAGGCTTTAGATGAGTTGGAAGGCCAAAGGCCCAGGAACTGGGAATATCCTCTTCCCAGCTTTGGAATGTGGCTGTGGAATTCTGGGAGTTGAAGTCCACAGGTCTTAACTTTTCCAAGGTCGGATACCCCTGCTTTAACCATTCCTCTCATCAAAGCAATGATATCATTAGCATCTCACTAGCACGGCAAGCAAAAAGCTTTCTGCCCGACTTTGAAAGAACGACAGAAATGGGCAAAAACTGTCCAAGTGATTGGCTGCATAACAATCCTCATGATTGAAGAAAAAAAATTGCTTGCTCTGCTTATAGCAAGATGCTAATGATATCATTGCTTTGATGAGAGGAATGGTTAAAGCAGGGGTATCCGACCTTGGACACTTTAAGTCCTGTGGATTTTAACTCCCAGAATTCCCCAGCCAGTCAGTTGGGGAATTCCGGACGTTGAAGTCCATACATTGTAATATTTTCAAGGTTGGACACCCCTGGGTTAAAGCCTGATTTTTAACAACAAAAGATACAGAAGATAGATAATACAGTTGCTATAACTTGTTTTGGTTATTAAAAAGATAGAATTTGAGATCACCATAGCATGTTCTGCTCATATGGGAATAGAACACTAGATAATTAGCTATCTGTGAAATAATTGTGATCCTGTATTCCACAAAGCAGGAATATTGCTGTCTGGCAGTTTAATTTGATAGTTTTATGGTGTCAGTTTTTTTTTTAATTGAAAAGCCAGAAGTGAGCCTAGAGCACAGAAAGCTGCTGACACTGAATTAACTATGCTTACCCGAGCAACAATCAATGTTAAAATTCATTGTTTTAATTCTGTTGAAAAGTAACAGTTTGCAATGCTAGGCTGTGACTGGAATCCCAAGATAAATTGAAAATGAAAATTGCAAAATTCATTTCAGTTGGACTACAATATAGTATTATTCCAATAAAGGCATTTTTTTAAAAAAAAACCCACCTGGTTGATATTACAGAGACTTGAGATAATACCTTAATGCATTATTTGAAGACTTGGCTCTCTAGTGAAGGCTCTGATGATGGGAAAGATGGTATGAACGAGGGGGAGGAGAGGAAGTCCAGCTGCAAGGATAGAATCAGTTACAGCAGGGGGACCCCAACCCCCCCAATCTGCAGCCTGGTACCGGTCCGTAGCCCTTTAGGAACTGGGTCATGCAAGCGCTGGATGAGTGTGTGGACACACAAAGCTGCATTTGTGCGCACGCAAAACCATCCCCTCCCTCTCCTCCCACCATTGCTGCCACCGATTCTCAGAGCCAGAAAGGTTGGGGACCACGGAGTCACAGCAAAGATAGGTACACCGTTGGACAACCTGAAGGACCAGGCAAGAGATTGTCAGGGAGAAATTCTGTGCAGTTGCTTAGAGCCAACACCTCTTTGAAAGTGCATAATTAAATGCCACAAAAGCTTTCCGTTTTAGTTTCTGTGAAATGTTTATGGAATAAAACCTCCACCAGTTCCATTCCCTGTCTCTTTTTATTTACTTTCTGTTCTTCACTTTCAGGTGAATTTTACAGTAGACCAGATCCGAGCGATCATGGACAAAAAGTCCAACATCAGAAACATGTCGGTGATTGCTCATGTTGATCATGGCAAGTCCACGCTTACAGATTCTTTAGTGTGTAAAGCGGGTATCATCGCTTCTTCCAGGGCTGGTGAAACACGATTTACTGACACACGGAAAGACGAGCAGGAAAGGTGTATCACAATCAAATCTACGTGAGTATCGTTAACTTTTCTCTGCAGTCCTTTTTGACTATCAATTGTACATCAGTTACAAATGGAGTGTTCTGAAGATAGCAGACTTCCGTTTGGTTTATGCTAGTTTATTTTGAAAAATTCACTCTCTTGACTGATTTTATAGGTCAGAATATCTGACACTTGTAACTTAGACTTGCCAAGTTGTTTCTTACTCATAGAAGCACCCATTAAAATGGTCTATCAAGGCTCCGACTAACAAACTCAAGCAAATCAGGATTCTGAGACTGGGCTCCTTCTCAAAGATCTCCTTTAATGAGTACATCATATTGGCACAGCTTCAATGGAAAACCAAATCTAAATCTTTCCCGCGGTTTCAGTATAATTAAACTAGGAAATAACCCCATCTCCAAGTGTCACAGGTCATGTTGGTCTATTAGGTCAATTGGTGGGCTCTCCAGGCACCCTTTCCCCAACCTTATCCATTACCAATGGGGATGACCTTGGTTCTCAGGAGAAAACTTTCTGTTTTGTCTAGTAAGGCATTCCAACCTCCTTCCCCCCTTTCTGGCAACTGAGGAATAGAAAGATAGCTGCGGCCAGGTTCAGTTGGAAGTTGACATGCTCTTTAAAACGGGGCCCCAACCCCAGAGCCAAGACCCACTACCGGGCCATATCCGGTATTGGATTATGCAAGGGGCAAGCAATGCACGCGAAGGTCCATTTGTGTGAGCAGCAGGTGCTCGTGCTTGCGTGCAAAGCTCTATTTGTGCAAGCGGTGGGCATGCACGCCCACTGCTTGCTGAAATGGAGCTGTGCGCACATCGCCTCTCCCCTACTCCTGCAGTCTACCAAGCTAGAATTTTGGGGGGCCGCTGTTTTAAACAAAAAAGATGGATTTTAGAGCAATAGTCATATGAGTTGTGATAGCAATAATAAAATATTTTGTGATTGTGTTTCTGCATTATAGTCTGTTTCACAAAGTATGTCTCGTGCAAGGCACGCAAGATATGAGGGATCACAAATGTGTTAGGTCCAATGGTTTAGAATTTCTACAGGTAGTCCTCAATTTACAACCACAATCGAGCGCAAAATTTCCATTGCTAAGCATGACAGTTGTGAAGTGAGTTTTGCCCCATTTTACAATCTTTCTCGCCAGAGTTGTTAAGTGAACCATTCAGTTGTTAAACGAATCAGGCTTCCCCCTTGACTTTGGTTGTTGGAAGCCGGCTGGAAGGTTGCAAGTGGTGATCATGGTGTCACCTGGGATCCTGCAACTGTCATAACGATGAGTCAGTTGCCAAACACCAAAATTTTGATCACGGGGGATGTTGCAACGGTCGTACATGTGAAAACCGGTCATAAGTCACTTTTTTTCAGTATTGTTGTTACTTCAATCACTAAACAAATGGTTGTAAGTTGAGGATTACCAGCAAAAACATCACATGAAACAAACATGGCATCGGCTTATCAAAGATGGTTAGGATGAAGGCTACACTATTCTTCCCAAGTAAGGATGCATTTCTGTATTATTTGTATGAGCAGTGTAAACAATAAAGAAATGTCATGATATACTTTACATCAATGTTTCTCAACCTTAGTAACATTAAGATATGTGGACTTCAACTCCCAGAATCCCACAGTCAGTCATGCTGGCTTGGGAATACTGAGAGTTGAATTCCACATAACTTCATAATAAGAGGAGATGAAAGACTAGAGACGAATAGGAATGGAATGGAATGGAATGGAATAGAATAGAATCTTGATTGTCACTTACCATTCTCTGTATGGACTTTCTATCTGAGGCACTGCTGCCACCAAACCAAACAGGGATTCAGTTTGTTAAAATGTTGCCAAGATTGAGAAGCATTGCTTTACATCTTTACAAAAGACTTGTGGATGAATGAATGTGCACAACACACTAAACTTGGTTATTTTAACTTCACCAAGAGTTTTTGTGATTTACTAAATTGGTTGATTTATGGTTCAGTATATCGTGAAAATGGCAAACACGAATTAATTCAGCAGCAAGTTAAATGCAATGTATGAAGATGGTCAGCTTGTTTCATTTAACTCAGCAGTTTAATTCAAATTCAGTAATCTAAAACATATGAAGAATAATTGCAGGTATATGGGATGTCTGATGAAGAGAAGGATTAGGGGGGATATGATAGCAGCGTTCCAATGTTTGAGGGGCTGCCACAAAGAAGAGGGAGTCAACCTATTCTCCAAAGCACTTGAGGGCAGGACAAGGAACAACTGATGGAAACTAAGCAAGGAGAGAATCAAGAACTAGGGAAATAATTCCTAACAGAACAATTAAGCTGTGGAACAACTTGCCTCCAGAAGTTGTGAATGCTCCAACACTGGAAGTTTTTAAGAAGAGATTGGACAACCCTTTGCTTCAAATGGACAGGGTTTTTTGCTCGAGCAACGGATTGGACTAAGAAGACCTCCAAGGTCCCTTCCAATTCTGTTATCCTGTTATTTCTCGCTCCCTCATCAACATTTCTTGTTTAAATTGTCCTTTTTAATTTTAGTGATTGTGTATGTTTTTAAAAATCCATAAAGCTAAAATCTCAATGGCCATGTCAGCAAAACTTTCCTAAAACGCAGTGGCTTGTTTATAGCTGGAAACCTGGAAGTTATTACTTTCTAGAGGGGAGTTTGGCAATGACAGAGAAAGTAAAAACGTCTGGTTTCCGAGATTTGCATTTTGATAAATGAAGGAGTCTTACGCAGTGGTGCCTTAGTTTTTCTTTAGTGCCTAGCCCTGGTGCCTAAAGATTAGGGGAGTTGTGGATCCAGCGCACCCAGAGGGCGCAGTGTTCTATGCAGATGTTGTCAGGTCTCCGAAAGATGCCCTAATTAATTCATGAGCCCCGAGCCAAGTTTCAAAAGAAATCCAGTCATTTATTAGGAACACCATTTCAGCAATACCCTATTGCAGTCAGTCCTGACTTCATTTTAATTATGGCTGAACTTTGCCCCTGTTTCCTCCATCCCCCCAGTCTGTGTCATAAATCACATTCACCAATGAGGTACACGCCTCACAAGCCTGCTGTAGTAATCTGAGATCCGACTCTAGCCGAAGGTATGCGTGGAATGCACTCCCCCCCCTCCTTTCCTGATAGATGTTTTACGGGACTTTAGGAAAATCCTTTGTCTTCTTTTGTAGGGCCATTTCTCTCTACTATGAGCTCTCAGAAAACGATTTGGACTTTATCAGGCAATCCAAAGATGGATCCGGTTTCCTCATTAATTTAATCGACTCCCCTGGGCATGTGGATTTCTCCTCCGAAGTCACAGCAGCTCTTCGCGTCACTGATGGAGCTCTTGTAGTCGTTGACTGTGTTTCAGGTGAATGTACTTAAAATTAAGATGTGACCAGGGAGGTGCTGTGACTGTCATAAGTGTGAACAACATTCATGAGTCGTCGTTTTTTTTCATTGCCGTTGTAACTTCGAATGGTACTGTTGTAAGTCAAGGACTACCTGTATCTTAGCATCTGATTCTGAAGGAATCCACAAATTTTGTTCACTGTTATGTGTGATCAAGGAGCGCCTTTGTGCTAAGCATCCGTCTGGCAAGGAAGATTCCCGATTTACTCAGACTTTCCAAAGCAAAGCATAGTAGCAAGGATAAGATGCTCCTCAGATCTGTGTCGCTCCTGGCGGTCAAGGTTGCTAACAAAGCCATTAGCAATCTATGAATTCCTGAGCCCTATGGGTAGTGCCAAGTATTTCGATTTTTTTAAAGAAAATAAAACATTTTGGAAGTTGGCAGTATTATTACAAGATATCTGGCTGGTGTTTGTCTCCTCTCAAATTCACAAGTGTCACAACAAAGTACAGTTTACCCTCTTCTCTATTGTGTATATTCAGTATACCATGGAAAGGTAAAACAGATGCGGCAGTTTGGATTAAATCTCTCCCTGTCAGCAAAACTCTCTAGATTCCTCTGGGCAAACCACTTACCATATTTTTCGGAGTATAAGACGCACCAAGATTTTAAAGAGGCAAATTATTTTTAAAAAAGTTTTTGCACTCTGCAGACCTCCCCCAAACGGTGAATGTTTGGTGACACCTCAAAGCAAGGCAGATTAGATCAGGGGTCTTCAATATTGGCAACTTTTTAAGACTTGTGGACTTCAATTCCCAGAATTCCCTGGCCAGTATGGAATTCTGGGAGTTGAAGTCCACAAGTCTTGAATTTTGGAGAACACTGCTTTGGATTGTTCACCAGAGTTTTCACCCAGGAAAACTTCAGAATAAAGAAGGTGAGATGGGCACCTCAGGGGGTATTCGATGTTTCTGCAACATACAAAATTTCAGCAACACAAATACCAGCCCGCCACAGCCTTGAGGATATAGTACACCAGAGTCTTTTTCTCTTTTAAGTGCTGAGAAATGGGATATGTATCTCTTCTGACCCAGCTTCCCAAACACAACAAACCCTCTGAAGTTAAATCAATGATTCCTCTATTAGGAACGCCAGCAGCCCCGGCAACAAGTTTCTCTCTCACTGCAGGCTACGTCCGGACGGAAGATGAATAGTTGTCTGCCACATCTATTCATCTCCGCCCTCTGCCTTTTATCCCTAGAGCTAGGGTGTGGCTTCGCTAGCAGCAGTGGCTCTTCCATCCCGAGGACCAGCCCATGGATTTCCACTGCTCTCCTCTCCTCTGCCACATCTATTCATCTCCGTCCCCTGCCTTTTATCCCCAGAGCTAGGGTGTGGCTTCGCTAGCAGCAGTGGCTCTTCCATCCCAAAGACCAGCCCATGGATTTTCACTGCTCTCCTCTCCTCTGCCACATCTATTCATCTCTATCCCCTGCCTTTTATCCCCACAGCTAGGGTGTGGCTTCGCTAGCAGCAGTGGCTCTTCCATCCCAAGGACCAGCCCATGGATTTCCACTGCTCTCCTCTCCTCTGCCTTCTGTGCATCCGCACGTCAGGCACTGAACTCAGCTGATCCTCCTCTTCCTCATCAGCTACCTCCAGATCTGGGGACTGATGGCTCTCCATCTCAGGGCTGACGGACGACCCAGACTCCATCTCTCTCTCTCTCTCTGCCAGCTCCATTCCCTCTTCCCCCTCCGAGCTCTCAGGTTGCCTTGATGCTGTCCCTGACTCCCAAGCCTCCTTTTCCTCCCCTGTTTCAGCTGTTGGAGGGGCCAGTGGCTGACAGGCCACAACAGTATCTTTTAAATTATAATATATAAGATTAGCTACTGCTAATCTCTGGCCATTAGGTAGGAAGCCACTTTGTTTTTCTTCTTTCCACCAAAGTTACACAAAACCTTTGACGGTTTGAGAATGCTGGAACTTTTCAGCACCCAGTTCTTCTCGGGAACTACGCATACCCAGTGTCAACTTTCCCTCCAGGGGTTTGCGTGCAGACGGAGACTGTTCTTCGCCAGGCAATTGCTGAGCGCATCAAACCCGTCCTGATGATGAACAAGATGGACCGCGCTCTGCTGGAGCTGCAGTTAGAACCCGAGGAGCTTTACCAGACCTTCCAGCGCATTGTGGAAAACGTCAATGTTATCATTTCTACTTACGGAGAGGGTGAAACTGGACCCATGGGTAATATTATGGTAAAGAGAACTTACGTTGAGATTGGAGCAAGGAGGAAGTTAGTTCCGTAGGATTGCATTTGCATCAGTGGTGGGATTCAGCCAGTTAGCACCTATTCGGGAGAACCGGTTGTTAATTTTCTAAGCAGTTCGGAGAGCCAGTTGTTGGAAGAAATCTCCTTTCATTTTTTCACACTCTACAGGGCTAATCCTGTAAGGAAGGCAGGAAGGAAAGATTCTGGTGGTGTTTCTAGCCTGATCTTTATTGCCCTGCTTACAGAAACTGCCTCTCCGGTTAACCCTTGCTACATTGTAACAGCTCAGGCGAAGCGCCCATCGACCTGAGTGACCTTGAGTTGGCCACGCCCAACCAGTCACATGACCACCAAGCCACGCCTACCCAGCTGGTCATTAGCGCAGAGGACCGGTTGTTAAATTATTTGAATCCCACCACTGGTTTGCATGGTGTTGTGCTAGACCAGTGTTTCCCAACTGCAGCCATTTTAAAATGCGTGGACTTCAACTCCCAGAATTCCCCAGCTAGCAATGCTTAGTTCTTTAATCCTCTCTATCAGGGGTGTCAAACTCAGGCCAGATCCAGCCTGCAGGGTCCTTAGATCTTAGGCCCGTGGGAAATATAAAGAGACCAGACTGCGGTGCCTCTGCCAGCCAAAATGGGGTGCAGGGGAGCTGCGTGCGGCTCCCTCTAGGCCTTTCTCAGCCTCCATGGTCTCCTACAGCACTCTGCTGGCTGAAAATGGGCTGGGGGGGGGCACTCACGTGCCTCCCCCTATGGGCCGTTTTTGGCCTCCATTACCTCCTACAGCACTCTGCTGGCTGAAAACGTGCCGCTCCCTGCAGCACCCTGTTTTGACCAGCAGAGGAGCTTTTAATATTTCCAGGCCGGCCCCATGGGCCACATCTATTCTTTATTTATTTTGTCAAGCATGTATAAGATAAGAGATATAAGTATAAACATGATTATGAACACAGGAAATTGATACGAATAAGTGGGGACAGTAGGACAGGGACGGTAGGCACATTGGTGCGCTTATGCACGCCCCTTACAGACCTCTTAGGAAAGGGGTGAGGTCCACCGTAGACAGTTTAAGGTTAAAGTTTTGGGGGTTTGGGGATGGAACAACAGAGTCAGGTAGAGCATTCCAGGCATTGACCACTCTGTTGCTGAAGTCGTATTTTCTGCAATCAAGTTTGGAGCAGTTTACGTTAAGTTTGTATCTATTGTGTACTCGTGTATTGATGCAGTTGAACCCGAAGTAGTCATTGACCAGTAGGACGTTGTAGCAGATAATTTTGTGTACTACGCTCAGGTCAGACCGAAGACGGTGTAGTTCTAAGTTGTTTAAGCCCAAAATTTCAAGCCTGGTGATATAAGGTATTCCGTTGTGAGCAGAGGAGTGGAGGACTCTTCTCGTGAAATATCTCTGGACTCGCTCAGTTGTATCAATCTAAGCACCCTGGGGGCTGGATCTGAGTTTGACACCCCTGGTATAGAGGATTAAAGAACTAAGACCAATGTAAGCTTAAATAATGCTTTTGACGGCATCAGTTCCCTCCCTCCCTTCGCATTTGAACCTTGGGAGAAAACTCTATTCCATGTTGCAGTTTGTCGAATGAAGCACTAAAAAGGCAGGTCTTGTTTTACCTATTGTGATGAAGTGAAGGACTCTGGCATGTGAGGAGCTCCATTATCAGCTTGATTCAGATGGATATTCAGGATGTTGATGCTGGA
Organism: Natrix helvetica; assembly: GCF_964273705.1. Lineage (NCBI taxonomy): Eukaryota > Metazoa > Chordata > Lepidosauria > Squamata > Natricidae > Natrix > Natrix helvetica. The sequence goes on from NC_138552.1 coordinate 9,274,091, forward strand.
TTTTCCTAGCTAACGTCCCTTAATTTGTTTTTTTTTTCCTAAAAAAAGGTCTAGTCTCATCGATGTGCAGTTTTTTAAAAATTTATAATCTGGTGAAGCCGTTCAGAATTAAAGAAAACCAAGAAGGCAGAGAGTTCAATTAAATATTTGCTTGAATTTATTCAGCGATCTCCAAAGTTGGCACTTTTTAGACGTGTGGGGAACATGGCTGGGGAGTTCTGGGAGTTGGAAGTCCTCCAGTCTAAAAGGTGCGAAGTTTGGAGAACCCTGGATTAAAAAAAAAAAGTTTTGTTTTCTTCCTAGCATTTTCCTGCAGGAACCGTTGTTTTTCTGATCAAGCAAATGTTTTATCTATTGGTTGTGAGAGGAATTGACCGGAGGGCTTGTTGCCTGAGTATGGCATCAAGGGCTGACAGAGTGACTGACTGACTTAAGGTCACCCCAGTCAGCTTTCAAGCCCAAGGCAGGACCAGAACCAGGGGTGGGCTTCAAAAATTTCAGCAATGGGTTCTCTGCTCGGTTGCTGGGTGGGCGTGGCCATGGTGGGTGTGGCCTAGTCAGCCTCCTGCACCACAGCAGGGAGGACATTTTTCGCTTTCCCCAGGCTCTGGAGGCTTTCCTCGAGCCTCTGGGAGGGTGAAAACTGCCTCCCCCGGGGTCTGGAGGCCATAGACAGGCCCATTTCCGGCCTTCTGGAATTTCCAGGAGGCCCGTTTTCCCCCCTCCCTGAGCCTCCACACGGGCCCTACACTTACCTTGCATCCAAAACGGGCCGCGTGGAGACTCCTGGGAGGGGCAACTCGGAAGTAAGGCTTGGAAGTGATTGGCCCCTCCCATAGGACATAAAGGAGGAACAAAGGCACATGAGCTTTTGCAGGAAGCAACTTGGTTCATGTTGGTCAGTTTACCTTCTGAAGCTCCGTTTTGACTCTGTGCTCCGTGTGGCCTTGCCAAGCCAATTGCCAATTAAGTCTTTGGCATTGTTTTCAAAGAAGACAAAGGTAGGTGCTTATCAGTCTTATCCCGAAAGACTTTGGTAGCATGCTGTAGAACTCTTTACTACTATTTGGGACTCATTACGGGATGTGAATGAAGATAATTCACAGTCTTTGAAATAATGAGGGTTTGGGGGACTAAGCGTGTGCTTTTTACTGTATCAGGAAGCCTAGGTCAGAATAGGTTTCTGCTTGCTTGGAGATCACTTTTATTTGAGGGACTGGGTCTCCCAAGTAGACTACCTTCTCCATGTTCTTTTAAAACGCCTGAATCCTTCCTTTTGCCTGCAGATCGACCCCGTCATCGGTACTGTTGGCTTTGGCTCTGGCTTGCATGGTTGGGCGTTCACCTTGAAGCAGTTTGCCGAGATGTACGTGGCCAAATTTGCAGCCAGAGGAGAAAAGGCCCAGCTTTCCTCAGCTGACAGAGCCAAGAAAGTGGAGGACATGATGAAGAAGCTGTGGGGAGACAAGTGAGTAAATAGCATCCTTACCTTCAGTCTCAGGTGGGTACACTTTAGGGGAAGGAGGCCCTTCGATGCAGGTTTGCAGTATGATGCGCCTTCTCCTTTTGCTAAAGCGACATAATACAGGATGGGTCTAAGACAGGGGTCAGCAACCCGCGGCTCTGGAGCTGCATGTGGCTCTTTCATCCCTCTGCTGCGGCTCCCCGTTGCCGGTCAGTGCCACAATTTTGAGAGGAGCTTCCGGTTGAATGGGGGGGGGGGAGGGGGAAGCACGGCACGCCAGGAGAGGACTCTGTTTTCCGGTTGGCTCCACAATTGCCAGGGCTTTCAGTTAGGACAGGCAGAGGAAAAATGACACCGCACTAGGAGGAGACTCTATGGTGGGAGAAGCAGACTTCCAGTTGGCAGAGGAAAAAGGACACCGCGCTAGGAGGAGACTCTATGGTGGGAGAAGCAGACTTCTAGTTGGCAGAGGAAAAAGGACACCGCGCTAGGAGGAGACTCTATGGTGGGAGAAGCAGACTTCAGTTGGCAGAGGAAAAAGGACACCGCGCTAGGAGGAGACTCTATGGTGGGAGAAGCAGACTTCCAGTTGGCAGAGGAAAAAGGACACCGCGCTAGGAGGAGACTCTATGGTGGGAGAAGCAGACTTCCAGTTGGCAGAGGAAAAAGGACACCGCGCTAGGAGGAGACTCTATGGTGGGAGAAGCAGACTTCAGTTGGCAGAGGAAAAAGGACACCGCGCTAGGAGGAGACTCTATGGTGGGGGAACCAGATTTCCGGTCGGCTCCAGAATTGCATGGGGGGCTTCCGGTTAGGACCTTTGTGGCTCTTTGAGCGTTTAAGGTTGCCGACCCCTGGGCTAAGAAGAAGTGGCATTGATCTGACTGTGATAAAGCCCATTTTTTCCATATTGTTGTAAGCTACCCCCCATGGCGAGGTAATGCAGGTAGTCTTCAACTTATGATTACAGTTGCCCCCAAAATGTATGTTGCTAACTGAAACGCTTGTTAAGTGAGTTTTGCCCCGTTCTGCGACCTTCCTTGCCACCGTTGTTAAGTGAATCCTTGCAGTTGTTAAAGCAGTAAACATGGTTGTTTAGCGAATCTCGCCGCCCCGTTGACTTTGCTTGTCAGAAGGCGGCAAAGGGGGAATGACATGACCCTGGGCAACTGCAACGGTCATAAACCACGAGTCAGTTGCCGAGCATCTGAATTTGGATCATGTGACCGTAGGCCATAAGTGTGAAAAACGGTCATAAGTCACTTTTTCCAGTGTCATCATAACTTGGAATGGCCATTAAGTGTTGCCAGTTGAGGACTACCTGTGTAGCAGAAGAGAAGAGAAAGAACTGGAGAAGACAAAAAAGTGCAAAGACCTGAAAATAGAAGTAGAACGACTGTGGCAAAGGCAAGCGAGGGTCGTACCAATAGTAATAGGTGCCTTGGGTCCAATCCCAGAACAACTGGAGCACCCTTTGAACACCATTGATTGGCATTGACAAATCCGCCCTCAGTCAATTGCAAAAGGCAGTTTTACTGACAACAGCTTCCTTCCTGCAATGATAAATGTAACACCATCAAACATCCACACCTGCCTATTGCAAGTCTTTGAAAATAACTCATTAGGATGATAGATAGACAAAAATGCCAAATCCAGTCTAAACATTTGGCTGACTGTGAGAAAACAACAACAATATTCCGTTTCCTTTGTGTTTTGAACACCAAAGTAGAGTGGAATCGTGTGGTCCTGTGGTATTGAACTGATTGGTATTAATGATGTTGCTGTTGTTAGTTAGGAAGTTGTGTTCGACCCATCGCGACCTCATGGACAACGTTCCTCCAGGTCTTCCTCTCCTCAACCATCCTCTGGAGTCCATTTAAGCTCACGCCAACTGCTTCGGTGACTCCATCCAGCCACCTCCTTCTCTGTCATCCCCTTCTTCTTTTGCCCTCCATCTTTTCCAGCATTAGGCTCTTCTCCAGTGAGTCCTTCCTTCTCCTTAGGTGGCCAAAGGATTTGAGTTTCCTCTTCAGGATCTGGCCTTCTAGAGAGCAGTGAGGGTTGATCTCCTCTAGGACTGACCGGTTGGATCGCCTTGCAGTCCAAGGGACTCGCAGGAGTCTTCTCCAGCACCAGAGTCCAAAGGCCTCCATTCTTTGTTCCTCAGCCTTCCTTATGGTCCAACTTTCACAGCCATCCATTGGAAAACCATAGCCTTGACTATACACACTTTTGTTGGCAGGGTGATGTCTCTGCTTTTTAGTATGCTGTCTAGATTAATGATATATGAGCCATTTTGTGCAGATGGGGTAGCATCAAGGCCTGTTTTGTTTCTCTCTTCTTTAGCCCATGAATGTTAAACAGGTACAATTTTCATTTAGGTATTTTGACCCGGCAACAGGGAAATTCAGCAAATCCGCAGCTGGCCCTGATGGAAAGAAGTTGCCACGAACTTTCTGCCAACTTATCCTGGATCCTATTTTTAAGGTAATGCCAGAACAGTGCTATAACACTGAATGCTAATTAATCTGCTTTTCAAACTTCACACTTTGACATTTATACATTTCGCTTGCAACATTCATATTTCCAAGAATGTCTAATTGGCAGAACACTTACGAATGACATATCTTTACATGAGTTTTCATAAATTGGTGGCCGCATCCTTAGAAGTGTCTTTCTGGTGTAGCTTGAAATATTCTTATTCCCAATGGACAGACTTCTGCCTTAACGCAGCTGTCCTGGAAAAATGCTTTTCAGTTCACAGCGAAGTAGCCTGATTTTATTACTATCCCTCTTGCTCAAGTTAAGCCAAGGTACTTGGATTTAAATGAATGTTATAGCCCAGTGATGGCGAACCTATGGCACGCGTGCCACAGGTGGCACGCGGAGCCATTTGTCAGGTTTGCTCGGAGGATCCTTTTGAGTGCTCCGAAGGCTTCAGGGAAGCCTCCGGACGGTCCCTGAAGCCTCCGGAGGGCCTCCGGGGGTGGGGAGGCTCTTTTCGCCCTCCCCAGGCTCCTATAAAGCCTCTGGAGCCTGGGAATGGTGAAAAAAGCAGGTAAAAATGGGGGGGCGCATTGTGCGCGCATGCGCACGGGGGTCATGCATTGCATTATGTGTGCAGCACGCCCACACACGACCCTCCTGCGCTCCCCCCACTTGTGGCACGCGAGCCAAAAAAGGTTCGCCATCGCTGTTATAGCCTGTTTCATAAAATGTGCGCCGGGCTGTTTTACGTGTTGTATTTATATGGTGCCTAGTTGTGTGTAGCTTTTAACAACTTAATTAGTGTGTTGATGGCTAACTATTAAGTTGTTAATTGTTTCCTTGTGCTGCCCAGCTCTTGACTGCTAAGTACTTGGTAGGCTAGTGGTAAATCAGCACACCTATTGACTGACAAGGGACCCATTTCCCAACCTTCAATCATTTTTCTGGCTATTTTTGTCCCTGCTCGGCCAATAATAGTAGTAGCTGCAAAACGGAATGCATGCCCTTGTTCATGAGACTACCAATCCTATATGGATTGTCCCTGTGACTGACTATGTAGGAGAGATGGGAAGGAATCTAAGCACAGATTGTGAGAACACAAATGAGCAGTTAGACAAGGACTCAGTGATAGCCTCACATTGCAATGAGCTCAGTTGAACTCAAAACTTGCACTTCATTCATTTTCACAGCTATTATGATTGTTGGTCGAGGAGGGACAAAAATAGCCAGAAAAACAATTGACGTCTGGGAAACAGGCTCCTTGTCAGTCAATAGGAGTGATGATTTACCATCAGCAATGAACAAAAACTTAGGACCAATGACACAGATGGCACAAGAAAACAACAAGTAATGATTGTTGTATTAGCAAGTAAAAGCTAATTGTTACACCCAGAAACCATATAAATACAACACGTGGAACCTATTCTGAAAAGAGAGAAGTTCCTTGAGGACAGATTCCAGCATGAGCCTGAAAGTTTGAAAGCATAAACCTCTGATCCCAGGGACCGACTCAGATTGGATCCTGCAACATTATCCCGGGACACGTGTATTCTCCTTCATTTGCATGTTTCGGCAAAGATTCTAGACTGGAGCAGGTGGGCCACTCTACATAATGGCAGGCCCCGGTTTCATGAACCTGAGAATGCCAAGAGCCTTCATAAGAACTTACTGAGAGAGAGAGAGCACAACCTGGTGGACTGCCTCATTACCGTGTTTCCCCGAAAATACAACATGTCCTCATAATACAGCCATGCCACGTTTTTCTGGTGGGCAAAAATATAAGCCCCTCCCTCCCCCGCATATAAGCCCCCTGGAAAAAACCCCACCTCCGGCCAGGCAGAGCGCTGCTCAACAACCTAGCAGTATCCCGAAGGTGCCAAGCCGCGGGAATCTGGGGGGAGGCAAAGGTAATCGCGTTGGTTGGTGCCTTCGGGATACCGCTAGGTTGGTGAACAGCACTGTGCCCAGCTGAAGAGGGGGGTTGCCGGGCGACTGCTCTCTTGCGAGCGGGCTCCCAAAGAGCCGGGCACAGCCTCATGGGCGAATGGCTGTGTTGCGCTGTCGCAGCAGAGCAACCCAACAGCCATGAAGCGACCACGCTCACGAGCAGCCACCCGGCAAACCCCCTTTTCAGTCGGGCACAGCGCCATTCAATGACTTAGGGGTATCGTCAAGCCGTGTGAGCGCCTGTTCGCCGCCGCCCGGCTCCCGCGGCTTGGCGCCCTCCAAATGCCAGTGAATGTGCTCTGCACGGCTGGAGAGGGGGGTTGCGCAAGCGGCTGTTCCTCCCAGCCTCACGATGCATGGCCCAGCTCTCATTACAGAGCCAGGGCACCGCCATCCCAGCCTGGCTTTTTCCGCGGCTTCGAACCCGAGTCTTTCGGCAGTGGCCGCTCTGGGCACACGCTCTATGGTTGTACGAAAATGGCCGTGCATAGCTTTTAGGAGGCTTATAGAGTGCTCCTGGGGGCTGGGGAGGGCAGTTTTTTTGCTCAATTTTGCCTCCCCAGCCCCCAGGAGCACTCTATAAGCCTCCATAAGGCTATCCATGCCCTTTTTAAAACAAAAAACGGGCCATTTTTTGCTCGTCTTTGGCTCCCTCACCCCCTGGGAGCACTCTACAAGCCGGCTAAAGGCTATCCATGCCCTTTAAAAAAAAACAAAAAAAAACCCCCTTTTCACGAAAAACGGGCCCTTTTTGTGAGGTTTGCAGAGTGCAAAAACTTTTTTTTTCATTTGCCTCTTCAAAACCTTGGTGCGTCTTATACTCCAAAAAATACCGTAATTTCTTTTATTTTTCCCTCCCCCCGCAGGTCTTTGATGCCCTCATGAACTTCAAGAAAGACGAAACGTCCAAGCTGATAGAGAAACTGGACATCAAGCTAGACGCGGAAGATCGTGAGAAAGAAGGAAAGCCGCTTCTCAAGGTTTTTTGAAATGGCGTGTGTATGTGTGTCCTTTTAACACAAGAGTGGTAAGCAGCCGCGTGCCCTGAGAATTGCAGGTGCCGTCTTGAGGGAGCCAAGCTGCGCGTGAACTTGTCCCGTGGTTCAAGGGACGCTGCAAAGCTTCGCGGCAGCCTTAGGGGGAAACGGCCCTGCATGTTGGAAGAACGGGGGGGGGAGGGGCCCCATTGTTTTCGTTACCTTTTCAAAGAGGGAAAGCTACGGTACTGATCCATATCTCAGGTGGCATTTCTTGAGGGCTTCTCCGTATGTGTTTTCCAGGCCGTTATGCGTCGCTGGTTACCTGCTGGAGAGGCTTTACTTCAGATGATCACCATTCATCTGCCCTCCCCTGTAACTGCTCAGAAGTACCGCTGTGAGCTTCTGTACGAGGGGCCACCTGACGATGAAGCTGCCATGGGTAAGGCCTTGGAGGACCTTCAGCAGACTGAGCCAAGCCTGTCTCTCCTTTCTGACTCTTCCCATGTCACTTCATGTGCAGGAGATCGGGAGTCCAGGCAGTTATGGCCCAGCTCCCCAAACATTTACAAACTCTCTGAAGTTAACTCAAAGATTCCTTTATTAGGAGCGCCAGCAATAAGTTTCTCTCTCACCACAGGTTAAGAAGTCCATCTGTCCAGGAGATGAATAGTTGCCTGCCACATCTATTGATCTCTACCCCCTGCCTTTCATCCCCAAAGCTAGGGTGGGACTTCGCAAGCAGCAGTGGCTCTTCTGTCCCAAGGACTGGCCCATAGATTTCCACCACTCTCCTCTCCCATTGCACATCTGCGCATCAGGCACTGGACACGGCTGTTCCTCCTCTTCCTCATCAGCCACCTCCGACCTGGGGGCTGTTGACTCTCCTTCTGAGGGCTATCAGATGACCCAGGCTCTGCCTCTGTCTCTCTCTCTCTGCCAGCTCCATTCCCTCTTCCCTCTCAGGTTGCCTTGATGCTGGCCTTGATTCCCACACCTCCTCCTCCTCTGATTCAGCTGTTGGAGGGGCTGGTAGCTGACAGGCCACAATGCAGGCAGCTCAAATGAATATACAGATAGTCCTCAACTTACAACAGGTCGTGTTTAGTGTAAAGCTACAATGGCGGTGAAAAAAAGTGACTTGCAACCATTTTTTCACACATGCGAATGTCGTGGCATCCCCACCCCATGGTCACGTGATCAAGATTCGGATACTTGGCCACTGCTTCATATTTATGACGGTGGCAGTGTCCCAGGGTAGTGTGATCATCTTTTGTGACCTTCTGACAATCAAAGTCAATGAGGAAGCCAGATTCACTTAAGAGCTGTGCCACTAATTTAACAACTGCAGTAATTCACTTAACAAATGTGACAAGGAAAGGTCGTAAAATGGGGTAAAACTCACTTAACAAAATCTCACGTTAACAACATAAATTCTGGGCTCAATTGTGGTCGTAAGTCAAGGACTGCCTGTATAGGTTTATTGTATTCTAAAGCTCTCTACAAGAATCTGAACTACTAACAGTCAAAGCAAATTGGCGGGAGATAAGTGTCAAAGGGATTCAAGGTGGGCAGAGCGCCACGCGGCTTAGTGCCTTTGGGATATTACTGGGTCAGTGAGTGGCGCTCTGCCTGGCTAGAAAGGGGGGTTTCCGGGTGGCTGCTCATGAGCATGGTGACCTCATGGCGGCTTTGTTGCGCTGCTGTGACAGCGCAACACAGCCGTTTGCCCCTGAGGCTGTGCCCAGCTCTTCGGGCGCCCGCTTGCAAGAGAGCAGCCACCCGGCAACCCCAAACCAAACACCCCCTCCCCCTGATAATAAGACTCTAGCAAAATTTGGGGGGGGTTAATATTGGGGAAACGATAGAGGAAGAGACTACCCAATAAATATTTTTTAAGTTAAGTTAAGATTGAAGATAAAAGATTGTAGGCGGCGAGATTGATCTACATTGAACTTAGTATGTTATCCAGTTTCTTTTTTTTTTTCATGGATGGAACTTTTGCAGGGGCTCCCTATTTTTTAAACTGAATGGATTAATTCTTTCTTCTTCTTTTTTCACTTGCTTATACCTATGGATTAAAATTCTCCTTTTTTTAATAATGCTTGATTGATTGGATTGTTTTTGAGCTCCCTTTAAGGGTTTTTTTTTCTTTCTTAAACTTGGAATATAAAGAAGAAAATAAGAAGGGTTATAAAGAGGGTTGCAACAACAGGAGGAAAAGCAGTTACACTGCCACTTAGAGGCTGGAGGCTGGATACATAGTTTTTTCTTCTTTCTCTTTGATCATTTGAGATTCAAGGTTCTTTCAGCTTGTTTACTGACAGTGATCGTAGGAAGAGCACAAGTTGTTTATACAGGTGCATTTTGGAAGTTCTATCACCAGCTATTGGAGGGAAGACAAGATTTTGACTTGAAAGATAATAAATGAACCTGTTTGAAGTTTATTAAAATAGCCTTGAACCCTATAGTGGCAGTATCTGCAAAATTGAAAGAATGGCCCATCAGGAAAAAGAAACTGCAACGTTGCAAATGATTATGTTTGAAATTCAAAATCTATTAATTGTGACAGAGAGAATTGAAAAGAGACTGGAGAATATGGAATACAAAAGAAAAAAAAATCTGATGGAGAAACTGAGGATGTTTACCAAATGAAGAAAGTGGAGGACAGAGTTCAAAAGATGGAAGAAAAAAATGAGCAAAGAGTTAAGGAAACTGTGGATACTGACAACAAAGTGAGCGTGGTTGGTAATGGCAAGAGCGGAATATGGAAAGGGGAGATGGATGGATTGGAACTCTACCCCAGACCTCAAAGCACAGAAGAAGAAAAGAGAGAAAAATTGATGGAGATAAGGAGAGAAATCTTGACAGAAGCACTAGTGATAACCAAAGATAAGCTGATGGAAAGAGCAGATGTTGGGTTTCAAGCTTTTGTGACATATGAAAGGAATAGCATGTTGCCAAGGGAGATTTATACAAGATTTATTAAGAAAGTAACTAGAACATTAATGCTACAAATGGCAAGAGATATAAGACTGCACTATTACTGGAAAGATACAGGTTGATGCAATGAAAATGTATAATAAAAATTAAGCTAAATTTAGTTTACTAGTAGTATGTATATAAGATGAAGCAACAATAGCTATAGCTAAATAATGATTAATAATGATAATACATATAGATATAGTAGTTTGATAATAAGAAATTTTATATAAACAATATATGGAGATTATGAGAGGAGGTTTAAAAGCTCTATCTAGAATATGTTATAACGATGTATTGTGATTGGATGATTTTAGGATGATTTATGTTATATAATCCTATTCTAGATTTCTAATATTATATATAAAAGGATGTAAAAACAATTACAGTCAAATTAAGGTTGAGATATAATCATCGTGATATACATGAATATGGGTGAATTTAAAATATGCGATTTGATAGGAAAAGCAGGTGGTGACTATGGAAGAGATGCATGGAAATACTGCAACTGACTGACGCACTTTCTACAATTTGTAATGGAAGATGGTTTTTTTTTTACTTGTTATGTTTGTTCAAAAACAAATAAAAATGGTTTAAAAAACAACAGCAATAAATTAGCACTCCTGGAATCCTTGCAATGACAGTTTCCTGATCTGGACGACCTTGAAGGATTTGTTGCTAAGTGAGCTTTGCTCCATTTTACAATCTTTCCACAATTCTGAAATGAATCCCTGCAGTTGTTTAGTTAGGAACACAGTTGTTAAGCCAGGGGTGTCCAAACTTGGGAACTTTAAGACTTGTGGACTTCAACTCCCAGAATTCCCCAGCCAGCATAGCATAGCTGGCTGGGGAATTCTGGGAGTTGAAGTCCACAAGTCTTAAAGTTCCCAAGTTTGGACACCCCTGTGTTAAGCGAATCTGGCTGCCCCATCGACGTTGCTTGTCAGAAAGCCGCCAAAGGCAATCACATGATCCCGGGGCCACGGCAACCGTCGCAAATACGAGCCAGTTGCCAAGGGTCTCGATTTTGATCACGTGACACGGGGGACGCTGGAACAACTATGTGAAAAATGGTCCCAAGTCACTTTTTTCAGGGCTACTGTAACTTTGATCCCTAAACAAATTGTTGCAAGTCAAGGACTTCGTGTATGTCAGCTGGAAGGTCCCGCAGCCAATTTTGACTCCATTTAGGGAACGGCCTGGACCTCACAATGTGCTCTTTTTGTTTCGCTGCAGGGGTTAAAAACTGTGACCCAAAGGGCCCTCTGATGATGTATATCTCAAAAATGGTACCCACGTCAGACAAAGGCCGCTTCTATGCCTTCGGGAGGGTCTTCTCGGGCATAGTTTCCACCGGCCAGAAGGTGCGGATTATGGGACCCAACTATACCCCGGGAAAGAAGGAAGACCTCTACTTGAAGCCTATTCAGAGGTAGCTTAATGAGGGTTTCCCTCCTCTTCTAAACTGGGTGCACTCGAACGAAATCCAGCGTCCCGTTTGCCAGGACAAAAAGAGCTGCAAAGCACTCTCCAAGCAGCAGGGATGAGTTCTGCCCCTCTTCCCCCACTCACAATAGACACCATCCCCGGTAGACATGTATGCTTAAAGCTCTCCGTGGCAGCTCTGATAGGGCAGAATAATAGCAATAGCAACAGCACTTATGTACCGCTTCAAAGTGCTTGACAGCCCTCTGCAAGCGGTTTACAGAGTCAGCCTCTCGCCCCCAACAATCTCGGTCCTCATTTTACCCACCTCGGAAGGATAGAAGGCTGAGCCAACCTTGAACTGGTCAGGATTGAACTCCTGGCAGTGGGCAGAGTCATCCTGCAATACTGCATCCATTGTGCCACCACGGCTTCATGTTAAGGAGAACCCCTAGGAAGCTGGAAACACTCTTCGATCACTGCGCGAAGACAGGGATGTGTTTGAGCGTAGAAACGTCACCGGGTGTGACTTGGGAGGGCTCTTTTCTCCTGCTTGTGTGACAATTTCTAACTCTGCACGAGCTAAGTCAGTTTTGTATTTAGGAAGCGTAGAGAATGGAGAAGCGTCTTTGGAGGTCCTCCATCATCCAGGTCATAGTTGTCACGGGTGGTTTTTCAAGAGGCAACTGGACTTCCTTTGTTTTTCCTTGGAGACGATTCGCTTCTCATCCAAGAAACTTCTTTTTACTTCTGACTGAATCCTCCCATTTTCCTCACCATCCAGTCAGAACCGAAGAAGCTTCTTGGATGAGAAGCGAAAGGTCTTCCAAAGGAAAAGCAAAGAAAATCCAGTTGCCTTTTGAAAATGGATCTCTGGGATAGGAAACGGAAGGCTGCTGGAGAGAAAACGCTATTTTGATTCCCAGGAGACTTTTTTCCCTACGCCAATTTGTTTAGGCAGCTTTTGTCATGTGATTTAAAAGAAAAGAAAGAAAAGGAAAGAAAGATAGAAAGAAGGCAATGATAGAGAATACATTCTTTGTAAAAGGTTTGATTTCAAACAAAGAAAATACTTCCGATGATAAAACAGGTCTGGTTACTCATCCTCTGTCTTTGTAGAACCATTTTGATGATGGGTCGTTACGTTGAGCCCATTGAGGATGTCCCCTGTGGCAACATTGTTGGCCTGGTTGGTGTCGATCAGTTTTTGGTGAAGACGGGCACCATTAGCACCTTCGAACATGCCCACAACATGAGAGTGATGAAGTTTAGTGTTAGCCCAGTGGTGCGCGTTGCGGTTGAAGCCAAAAACCCTGCCGACCTACCAAAGCTAGTGGAGGGCCTAAAGCGTCTTGCCAAGTCGGACCCTATGGTGCAGGTGAGTGTGGTAGCTGTTGCGGTGTGACTTGGCGTAACCGGTTGGCCAGCGTAGGTTTATTAAACAGAAAAAGAAAAGAAACAGAATTCGCCTCAAATGTCTTGCCTAGTTGCATTTGCAAGCCTGCTGCTCCATGCAGTCAGCTCCAGCTCAAAATCTCGCTCAGATTCTCCAAGCCTTAAAATATGGAGACAAAAATAAGAGAATCACCTGAAAATCGAAAGCCTGCCACATTCAAAACACAGCCAATTATTCATTGGATAGATAGATAGATGATGAGTAATGATAATATTAGTGGAAAAGAAAGGAAGGAAGGGGGGAAGGAAAAGGAAAGAAAAATGAAAGCGAAAGAAGGGAGGAAAAGAAAGGAAGAAAGAAAGTAATGAAAGAGAGAAAGAAAGAAGGAATGAAAGGTAAAAGGAAAAAAGGAAAGAAGTGAAAGATAGAAAGGAAGGGAAAGGAAGAAAGGAAAGAGAAAGCGAAGGAAGGAGGGAAGGAAAGAAAACCATAAACTTGGAAGTACAGATAATCCTTGATTTACGACCAAATCACTTAGTGTTTTCAAAGGATTGCATGCCAGCGGCTCAGCAACCGGCTGCATTTATAGCCATTTGTAGCACCCTACAGTCGCGCAAATGTATTTCACAATAGTTCCCCCCCCCAAAAAAAAACCACCTGGTTTTCAGCAAAACCAGCCCATCACAAACTCTTGGTGCACCTAATGCCTGCAGCATTTGCTTAAAGCTGCTTGCAAAAAAATGATAATAAAATACGGTCAGCCACCATGGGATGACCTGTTTTACGACAGTTAAAGCTTATGACTGTGATGGACAAGCTCCATTGGAATCATTAAGTGGAAGATGACCTGTACGCATAGCAGTTGCATTTGGACTTACCGTATTTTTCGCCCTATAAGACGCACTTTTTTACTCCAAAAAAGAGGGTGAAAATCTGGGTGCGTCTTATAGGCCGAATGTAGCCACCTGGGCAGTGGTGGGTTTCTGCCGGTTGGTCAATGAACCCGGAAGCTCCGCCCCTGTCACTCACTCGCAAGTCCTTGGCGTTTTTTTGCATCGGGGCTTGCAAGAGAGAGGGAGCAAAGACCTTTTCCGGATTGGTGGTGGTGGAGGTGCGGGCCCGTACTCACTAAAGCAAGTCCGGGGAAGTCCTTTGCGCCAGCTGAAAAAGGTCTTCACTTCCCCCCCCCCCCCTTGCAGCATGCCCCGATGCAAAAAATGGCGAGATCTCTTCTCAGAAATGTCTTCTCGGGCTGGCCGGATCTCTCTCCAGATCTTGCGGCTTTTTCAGGGTTTTCTTTTTAAAAAACACCTGTCCGAACTATCTTGAAAACCTGCGATGTTGCTTTGGGAGGGGGCAGGCGGCAGCATTTGCCCCTGCCGCCCTCCCTGGGCACCTGCAGCCTTGGAGCCTGCAGCTTTAAAACAAGCCTTTGCACAGCTGCCCGTCTTTCCCCTCCGAAAGCAACCTCGCAGGTTTTCAAGATCGTCTGCAGAGGCGTTTTTTAAAAAGAAAACGGTCTTTTTTGGGGGGGGGCAATGGGCTGTGTATGGAGGAGCTGGCGGTCAGGGCGCCCTGAAGCAACGCCAGCCAGCATGTCCCTTAAGGGCAAGGGCAGCAGCGCTGCGCCCACCTCTGCCCTGCCCACTCCTCAGCAACGCGCCCCCACCTCCTCCTCCTCCTCAGCAGGCAGGCCAGGCAGGGGCGTGGGCACGGCTCAGGAGGGAGCAGCCAACGGGGGGGGGGGGGGCCTCTGGCCAGCCGGCGACTGGCGCGAACTCTCTCCTGTTCCTTCTTCTGTGGGGGGTGCTGCCTTGGTTTGACATCCACCTCGTTTCCAATTGGGGGGTGGGGGAGAAATCCTCTGCATGGATCCCCCCAATTGGAAGAAGGAGGCTCCATCCGCGGGGGGAGAGATCCCCCTCACATTCCTCGTCTTCCTGGATGGGCTCCAGATCAGTGAAGCCTCCTCCTTTTTAACCAGGCGATCTCTGTCTGTCTGTCCCTCTCTCCGTCCGAACTGGAGAACAACCTTTTCTGTCCCCTTACTAGCCCATCCGGGAAGATGAGGAACACGAGGGGGATCCCTCCCCCCCCCACGGATGGGCTCCGAACCAGCGGAGCCTCGTCCTTCTTTTTAAGCAGGCATCTATCAGAGAGAAGAAGGCAGCGCGGCTTGTGCAGCCGAAGATCGCCTGCTTAAAGATCGCCTGCTTAAAAAGAAGGACGAGGCTCCGCTGGTTCGGAGCCCATCTGCGGGGGGGGAGGGATCCCCCTCGCGTTCCTCATCTTCCCGGATGATGATGAGCTGATCTTCCCATGCGCACGTGCACCAGTAACAGGAAAAGCAGGTGGCCGGTGTACAAGCGAGCGCCAGAAACCGGAAGATTATCTTCCTGGTGCGTGCATGTGCGCCCGGGCGGCTGTTCTTCTGGCTTCCAGCTCTCCCGCGTGTGTGAAGACCAGCTGGTTGGCACACCGGAAGCCAGAAGAACAACGGGCGACGGCTTTGCACGCCACTTCTGGCACGGGTGCCATAGATTTGCCATCACGGTTCTAGCCATTTAATCTTATGATCATTTCTGTATGCCCCGTTTAGAATGACCTAACCTTGAAATCCTCCAAAACGTGATTTGCAAAAAACATATGCTATGGTGTGAACTACCAGATTTATAAAGGCTTCCAGAATTTTCTTTTATCCTGACACCAGAATGGATCCCTATCACAAGCCTTTCCTGTTCCCTAGTGCATCATTGAGGAATCGGGAGAACACATCATTGCTGGCGCTGGAGAGCTGCACTTGGAAATCTGCCTGAAAGATCTGGAGGAAGACCACGCCTGCATTCCAATCAAGGTACCCGATTCCACTTGGCTGGGTGGAAACATTTGATGGCGGGATAAATTGACAGTTACTTTTTTTAAAAAAGAAAGAAAGAAAGAAAGAAAAAGAAAGAAGGTTCCCAGTTCTGGTTTTTTTGCGCCCCAAAAGAATGTAGAAGAAGGGTGTCAAACCCAAGGCCTGAGTTCAGATTCAGCCTGTGGTGGCTCTGCCAGCAAAAAGGGAGCTTGGGAGAGTCATGCACAGCTATCCCAGGCTCAGATTTTGGCCGCAACAGCCTCCTGCAGCCCTCTGCTAGTGAAAATGGAGCTCGTACACGGCCCCCACCCGAGGTCCATTTTCATTGGCAGAGGGCTGCAGGAGGCTGTTGTCGGCAAAAACGGATCCCGTGAGCCTGTTTCGGTGGCAGATCACTTGGGCCACCATAGATGCCTGAGTGATGTCACGCTGGCCACGCCCCCCTCCCCCAGCCACATGCCCCTGTGTCGTCGTCGTCCCCCCCCAGGTCAAACACAATCCTGAGGTGGAAATCAAGTTTGACACCCCTGATATAGAATATATAGATTGGGAAGGGACCTTGGAGGTCTTCTAGTCCAACTCCCTGCCCAAAGCAGGAGTTCATATATCCTTCTGGACAAATGGCAGCCCATTCTCTTCTTGAAAAAAACCTCCAGATAAAATTGAAATTAAAAAAAATTTAAATTAAAGATAAAATTCTAATTTTTTTTTGGGGGGGGGGGGGATATTTCTTCCAGACCTGACATTGATAAGTAGGTTTTGGTTCTGCTTCTAAGAAAAATCAGCCTGTGGAAGGGTAAGGAAGAAGACAGAGATAGTAAACATAGTGCAGAGTTGTCCATGAAGGTGTGGGCAGAACATGGCACGGGACCTAGTTACCTGCGGGATCGCATCTCACCTCACACATCCCTGCGACCAATCCGCTCCCACAGGGAGGGACTCCTCCGGGTGCCGTCCACTAAGCAGTGTCAACGGGCGGCGCCCAGGAGCAGAGCCTTCTCTGTGATGGGCCCAACCCTCTGGAATGACCTCCCCCCCGATATTAGAACTACTACTGACCTCCGCTCCTTCCGACAGAAGCTTAAGACCCACCTGTTCCAATTAGCTGGCTTAACTGATTTATAGTCCCACTTTTAACCTCCTGGCAAACATCTTATTGGGTAGTTTTTAAGGGTAATTTTAATGTTTATTTGTATTTTAATTTAAATATTGTACAGTGTATATCCTACCTCCTCCGTTTACCTATTTATATATTTAAGTATATCTATATTTTGTATTCATACTGTTTTAATATGACTGTACACTGCCTCGAGTCCTGTTTAGGAAAGAGTGTGGTTTATAAATTAAAGTTTATTATTATTATTATTATTATTGTGTTAATAGGCAACATTTGTACATTTGTTGCCGTCTTGCGCAACTGCCAGCTGTTTCTTTCTGGAGTATATGAAGATCATTTTCATCCTCTACCAATGTGTTGGCCCGTTCGGTCTGTGCCTGGAGAAACCGAAGGGTTCCCAGTCGGTGGGTTGACCTCCAAAAGGGAATTCAAGAGCTGTCCACTGAGCCCTGAAGACCAGCGGCCATTCTGCAGCTGACCTTCTGGATGGGTCTAGGACAGGTCACTGTGGCCAATTGCCATGGTCAACTTGCTGCGGACAATTCCACGCAGGATAACTCAGCGCAATACACGTTACCCGCCACTGTTTCTTCCACGTTATTTCCATTGACAAAAATAGAAATAATGGCAGATAACGTTTTATCGCATGGGGTTATTCCACATGGAATTGTCTGCAGTGAGATGGCCATGGCGAATTGGCTGCAGTGAATTGTCCAATTCTGGTTCTGATAGAGATTCAGCTCCCCCTTTGATACAGACTAGGGCAGGGGTCAGCAAACTGCGGCTCTGGAGCAACATGTGGCTCTTTCTTTCCTCTGCTGCGGCTCTGTCACTAGTCGTGGGGGGGGGGAGCACAGTGCACCAGGAGAAGACTCTATGGCAAGGGGAGGGTTTTCCTGTTTTCTCCACAATTGATAGGGCTTTCGGTTATGACAGGTAGAGGAAAAAGTAAGCCGCGCTAGGAGGAGACTCTATGGTGGGGGACCTGAACTTCCGGTCAGCTCCAGAAATGAACAGGGGGCTTCCGGTGTTTTCTTTTCTGTGGGAAACGGGTCCAAATGGCTCTTTGAGTGTTTAAGTTTGCTGACCCCTGGACTAGGGGGAGGCAAATGCCTGCAGCCCCAATAAATGTTGACTTCTATTGACCTCTGTTATTGAGGGAGTAGAGCGGTGATGGCTAACCTTTTTGTCATGTGCTGAAAGCGCTTACGCGCAATAGTGAGTGCCATACCCACAATGCAATGCGTGTGCGCCCCCCTGCGCCCGCGGAACACCCACCTCCTGCACTTGCGCACTCAACCCTCACGTCTTGTTTTGGGCCTAGTAGGCTTCCCTGCAGCCTACTGAGGGCAAAAACGGGCCATTGGGAGAGGTCACGGCGCACCCCCCGTGCATGTGTGTCATATCTCCCACATGCGCCCCACGCCTGGGCGGCAGAGACCCAAAAACCAGCTGGCCAGTGGAAGGCATGCACACATGTGTGGTGGAGCTGAGCTGGGGCAACAGCTCAGGTGCCCGCAGAGAGGGTTCTGCGCACCACAGCTTTGCCATCACAGGAGTAGAGCATTGAGGTTGGTTGTTTTCTCGCAGACATTTCGTTTCCTAAACCAGATAACATGAGGGTTGCTAGTCCAGTGTTGTGGCCCAGCAGGATCCGGTTGCGCTGCTGATGGACTCGGATAGCGAGGAACCATATGAGTCTGCCCTGGACGATGTGGAGGACCCTGTGCAGGGTTCAGACTCAGAGCAGGGACCAGAGAGGCTGGTCGGCCACCAGGAGGCGCCTGAGGCATGGAGCAGTGGGGAGGATCAAAGGCAGTTTGTCCCTGATGCTAGATTGAGAAGGGCTGAGAAACGGAAGCAGCAACTCCGTAGGCAGACTCACAGAAGGTGATTAAGCACAGGTGGTTGTGGATTGGCCCCTCCCAAGAGAGATTATAGGGGAGGCGTTGGGAGGGGACATTTGCAGGAAACAACCGTTTGAATTAGTAGTTAAGAAAATCTATGTATTCTGGCTGTGTCTGCTCGTTTGGACTCTCTGCGTTGCTTCATTTGAATTATCTGGATTGCTCTTTTGAACGTGAGTTGTCTGGGCCCTCAGCCAAAGGATTCGTTATCTCAGTAATTAAACAGTGGCAAACAGCCAAGCCTGTGCTCTGGTTTATTCACAGGCGTGGGAGGAGGGGGGGTCAGAACATGTAGGTATATGCATATTTATTTTATCATGTTTATGTTGTGTATACTAGAGGTGGAGACCCTTTGAGAGCTGCATGCAATGAAATTTCATTTTAATGTATGCTGATTAGCGCCGCATAATGGGGCGAGGTCCCGTTACTTGTCCCAGCTTCTGACAAACTAGCAGTTCGAAAGCACAGAAAAAATGCAAGTAGAAAAATAGGGACCACCTTTGATGGGAAGGTAACAGCGTTCCGTGCACCTTTGCCATTTAGTCATGCCGGCCACATGACCACGGAGACGTCTTCGGACAGCGCTGGCTCTTCGGCTTTGAAACGGAGATGAGCACCGCCCCCTAGAGTCAGGAACATATGTGCGAGGGGAACCTTCACTTTATGTTAGATATTTAACCTGATGGGATATCTTGAGATATCTTCTAGAGAGCCTGGCCTTTTAATGAGAGTGGGTAAACTGGATATAATTGGATTTTCTAAAAAGAATGCTGGGTTTGGAAATAGGGGCATAGGTTGATCGGCAAGTTGAATTTGGGTCCTTGGTGCTTGGAGTTTTGTTATTTTCTTTCAGACGTTTCATTACCCAAACTAGGTAACATCATCAATGCTAGGAGGAGGAGGAGGACTGGGGGTCCGAGGTACTATCTGAAGCTGGTTGGTTTCCTTGTAGACGTTTCATGACTCAAACTAGGTAACTCCCATCAGTCCCAAAAGGAACTGGGATTTGCTGTCTACTTATATACAAGTTGCTTGCTTTCTCCTTGATAGCTCATTGATTAGGAATAGATTAGTCTGTTATTGCTATATGTAGAAGACAGAGCAAATCCCTCTCTCTTCTAGCACTGTTACCTAGTCTGGTGGTGAAACGTCTGCAAGAAAACACAGAGATCACCTCCCAAAGACCCCTCATTCCAACCCTGAGCTACCGCCATTCTCCTTTATAAATTGAACTGGGTTTGTTTACTTGCAGAAATCTGACCCAGTTGTATCTTATCGGGAGACGGTCTGCGAAGAATCGAACCAGTTGTGCTTATCCAAATCGCCTAACAAGCACAACAGGCTTTACATGAAAGCCCGCCCTTTCCCTGACGGATTGGCAGAAGACGTAGACAAAGGAGACGTTAGTTCCCGCCAAGAGCTGAAGCAGCGAGCTCGCTATCTGGCCGAGAAGTACGAGTGGGATGTTTCTGAAGCCCGGAAGATCTGGTGCTTCGGACCCGACGGGACGGGCCCCAATATTTTGGTGGACATCACCAAGGGCGTCCAGTATCTCAATGAAATCAAAGACAGCGTCGTGGCTGGGTTCCAGTGGGCCACTAAGGAGGTGGGTCTGCTGCAGAATTTCATCTAAGGCCCTACAGGGGGTCCTCCACCTACAGCCATTCGTTTAGTGACCGTTCAAAGATAGGGCGGCCCTGAAAAAAAGAGACGAATGACCGTTTTTCACGTGAACGTTGTAGCCTCCCTGTGGTCATGTGATCGAAATTCAGATGCTTGGCAACCGACTCATATTTATGACGGTTGCAGTGTCCTGGGGTCACGTGATTCCCGTTTGCAACCACCTGACAAGCAACATCAGTGGGGAGGAGCCAGATTTGCTTAACAACCATGTTGCTACCTTAACTGCGGTGATTCACTTAACAACTGTGGCAGGAAAGGTCATAAAATGGGGCAGAAGTTACTTAACAACTGTCTCACTTAGCAATGGAAGTTTTGAGCTTAATTGTGGACGTAAGCCGAGGACCACCAGTATAATTGTCTCACTGCATACGGTCCTTCATTTCCCACAAATCGCCATTGGAATAGAGCAAATTTCCTACTGTATTTCCCCCCAAAATAAGCCCCAGTTAAGATGGCCAGCTAGAGGGATGCATTTAGTACAGTATTTCCCAGAAAGTTAGACCTAATGCGTCTTTTGGAGCAAAAATTAATATAAGACCCAGTCTTATTTTCATGAAAAGATGGGTATATACTGTTATCTCGCATGAGGGCTTCACTTTGATTACTGTGCTGGTTTCATTTAGCTCGGTGGTGAAATTCAAATTTGTTTACTACCGGTTCTGTGGGCGTGGCTTGGTGGGCATGGCAGGGGAAGGTTACTGCAAAATCCCCGTTCCCTCCTGATCAGCTGGGACTCGGGAGGCAGAGAAGAGATGAGGGCGGGGCCAGCCAGAGGTGGTATTTGACGGTTCTCCGAACTACTCAAAATTCCTGCTACCGGTTCTCCAGAACCTGCTGAATTTCACCCCCGATTTAGCTGGAATTGTTAATGATTGTTTGCAAGGCTGCGGCAACCGTCCTTGTAAAAAGGTCCTCCTGCTTCTGTTGTTTACCCAGGAAAGGCGTCCTTAGCACCTAGTCTTCTTTCTCTACGCAGGGCGTTTTGTGCGAAGAGAATATGAGAGGGGTCCGTTTTGACATTCAAGACGTGACCCTCCATGCCGATGCGATCCATCGTGGGGGAGGACAAATCATCCCGACTGCCAGGAGGGTCTTGTATGCTTCTGCCTTGACTGCCCAGCCTCGTCTGATGGAGCCCATCTATCTTGTTGAGATTCAGGTACAACCCCGGGTCAACCTGGGATGAGGAGTTGATGATCCTTGTTGGCATCCAGAAGAGCCAGCCAAGGCTGCTATTTCCATGTTCCCGTAACAGGTTTGACGTAGTTATGGTCATTCTGAGATGAGATACAGGGTCAGCGAGCTCTTCTCAGTTCCAAACTCAGCCACGTGTCCCTCAAGCTACTTGGGACTTGGCACGCTTCTCCGCAAAAGCTATTTTTGCTCATGTTGTGTTCAGTTTGTGGTCGGATTTCTTGATGTCCTTGATCCAGGTCCTCCACAATATAGTTTAAGCTACAGTTTTTAATGAGTGGAAAGAGCAGTGTAATAAAAGTAAATGTTCCCCTCGCACCTATGTGCTAGTCGTTCCCGACTCTAGGGGGCGGTGCTCATCTCTGTTTCAAAGCCGAAGAGCCAGCGCTGTCCGAAGACGTCTCCGTGGTCATGTGACCGGCATGACTAAACGCCGAAGGCGCACGGAACGCTGTTACCTTCCCACCAAAGGTGGTTCCTATTTTTCTACTTGCATTTTAATGTGCTTTTGAACTGCTAGGTTGGCAGAAGCTGGGACAAGTAACGGGAGCTCACTCCGTTACGCGGTGCTAGGGATTCGAACCGCTGAACTGCCGACCTTTCTGATCGACTAGCTCAGCATCTTAGCCACTGGGCCACCGTGACTCTTAGTAATTAGTATATTATGATATAGTAAAACCCTATGCAAAATGTGCAATAAACTGGCTACTACACAAATTGTGCTCACAATTTTTCCCTCTGGACTCCAAAATGTTTCCTGTTTTTGCCACCAGGTGCTGCTACGGGTAAAAACAACCTTGAAGAACATTGTGATGTCTCAGTGTTCAGATCCCAATAAAAATTGGGGATTGAAAGATGCATTTAGAGGATTATCAGTCCTGTCTCCTGTTCTGCTAAAGCAGTGGTCACCAACCAGTGGTCTGTGGATCACTGGTCGTCCACAAGAAAATGTTGGTGGTCCGCAGAAAAATTATTTGCATTTTTTATATTGCACTAAATCAGGAGTCCTCAAACTACGGCCCGAGATGGATATGTGCAATGAACGTTTGTGCTGCTTCAGAGAGTCTCCCCCTTTGGGGTCTTTTTGTGCGAGTCAGAGGCGGGGGGAGAAATTCTGACTTGGGGTCTGCTTCAGCCTCCTGGTGCAAGGCTTTGGGCGAAGGCTGGAGGGAAGAAGTGCCGCTGGTGACAAAGAGCCGGAGAGCCTCATTCCAGTGGGACTGCATCATGGCCTGGAACTGGCTGACCATCTTAGCCCACTGAGGCTCCAGGCGCTGGTACCTGGCCTTGCACTCCCGCAGGTCTTCCCTCTGCTTGGAAAGCCTATTCCCATAGTCCTCAGTGAGGTGCTTCTGCTGAGCCTCCTTCTCTGTCAGATCCAATTTGAACTGAGCCAGCTGTTTTGCCAACTCTTTCTCATGGGGGCTGCTTAGCTCTAATAACTGCTTCCTGTTGGGGCCCTAAGGAGCCTGGGCGGGCAGGCGAGGAATAGCTGGGAACTGAGGGGCAAGTAGAAGCCGGCAAGGTGTCCCTCGACGTGAGTGACATCAAGTTGGCTGTGCCCACCCAGTCACATGCCCACCTAGCCATACCCACCCAACTGGCCATTAGGCAGATCATATGATATGACTTTAGTGGTCCCTGAGATGCGAAAGGTTGGTGATCCCGGTGCTAAAGCGCGTTTTCACTAGCTAAAAGATTCTCTGACTGGTTTGAGTGGAAAGATTTTAGAATTTGCGGGTTGAGTTTCAGCGCATTTTAAGAGAAATATCAGCAGTTGCTCAAACGCTTTGCTTTCCCAAATGTGTACAGAAATCTAGCTTATTCCATAAAGTAAAATGAATATGACACCTTTACTATGAAAAAACTTGTTTTATGAATTGCAGTAACATAGACTAACATTAGGGACGCTGTGGCTCAGCAGCTAAGACGCTGAGCTTGTCAATCATAAACATCTGCAGTTTGGTGGTTCGAATCCCTAGCATCACTTAATGGAGTGAGCTCCCTTTACTTGCCCAAGCTTCTGCCAACCTAGCAGCTCAAAAGCACATTAAAATGCAAGTAGAAAAATAGGGACCACCTTTGGTGGGAAGGTAACAGCGTTCCGTGCGCCTTCGGCGTTTAGTCATACCGGCCACATGACCACGGAGACGTCTTCGGGCAGCACTGGCTCTTCGGCTTTGAAACGGAGATGAGCCCCGCCCCCTAGAGTCGGGAATGACTAGCAGGTACGTGCGAGGGGAAAACCTTTACCTTTACCTTAGACGAACATTGTAGTCCGAGATTCACTCTTGTTGCATGAATTATAATCCTCTCTATTAAAAATTGTGAGATGCTATGAACCAGTCCTTCCAGCAAGAAGCAAGTAAAAAAAAATGCTTTAAAAATGTGTTTTCCCCCCTAGTGTCCAGAACAGGTGGTTGGGGGCATCTACGGTGTCCTGAATCGGAAACGTGGCCATGTTTTTGAGGAGTCTCAGGTAGCCGGGACCCCGATGTTTGTGGTCAAAGCGTATCTTCCGGTGAACGAGTCTTTTGGTAAGTGATAAACCCCTCAAAAACTGCTATAAAGCACGATGGAGCAATATATAAGGCTAGGGGCTATTGGCCTAATTCAGGGGTGTCCAAACTTGGGAACTTTAAGACTTGTGGACTTCAACTCCCAGAATTCCCCAGCCAGGCTGGCTGGGGAATTCTGGGAGTTGAAGTCCACAAGTCTTAAAGTTCCCAAGTTTGGACACCCCTGGCCTAATTAATGTCTATGGAGACTTTCTCTCCTCATCCTACAACCAAGAATATCTCATCCTGCATATCCATTTGCACCACAGGTGACCCTGAGGACATGGATAGCCTCCAGGTGGCCTCAGCCACCCTCTAAAAGGATGCAAATGACCAGCTGTCTGCAAGGAATATAAATCCTTCCATTCCCCACCAGCCAGTCAGAGCTGAAGAAGCTTTTTGGATGAGAAGCAAAAGGTCTTCCAAGAAAAACCCGAAAGTTCTTGAAAAAGCACCTTTGCGGCTATTGGTATAATTGAATCCAGAATTATGACAGCAAGTTGTGCCTGTTAAGCACCTGACCTTGACTGATTTTACCTTTTTCTTTTTGCAGTGGTCATTGAGTGAGTCAGTTACCCATAATGGACATTTTGTCAGAAACTGGATGTAAATGCCAGTTTCTGGCAAACCCCCACCCTCCAGTTAATTATGGTCACAGGACTTACCAGATCCTGCAAGTAGCCATAAATGGAGGCAAATTGCCAAGCACCCAAAATTGTGATCAGACGACTGGGGGGTGGCCGTCCAAACTTTGAATCTGAGTGGCAAGTAGCCCTGGAGAAAATCTGTTGTAACTCTGCACGGTTGCTAAGGGATCAGTTGTAAGTCGAGGACTACCTGTGCAGTAGCCTCGTGTGATCTGCTAATTATTACCTGTATCAGTATCTATTTCCCAACAATCTAGTTCAGGGGTGGCGAACAAGTTCGACAAAAAGAGCCAAAATTTTAAACTGTGAGAGTTAGAGAGCCACACCACGCGCTCCCTTTCGGCGCTAAACCCGGAAGTACGGTCTTGCCCCGCCCCTGGAGACGCGACGACGCTTGCCTGCGCTCCACCAGCTCGGCTGGGAACGGAGACGTTTCCTCAGCGGAGCGGAGCGCCTGAAAGGGACGCAGGCTCAGCCTGCCAGGCTGCCACCACTCCACTGAAGACATTGCTGAGCAGAGAAACGTCTCCGTTCCCAGCCGAGCTGGTGGAGCGCAGGCAAGCGTTGTCACGTCGCCAGGGGCGGGACAAGACCGTACTTCCGGGTTTAGCGCCGAAAGGGAGCGTGCGATCCGGGTTTAGCGCCGAAAGGGACAAAATCCAAACTTGGCAAAGAGCCACAGCATACAAAATAATGATAAGAGGCAAAGAGCCGCATTCATTTTGGCCAGGAGCCGCATGCGGCTCGAGAGCCGCGTGTTCGCCACCCCTGATCTAGTTGCTTGCTCTATACTGCATCGGACATTGGTGGTTACATACAGGTGGGCTCTGTGCATACAGCTTAATTGCATATTTAAAAGAACGGTTCTTCCATCCCTCCAGGATCAAATAATAGAAATGTCCGACACTGGGCTGAAACCATAAATTGTCCAGATGTCAAGACAGAGGTTTATCTTGGGAAGATGCAGAATAGATGAAGTTCTGCATTTTGTGGAAAGGGAAAACAATCATCTATGAAGAGATTAGTTAAATGACTTCCTTCTGCCCTGCACAAATATTGTACTGACGATTAAGGTATAGGTAGTTCTCAACTTACAGGCTTTCGTTTAGCGACCGTTATTTTCCCCCACTCCTATGACTATTGCAACCTCCTTGTGGTCATGGGATCACAATTTAGGCAATTGGCATGGATTTCTAAGGGTGGAAGTGTCCCCGGGGTCATGTGAGCCTCTTTTGCGATCTTCTGACCAGCAAGTGTTAATGGGGAAACCCGATTCCCTTAACAACCGGGTTACTAACAGTAACCATTGCAGTGATTCTCTTGTGGCAAAAAAGGTGGTAAAAATGGGACAAAACTCAGCAGTCTTGCTTAGCGACAGAATTTTTGGCCTGAGCCATGGTCTTAAATCGAGGATTACCTGTAAAACACCCCTAAGGTTTCCTGTTGTGTGGGACGGTGGTACAAAGTCGTCTTCTCCCCCCCCCCTCCCCGACAGGTTTCACAGCTGACCTGAGATCCAACACCGGAGGCCAGGCCTTCCCGCAGTGCGTCTTCGACCACTGGCAGATCTTACCTGGTGATCCTTACGATGCCAATTCACGCCCTTTCCAAGTGGTGGCCGAAACCCGTAAACGCAAAGGCTTGAAGGAAGGCATCCCACCCCTAGACAACTTCCTGGACAAATTGTAACGGCTTCCTCACTCAACGCGGGCGAGGAGCGTCTTAATGACAACACCCAACAAACTCCACCGCGGAATCGGGATTGCTTCACCAAAACGCGAAAGGAAGACACGAGAAAACCAGACAACCCGAAATGAAGACAAAAAAAAAAAACAGCCTCTAGCAATTATGTCATGTTCACATAACGAGAAATAAAAAGTGTGTTGTTGAATACAACGATCGAGTCGGGTTTTTATTTTCCTCCGGAAACAAGATCAGTTCAGATGGGTTCAGTTTCTTTCTTTTTTTTACGGCAAGGATTTCTGAGACAGGGCAATTTACATATCAAGCTCAGTTTATGCAGATTCAGTGGCTTTTTAGGCCGATCCGGTACATAGCGTCTCTTGCTTCGCACACAAAATGCTGCTTCTAAAGGTTTGGAGAAAAGTTTGCAGAAACAATCCAGCGTGGCATTTAAAAAAAAAAAAAAAAGTTCCATGTTTTTAATTGCATCGCTTAATAAAAAGTATGGCTTAAAAACCTTTATTTTTTATTTTTTGACTTGAGTCAGAAGCCTGAAATTCAGCTCCGAACCAGAGGAAATTTTTCAAGAGACGCACCCTGAGTTTTAGTGAATCCCTCCGGGATCTTTAGAATTTACAGCACAGCAAGAGGAAAACTACGAGGAGGGGGGGGAAAAGTCCTTCCGAACAGCACTGAAAAGAAAATCTCAAAAGTAAAAAGGTATTATTTCCCTTAAACTTGAAAGATAGAAAGAATTGGATCGCTTTTAATCGATAACAAAAAAAAATCGGCAGACACATGGAGATCAATGAAACGTAAGCGAAACATTCTTTCGGGTGGCCGTAACGATACAAAACAAGTGTCGTTTGGGGTAGGACAGCCAAAGGGAAAATCATTATCAGGTATGCATGGCCCAGATAACTCTAAAAATATTAAGACTTTGTTTAAGGGGAGCAAAGACCCGGCAATGCCTTTTGCAAGTTTAAGAGCACTGTTAGATAATCGTGAAAAAGGACCTTTTGCAAGGAAGTCAAAAGGGAGAGCAGGAAAGAGCTGCGCACGCATGATAATAGCGGGGTGGCTTTCATCGTCACAACATCCGAGACCTTTAAGCAAACGGTTGGCGGTAAAATAGAACGCCTAGAGCTTTTCTAATCTCATCCACTCTGGCTAAAATGCTCTGTATTATAAAAATACGGGGTGTTTTATCAAAACGTTTGCAAGACCCCCTAAGGCAGTGATGGCGAACCTTTTTCTTATGGCGTGCCAAAATTGCATGCACTATCGCACACGTGCCCACTCAATCTCACTGCTCACCTGCACATGCCCCCCCCCCCGGCCGTGCATGCGCGCACAACCTCTCGTCGGGCTACGGAGGCTTTCCTGAAGCCTGGGGAGGGCACAAAATGGCTCCAACGGCCCAACCGGAAGTTTGTTCCCCAACTTCCGGTTGGCCCGTTTCTAGCGTTTTTCGCCCTCCCCAGCCTCTGGCGGCTTTCCTGAAGCCTAGGGAGGGCGAAAAATGGCCTTCTCTCACCCTCCAGAAGAGTGAAAAATCAGCTGGCCGGTGTGTGCATGCGTGCTGGAGTGCCACCAAATATGGCTCCACGTGTCACCCGTGACACATCATAGGTTCGCCATCCCAGCCCTAAGGCATGAATGGCCAAAGTGATTTCACTCCTTACCTGCCCAGGTGACTTCTAGAATATCAACTACAATTGCCATTTTCTTTCTCAGGGTTTTTCATTATTCATCTAGGACTGGGATGTCCAAACCTTGGCTGTTGTTAAAGCCTGTGGACTTCCTGGTATTACAGATTCTGTATAATATGTGTGTGTGTGTGTGTGTGTGTGTGTGTGATTAGAATGATGTTAGGGAGGTTGTTTACTTATGGAATACTTGGAAATTATCCCCTAAAGACCATACAGTTGAGCATGGCTCTTCCCAGGACAGTTTTAGCAACTTTCTTTGGGCCAAAAAAAAAGTTAAAAGCACACCTACTCATGATGCTTAAAGCAAGAGTTCCCCAGCCTTGCTGGGTTGGCGGTCCGGGGCAGGGTGTGTGTGTGGGAGGGGCAAGCGCATGTGCGTCCGTGAAGCATGAGCGGGATCATGAGCATCTGTGGCGAGTGGAGCTGTGTGGATGCCCACAGAGGGTGGAGCTGTGCGGCTGCCCACAGATGGGCATCCCTGCCGGCCACTTACATTGGCCCAGTGGCAATCAGCCTGTGGCCCACTGTTTGGGGACCCCTGGCTTAAAGCATTCATGTTTCTATCGCTGAGGTTTCTGCCCCCCTCCCCAACTGATGGGAAGATTTTAGCGTGACGATCCTTTCTCGTTAATTTAGCTACACTCCTAAAACGACTCTTAAGACAACTGAGAGCCAATCTTCCTAGTGGCGATGACCGGAGTGAGACGAACTGAGAGCACTTCAACTGCATGATCCTTATGCAGATCAAAAAGGACCCAAGCACACCGGCTATTTTGCAAGATCTGGAGCAGCTAACCTTTTCCTTCCTCTCAGCGAGAACCAATGACCCATCCTAAAAATTAACCACCGAACATCGTATTCACATTTTTACAAACACAGAGTAGATGCATGAACGGGACTTTGCATAGCATTCTTTTTCTCCACTTCTCATAGGGTTGTTTTTTTTTTGCACATGTAACTGAGCAGTTTCAGGAGAGCACAAACTCCTAAACAGAAACACCAATTCATCTTCACAAGAGGGTTTGTGATCTCACCGAAGAGGAAGGGAGGAGGCAAACAATTCATACAACCATCAAGTTTGCAAAAGTGGCATCCTCTCTGTTAAGGATTTCTTTTCAGGTCCCAGCAAAAGGTCAGGAATGCCTCAAAATTTAAAACTCCTTCCTCTTGTCCTTAAGATCTGGGATAAGGCAGGTTCTTGTCACCCAAGTACTTAAATGCATTTCAAAACACTTCTTTTTTTAAACATTATTGCTAGATCTAAGCCAAAGTTATAATTAGCACATGGGATTCCTCCTTCGAATCCACAGAGTAAAAACTTTGCCAGTTTCACCATCATAAAGAAAGGCTGGCTTGTTGGAAAACATGTCTCCTAAAAGGGAAGGAGGGGCAGGGGAGAGAGAGAGAAACATTCAGGATGAAAATAAAATAAAAATTGCTCCAGTTTTCTTCCACCGTTCACCTGCACGTAAAGAGTTGTGGAATCCAAAGCTTTTTGTTTGTCTTCTCCCAATAAATATTTTAAAATAAAAAGTTTCCAAGCTGCAAAGAAAGCAGTCCAGCTTTGCTTGTTTTTTTTTTTCCTTTTTAGTCCAGGGAGATGATATCCGGAATGTTGCTCCCGCTGGTGCTGGTGAGCACGGCCGTCTCGTTCCGGCCCGAAGAGCTAACGCGAGTGCTGCTGCTGCTGCTGCTGCTGTCGAGGGGGCTGGCTGAGGTGAGGAGGCTGCCAGAGCTGGTGTTTGCTGGCAAGGTCGAGGCGAGACTATCCAAAAACATAGGAGCACAGTACTGCTTGAAACAAACAATGATGGAGGGTAAGGAAGAGAGACTAGATGCAAGCGGGGAGAACAGCATGCGCACCCGAGCCACAGGGGGCCAAATTGCACCAAGCTTCTGCCAAGGGAGTGTGGCTCAACTACACAATGTGTGGACTTCCAACTCCCAGAATTCCTGGGAGTTTGGAAGTCCACGCAGCTTATAGTTGGCAAAGTTAACAAACACTGCTCTGGACTGCCTATGGCAGTGGGGGTCAAAACCTAAGGCTCGCGGGATGCTTAGATCTGGCCCATGGGCCGCCTTGGAAACAGCGAAGGACTGGGCCCGTAGTGCCCGGTATGGCTGTCCCGAGCTCCGTTTTCACTGGCAGGGGATTGCAGGAAGCCATTGCAGCAGAAAACTGAGCTCGGGAGTCCGTTTTCGCGGGAAAAGGACTCAGCCACCACCAGCGCCCCTGACGCGAGTGACGTTGAGCTGGCTACGTCCGCTCTCCCACACACACATGCCAGCCCTCCCCCCCTCAGCCCCAAGAACAAATACAAGCCTGATGGAGCCCTCAATGAAATCGAGTTTGACACCCCTCCTGGTCTATGGAGATTCTCAATCATCCAAGGGTACTTTTCCAAAAGTTTTTCTTGGTTCTTTTCTTTCTTTGAAAACTTTTCACTTCTCAGTCAAGAACTGAAGAAGCGTCTCATAAGAGAAATGGTTTTTTTTGGGGGGAGGGGGGGACACCCCAAGAAACTCCAACTGCCTTTTGGAAAAGCACCTATGGGACACTCTTGTCTGGATTGACAAAAGACATCCGGATTGAGTCCAAGAGAAGCAAGTCCTAAAATTCCACATCTACATTGTTATCCTGCTAACAGGCTCCTGTGTCTATAAACCTATCGAGGAGGAGAGTCTCTCATTATGGAACCTTCCCCCCTAATTTAGACTTTAGATAAACCATTCCTGATTCCAGATAGCAAATGAAAACAAGAGCTGGATGCAACACAGTAAAAACCCACTTTAAAAAAAAAAAGAAGAGATGGCCAGGAAAACAGACACAGAAGTGCATAAAAACAGTCCCCACACCTGCCTGAGCCCAAAGTCTGGGGAAAAAAATTGCCCTTTGAAAAACAACATGGGACTCCATAGGTGACGTTTAGTGCCTTGAATTATATCCAGGTGGGTTGCTAATTTTTTTACTACCGGTTCGGGCGTGCTCCCGTGTGCGCACTTGCTTCTGCGCATGTACAGAAGCGTCTGACAGGTGGGCGGAGCCTCCCGCAGCCGCTACTACTGGTTCGTCGGATCTGGGCTGAACCGACAGCAACCCACCTCTGATCCAAAAGTCTACCAAGAGCCACCGCAGCTTGCCTAGTAGAAATACTACAGGGATGGAACAAGACACATTCTGGACCAGCTGTAGGCTTCTGAGAGGTCTTCAAAAAGAGTCCCCTCTAAAGCACGATACAGTAGTCCAGAGGGCTAAAAAATATTTTCCTTAATAATGGGCACGGTCGTCAATTATTGGCATCGCTTAGAAGTGAAGCGTTTTTGGAGAAGACCAGGGTGGATAAAAATAGATGTTTTTTTTTTTAAAGGACTTTATTTAAAACAGATTTTTAAATTTTAAATCAGATTTTTAATTTTTTTTATCGTACTTATTTTAATAAAATGCTTTTGGAATAAAAAATCTATCTAAAGATAATTTTCTAGTTAAGATACATTAATAATTTAGTTTATTCAGCATGAAATGGAGCTTAGCTATGCAGCATGAGGCTGTAGAGTCTGCAATATTTATGTTTTTTGGTAAACTCATTCAATGAATCCAAGCTCTGCAAGCTAAATAGGAAACCTTCCTTTTGTTTGCAAGTAATATTAAAAATTCTAACTAGCAGCAAGAATGAGGCCTTAGTTTAAAGAGTGTCTGTCATTTCAAATCCATTATGGCAGCGCCTGTTAGCTGGCATCCACTCACCTGCTACTAGCTACGTCCCTCACCTAGTGCCACTGCCACATCATCAGCCGTCCCATTCAGGTGAATGGGACTGTTGGTGAGTCCACAGTGGGTCAGGAAGAGCCGCTGCAGGGCGGAGATGGCAGTTGCTCTTTAAAAATTATGATTTAAATCAAGTTGATTTAAATCAAATCCACCCTGGAGAAGACACTGGATCTATAGAAAGAGCTGAGATTCCCAATGAGGAGGAGGAACCCACCAAGCACCCAGACAACTGAAGCACTTTGCTCAAGAACAGCAGAACAAACTGTCAGTTGAGAAGTGCAGAAGTCTTTGAGCTACAGAAAAGGCCCGATTGCAGTTATTTTCCCCAAAGGGTAGAATACAAACGGTCAGGTTTGGAGTTCCAATAATTACCGCATTTTTCGGAGTATAAGACGCACCTTTTTCTCTCAAAAAAAGAGACTGAAAATCTGGGTGTGTCTTATACACTGAATACAGCATTTTTTGTCTGCTGAAACCCCTCCCCCTTCACCAAAATGGCTGTGCAGAGCCTCTAGAAGGCTTATAGAGCACTCCTGGGGGCTGGGGAGGGCAGAAATGAGTGAAAATCGGGCCAATTTTTGCTCAATTTTGTCCCCCCAGCCCCCAAGAGCACTCTACAAGCCTCCTAAAGGCTATTCGTGCCTTTTTGTAAAAAAAAAACATGAGCCCGTTTTTGCAAAAAATGGGTTGTTTTGGGGAGGTTTGCAGAGTACAAAAACTTTTTTTTTTAATTTGCCTTTTCAAAACCTTGGTGCGTCTTATACTCCAAAAACATGGTATGTCCATGCCATTTTCATTTGCTTTCCTATTTACAAGATCATACTTTAAAAAAAAAAAAAGTCTGCCTTGGGATAAAGAACGGCAGATGCCATTCATTTCTGTCAGTTTCTATTTTCTTTACGACAAATGGGAATTCTTTGGGAGGGGGGAAACAATTAAGAGGGACCCAATCTATGTACACTAAGAGCTTATTAACCAGAGACAAATTCCTTGTGTGTCTAATCACACTTGGCTAATAAAGAATTCTAATCTGTACAGCTGAGGATCATTGTTGTACTGATCCCTCACCCTGTGGCAATGGACGTCCCCTCTCAATGGCTTTTTTTGTACATTTTTGTCCAACTTTGGCCACTTTAAGACCTGTGGACTTCAACTCCCAGAATTCCCCAGCCAGCTTGAAGTCCACAAGTCTTAAAGTGGCCAAGGTTAGACACCTCAGGTGTAGATATTAGAGGAGAGGAGAGAGACCATCAGGAAGGGCCACTGGCGTCCTTAACACTTGATTTCTCCTCTTCTCCCCCAATATTGACTGGGACCAGTCATGGCCGAAGAACCATCACAGTACCTCCCATGCTCTTCCCAGGAGGATACCATGACTGATGCTATCAAAAGCTGATGAAAGCTCCAGAAAAACTGGGAATCTACACAATGGCCACATGTATTTATTCTGTATTGTTTTAATTGTTTTTGTTCTTACGTTTTACGATGGGGATGCTGCCCAGGGATGCTTATGGAGATGGGCAGACAAAGAAATCAAAAAAATTAAAACAGTTGCCCCAACCTCTACTGTCTCCTTGATGGGAGATATTCTATGTTTAAATTAACACGTCTGGATTAGAGTGAAATCGCAGGAGCCGTGAATTTTAATTGCACTACAATAAGAGTAGTTTTGAACTCTTCTCAGAGGCCTTCCATTTTTCATTTTCAAAATTATTCTGGCTTAATTCAGGTTTCTATGAATGTTAAGAAGCGGATCAGAAGCAGTTAAGAGCCTTACCTGTGGATCGACCGGGATTAAAGAGAGAAAATCCAACCCTGGGGAGAGAAAGATGTTGCCTTCAGTAAATACAACATTGTATGAAAGGATACATTAGATGGGCCGTTGGTCTTGCCTGACATGCTCCCTTCTTTGGTGTGCTGAGAGAATCCAAGGAATGGGTTAACTGTGCCTTTCTGCTCATTAGACTGAGTCAATGAATCTTTTGCAGCCACGCCTCTTGCATCTGCGTCCCCAGTTTTTGAGGAGGGTGTGATGATTGACTTGACCACGTCTGGACTCTGGGCCAGACGGCCGCCAGGGTGGGGTTGGATTCTCTCTCAGCACACCGAGAAGCAGCGTGTCAGGCAAGACCAACACCCCTTCTCCAATTGTGCAGAGGAGAATCCAAGGAATGGGCATACCAAAGCCGGCACGTCCTAAGTGTGGGCAGCAGCCTGGTTCAGAGTCTCCAAGTCTGCATACACTTTTTGGAGAACTCATCTGCCGAAGGCCGCTTCAGCGGAAGTGAAGGCATCCAGCTTATAATGCTGTGTAAACGGGGATAGAGGACCACATCGCTGCTCTACATATCTCCTCAATGGAGGCCTGTGCGGACCATGCAGCTGTAGTGGCTGTGCTTCTAGTGGAGTGGGCTGCCACTTGCCAAGGCAACAGAAGAGCCTGAAGTTCATACGGTTTGGCGATGCATGCCCGTATCCACCGGCCTATTGTTGATGCTGTGACTTTATTACCCAAAGTAGAGGGTTCAAATGACACGAACAGGCATTCCAATCTCCAAAAGGAAGCTCTCCTCTTGATATAGATGCGGAGAGCCCTCCTGGCGTCCAAGGTGTGCAATTTCCTCTCTAGGTCATGGCTCGGACTAGGGCAGAAGCCCGGTAAAATCAGTTCTTGTGCTCTGTGAAATAAAGAATTGACCCTGGGAGGGAATGAAGGATCCAGTCGCAGAATAACTGTTGGAATGGAAAACACATAGATCCTTTCTTATTGAAAGGGCTGCTAGCTCGGAGATACGTCTCGCCGAGGTGATAGCCACGAGAAAGGAGACCTTGCAGGTGAGGAAGCGAAGGCTGGCAGAGTGCAAGGGTTCGAAGGGTGTAGAACATAGAGACTGGAGGACCATAGGAAGTTCCCAGGTGGGATATTGTTGTACCATTGGAGGCTCTAA
Organism: Natrix helvetica; assembly: GCF_964273705.1. Classification (NCBI taxonomy): domain Eukaryota; kingdom Metazoa; phylum Chordata; class Lepidosauria; order Squamata; family Natricidae; genus Natrix; species Natrix helvetica. Next base: position 9,308,845 of record NC_138552.1, read on the forward strand.
GTTAGTCACACCTCTGATAAAGCTGCCCACAATAGGGTGCCATGCGAGGGACTCCAGTTCCACACAAGATAACACGGATGACAAAGTGGCCCCTTAACACCCAGTTGAGAACACAGCTAAGCGTTTTGTCCATGTTGGTTTCAGCTGCAATGTTTCCTGCATGTAGGGGTGCTTCAGGCAGCTCCTGGATCGTGAGAATATAACAAGCTGGGGCTGGATCCGGCTCAGTCTGTGGTAGAGGCAATCGGCTAAGAGCGTTGGCGTGGTTCATTTCCTTGCCCGGATGTACTAGCCGGTACGAGTATGCAGCCACGAAAATGGACCATCGTAGCATTTATGGTGACAGGACCTGTGGTGTCTGTCAGCTGTGAACAGACCGAGCAGAGGTTTGTGGTCCATAAAGATGGTGAAGGTTTGTCCATATAAGAAATTGTGGAACGTCTTAATGCCAGCCACTATAGGAAGAGCTTCCTTGTCTATTTGGGGATAGTTAATTCAGCCATTGATAACGTTTGAGAATAGTATGCAATGGAGCCTCTCTACCATTTGGCATCCTGTGGCTTAGTACTGCCCCAATGTCATGGTGAAGCGTCACAGGCTAGTGTTACTGGTAGGGTTTCATTGAAATGAACTAGTACGGAGTCTGAAGATAGCAATGATTTTATTGCCTTGAATGCTTTGTCTTGAGTGCTCGACCAGACCCAGGGTGCTTTTTTGTCCAGTGGGTGGTGTAGCAGTTCTGCCAGGGCAGCCTTATGCAGTAAGAAGGAGTGGTAAAAATTGAGCGAGCCGAGGAATGCTTGAAGCTCCCACTTAGATTTTGGTGTGGGGGCTTGCTGAATTGCCTTCAGCTTTGCTTCAGATGGGTGGATTCCAGCAGTGTTGATGCTTAAACCCAGGAATTCTGTGGATTTTACACTGATCTGGCACTTTTCCTTTTTGAGTTTTAGGCCTACCTCGTGGAAACGTTTGAGTACTACGCAGAGACGTTCCTCCAGGACTGCCGCTGATTCCCCCACAATCAGGACATCATCACAGTACGGGTAGACACCAGGAATATTCTTCAGTGTTCGTTCCATAATACTTTGGAATAAACTTGGTGCTACACTTACTCCAAACTGCAAGCGGTGCATTCAGAATGCACCTCTGTGTGACTATTGTCTGTGCCTCTGCGGTAGCGTCGTCTGCCGGCAGCTACTGGTAGGCCTGAGCGAGGTCTAGTTTAGCGAAAATTCTGCCTCCCTGGAGCAAGGCTTACCACTGATACAGGGTAAGCATGCTGCTGTAGTGCCTTGTTTATGGTGCACTTGTAGTCTGCGCAGATGCAAACATTCCCGTTAGGCTTAACTGGGGTGACTATGGGAGTCTCCCAATGGCTACAGTCCACAGGTTGGAGCACTCCCTGCTATACCAGCTTCTCTAGTTCCACATCAATTTTACGTTTTAATGCAACAGGAACCCTGCACGGTTTTAATCAGATTGGAGTTACTGCTGGATCAAGGTTAAGTGAAATGGGTGCCCCTTTGTATTGTCCCAACTCAGCGTTGAATACGTTAGTGTATTGTTGGCATACCACTTTTAGATCAGCTATTTGGGTTCAATGAATGCCCGTTACTCTGATGCCCAGGGCCTTGAACCAGTCCAGTCCAGTCCAGTGCGCAGCCCCTCTATGACTACTATGCTGAGGGGACCCTCGAACTCTGTAAATTGTACTCTAATGATAGCTTTGCCCCTTACAGGAACACGGCGACTCTGAAAGTCCATTAGCACTAAACTCAATGATTTGAGCAGAGCTCGACATCAGCTATGTTTGCAAATGTGGTTGAAAGTCACAGACCATATAATGGACAGGGTGTTGGTTCACGTAGCACACCCGTAGGAATCTTTGGTGAACCGGCAATATAGGAATGTGTAGGTATGCTTCCTATTGTGTAGTGGACAGTAGGCAAGAACCAGACCAGAATAGCTGCAAAGGCATTTATTGACTCAAAAATGGAACTGAGGAACTGCAGGCAAATGCCTGTGATTTATACTCTAGGCCTACAGGGCCTTAACTAATCATAGAACTAGAAAAAGCCCACCCAAATATAAATATTTTAAATTTTCCTCTAAAACAGTTGGGGTCATCTAAATGTTAGTTTCGCTTTAGCACAGTTAACACAACTATATACATTCAATACATAACACTTCCGTTAAGTCTATTGATGTCAGCAAGTCGCCCTGTATACCAGATGCCTGTTGAATCTTTTTAGCTCAAGAATCGCTCCCCCCACCCTCTGGAACCCTTTGGGACTACAAACAGGATGGAGTAGAACCCCAGTTGCTGCTGGTCCTCTAGAACTGACTGGATGGCTTTAATGTCTAACAGGTGTTGGATTGTAACTTCCATCGGCAAATCTTCTTATTCCGTTTCTTGGGACTGGACAACGAATAAAGGACCTCAGGGGTGTAGAGAGAAAGTCGAGAGCAAGGCCTTGTTGGACAGTGTTTAGGACCCAAGCATCTGTGGTTGTTTCCTCCAACTGAGCCACAAAGAGATCTAGATGGCCACCAATGGGAGGATTGTATCTGCAGTTATCTGGAGGAGCGATGGAAGGGACGACGTCTGTTGTCTCGAAATGGCCGTTTGGACTGGAACTGCTGTCTGCTCTTGTCTCTATAGCCTACTCTATCAGATTGGCGATCATGTCGCTGGAAGAATGCCCTCTGCGGATGTGAAAAGTCATTTGCGGTGTCCACTGCTCTGAAGGAAGTCTTCCGAAAGTAATGCGAAGATCGACGGTCAGCACGTCTGGACATAGAGGGTAGGATTTTCTTTTTGTCTTTGGTCTTTAAGGCCTCTCCAAATAGTTTGTCATCTTTGAAGGGAGCAGAAGCCAACTTACACTTGTACTTCATGTCTGCCTGGCAGTGACGGAGCCCCCGGTGTAAGGTGGCTGCCTGTTGCTTTTGCTGAAGGCCTGCGGCAATGCCCCGAGTGATAGACTCTGAGATTATTCGACTCAGTAGTTGGGGGAAAATGCCTGGTTCCTGTGTCTCCCTTGGGCGGAGTCCTGCTGCTGTAGGAGTGAAGGTAGCCTCTGGGTTAGGCTTTGCCCTCTTAGGAACCTGCTTCCAACGTCTTTCCGATGGGAGTAGATCTGAAACTGAAGGAAGGAACAGCTCATTGTGTTCTAACATTGGAAGCTGTGACTGAGAAAGTTGTTCTCGGGCACGCTCTGGTGACCAAGATTGGGTAGTCGGGCTAATCATCTGCCTGACCTCAATTAGAGATTGCAACAACTGTGGTTGAAAAGTGCGGGAAATGGCAGGTTCGCCCATTGGGAACACCCTTGCCTGTGTCGCTCCGCTTTCCTTTCTGCCTTTGCAACTTCCCTGCCCAAGGCCTTTTGGCGCCTTCACACGTCCTTCTCCTCAGCCTTAGTGGCCTTTCTGGAGGATAGCACTTTTGCCCTGATTCTGGCCGCTTCTCCTGTAATAGTCAAATTCGGCATGGAGAAGCATTGCTTTGAGACCTGGGGCTTGGGGCCTGGTGAATTCAATCCTTCCCCTCTCAAGATTTCCTCGTGGCTGTCTCCAACCGCGGAGGCTCCATTTTTGGATTGGGCCCCTCTGAAAGGCAGATAGGTTTCATTTGAAAACACAGCTGCCGCAGCTGACTAAACACCACAAAACAAGTATGCTCCAAAACCCTGCCAGTGACTCAAGTCCCCTTCGCAGATTGCGGGATGTTGCAAAGGGACCTTGACTTTACAAGAATGAGCTGGATAATGGCGCCCTTGTCGGTTAGATAGGGGAGCCTGCCTGTTTCGTTCTCTTGTACTTTACTTCTTCCATATAAAAGTGTAGTTCTTGAATTTTGGTTCTGAGGTTTGAATAATTGGAGGTAAGTAGAAAAACATCTGTTGAGCTGAAGACTGAGTCAAAAACTGGGGATGTAAACACAAGAGGCGTGGCTACAAAAGATTGATTGACTCAGTCTAATGAGCAGGAAGGCAGAGTTAACCCATTCTTGGATTCTCCTCAGCGCACTCGGAGAACAGGGGTCTCCAACCTTGGCAACTTTAAGCCTGGAGGACTTCAACTCCCATTGGGAATTGAAGTCCTCCAGGCTTAAAGATGCCACGGTTGGAGACTGCTGCATTAGATTACATCCTGTGATCATGGATCACAGTAGACGAAATACAGGTTGTCCACTATTTACAACAGTTCATTTAGTGACCGTTCAAAGTTGCAACAGCACTGAAGACTCTGACTTCTGGCTGTTTTTCACTTACAACATTTGCAGTATCCCCATGGCCACAAGATCAAAATTCAGACGCTTGAAAACTGATTAATATTTCTGAAAAAGTCAATGGGGAAGCCAGATTCACTTAACTAACTTATTACTAACTTATCAACTGTGATGATTCACTTAACAACCGTGGCAAGCAAAGTCGTAAAGTGGGGCAAAGCTCACTTAACAAATGTCTCACTTAACCACACAAATTGTGGGTTCAATTGTGCTCGTAAGTCAAGGACTACCTGTACTGGGCTAGAAGAGTAAATTCAAAACCACATTGAATCATGACACCCATTGAGAGACCTGGGACCGGCTAAACTACAGGTAGTCATCAATTTACGGTCACAATTGAGCCCAAAATTTCCATCGCTGAGCACGACAGTTGTTAAGCGAGCTTTGCCCCCTTTTGCGACCTTTCTTGCCACAATTGTTAAGTGAATCACTGCAATTATTGTTAGTCACACAGTTGTTAAGTGAATCTGGTTTCCCCACTGACATTGTCAGAAGGTTGCAAAAGGGGATCATGTAACTCTGGGACTCTGAAAAGGTCATAAATACGAACCAGTTGCCAAGCATCGGAATTTTGATCACGTGACCGTGGGGATGCTGCAATGGTCACAAGTGTGAAAAATGGTTGTAAGTCTTTTTTTCAGTGCCATTTTAACTTCAAACTGTCACTAAAGGAATGGTTATACGTCAAGGTCTCGCTGTAGGTTTAATTAATAAACAGCCAATACATTTCAGCAAAGAGCTTGGGAATTGAAGAAGTCTCTTATTTAGCATGAAAAGGGAGTGAAAGAAGGCTAAGGGAAAATTCTCTATTAGACTCAAATACCAACTCCACAAATTTTATTTTGGACTTTGGTAATCAGCAAGGAATTTAATTTAATTTAATTTAATTAGCACTTCTAGACCGCCCCCTCTCCCAAAAGGGACTCGGGGCGGTGTACAGTCCATATCAAAAACATCATACATAATAACAATTAAAAATTATTAAATGGATAAATACATAAATAAGAGGAGGATAAAATAGACAGAACTGTAATTGCTAAATAAATAATTTAAAATATACAAAGTTTAAAACCCCAGTGTCTTATAAAATTAAGTCCCCCAAAAAACCAGTAGGAAATATATATGCCAGGAGGTAGACGTTTATTTATTTAGAATTATGCCAGACCAGCCAGTCGGAACAGGTGTGTCTTCAGATTCTGCCGGAAGGAGCGGAAGTCAGTGGTGGTTCTAATGTCGGGGGGGAGGTCATTCCAGAGGGTTGGGCCCATCACAGAGAAGGCCCTACTCCTTGGTGTCGCCCGTTGGCATTGCCTAGTGGACAGCACCAGGAGAAGGCCCTCCCTGTGAGAGCGAATTGGCCGCAGGGATGTATGTGGGAGGATGCGATCCCGCAGGTAACTAGGCCCTATGCCATGGAGCGCTTTAAAGATGGTGGTCAAAACCTTGAAACGCACCCGAAAGACCACAGGTAGCCAGTGCAGCTCGCGCAGGAGCGGTGTTACGTGGGAGTACCTAGTACTCCCCATGACTGCCCGCGCGGCTGCGTTCTGGACTAGCTGCAGTCTTCGTGCGCGTCCCAAGGGAAGCCCCATGTAGAGAGCATTACAGTAGTCCAGGCGAGACGTCACCAGTGCATGAGTGACCGTGCGTAGGGCATCCCGGTCCAGAAGGGGGCGCAATTGGCGCACCAGGCGAACCTGGTGGAACGCCCCCCTAGCCACGGCTGCCACATGGTCGTCCATTGACAGCCGGGCATCAAGGAGGACGCCCAAATTGCGCGCCCGTTCCACAGGGGGCAGTTGTTCGCCCCCTATGGCCAGCGTTGGAGTCAGCTGACTGAACCGAGGTGCCGGTAGCCACAGCCACTCAGTCTTGGAGGGGTTGAGTTTGAGTCTGTTGTCCCCCATCCAGACCCCGACGGCTTCCAAACACTGGGACATCACTTCGACAGCATCATCCCCAGGGTCATGGGATCCCCTTTGCCAACCTTCTGACAAGGAAATGAATTGGACAGACTCTGACCAAAATCTCTGCTTGATATGCATTCAACAAAGGGTGAGAAGAAAGACATTTTGGTCGACATCTTACTTTTATGGGGAGAACAATTAATCAGAGGAACAACTTGCCTCCAGAAGTTGCGTCTACTCCAACACTGGAAGTTTTAAACAAGAGATTGGACAACCATTTGTCTGAAATGGTATTGGGTTCATGCTTTAGCAGGGGGGGTTGGACTAGAAGACCTCCAAGGTCCCTTCCAACTGTTAAGTCATTCCAGCCACAGTCTCAATCAGCTAAAAATGCACTTACCAGGCAAGTCAGACGAAATGCTTGATATTGGTGGATGGTGGAAGGGCACAGAGTAGTCTGTTAATGATGGGGCGATGGCCGTAGAATCCACTGTGCTGACTCCTGGCACTCGTATGGCTGCCGGCTGATACACAAGGACGCTGGTTGGGGGGGGGGGGGGGGGGGAAAGCAGGCAAAAAATTAAAATAAAGCAGACATTGCCAGAAACAGATGTAAGGCACCATGCAACACGGACCTGTTGTCTGTAAACTCACTACAATACAGGGAGTCCTTGATTTACAAGAGTTTATTTAGTGACCGTCCAAAGACACAACGGCACTGATAAAAAATGACTTATGATCATTTTTTCACACTTAATAACCTTTGCACCATCCCCAGGGTCATGGGATCCCCTTTGCCAACCTTCTGACAAGCAACATCAATTGGGAAGTCAGATTCATTTAACAACCATATAACTAACTTAACAACGGCAGTGATTCACTTAACTAGGGCAAGAAAAGTCATGAAATGAGGCAACACACGGAACAAATGTCTCGCTTAGCAACAGAAATGTTGGGCTCAGTTGTAGTTCTAAGTCGAGGACTATCTGTACAATATCACACCAAAGGACTTGTGTAGGTCACTGGAAGAAGTATAAATTTGTCATGTTTGAATTTATATCTGTTAAACAGGAGAGTCCCCAGTAATGATTTTATTAATCACTATTATATGCTGTAATATTAAAATAATTAATAATTATGTATTAATGCCATAATTAACTCTCAATATATTTTAAAAATGCAAAATAATAATTAAAAAAAGATGTCTTTAGTTTAGGTAAAGGTTCCCCTCACACATATGTGCTAGTCGTTCCTGACTCTAGGGGGCGGTGCTTACCTCCGTTTCAAAGCCAAAGAGCTAGCTGTCCAAAGACATCTCCATGGTCATGTGGCTGGCATGACTGAAGGCGCACGGAACGCTTTTTCCTTCCCACCAAAGGTGGCTCCTATTTTTCTACTTGCATTTTTACGTGCTTTTGAACTGCTAGGTTGGCAGAAGCTGGGACAAGTAACAGGAGCTCACTCCGTTACACAGCACTAGGCATTCAAACCACCGAACTGCGAACCTCTCTGATCGACAAGCTCAGCATCTTAGCCACTGAGCCACCGCATCCCTACTAAATGTCTTTACTAAATGACTAATAAATAATGACTAGCACTGATGATGTTACTCTAGTTTGGTTAATAAAACATCTGCAAGAAAAAGAGCGTTGGTACCTACCTGATACGCTTCTTCTAATAAGGTGGAGATAGCATCCATGCATGGGTTGATACTGTCCGTGCTCTGACTGGACTGAGTCTGATTACTAATTAATATACTATATAACCCGTCCCTGTGAGTGGCACCACCCAGTTTCCGGTGAAGTAAAGAAAGAAAAAGACTCAATGTGTTACCCACAGAAAACAACTTTAGTGAGTAAACTGAATTGTAACATATAGGAAGCAGGTAACCAACCAGAACAATCGTCAACAGCAGGATCTGGAAGCGAAAGGTCGCCCCCACAAGGGTGAGGCTGGATGCTATCTTCACCTTATTAGAAATAGCGTATCAGGTAGGTACCAACGCTCTTTCTCAATAGGGGTGGAGATAGCATCCATGCATGGGACATACCCAAGTTCGATGACCTCAAGGGCGGGAAGGTGACCTTCCCTGTTGTGTTACACCAGTCTGGACAGCCTGCAAGACTCTGGCCAAAGTCTGCATCTACCGTTGCAAACTTATCTAACTTATAATTCCTAATGAACGGCGATGGAGATGCTTATGCCGCCGCCCTGCAAATTTCGTCTAGAGAGGCCTGCATAGCCCACGCCGTGGTGGTAGTGGCGCTCCTCGTAGAATGGGCTGTTATGCCCTCCGGGACCCCCTCCTCCTGGGCTATATAGGCTGCTGCTATGCAACGCCTGACCCATCTACCAATGACCGTGGCTGAGACCTTCCTGCCTAAGGATGGAGGCTGAAAAGAAATGAAGAGCGCCTCCGACTGCCTAATCTCTGATGTGCGGTTGATATATATCTTAAGTGCCCGACGCACATCGTGGTTGTGCCATTGCCTCTCCAGCTGGTGAGTTGGGTTGGGGCAGAAATTTGGGAGCACCACTTCCTGGACCAGATAGAATCATAATAATAATAATAATAAATTTGGATTTATTAGCCGCTCCCTTTCCAAGTAGGACTCGGGGCGGCGTACAATGGAGCATATAACATAAAAAATATATAACAACACCCAACGTACATACATACACAACACACATACATACACGGAGGAGGAAACAAATTACATCTATGGACAGTTAAAAATCTGCTTTAAAATACCCCAATTGTAAAAACCCAATAAAATTAATATTTAAGAACAATTTAAAAAACAGTTTGGAGGAATGGGAAAATTACGATTGCGATTGAGCCAGGCCGGATAATTGAAAGAGGTGGGTCTTCAGCTGTACACGGAAGGAGCGGAGATCGGAAGTAATCCTGATGTCACGGGGGAGGTCATTCCATAGGGCTGGGCCCATCACAGAGAAGGCTCTGCTCCTGGGTGTCGCCCCCCGGCACTGTTTGGCGGACGGCACCCGGAGAAGTCCCTCTCTGTGTGAGCGAATTGGTCGTAGGGATGTGTGGGGCAGGATGCGATCCTGCATATAACTAGGCCCTGTGCCATGGAGCGCTTTAAAGATCATAATCAAAACCTTGAAACGCACCCGGTAGACCACAGGCAGCCAGTGCAGCTCGCGCAGGAGAGGTGTTACAGGGGAGTATCTAGTCCTCCCCATAATCACCCGCGCGGCCGCGTTCTGGACCAACTGTAGTCTCCGAGTGCATCTCAAGGGAAGCCCCATGTAGAGAGCATTGCAGTAATCCAGGCGAGACGTCACTAGCGCATGAGTGACTGTGCGTAGGGCATCCCGGTCCAATAAGGGGCGCAATTGGCGCATCAGGCGAACCTGATGGAACGCCCCCCTTGCCACGGCTGTTACATGGTTATCCATGGACAGCCGGGTATCCAGGAGGACGCCCAAATTGCGCACCTGTTCCATGGGGGCTAGTTGAACGCCCCCGATGGCCAGAGATGGAAGCACCTGGTTGAACCGGGAGGCCGGAAGCCACAGCCACTCCGTCTTGGAAGGGTTGAGTTTTAGTCGGTTGCCATCCATCCAGACCCGTACGGCCTCCAGACACCGGGACATCATTTCGACGGCCTCATTGGGGTGGTTCGGAGTGGAAATGTATAGCTGAGTATCATCAGCATACAGATGATATCCCACTCCAAAACCACGGATGATCTCACCCAGCGGTTTCATATATGTGTTGAACAGGAGAGGCGAGAGCACCGATCCCTGTGGCACTCCACATGTGAGTGGCCTCCGGGTCGAACTCTGCTCCCCTGTCAACACACGTTGCGTCCGACCAGAGAGGTAGGAGCCAAACCACCGTAAAACGGTGCCTCTGACTCCCAGCCCCTCTAGCCGGTGCAACAGGATACCATGGTCGATGGTATCGAACGCCGCCGAGAGATCTAATAGGACCAGGATAGAGGAACAACCCCTATCTCTGGCCCTCCAGAGATCATCGACCAATGCGACCAAGGCCGTCTCCGTGCTGTGCCCGGGTCGGAAGCCGGACTGGCGCGGGTCTAGATAATCATTTTCCTCCAGGTGACGTGGGAACTGCTGTGCTACCACACTCTCTACAACCTTCGCTAAAAAAGGAAGGTTGGAGACTGGACGATAATTGACTAGGTCCGTTGGGTCCAGGGAAGGCTTCTTGAGCAGGGGCCTCACCACCGCCTCTTTCAAGGCGGCCGGTAGAGACCCCTCACCCAACGAGGCGTTCACCAGGCCCAGGAGCCAGTCGCGCGTAACCTCCCAGGATGCCAGTACAAGCCAGGAGGGACACGGGTCCAATAAACATGTGGTGGGTCGCAGACGTCCACGCAACCTGTCCAAATCTTCGATGGCAACCGAGTCAAACTCCTCCCAAAGCGGTCCCTCAAGACTCGCAACGGGCGTCTCTACTGAACCACTGAAAGGGGTCCATCCCATCCGGATTTGAGCGACTTTGTCCTGTAGATAATTCCCAAACTCCTCTGCTCTGCCCTGTAGAGGGGCTTCCCGTGGTCTCTCAAACAAGAGGGAACGGGTCACCCGAAACAGGGCGGCAGGGCGGTTATCTGCAGACGCAATAAGAGCGGCGCAATGTTGACGTTTGGCCGCTCTTAATGCCACAAGGTACGTCTTCAAATAGGCTCGTGCCTGTGCTCGGTCAAATTCGGAGCGGGAGGATCTCCAACGACTCTCTAGGCGTCTCTTGTGGCGTTTCATCACCCTTAGCTCCTCGGTGAACCAAGGTGCCAGGGTGGTTCTTCGCCGCAGGAGAGGCCGCAAAGGCGCCACCCGGTCTAGGGCCCCGGTAGCCGCACTATTCCATGCGACTACCAGGTCCTCTACTCGGGGGCGGGTCAGGTCCACAGGAGGTGGCCCAAGTTCCGTCTGGAACCTATCCGGTTCCATCAGGCGCTTGGGGCGGAACCATCTAATACCTTCCAGTTCCGCCTCCTCGCGGCGGGGGGTAGCACCAGGGAAGTCCAGCCGGAGAAGTGAGTGATCCGACCATGACAAGGGAATAGTGTCTAGATCCCCTATTCCCAGATCACTCGTCCACTGGCCAGAGACAAAAACAAGGTCCAGGGTGTGGCCTCCCTCGTGAGTAGGGCCCTGAATTAACTGGGTCAGGTCCATGGCTGTCATGGAAGCCATGAACTCCCGAACCCCCTCAGACGCTTCTCCCATCGACGGCAGATTAAAATCCCCCATCACTAAAAGTTTGGGGGTCTCAACCGCCACCGATGAGATCAGCTCAAGGAGTTCGGGCAGGGCCGCTGAAGTATAGCGAGGAGCCAGGTATACTATCAGCAGGCCCAACTGCCTCCCTGGGCCCCATCTCACGACGAGGGACTCACAGCCGGATGTCTGCGGCACAGTGAACTCTCTCGGCTCTAAGTCTTCCCGGATAATCACTGCTACCCCACCGCCCCTTCCCTGGGCCCGAGGCTGGTGAAATGCTCGATAACCTGGAGGGCACATTTCCACAAGGGGTAGACCTCCCTCGTGGCCCAACCAGGTCTCGGTTATTCCGGCGAGGTCCGGGTCCCCCTCCAAAATTAGATCGTGGATGAGGGGGGCCTTATTGACAACGGACCTCGCATTGCATAACAGCAGTCTCAGGCCTTGGGTCTGTAGATCCTGACCACCTAGTATGCAGGGGTTGGTACAAACGACCGGGAATGACCAAAAACCCCTGTCTCCCAACCGACTACGTGCTCTTAAACTGTCCTCGCACCTGCCCCTCCCCACGACCGTTGGTATTAAGGTGCCCTGCATAGGAATGCTATCTTCCCTCTCCTCCCCCACTCCGCTCCCTCCTCTTTCGACCACACCTAAGTGCCTGGCTCTTCCATCCCTCCTAACCAGTTCCCCCCCCCCATCCCTACAACCCCTCCCCCCCCATCCTTATAACCCCTTACAACTTTTAAAAAACATTTAATTAAAAAACCCCTTAACGTGCGCTTCCTCCACCTCTCTGGGTTAATGAACCCGTCCTCAAGGTGGGCCCTTGAAAGGGCAGGAGGCCATAGCTGCGAGAGGGGGGAATCTCGTAGCTGTAGAAGGTCTAGCCTCGTATATAACATAATTAGACAGGGCCAAGTTCGTCAAGAGGGAGCTGTAGATGTATCAGTGGCCACAATTCCCACTAAGGGGATGGTCCTGGCAAGAAGATAGTCCAGGCGGGGGATAGGCTGATGGAGATAGTCCATATCCGAATGGAAATGCTGGCTGATGAAAGTATGATAAAGTAGCCAGCTGGTGGATAAGAATTGCAGCTAAGAGGTGGTTTGCAATGGGTGGTAAATCATAGTAGATGGTAGGGCGAATAGCCCGTAGAAGTAGATGGTAAATACGTGAGTGGGGGGGGGGTAATAACGAGCACAGCAAAACATCGGGTCTGGCCTTCTGCGTGGGCCTCTGATGTTCCAGGCCTCCGAGTCTATGGCCTGTCCTAGATGAAAAGATCCCACCTTCGGCACAAAGGATGAGTCCAGCCTGAGGACCACCCTATCCGTGTGGAATTTACACAGATCATCTCGAACCAAAAGTGCGGGCAATTCCGATATCCTCCTGGCGGATCTTATCGCCACCAAGAAGGCAACCTTCCAGGTAAGTAACTCGAGGGAAACCTTCCTCAGAGGCTCGAATGGAGGTTTGACGAGAGCCCCAAGTACCTTGGTGTGGTCCCAAGTTGGATACTGGTGCACGGCAAAGTGCCGCAGCCTTCCCTCAATGGGGGCCCGATCCTGAGCTAGGTTAGGGTTTGTGGTAGTATCAGTTACCGGTGCCACGAAAGGGATGCTTGGACTGACCACCCCTCTGTTGCCTATACTGCTGCTGCCTTGGATGTTGGCCGAAGCCACCCCCACCCCCTGGGAATGACAAATAACAAGGACTAGAATCACTGACGGATTTGGTCGGCAGGCACCACTTGGATGGCCTCAATGTCTAGGAGGTGTTGAATAGCCGATCTCATTAACAACCACCTCTGGGGATTACTGGAAATGGGTCACTGGAGGAAGGACCTAGAGGAGTGGGTGGGAGATGAATTCCAGGGTCAGACCGAACCTGACCATGGCTCTAACCCATGCATCAGAAGTCGTGGCCTCCCACTGAGCGGCAAACTGCCACAGCCTTCCCTCAATGGGGGCCCAATCCTGAGCTAGGTTAGGGTTTGTGGTAGCATCAGTTACCAGTCCCGCGAAAGGGATGCTTGGATTGACCACCCCTCTGTTGCCTATACTGCTGCTGCCTTGGACGTTGGCCGAAGCCACCCTGCTGACAGAACCCAGATGGAGAATAATCTGAGTGTCTAAAGGATCCCCCATACTCCTACCTGAAGGGTTATTTTTAGGGTAGGAGGCGGCCTGGGAGAACCCTTTCTTTGGGTTGGAGGGCAGGATCTTACGCTTCTCCGCGCCCTCGATTAACAATGGTGTTAGCGAATCCCTGAAGAGAGCCCCCCAGTATGGCTCAGACGCCAGGCGCCATTTATGTCTCAAATCGGATTGCCACTGTCGTGGCCACAGAAGTCTGCGGGAGGCCACCCATGATGCCATGGCCCTGGATGCAAAACGGGTGGCACTCAGCGTGGCATCTGCAGAAAACTGCACAGCGGCAACAATTTTATTCAGGTCCTGATGGGCCCTAGAATCCCCAGCGGGAATGCGTTGTTGCAGCTGCTGGAGCCACGAGGCTCGAATGCGAAAAGAAGGAAGCTGCAGTTGAAGCTCGCATTGCCCAGGCCAAGGCCTGATGCCCCCGTTGTAGAACCTGGTCAGCCCGTCTATCCTCCGGCTTGAGGATGTCTTCCTGCACGCCAGGAACTGGTATTGGTGTGTAGAGCTGCGATGGGGGGCAGGGGGGTCAACAGTCGGCCAGAGGAGGGTCTTGTCCAGCTGCTCAGCAACATTGTAGAATCGCCTGTCACTAGCCGAGGGCGCCGGGCCAGATATCGGTGCCGACCATTGGCGTTTCACCGTGTCGATAAATAGTTGAGGGGTGGGTATGGTGTCTGCTTCTACTTTGTGTTCTGTGAACAGGGCACTGGCCGACGGCCCTTGCGTCAGAGCTGTGGGCAGTGTCATTTGGCTCTCGAGGTTGGAGGAGGCCTTAGCCTTTGACAACGAGAGGTTTGAACAGTTCCGGCGGGAAAAGGCCTATGCAGGTGGGTTTGTCCAGAGTAGTGCCCTCCTCCTCAGACAGACCTGCGTCTCTAATCTCCCCTTCCTCGGAGATGGGGGAAGGACTGCGCACCAGCTCTGACAGGGACAAGCGGGCGCTGGACTCTGGAACTGCCCCTGTCTGAGGAGTAGGTCGGGACATCCCTGACTGCGTCCCCCGGGCCTTCTCCTGGAGGCCTGCCGTGATCACCTGCTTGATAGCCCCAGCTACAATGTCCTGGAATCCAGCTGTAGTTGATTGCAGGGGGAAGGCTGCTGGTAAGGTGGGCAACTGTGCCTCTTGATGGACACCTGCCATGGTAGGGGTGAAAGTGGCTTCCGCAGGCCTGCTTAGTGGTCTTGAAACAGCACTGCCCCAAAGCCCAGAGGTATCAATGGGCAGCATGGGGCTAAACGGCCCTTGGCTGAGCTCCAGATGCAGTTGGGGCAAGGGACTAGGCTGGGCCGTCACCGCAGGGACCTTATCGCGCCTCTGATGTGAACGGCCAGGCTCCTCTCGGTTATTGCCCTTAGAGGACGATTTGGAGGCCTTTTTCTTTGTCCCCTTGCCAGAGGAAGAGGAGCCCTTACCCATGGCCTTTTCCCCCTGAGTCTGGATGGCAGGCTGCCGGATGTGGGAAATGGGGCTCCGACCCAGCGCAAGCAGGCTACCAGCGTTCCTGCCAGCCTCCGGAGCGAGGTCGGCCACGCTACTGTCTGCCATGCTGTCACTCACTGAGAACAGAGGGACAAAATGGCGGCCGCAACCTCTTTCCCTAGCTCTGCCTTTTCAAAATGGCTCTCCCACCCTTTTCTCGGCGATCCGGCCTTGCTGGGCGGATGGGAGGCCCCTGGGAGCAGAATAGCCCTAGGGGTATCAGTGGGTTCTCCTCGGCCGTATGCATCGCGGCTGATGCTTCCGCATCCGATCCGCACCGTTTTGAAGCACCAAAGGCTTTCTCCTGGCTCTCTCCGAAGTGTGCGGCTCCTCCGAGCCATTGCGACACACGTATGTCCGATCTTCGCCCCTGCCTTTATTCACCGGAGTCCAGCGTTTTGAGTGAGACTCGGGCAGGAGAAGGAAGCCCTGCAGACTGGCTGCGATGGGGCTGTCAATTCCGGCCCTTTGATTCCCAACAGGATTCTGCACGTGTGATGGAGGCAAGGTAAGCGCGCTGGTCAGGACGGTCAGAAGATACAGGGCGCTCAGACCTGTGGGCCGATGCCCAGTGGCCAGAAGTACCAGGTTCTCTGGACTAGCAGTCCAGGAATACTCACAGCCTTGTCAGATTGACTACTTTCAGTAACAGTGGAAGTAGCTTCAGTAACTGGAGATAAGTGGATAACACGACCGTCCCAGAGTCGGAAACGGGGAGTGGTGCCATTCACAGGGGCGGGTTATATAGTACATTAATTAATTAGTAATCAGACTCAGTCCAATCAGAGCACGGACAGTGATGGATGCTATCTCCACCCTTATTGAGAACAACAAGGCTCAGAGAGCACCAAGGAGCTCACAGTTCGACCCCGAGCTACAAACACAGGTAGTCCTCGACTTACAAAAGTTCCTTTAGTGACCGTCCGGTTACAGCACTGAAAAGAGTGACCGTTTTTCATACGACTGTTGCAGCATCCCCATGGTCACATGATTTACATTCGGATGCTTGACAACTGGCTGATATTTATGACTGTCGCAGTGTCCTGGGGACACATAATCCCCTTTTGCGACCTTCTGACAGGCAAAGTCCATGGGGAAGCCAAGGTCACTTAACAACAGGGTGACTAACTTAACCACTGCACTGATTCACTTAACAGCAGTGGCAAGAAAAGTTGTAAAGTAGGGCAACACCGCACTTAAGAAATTGTCTCACTTAGCAACAGAAATTTTGTGCTCAATTGTGGTCATAAGTCAGGGACATACTGTAAGTCAGAGACTATCTGGATTCTCTCCCATTGTTAAATTAGGAAGCTTGATCCAAACTTTTTTTTTTCATGGGAAAGCCCATGAAAAAGTGGAGTTCAAAAGGCAGGGAGCCTTCCTCACCTCTATGACCCAACCCAAAACATCCAACCCAACGTCAAAGGCGGCCCTACAAAGAGGAAAATGAACCAACCCCTTTGTGGGACTTGCTTGTGTGTCCGACATGTATATGCATTTCCGTTTGGGCGGGGCATCCTCCTCTTCATCAGATGAACTTTCGACAGTGAGATCGATGACGTCCACCTTTTTCTTGCTGATTTCGCTGGCAGGGGTCGAGCCCTGCTTACCGATCATGGCAGATCCTGGAGAGTGCAGGACTAAGGGGGGAAAAGACACAGTTATAATTCAACTGGGTTGACTCAGCTTTCTGTCCTTCTGAGGTCGGTCAAATGAGGACCCACCAGAATTAAGAGAACAAGCCAGTGACTAGGATATAATTGGAGAGCAAACCCCATTCCCTTCTAGTACTGACAATGTTACCTAGTTGGGTAATGAAATGTCTGCAAGAAGAAAACCAAGCTCGGAGAGCATCAAGGGCCCCACAGTACTGGCAAAAGTTTCTTCTTAAGGTGCAAAAATTGTTATTGTTTTTACTTGGTCAAACTTTTGCTCATCAAAATTAATCACACCTAGTTCCACCATGGGACAGTTTATATTAAAGCCTTACAATTTTGTAGACATCCAGGAAATAAGTTTTCATCATCATAGTGCTATTTCAATCTTTGCTGAAGTACAAATTTTATTTTATTTGTATAGATGTACCGTATTTTTGGAGTATAAGATGCACCTTTTTCCCTCAAAAAAGAGGGTGAAAATCTGGGTGTGTCTTATACACTGAATACAGCATCTTTGGCCTCCTGAAACCCCGCCCCCTTTGCAAAAATGGCTGTGCACGGGGAGGGCAAAAATGAGCGAAAAAGGGCCGTTTTTTGCTCATTTTTGTCCTCCCCAGCCCACAGGAGCACTCTGTAAGCCCCCTAAAGGCTAGGCATACTCCCCTTTTTTTTGGACAAAAATCGGGCCTGTTTTTGTGAAAAACAGGCTGTTTTTTGGAGGTCTGCAGAGTGCAAAAACTTTTTTTTTAAATTTGCCTCTTCAAAATCTTGGTGTGTCTTATACTCTGAAAAATATGGTACTTTCCCAGTTCCTTGGTTTTTGTTTTGCATTATTTAATTAATAAAAAGGTAGTGAAAGGAGACTCTTTGGGAGCGTTTGTGGACTCTAGGACAGATGTTAGTAAAAGGAGTGAAAATAGCAATCAGTTTGATCTAGTAGTTAAGGCGCCAGGCTAGAAAGCACAAGATTATGAGTTCTAATCCCACCTTAGACATGAAAGTCAGCTTGGTGTCTTTGACTAGGAGAATGTGAATTATACTCCCATATTAGCCATGAAAGCCAGCTGGGAGACTTTGGGCCAATCACCAGGAGACTGAGAGTTCTAGTCCCGCCTTAACCATGAAAGCTAGTTGGGTGACCTTGGACCAATCCCTCTCAGTCCAACCCACCTCACAGGGTTGTTGTAGAGAAAACAGGAGGAAGAAGATGTGTTAGATATGTTCCCTTTGGGATGTTTGTAAAGACAGGATACAAATAAATAAATACAATAAAAATAAACAAGCTGAAATAGCAGGGAACTCAGGAAGAAGACTTCTCTACCCATCAGAAGGAAGGAAGCTTTTTGGTTAAGACAGCAGTTCCTCTTAATCTATATCTATATATCTATATATAATTGTTTTCGTAGATTTTCACGGGTACAGGTAGGCAGGTCTTGGCGTATTCGGGTCTTTTCCCGTATAAGATTGAGAGTATCCAGCCTGAAGATGGCGAGTGGGACCTCATCGAAACGTTGCCAAGATACTCTCAATCTTACACGGGAAAAGATCCGAATACGCCAAGACCTGCACATCTATATATATATCCCTTTATTTATTTATCAGCACAAATACAACACATCTATATATCTATATCTATAAGCGTGTGTGTGTTCCAGCATAACTCTGGAACGCCTCAAACAATTTCAATCAAACTTGGTACACAGATGACACTCTCTGGAAACAAATACTGTGGGGGTAAGACACCCCTCAGTGAGTGTGTCCATGTGTGTGTGTGTCCATGTGTGCATATGTTCCAGCATAACTCCAGAACGCCTGAGCTGTTGAAATGAAAAGGACTGAATTATATCTATAGTGTCAAGTCACAGTACTTTTGACAGTGATAGTGTGCATGTTCTGTTAAGATACAGCCTGTTGTGCCTTAAAATGGCTTCTACTGTAAAGCACAGTGGGGCTGCCATGGTAACGGCTTCGCAGTACTCCACAAGGGGCTCCCTCTAATACAGGATTGGGATAAATATGTATCCGGGCTACGCCGGGTTATCAACTAGTATATTTTATTATAATATTCAGGCCTGCAGCCACTCGCCTCAGCCAGCAGCCCATTTCAAACCTAGAGGCCCAACTGGGGGACTCCCTTCCACATCGTTAACCTTGTTGTGCTCCAGGAAGGGTGTGTTAAGGTCTCTGTCCTTCAGACAAGCTGGAGGAGTACCAAGTTCAACCCAGATCAGCAGGGATAACTTCCCAGCCCAACAGAAAAAACAAATCCCTACAAGTTACTTACTTTCTATTTTGGGGCACTGTGTGCTAACGACTTTCAAAGGCTCTTTCTTGGGCCTCATAGGGCACCAGGAACCGTCTTCCTGGAACTTGATCTCATCAACATCTGAACATTCATTCAAAATTTCCATAAAGAGCCTGGAAAAAAACACATTAAACATTAAGTACTGAAACTAACACCTTGCCACATTTTTCGCGTGGGCAAAAATATAAGCCCACCCCCGAAAATAAGCGACCTAGCAATATCCCGAAGGCGCCAAGCCAGGGGAGCCAGGGGGGAATGCACTCACGTTGCATGGTGCCTTCGGGATCCCGCTAGTTTGGGGAGTGGCATTCTGCTTGGCCAGAGGAGGGAGTTGTCGGGCGGCTGCTCCCTTGTGAGGGGGCTCCCAAAGAGCCGGGCACAGCCTCAGGGGTGAAGCATCCATGAGGTGACCACGCTCCCGAGCAACTGCCTGGCAAATGTCTCCAGCTAGGCAGAGTGCCATGCACTGACCTAGAGGGTATCCCTAAGGCGCCAAGCCACGTGGAGCTCTGCCCGCTCCCCAGCTCCCGCGGCTTGGCACATTAGGGATACCCCCTAGGTCAGTGCATTGAGCTCTGCCCGGCTGGAGAGGGGGATTGCGCGAGCACCTGTTCCACCCCCAACAAGCATGCCTCCCAGCCTCACCATGCCCTGGCTCAGTCTCCCTGCAGGGCCACGCCGCCGCGCTCCGAGCATAACTTTTTCTTTGGCTTCCAAACTCCAAAACTCGGCTGCCGAGTCTTCCAGCAGTGGCCGCTCTAGGAGTGCACTCTATGGTTGGATGCTGGAAGACTCTCTGTCCGGAAGACTCTGTCTGGCAGCCGGCCCACAACCATAGAGCGCACTCCTAGAGCGGCCGCTGCTGGAAGACTCGGCAGCCGAATTTTGGAGTTTGGAAGCCGGAGAAGAAGTTATGCTGGGAGGGCGGCGGCGTGGCCCTGCAGGGAGACTGAGCCAGGGCATGTTGAGGCTGGGTGGTATGTTTGCTGGGGGCGGAACAGGCGCTCACACAACCCCCTTCTCCAGCCGGGCAGAGCTCCATGCACTGATCTAGGGGGTATCCCTAATGTGCCAAGCCGCGGGAGCTGGGGAGTGGGCAGAGCGCCATGTGCCTTGGCGCCTTAGGTCAGTGAATGGCGCTCTGCGCGGCTGGAGAGGGGGTTTGCTGGGCGGTTGCTTGTGAGCATGGTCACCTCATGGATGCTTCGCCTCTGAGGCTGTGCCTGGCTCTTCGGGAGCCTGCTCGCAAGGGAGCAGCTGCCCGGCAACCCCAAAACAATAAGCCCTCCCCCTATAATAAGCCCAAGGCCATAATTCGCGGGGCAAAAGAAAATAAGACCCTGTCTTATTTTCGTGGAAACACAGTATAAGTATAATCTTTATTGTCATTGTACTTAAATACAACGAAATTGGTTTTAACCTCACTGGTGCAAAATTATAACAGAAACGAAAAGGAAAGAAAAAGAAAAAAAAACCTAGCGTGTGCATGGAGTGATTGTGGTTGTGATTACCGATGTGTTTCCATTAATCGTGCAGATACTTTCCTTGGAAACACTCTGGAGCATCCTTCCCATAGCCAGCAGTTATTAGTCACATGAACCACTAGTTACCTACTAAAGGTGACTGATATACATGCTACAGGTAGTCCTCGACTTGCGACCACATGAGCCCAAAATTTGTTTCAAAGAAAGACAGTTGTGAAGTGAATTTTGCCCCATTTTACTATCTTTCTTGCCACAATTGTTAAGTGAATCACGGCAGCTGTTAAATCAGTACCATGGCTGTTTTGCGAATTTGGTTTCCCCCCTTTGACTTTGCTTCCCAGAAGGTCGCAAAAAGGAATCACATGATCCCGGGACACTGCAAAAGTCATGAATACGAGTCAGTTGTCAAGCATCCAAGTTTTGATCACGTGACCATGACGATGCTGCAACAGTCATAAGTGTGGAAAATGGTCATAAGTCATTTTAAAATGTTGTTGCAACTTCGGTCACTAAAGAGAACCATTGTTAAGTCGAGGACTATCTTTTCAATTTTTTGGAGCTCTTTTGTAGCAATATATTTACCCAAACACAAAATAATTTTTCCCATTATCTTTCAATTGTTTGTGCACACAAGGCGAAGAACAGATGCTATTTAAAAAGGCAGCTATTGAGGGTGGTTTGTTCTCCGAGCTCGTAGGGCGATTTCCGAACTTTCCATTACCAGGCTGGGTAACATCTTCAGCGGAATTTAGGGAACGTCCCCTAAACTCTGCTGAAGATGTTATCCACAGCCTGGTAACAAAATGTTCGGAAATCACCCCACAAACTCGGAGAACGAACCTCCACCCCCACCCGAGCTACAGATATTCGCTTCTATCACAAGGCACATATTGAGACACTAAAGCAGGGGTGTCAAACTCAAGGCCCGGGGGCCGGATCCAGCCTGAGGGGTGCTTAGATCTGGACTGCGGGGCCGCCCTGGAAACAGCAAAGGATCGGACCGCAGTGCCTCTACCAGCAAAAATGGGCTCCTGAGCTCCATTTTCAGCTGTGACAGCCTCCTGCAACCCTCTGCCAGTGAAAAAGGAGCGCGAGCTCCGTTTTCGCTGGGAGAGGGTTGCAGGAGGCTGTCGCAGCTGAAAATGGAGCTCAAGCGCCCATTTTCACTGGCAGAGCACTTGGACCACCATAGGCACCCCTGACACGAGTGACGTCGAGTTGGCCACGCTCACCCCGGCCCCCCAAGGTCAAAAACAACCCTGAGTTCCGGTTCCGGCGGCAACGGGCAGCTCCTTGCCCGCTCCGGCTCCCCGGTGGGCTTCCCCACTCCTTGGGGGGCACAGGACACCCCGCAGAGGGGTCCTGCCGGAGGGGCGGCATCGTGGAGGACTCCTGCAGCGGCGGCGGCCGGCAGGAGGTCTCTCGCGCGCCCAAGGCACCGGGGAGCAAACTCGGAGGGCGCTTCGCGTTTCTGCGCCTCGCGCCTCGCTACAAGCTGACTGGAGAATGTAACAATAGAAGGAAGCAGCTGCAGTGCAGTGAGGTTGCTTCTCTTTTCATTCCCTACTCTGCACGGAAGAATTACTCAGCTTTTTAAAATCTTAACTTTCGGAGCATTTTGGAGGCGCGGCTGGAGGGAGGGGGTTTCCCCCCCCCCCCTTGGACAAGCGGCGAGGAACAATTCTGCTCTCAGCCCCCGGGGAAGGAGGAGGGGGGAGAGCCAACAAATGAAGCCTCACCCAGGCTAAAATGATTTTCTCTTCAATTTAATTCTACATATTACTGATGATTTGAGGACTTTTGGAACTTTTAAAACTTTGTTATGCCTCTGTGCCCAAAACTGGCAGGGCAAGATGGCACACTTCCGTTGTCTTTATGAACTGTGAAACCTGACTCCACCTTTAAAATTCAGGCTTCCGGTCTTTGTCTCCGTGTCTCCCAGAGGAATCTCTTGTGGATTGGTATTTTTTAAACTTTCTAGGGGAAATTTTCTATCTACTGCCAGATTTATTAGAGGGACGCTCTTCTGCCTGGTTCTTCTGCTCCCGGAACTCACCTTGCTACCCTTCTTTTCTAACTGTTTATCTTATATATGGACTGAACTTCTAATGTTATAAATGATGCCACCCAAAAGACCACCTCCTGGAAAACCTGGCTTTGCCACTTCTGCTCCAACATCTCAACATCCAGTCCAGCCACACAGTCAAAGATAACAGAACTGATGCAACCTAAGACTACAGAGATGGACTTTCAACAAATGCTTCAACAAATTTTACAGGGCCAGGAGGAAATCAAGAAACAGCTAAGGGAAATGAAAGATGAAATTAAAGAAAATCAAGCCCAAATATATAAGAACTCACAAAGACTGAATCTTGTGGAAGGGGGGGGGGGTGGAGGAGGTGAGGGGGGGGGGGGTAGAAGCTGTGCAGAAAGGGAACAAAGATCTTGACACCCAACAGATGAAAATAGAATTTGAGAGAATGTCCTATTACCTTAGATTTCAAAATGTTATAGAAGAAGATGGGGAAAATATAAGGGACATCATGACAAACATCCTGGCTGACTACACACACAAAGAAAAACAACAGATGGGGTGGGATATAGACCTGGTTTATAGAGTGAATTCAGCCTATGCTAGAACACACAATGTACCCAGGGAGGTTCACATTAAATTTCTTAGAAAAAGCACAAGAGATGAAATTCTGGGTGTACAAAGGGGGCAAGCATTGACATACCATGATAGGGAGATAACCATTCTGAAGCAGATCCCTAAGAAGATTAGAGAAAAAAGGAAGAATTATTCGCAATTAGCGAATAAATTATACCAGAAAGGGGTGTGGTTTAGATGGTTGATGCCTGAAGGTATGCTGATATTCTGGGAGGAGACAAGAATCAGAATCAATTCACCCATAGAGGCGCAGGCCTTTATGGAAAAAAACAAAACACTCCTAGAAAAAACACGAGACACTACAACGGACACATAGGACACGGGAGGGGCCAGAGCTCTGCCAGTGGAGGGAGAAGGGGCAATAGCAAGAAAACTCAGATCACAAAAATAAACAAGAAAATCATATTATTATAAACTGACCGAAAGTGATAATGGAATTATATCTGGATTTTATACTGTAATGTCTAATCTGATTGAAAATAGTAATAGAACTAACATGCTGATTGTAACCAATTATATACCAATGCATTATATATAAATGTATACTATGAGTATGGAGGGAGGGGCGCCTGCCACATTTTGCAACTGCCAAAATTTGTATACCTGTCCATTTACCCTTTTCCCTATAAATGTTGAAAAACCAATAAAATTTTTATTAAAAAAAACAACAACAACCCTGATGTGGCCCTCAATGAAATCGAGTTTGACACCCCTGCACTAAAGCTATGAATGGTTCTAGAAAAACTGATGGACAGGCAGAAGCCCCTGGCAATGTTAGCATAGTTTCCCCTCTGCAACTTCACTACAAATATTAAGCCATGATACCCAGATGACGAACTACTATCAAGCCTCCTTGAGATATTTCAGAAAGGGTTTGTTCAGCAGGCCAGGAGCCAAGCCTGCTAATGACCTAAATAAATCAGGGGTGTCCAACTTTGCCAACTTGAAGACAGTTAGCATGAGGAATTCTGGGTGTTGAGAAGTCTTAAAAGTTGCCAAGGTTGGATACCTCTGACCTAAATCTTTCAAAAAAACAGCAAAAAGGAAGATGTTAAGAGGAAATCACTAGTAACAGCTTATTCCATCTCTAGCTCTTCTTAAGAAAGGAGAATGTTTATACTTCTATGTTTCTGTGGGTGGGTGGCTCACCAATGTATAAGCGGGAGTATCTAATTTTACGGTAATTATTTTAATTAACTGTTAATTCAATTATTTTTCTTTCTTTTACTTTTTTGACGTGTCGTTTCTGCGCACCCAGATACATATATGAACATGCATGTAAGTCCGTTGCACCTGCAAAGCTATCATTAAAGGGAATCAGGAAGAGATAGGGAAACTAGGATTATTTTTTGTGTGGATTTTTTTCCCGTCTCCTCTTTCCTTTAAAAAAAAAAATTACAACCTACCTTGCATTTTAAGCTGTCTTTTATTTAAGCATACGTGGGAAATTTTAGTACAGTGGTTCAACTGCCTTTTGTAATCTGAGAATTATGTTTATAAAACTTCAGGCTTGGAAGACAGGCCTTATCTGGGTTCTTACCCATCCAGGATGAGATTTTCGTATGTCGCTTTCTTGTCGCACACAGGACAGATCCAGGTCGGCTTCTTCTCATTCATTTGAAGATAGAGAGCGGCGTCAAAGCACTGCAGGTGAGTACATGTGCCGGCACGGCAGGGGATTGTCAGTCTCATTTTCCCCAGCTGGTGACCCAATAGGGTAGAAAGAGAACAAGGACGAAGAAGAAATTCAACTCTCAGGAAATGAAACGGAAGGCCCTCGTTTAGGACAAATGGTCAAATCCCTCCCAAATGCAAGGATCTCAATTAGAGCATCTCCCACAGACCAGGCAGGGTCCTGCCACTGCATGAATGCGTCTAATAACTGGAGAAATGTTTTTTTTTTCCGTCTTGGCAATTTTAAGATGGGTGGACTTTCAGAATTCCACACCCAGTTCATATTTATTTGTAGTAATAATTAAGATTAAATGGGAAGCATGCAGGGACAAGTGACAAAGATGATTAGGGGATTGGAGGCAAAAAAATACACTGGACATTTGCAGGAATTGGGCGCACCTAGTTTAATGAAAAGAAGGACAAGGGATGGCATGATAGTATTCTTGCAATATTTGAGGAGCTGCCACAAAGAAGAAGGGGTCAATCTATTTATTTCTTACTATTACTGGAAGCTTTGAATCCCAAGCAGAAAGTATATATTTCATATAATAAAACTGGAACCACAGCAATCCATGCATATTATTAATGTGTTTTCCCCCCATAGAAGCTCAATCCCCCCCCCCCAAAAAAAGTCAAGTACTTTCTTCTAGTTTTACTTACAGGACACATTAGTGATACCCGGAGGCTGGTTGTAGCAATTTCACTATCTGGGTCAGCAGTGAGTTTTTCTTTAACTGGGAGAAGTAATTAAAAATGCAGAATGACTTTAATATTAAATACAATGGCTAATAAAAGTTCTGCTTCACGTGCTTATCATTTGAAAATCCAACATAATATTAATTAGAATTATTTATTCCTTTATTTATTTGTCACTGCACAACCTATGTAAAAAAAACAGTGAAGCTCCGTGGTATAACTTTTGAAAAAACCTCACCATACAAATGCTTGCCTCCCAGTGTACAATTACAGGTAGTCCTTTTCAACAGTTCACTGAATGACCGTTCAAAGTTACAATGGCACTGAAAAATGTGACTTATGACCATTTTTCACAGTTACGACCTTTGCAGCATCCTCATGGCCATATGATCAAAATTCAGATGCTTGGCAAGTGGTTCATAGTTATGACCGTGGCTGTGTCCCAAGGGCATGTGATAACCTTTTGCGACCTTCTGACAGGCAAAGTCAATGGGGAAGCCAGATTCCAGGTTATGGACTTATCAGCCGCAGGGATTCACTTAACAACTTTGGCAAAAAAGGTCGTCAAATTGGGCAAAACTCACTGAAAAATGTCTCAGCGACAAGAAATTTTGGGCTCAATTGTGGTCGTAAGTCAAGGACTACATGTAACGTGCTGTCTCTATCTGAAGGAGAAATGCATCTAGGGGAGGACAAATAGGTTAGCAATGGGAATTTTGGGTTCAATTATGATCGTCAGCTGAAAATTATCTGTATAAACTTAATCTCTTTGCATTTTAAAGGTTGCCTGGAAACCTTTTAATCTGTTTTATGTTTCATCCCTTTTCAAGTTTTTTCTAAAAAAAAAAGTCATCATTTTATTCTGGCTTCAATCTTGTTAAGAGAATAATAGATTCATATTTATGTGGCATTCCCAAGTATACTTTGGTAAGGCACTACCCAACCGTTTTCATCTGAGTACATTCGCTGGAGAAAACTGGAGCCCAATAGCAAATTCCTCAAATCAGGAAAAATATACACACAAGAATGACTTTACTCACTTAGTGCCCGAGAATGATCAGGATTCCTAATACCCTTCAATTTTAGTCTCTGTAGCAACATTGCTGAAGTCAGCTGGCGCACGAGATACACAGACATCGAGTAATTCTACAGGGCGAAAATCATAAAAGAATGAGTGAGTTCTAGAATGTACTGAAGGATTAACACATTGAACTTTAATCCACAGCGGTGTTTCTCAACCTTGGCAACTTTAAGATAGGTGGACTTCAATTCCCAGAATTCCCCAGCAAAGCTTTCTGGGAATTGAAGTCCACCCCTCTTAAAGTTGCCAAGGTTGAGAAACACTGATCTATAGCAGATACAGAAAGGACCATAGTAACTTAAAGAAAAAAAAAACATCTTGTTGCTTACAACTTGCTTACCTTTCCAATCTCAGATGTCCAGGATATAGAAATCTGATTTGGCACTGCAGAGGAAAGTCTAACTAATGATGTAATATTCAAGGGACGTCCAGGCCTCTTTTGTTCAATTCCATTTTTAGGTGGAGGTGCGTATCCCTGAAAAACACAGCATTTACTCAATCATATATTTTCCTTGAGGGATTTATTTTTACCCCCACCTTTATCTATTTATATAAAAATGGTGTGTGTGTGTGTGTGTGTGTGTGTGTGTGTGTGTGTGTGTTCCAGCATAACTCTGGAACGCCTTGAGCAATTTCAATCAAACTTGGTACACAGATGGCTCACTCTCTGGAAAAAAATGCTGTGGGGGTAAGACACCACTAAAACCCCTAGGGGTGTGTTTTCTGTTACAATACAGCCTGTTGTGCCTTCAAATGGCTTCTACTAGACTGCTGTAAAATGGCTTCTACTGTACAGAGCAGTGGAGTCGCCATTGTAATGGCTTTACAGCACTCCACAAGGGGGTTCCCTCTGATAAGGGGGAAAATCCAACATTAGAAATTACATTTGGTCTGGACATTTCCCCCCTATAAATAAATACCAGGATGCCGGGTTATCAGCTAGTTATTTTTAGAAATAACTCAAAGCAGCAAATATTATCTAATGCTGTTTCATCCTTCTATTTTCCCTCACAACATATAGGGGTCGTAGTACATTCATCTAAAATTATGAAGATGTTCAACTGATGGCCGCAGAAACATTAAGCGTGCACTTAGTTCTTTCAAGGTATTTGCTACAAAGCTGAGTGAATGTATTCCCCTGGAGCTCATTCTCACATAAGTAAGGGCTGAGGTTCATATGACTTAATGACATATTCAGGGACAGTAAAAAGGCTGGAATGCCTTAAGCATCTGGAGTCACAAGGTTCTTTCAAACATTATCCTCACACATACCTCTTTCTAGCCCTTCTCTTCTCGTGTAGAAAAGGAAAAGTAGAAAAAGAAATGGAAATATAATCAGGGAAAAGGTGTTCACTTTTTTTTTTTTTTTTTTTGCAAATACAGGTAAATCCTTGATTTATGACCATAATTTCTTCTGCTAAGTGAGACAGATGTTAAGTGAATTGATGCTGCAATGGTTGCAAGTATGAAAAATGGTCATCAGTCACTTTTTTCAGTGCCACTGGGACTTCGCACAGTCACTAAATGATCGTTGTAAATCAAGGACTACCTGTAATCGCAGGATTCTTTTTTTTTTTTTTCGGTTCCCAGAATTTTTGTTATATTAACTGTTCTCAGAACAGACCCAAATATTCCAGCGGACAATCTACATCAGGGTGTCCAACCTTGGCAACTTTAAGACCTGTGGTACTTCAACTCCCAGAATTCCCCAGCCAGTTGACATCCACAAGTGTTAAAGATGCCAGTGTTGGACACCTCTGATCTATGTGACATTAAATCCAGGAGATTTAAGTACAAAAACAGAACAAAGTGAAGTTTCAGGCAGAAGAACTGCAAACACTTGGTTGTTTTTTTTTTTTTATATTTTATATTTTCTTTTTAGCATGGTGAGTCACCCAGCATCATGAATTTGAGATAGGCATCCATATACATAAAAATAATAAATACTTCAATATAATTCAGTCACCATACCGGCAATGGAAAGAGCTTCCCGTTCACTTTTATGCATAAACTATTGGGGTAGTTATCCTCTTGAGGGCAGCTTGTTTCTGCTAGGCATAGTCTATTTGCAAAAGAAAAAATTGTTCAGTCAATGAATTTATGTTACCATTCATTCCAGTTAAAAGAAGGCATTATGAATACGTTATCGTAAGAAAGATGGAAGTCACCTCAATTGAACCTGCACCGTGTAGTCTCTTCTGCCTCCGGGCAAAAAGTCCCTGTAGCAACGGAAACAGAAATGGTTTAGACAGAACTGATTTTTCTGACCTTCATCTTTCAACATGAACTTGCTTTGGCCAGTGCTATGATCCATCGCTTCAATGAAGATCAGAGGGGCAGACGAGCTTGATAAAGACACTCCCCACATTACAAGCTGTTTTCAGACAACATGCAACGAGCTTTCCCAGTGGCAGAAATAAACGTTGAAAAAGGGTGACAGATTTGTTCAGAGGTATGATGTCTTGGCGGATGAATGACCACATTTGTTAACATTAGTCTGTCATATTTGAAGCCATGGGCAACTACAACCCAAGGACTCCATGACTAACTGAGATAGACTGCTACTCATTGTGGCCTTATCAGTTGCATACAGAACTGAAGATGCAAGCTAAGTGCTATTGTCCAGACCTGTAGGATTCACTTTCAAGGGTCCTTGGTGCTCTCTTGAGCTTGCTGGTTTTCTTGCACATATTTTATTAACCTAACTAGGTAACATCATCAGTGCTAGTGCTAGCACTGATTATGTTACTGAGTTAGGGCAATGAAATGCCTGCAAGAAAACAAGCAAGCTCAGAGAACACCAAGGATCCCCTCATGTCAACCCCGAGCTACAAATCCTCTCTTTTATTAGGATTCACTTTTTTATAAAACCCACTTTCTGACGTTGCCGAGTAAAACATTCGGGAACCAAAATATCTGATCGTCAGGATTAAAGTTTGGTAATGAAACGTCTGCAAGAAAACCATGAAGCTCATCGAACCAGGATCCCACAGTTCAATTCTGAACTACAAATATTCTCTTCTATCGGTTCCATTTCAGCAATGGCTACTTTGGCACAAAAACAACCAATCAAAATAGTTAGTGACAATGACCATTATTCCTGCCTTCTTTTTTTATTAGGTTTATTGAAACTGGAGCAGGATGCTTCATCAATTTACTAGGATTGCTTGGCTTGGTATGAAATTACCTACTACAAGTTTGCAATTAAGTCCTTTCCTGTGGGCCAAACTGGATCTATATCTGTAATGTAGGAACAAAAAGGTCAGACCGCAGTATTGGAAGCACCGAGTCCTACTTGGAAAGGGAGCGGCTAATAAATCCAAATTTATTATTATTATTATTATTATTAGATGTTAAAACTGCCCTGTAAGTATATGGGGGCCTCTTATTCAGTGCAGTGTATGAGAAATCTTGGCACTGTCTCCTGTCTCCATTGGAACATACAATTGCAAAAAGTCATTTTCACACGCACACATTTAGGCCGGGGACATATGGATGAATCCTGCTTTTGTTGGCAAGCCTTAATAAGCAACATACCCCTTTTCTGAAAAGCTCAAACAAAGATGCTTATATGTAGGATGAATGTATTGCCACGTGGTAACAGATTTACAGAAACTCAAGGCCATACACACCATTGGGAGGGGTAAAAATGCCCACTGGCAAAAAGCAGGAAACACCAGTGAAGATAAATAAAAATGTAAAATGAAAGAATAAACCAGACAGGAACAAATAAAATTAAAACAAGGAAAAGGCCATATTAAATACAATAATACAATAGCAGAGTTGGAAGGGACCTTGGAGGTCTTCTAGTCCAACCCCCTGCCTAGGCAGGAAACCTTATACCGTTTCAGACAAATGGCTATCCAACATCTTCTTAAAGACTTCCAGTGTTGGGGCATACACAACTTCTGGAGGCAAGCTGTTCCACTGATTAATTGTTCTAACTGTCAGGAAGTTTCTCCTCAGTTCTAAGTTGCTTCTCTCCTTGATTAGTTTCCGCCCATTGCTTCTTGTTCGACCCTCAGGTGCCTTGGAGATTAGTTTGACTCCCTCTTCTTTGGGGCAACCCCTGAGATATTGGAACACTGCTATCATGTCTCCCCTAGTGCTTCTTTCTATTAAACTAGACATACCCAGTTCCTGCAACCGTTCTTCATATGTTTTAGCCTCCAGTCCCCTAATCATCTTTGTTGCTCTTCTCTGCACTCTTTCTAGAGTCTCCACATGTTTTCTACATCGTGGTGACCAAAACTGAATGCAGTATTCCAAGTGTGGCCTTACCAAGGCCTTATAAAGTGGTATTAACACTTCACGTGATCTTGATTCTATCCCTCTGTTGATGCAGCCTAGAACTGTGTTGGCTTTGGAAGCTTGAAAAATGTTGCTGAAGAGCCAACTGTTCCAGAGATCTAGGGCAATCAAAGTTGTAGTGAGGAAAAGGCCTTAAAACAGTATAAATGAAATATTCTGAGCATAGAGGTTTTTAACAAAGTTGTAAGCATTTCCATCGGCATAAATATTTGAAACTGTAATGAAAAAACAGAAATTTTGGGGGTAAATAATTGTCCCTAGAGTTCAGCTTTGCTGTGTTCACTCTTTTTGATGTATTGGTCTGTTTTCTTGGACATGTTGTATGAGAACTGGTATAAATTTATGATTTATTTTGAGTTTATTTACTTATTTCAACATGTACCTATTACTTTTATATATGTCACTAACGAATAGTGTATGCAGGTAATAATACATGTATTTTTTCCTCTGACAGAGTTTCAGGTATCCTACAGAACAACAAATCCAATTACGGTTCAGTTTGCATTCATATAATAAATATTCTATAACTAAAAAATAGGCATGGTATAAAAAAGTCCACTAGATTTCTGTATAAACAGGGGCTATTTTCAAGAAAGAAACATAGCATGCACGGATCAAATGGTTACTGCCATTGGTTTCAAACAGGCAGGAATTCCTCAGTAACATTCTATCCAAAATTTACCAAACCAATTAAAAAGAATTATCACCAAATTTCAGCTATGGTGCACAAAGTAAACAACAAACTTTTTAATAAATAGCAAAAATGTGCTACTTTCAAATATTTTCAAAGTGTATAAAGCAATAATTGTTTTCAGTTTTGTTAGCATAATAAAAGTTTGAATTATATACTTGCAGGCACTGAGGAGGGCAACTAATATAAGACAATAAACACAAGGAAGTAATAATTTTGCTTTGAGAGAACTCACAAAATGTCCAATATCCAGCAAGTATTGGGGCATAAAATGATTAAGGTAGTTTTTCATGATACGAAATTGTGTACAAGGAAATTCGGTTCAAGTTTTCCCTTGTTACCTGGAAATGCAGATTTCTCTGACTTGTTGAGGTGTTAAAGCAAAAATAAAGAACTTCTCCTGGAATCTCTGAATACTGCTCTGTACTAAAGAGAAAGAGAGAGAGAGAGAAGATCTTTTGAGCTGAATACAGAAGATCTCTTCTGACTGATACAAAAACACATCAAACCTTAGAAGGAACTATCAATGTACAGTAAAGCTTCAACACATAGGATAGGATAGGATAATAGAACATAATAATAATAATAATAATAATAATAATAATAATAATAATAATAACAACAACAACAACAACAACAATAATAACTTTAATTTATAAACCGCACCCTTTCCTAAACAGGACTCGGGGCGGTGTACAGTCATATTAAAACAGAATAAATAGACAATATGGGCATACTTAATATACAAATAGTTAAACAAATAGTTAAACGGAGGAGGTAGGATGTGGACTGTACAATATTTAAATTAAAATACAAATAAACATTAAAATACCCTTAAAATACCCTTAAAAACTACCCAATAAGATGTTTGCCAGGAGGTTGAATGGGACTATAAATCAGTTAAGCCAGATAATTGGAACAGGTGGGTCTTAAGCTTCTGTCGGAAGGAGCGGAGGGCGGTGGTAGTTCTAATATCGGGGGGGGGGGGGGAGGTCATTCCAGAGGGTTGGGCCCATCACAGAGAAGGCTCTACTCCTGGGCGCCGCCCGTTGACACTGCTTAGTGGACGGCACCCGGAGGAGTCCCTCCCTGTGAGAGCGGATTGGTCGCAGGGATGTATGAGGTGAGATGCGATCCCGCAGGTAACTAGGTCCCGTGCCATGGAGCGCTTTGAAGATAGTAACCAACACCTTGAAACGTACCCGAAAAACCACAGGCAGCAAGTGCAGCTCGCGCAGGAGAGGTGTTATGTGGGAGTACCTAGTACTCCCCATGATAGCCCGCGCGGCCGCATTCTGAACTAGCTGTAGTCTTCGGGTGCATCTCAAGGGGAGCCCCATGTAGAGAGTGTTGCAGTAGTCCAGGCGAGACGTCACCAGCGCGAGTGACCGTGCGTAAGGCGTCCTGATCCAATAGGGGGCGCAATTGGCGCACCAGGCGAACCTGGTGGAACGCCCCCCTTGCCACGGCTGCCACATGGTCATCCATCGACAGCCAGGCATCAAGGAGGACGCCCAAATTGCGCACCCGTTCCACGGGGGGCAGTTGTTCGCCCCCTATGGCCAGCGATGGAGTCCACTGGTTGAACCGGGGCGCCGGTAGCCACAGCCACTCAGTCTTGGAGGGGTTGAGTCTGAGTCTGTTGTCCCCCATCCAGACCCGAACGGCTTCCAAGCACCGGGACATCATTTCGACGGCCTCGTTGGGGTGGTTTGGGGTGGAGATGTACAGCTGTGTGTCATCAGCGTACAGATGGTATACAACCCCAAAACCACGGATGATCTCACCCAGCGGCTTCATGTATGTATTGAACAGGAGGGGCGAGAGGACCGACCCCTGCGGCACCCCACAAGTGAGTGGCCTCAGGGTCGATCTCTGCTCCCCTGCCAACACACATTGTGTCCGGTCGGAGAGGTAGGAGCAGAACCACCGTAAAACGGTGCCCCCCACTCCCATCCCCTCCAGCCGGCGCAATAGGATACCATGGTCGATGGTATCGAAGGCCGCTGATAGGTCTAATAGGACCAGGATAGAGGAACAACCCCTATCTCTGGCCCTCCAGAGATCGTCCACCAACCCGACCAAGGCTGTCTCCGTGCTGTGACCGGGCCGGAAGCCGGACTGGCGCGGGTCTAGATAGTCGGTTTCCTCCAGGTGACGTGGGAACTGTTGTGCCACCACACTCTCTACAACCTTCGCTAAAAAGGGAAGGTTGGAGACGGGACGGTAATTGACCATTGGCTTACCTGAAGGGTCCTTTTCTGTACACCGCGGGAGAGTCCAAGCAATGGGTTAATTCAGTCTGCTTGCCCTTAGGACTGAGGAACTATTTTTCCTTAAGCCACACCTCCTCCTGGTGTGCTCAATCCCCCAGAATTCTTAGAAGGAGTCAGTTCGTGCGGACGGAGCGAAGCGTCCAAGATGATGTACTGTTGACACGAAGAACCCGAATCCCGGCCTCGAGAGCCAGGGTGGGTTGGACTCTCCCGCGGTGTACAGAAAAGGACCCTTCAGGTAAGCCAATGGTCATTTTCCTGTACACCGCTTGGAGAGTCCAAGCAATGGGACATACCCAAGTTACTGTCCATCTGGGCGGGCAGAAAAGGGCTCCCGGGATTCGGTCTCTGACACAACCGCCTGGAGCACACGCCTGCCGAAGGACGCCTCAGCCGAGGCGAAAATGTCCAATTTATAGTGTCGCACAAATGGAGAAGGAGAGGACCACGTAGCGGCCCTGCAGATGTCCAGGATCGAAGCCTGGGTGGCCCAGGCCACTGAGGTAGCAGCACTTCGTGTGGAGTGTGCAGTGATGCCGCGCAGAACGGCCTTGGATTGACTTTCATAGGCAGTCGCAATGCAAGCGCGAAGCCACCTGCCAATTGTGGAGGAAGTGACCTTCTTCCCTAGGGAACCGGGCTGGAAGGAGAGGAAAAGAGCCTCTGACTTCCTGAATTCCGCAGTACGAGCGATGTAGACCTTCAGGGTCCTCCTGACATCAAGATTGTGCCAGGATCGCTCTCTGGGATGCGACGGATGAGGACAAAAATTTGACAACACAATGTCTTGCGCTCTATGGAACCATGAGTTTACTTTGGGGGTAAAGGTCGGGTCCAGCCTCAAAATGACCCTGTCAGGGTGGATGACGCACAGATCCTGGCGAACAGAAAGAGCCGCCAGCTCCGAAATCCGGCGAGCTGACGTGATGGCAATCAAGAAGGCCGTCTTCAGCGTCAGGAATCGAAGAGAAGTAGTGCGTAGAGGCTCGAATGGAGGGCCAGAGAGGGCCCGCAGGACCACGGACAGCTGCCAAGTAGGGTAGCGATGAACGGTGGAGGGCGAAGGTTAGAGGCGCCCTTGAGAAAAAGACGCACCTTCGGGATTTTGCTGAGAGGCAAAAGGTGGTCGCCCGACCAGACGGTAGACAAAGCCGCCACTTGGCGTCGAAGGGTGTTCGGGGCCAGGCCCTTGTTGAGTCCCGCTTGAAGGAAGTCAAGCACTCTGGAAACAGGCGCGGTCGTCGGCTCGATGAGCAGCTCCTCACACCACTTGGCGAAGGCGGCCCAGGACGCATCATAAATCCTGGTGGTTGAAGGGCGTCTCGCCGCCTGAATGGTGTTCACTACCTCCTCCGACAGACCTTGGCCTTTCAGTTGGTCCCCCTCAAGTGCCAGACGGCCAACTGGAGCCACTGGGGCTCTGGATGAATCACGGCCCCCTGGCTGAGGGAGATCTGGTCCGGAGGAATGCGCCACGGAGGAGACACCGACAGGTGGACAAGGTCGGCGAACCACGACCTGCGGGGCCAATGCGGGGCCACAAGAAGGACCTCTGCTCCCTCTGCGATGACTTTGGAGATGAATTGAGGAAGGAGAGGCAGGGGAGGGAAGGCATACAGTAGCTCGCGGGGCCACTTGCAACGCAGTGCGTCTGTCCCCTCCGCCCCCGGGGTGAAGAACCGGGAGTAGAAGCGGTCGAGCTGCTTGTTGTCCCTGGACGCAAACAGGTCTACAGCCGGAGTCCCGAATCTGTCGGACATCTGGTGGAACAGGCGAGGGTCCAGCTTCCACTCCGCAGGATCTATGGTCGTCCTGCTCAGCCAGTCTGCCTGTGTGTTGTCCACTCCGGAGATATGGTCGGAGCGAAGGGATTCCAGATGGCGCTCCGCCCAGCGGCCCAGGGACTCCGCCTCTCTCATCAGTGCTCTGGATCTGGTGCCGCCCTGGCGGTTGATGTGGGCCTTGGTGGCCACATTGTCCGTCATCAGAAGCACATGTTGACGATGGATGGACCGGCTGAAATGGCGCAGGGCCAGGCGAGCAGCTCTCAGTTCCAGCAGGTTGATGCTGTAGCTGGTTTCCACTTGGGACCACTTGCCCTGAACAACCAGGGACCCCATGTGGGCTCCCCAGCCGGAGAGGCTGGCGTCTGTGGTGATGATTAACCTCTCGGGCTCCTTGAATAGGTGGCCCTTGAGGATGGCCGGAGACACCCACCAGCGGAGAGACCTCTTACGTCCGGCGTAACTCGAATCGCCCTGGTAGAGTTGCTCCTGGATGCCCTCTGGTGCGGCAGCAGCAGCCACTGAAGAGCCCTGGAATGCAGGCGGGCCCACGGCACGATGGAAATGCAGGAAATCATTTTTCCCAGCAGCTGCGACAGAAGGACCACTGGAGCCTGCCTCAAGCTCAACACCTTGTGGGTCATGGACCTTAGACCGGCCAACCTGTCTCGGGAGAGGAAAACCTTGCACAAGTTGGTATCTATCACCGCCCCCAGGTGTACAAGTCTGTTCGTTGGAGTGAGATGGCTCTTCTCTATGTTTAGAGTAAGCCGTGATTTCTGAGGGATCTCATAGTGGTTTGGAGATCCCGTAGGGCCTGCTGCCTGGACGACGACTGGAGTATGTCGTCCAGGTAGCACTGGAGCCTTATGGGCCTGCGTCTTAGCTGGGCCGCCACTACCGCCAGCACTTTGGTAAACGTCCGAGGAGCGGACGAGAGGCGGAATGGAAGAGCTTTGTACTGGAAGTGGCGACCCGCGTAATAGAAGCGCAGGAACTTCCTGTGCTGAGGACGGATGGGGATGTGGAGGTATGCCTCTTTGAGATCTATAGAAGTGAGTAGATCCCCCTGTCGGATCCCCGCCAGAATAGTCTGCAGGGACTGCATCTTGAACCTCCGGTAGGCGATATGCCTGTTGAGGTTTTTGAGGTCCAAGATGGCTCTCCACCCCCCCGAGTTCTTTGGCACCAGGAAGAGGATGGAGTAAAACCCCCTCCCCTCTTCGCCCTGGGGAACTGGTTCCACTGCCCTGATGTCTAGGAGATGACTGACCTCCTGGTCCATCCGCTCCCTCTTTTGGGGGCAGGATGGGACAGGGCACCGGATGAAGGTCCGGGGGGGGAGGGACAGGAACTCCAGGGAGAGGCCTTCCCTGACTGTCTGCAGAACCCAAGCATCCTCGGTGTTCTGGGCCCAATGGGAGGCAAACAGCTGGAGGCGACCCCCGATGGGCGCCAAGCCCGGGCAGTCACTTTGACTTACGGAACGGCCTGTTGGAGGCCCCACCGCGGTTATACTTGCGGAAGCCGAACTGCTGCCTGCCTCTGTCCCGAAAGGGCGCCCTGTCCTGGGATCTGTCGCCCTGCTGGCCGAAGGACCTATTGGAGGGAGAGAAGGAAGAGGCAGAGGTAGAAGGCTCGGAGGCACGAAAGGACTGCCTCCTAGAATAGGGAGCGGCCTTACGTTCCTGCTTTTTGTTTAGAGAAGGTAGGATCTTCCTCTTGTCCTTGGACTCGATGAGGAGAGGATCCAGGGACTCGCCAAATAATTTGGACCCCTTAAAGGGGGCGGAAGCCAGTTTCCACTTGTTTTTCTGGTCCACTTGCCAATGTCGGAGCCAGATCAGCCGACGAGAAGTTATATTAGAGCCTAGCGCCCTGGAGGCAAATTTTGTGGCATTAAGGGATGCATCAGCGGCATACTGGGAGGCCGCGATTATTTTTGACACGTCCTGGTGGAGACGGACGTCTCCCGCCGGGAGCTTGGTTAGGAGCTCGCGCAGCCAGATCACAGAGGCCCTATTAAAAAAGGAGGCGGATGAAGAGGCCCTGATGGCCCAGGCAGCCGCCAGGTGGGTTTTGTGGCACGCCTTTTCCGCCTTCTTGTCCTCTGCCTTAAGGCCTTCCAGGAGGTCGGCCGGTAGGGAGGAGTTGGAGGTGAGCGCAGCGATGGGCGGGTCGACAGTGGGCAGGGCCAGAAGGTCCTCCAGCACTGGCTCCATAGTATAAAGCTTCCTATCTACCCCACTGGGAGAGGACTGCGTGGCTGGCTGAGCCCACTGGCGCTGGATTAGGTCAAGAAACAGCCCCGGGACCGGAACCAGCTCTTGCTGGGGCGCTGGGACATCAAACATGACCGCATTGGGATTAGCCGGAGTGGCATCCGCCGCCGGCGCGGTCGGTTTGGGCTTGATCCCCACCCTGGTGGCAGCCTTGACCTTGTGAAGGACAGATTTGAAAAGGCTGGGCTTGAACAGACCCGCAAAGGCGGGCGCTTCAGGAGGGAGGTCCTCGTCGTCTGAGAGACCTAGCACCTCCGGGTCAGGGTCCTCAATGGCAGAGGCCTCGCTGACCACCGAGGATTCCAGGGAAGGATGGCGAGCACGCTTGCTTGGAGGGGGAGCTGCCTGATCGGGTTTGGGGCCCCTAGGGGCCACTGCAGTGGGACTTTTAAATTTCATGGCCTCCGTGATGCCCTTGGCAATGGCACGGGCCATTAGTTCCTGCATGCGGGGCGATAACTCCTCAGAGTCAGAATCAGGATCCAAGCCCTCCTCTAGGGGGGGTGAAGCCTCACCCTGTATATCGTCTATGCTAGCATCCCCAGGGGGAGGGGCCTGCTCACAGGCCCAAGAGGGCGCCGGGGAAGCCGGCTCTGCAAATGACCTATTTGGGGAGAGGTCCTGGGACTCCACCTCCTCGGCGAGGACCATCTGGAGATCTTCCCGGGAGGGAGGGATTCCTGAGAGGGACTGCTCCCTGTCTGCCTGGCGTCTGGCCTTCTCAAATTGCTTGTCAAGGGCCGGCTGGCGCCTTTCAGCATCCTTGGCCTCAGCCACAGAAGGGGTCCTGGAACGCTGTTTCCCAGAGCTACCCCCACCACTCTTGCCCGCACCCCCACTCCCCGATGAGGAGGAACCCTTGCTAGGGGCCTGCGAGAGGCTCGGCCTAGTATCTTGGGAATCGGGAGGACTGGGCAGATCCATAGTCAATGACCACACAAGATGGAGCAAGGCTATGATAAGGCAGAAGGATAGAGATAGACTGGTTGCTGCAATGGGAAAACAAACGAAAAGATTCGTTAAAATTGCCATATGCACAGTAATTGAATCAATACGTAAGAAATCATCCCATGCTTAATACCAGTCGGAGGCCCAGGGGTAGGATTGGAGCCTGCACCGAGGTGCAAGGCTCCGCAGGAGAAGCAGGGAGGAGAATGACTATCAAAAAGCTTTGGCCTGCGCTTACTTAGGCCTCCTCCCTGAGCCGGTATGATGACCGTTGGAATGGCACAGGAACCAGCGCCGCTCGCAAAAATAGACAAAAGGCGAAGGTGGCGATCCTAGCCCGAGAAACCCTTGCTAGGCCCTGCCACCTCCAGCGGTCTCCTGATAACGAGGCTGATGCAAAATGGCGGCCATGGCTGGGCGCGCTATTTTCGCGCCTAAAATGGCCGCCGCAACAGCGTGGGGCTAAGGGAGAGCGAGGAGCGAACGCGCCTTGA
Organism: Natrix helvetica; assembly: GCF_964273705.1. Classification (NCBI taxonomy): domain Eukaryota; kingdom Metazoa; phylum Chordata; class Lepidosauria; order Squamata; family Natricidae; genus Natrix; species Natrix helvetica. The sequence goes on from NC_138552.1 coordinate 9,348,257, forward strand.
ATGGCGACGATCGCCCACTCCTCCCTGCGGCCGAGGTCCTCTAGCAGGCCGGGAACGAAAAATACTTCGTTTAAAACAACAAACGGGGGGCCTGGGGACGTAGGAGCCTCGCCGCTGCAGCCGCGCCGTTTAAACGACAAGCGGCAGGCCTCCGAAGCCGTTCCATGAGGATCGGCTTGAGGGGCACCCCCCACCACCTTCCAGCTTACTTCCTGGCCTTCAAATGCAATTTCTACTGGAGAGAAGTCGCAGCAATGAAGAGAGAAACGTCTCACAAGGTTGGGGAATGTTAGGGAATAAAATTGAAATGCAAATAGAGAGTCCAAGCCAAAAAAAGGATTAATTTAGCTCAGAGCTCTAACTAATTACGTCCAAACGGGCTGACTGAGGAAGAATTCTGGGGGATTGAGCACTCCAGGAGGAGGTGTGGCTTAAGGAAAAATAGTTCCTCAGTCCTAAGGGCAAGCAGACTGAATTAACCCATTGCTTGGACTCTCCAAGCGGTGTACAGGAAAATAGCTAGTTCCACCGGGTCCAGGGAAGGCTTCTTGAGTAGGGGCCTCACCACCGCCTCTTTCAAGGCGACCGGCAAGGACCCCTCCCCCAATGAAGCATTCACAAGACCCAGGAGCCAGCCTCGTGTAACCTCCCAGGATGCCAGTACAAGTCAGGAGGGACACGGGTCCAATAAACATGTAGTGGCTCGCAGTCGCCCACGTAACCTGTCCAGATCCTCGGGGGCAACAGAGTCAAACTCCTCCCAGCGTGGTGCCTCAAGACTTGCTTCCGACGTCTCCCCTGGGCCACTGAAGGGGGCCCATCCACTCCGGATCTGAGCGATTTTGTCCTGCAGATATTCCCCAAACTCCCCTGCTCTACCCTGCAAAGGGGCTTCCCGCGGCCTCTGTGATAAGAGGGAGCGGGTCACCCGAAACAGGGCGGCAGGGCGGTTATCTGCGGACGCAATAAGAGCGGCACAGTGTCTACGTTTGGCCGCTCTCAGTGCTACAAGGTAGGTCCGTAAATAGGATCTTACCTGTGTTCGGTCAGATTCGGAGCGTGAGGACCTCCACCTGCTTTCTAGGCGTCTCTTGTGGCGTTTCATCACCCTCAGCCAGGGTGGTTCGTTGCCGCAGGAGAGGCCGCAAAGGCACTACCCGGTCCAAGGCCCCAGCAGCCGCCCTATTCCAAGCGGCCACTAGGTCCTCTGTCCGGCAGTGGGTCAGGGCTACAGGAAGTGGCCCAAGCTCCGTCTGGAACCTGTCCGGTTCCATCAGTCGCCTGGGGCGGAACCATCTGGGACAGTCAGGTTCCGCCTCCCCGCGGTGGGGGGTAGCGCCGGGGAAGTCGAGCCAGAGAAATGAGTGATCTGACCATGACAGGGGTGTAATAACCAAATCCCCTATTCCCAGATCACTCGTCCACTGTCCAGAGACAAAAACAAGGTCCAGTGTGTGCCCACCTTCATGTGTGGGGCCCTGAATGACTTGGACTTGATTACCTTTGTATCATTGTCATTTAGTGCTGGTTATCACGTAGTTTGTTAGATAGAGATAAAAGTTTTTCACCAAACAAACTGAATCTCTGTTTGATTGCAACGTGAACGTGACAACATAATTATTTATAGAATTATTTATTGGCCAAGTGTAATTGGACACACAAGGAATTTATCTTTGATGCATATGCTCAAAGTGTACATTAATAAAATACATTCATCAAGAATCATGAGATATAGAAAGATACATTAAAAAATACATTCATCATAAATATCAAATGTGCATTGAGAAAGCTCTAAAACTCATAAACCTCTATCCTTTCCCAAAACTCTTGTATTGACATTCTTCAGGAACTTGATAAGTTCACTTTTAAAGTAATTATGAGAGGAGTGATAAGTTGCATGCAGAATTAACCAAGAAAAATGTTCTCTACTTACGGATGACTAAGAAACTATGTTGATAATAAATACCTAAAACATGACCACATACAGAATGCTATGTACCTACTTAAGTATGTAGGATAAGGACTTTGAATGACATATTTAACACATACTTGCTTTACAATCACATAATCAGCACATTCCAAAATATGCTAATTTCAAAATTAATTTCTAGAGGACATATTAAAGTAAGACGTAAAGTGAGATTTGGACATTAAGAGTGAACATATGGGGTCAGACTGGATAGCCTCTCGGGGTACCTTTCATCTTGTTATTATAAAGTAAAAGACAGAGTTTGAAGCTTGCGGAAGAACAGAAAGTGTGAATGCCAAAACCGCAGAGTTCAGCTAAAGTTCTTACAAAGTCAAGTAGCCATTATGACCTGCGGCCCAGACAAAAGGGGAAGCAAGACAGTATCTGCTTATAAGGCTTCTTTCCTCAAGGTAACAATCAGAAATGGGTTAAGTATTTCCGTGTTGTGCTGCTTTCGACAAAGTATTAAGAATGCGTGCTTCCATTAGAAGAGTTGTTCAGAAGTTACATGCTTGCCTTTGACTAGCTTTTCTGAACCTGGCTGCCAAATAAACTTCTCCTTGATCCTGAAACATCTACAATATTGCGTTTCCTCAATTTCCCTGATTATTTATATTCCTTTAACTCAAGATTGAAAGCTTTGCTGGCTCCCCCATATCCTCAGAATCATATACCATATTTTTTGGAGTATAAGACACTCTGGAGTATAAGACACACCTTAGTTTTTGGGGAGGGAAATAAGAAAAAAAAATCTGTCTGCCTACCAGTATCCATGGTATTCATCTGGCTAACGTCCTGTCAGTGTGTGTGAGTGTGTTGGGGGCTGTTTGGAAACAAACAGTATTTGCTGTGTGAGCAACAAAGGAGACAGCAAGGAGCCAAGGGGTGGCTTGTTCTGTACTAAAGCTGCATGTTGTGCTGATATCTGAAACTAAAACTGAAAGTGAAATTTCTCTCCTTTGCTGAACTACCATATTGGAAAACCTGCTTTTGGTATTACATATTTACTTAACGTGTTATATTATATATAAACAGAAGATATTGAATCCTGCTGAATCAGTTACTTGTGTGTGCTTTCCGAATGTGATTGCTGCTGCAAACTCTGACACATCCTTGCAGCAAATAGCAAACAGCTAGGTTAGCTTCAGCACATTATTCCAGCCTGATTCAGCATGAGCAGTTGATTGGCGGATGGATTGGCCTCCCGGAATACCCCCAATCAGCTGTTTCAGGCTGCAGGGATTTCCACAGTCCATCACCTAGTCGAGCCTCGCATTTTTGCCTACATTTGGTGTATAAGACGCACCCAAATTTTCACCCTCTTTTAGGGCGGTGTGTGTGTCTTATACTCACTCTTGGGCTTAGGGCAAAGCAAAAAGGATTCTATTCTCCCAAAAACCTTAATTCTTCTGATTCTAAGAAAACGATCCCATATATTGATGTGTAATTAATTTTTAAAAAGTTTCTTTGTTCTAAAAATAAGAAGATAATGCAATATGTCTCTGTATGGTCCAGATTTAATAAGCTTTAGCAATAAGTTTGGATTAATTTTGCATTATTATATGGTTCCCTTTTTCTGTTAATTAGCTTTGTTTTAATTTATTTTAATCATTATATTTTGATTTTCTTTCTGCAACATATAATCACCACCTCTTTTTTGTTGGTGGTGCAGTTACTATTTGCATTTTGCTATTGAAAAAGAAATTTTAATTTTAAAAAGCCCACTCTTTTTAATCTCTGAGAATTCTTGGAGGATTGATGAGGTCCTAGAAGTGTGGAAGAAAGCAAATGTTTATCTGCATATTCAAAAAAAAAAAAAGGGGGGGGGGGTGCCAGGAAGCTACAGACAGGCAACCTGATATCAATCCTGGGATAGGTTCAGCATGTGTGTGAGAACTTGGATAGGCAGGCCACAATTAAAAACCAGCATGGGAATTGTAGCAAACAATCTTGGCTAGATTAACTACATCTCCCTCTTTGATAGAATAAGTGGCCCTTTCTCAAATATTCATCATAGGAGAAAAACGAAGATGGCAAGTCGGAGAATGCTATAAACATATTGTATTTGGTCCTCAACAAAGCCTTTGACAGACTGCTTAATGATGTTCTTAATTAAAATATGGGGTAGATGATAGTGCTAAATGGACTTAACAGTTGGCTAAATGACAATGCCCGAAATGTGCATTGTTAATGGCTTCATTTAATCTTGGAGAGATGTATTAAAATAAAAAGCAATAGAATTCTGTCAGTGATGGAAAACCTTTTTTGGCTGCCATGCCAAAAGCAGGGGGAGCCCAGGGGGGTTGTGCGCCGGTGCGCCACATCCATAATGCTATGCGTGTGCACATGCGCACAATCAGTGACACCCACCCACACCCGCTTTTGCCATGGTTCCCCCCCGACAGCCTCCAGAGGCCTCCTGAGCTTCCATGAAGCCTCCGGAGGGCAAAAAATGGCCCTACAGGGAACCTGGAAGTTTGGGAATGGTGACTTCCAGTTTGTCCGTTGGGCCGATTTTCGACCTCCAGAGCCTTCGGGTGGCTTCCCTGAAGGCTCCAGAGGGAAAAAAACAGGCCTACAGACAAACCAGAAGTCACCATTCCTGATGTTCTGGTTTGCCCGTAGGACCGGTTTTTTGCACTTTGGAGGCCTCAAGGAAGCCTCTAGAGCAGGGGTGGGGAACTGTGGCTCTTTTGCGACTTGTGGACTTCAACTCCCAGAATTCCTGAGGCAGCTATGTTGGTTCTGGAATTCTGGGAGTTGAAGTCCACAAGTCGCAAAAGAGCCACAGTTCCCCACCCCTGCTCTAGAGGGTGAAAAAATGGCCTCAAAAGAAGGCTGAAGTCAGCTGGCCAGCACGCGCATGAACAATGGCCAGTTGACAAGACAACGCCTCGCATGACCTGACAAATGGCTACGCGTGCCACCTGTGGCACATGTGCCACCGGTTTGCCATAACAGAGTTATGAGATAGGAATTAGGTATCGCTAGTCTAGAGAAAGAACGGACTAGGGGTGGCATGCTAGCAGTATTGCAGTATTTGAGAGGCTGCCACAAAGAAGAGGGGGTCCACTTATTTTCCAAAGCAAATGAAGGAAGGAAAAGAAATAATGGATGGAAACTAATCAAGGGGAAGCAACCTGGAATTGAGGAGAGACTTCCTAACAGTGAAGACACTTAACCAATGGAATGGCTTGCCTTCAGAAGTTATAGGTCAGTGATGGCGAACCTTTTTCTTATAGCGTGCCAACATTGTGTGTGCACATGCTATCGTGCACGCCTGCGTGCCCACACCAATTCAATCCTCCCACCTGCGCATGCATGTGCGGGGGGCCCCACGCATGCGTGCACGACCCTTCCCCAGGCTCTAGAGGCTTTCCTGAAGCCTGGGGGAGGGTGAAAAATGGCCCCAATGAGCCAACTGGAAGTTCTGGAACAAACTTCCAGTTGGTTTTCACCCTCCCCAGCCTCTGGCGGCTTTGCTGAAGCCTGGAGAGGGCACAAAATGGCCTTCCCCGGCCCTACGGAAGGCTGAAAATCAGCTGACAGCTGGCATGCAGCAAATATGGCTACGCGTGCCATAGGTTCACCATCACGGTTATAGGTGTTTCAGCACTGGAGGCTTTTAAGAAAAGATTGGATTGCCACCTGTCCGAAATGGTATAGGCCCGTGATGGTGAACCTATTGCACCTCTGGCACGCAGAGTCCTCTGCGGACATGCATGCTGTCACCACCTGGTCTTCGGGTTTCTAGCGCTCTGGCATGTGCGAAGACCAGCTGACCAGCGTGCATGAACGCACCGGAAACCCAAAGACCAGGTGGTCTCTGTTTCCGGGGCTCCAGCGCACATGCATTCTGGCTTGGGCACTTGGTACCAAAAAGGTTCCCCATCACTGGTATAGGGTCTGCTGCTTGAGCAGGGGGCTGGTCTAGAAGAGCTCTAAGGTACCTTCCAGCTCTATTCTGATGGATTGATTGATAATCCAATAAATCTTGTGCAGAGAAGAGAGTTGAACTAGATGGTTTCCAGGGTTATCTCTATGACTATGGATGAAATAGAAGAGCCTAGTGTAGACCAGGGAGCTTGTATTTTCCTGAGTCACCCATGGCCTTACATTCACAAACTGTTGAAAATCGCACACCTCTTTCCCACACCTGTACAAAAGAAAAACTTCCTTTATGATCCCAATCTACCCTAACAACTTTCCTCAGCCATAAGGTCAGATAACATGCAGACTAAGGGAACATAGTAAAGCTTCATTTGTTGATTTATAGCACTGAGAGATGTAATGCATAGGAACAATTCAATATCCTAGACAGCAGGTAGTCCTCCACTTACAACAGTTCTTAGTGACCGTGCAAAGTTACAACGGCACTGAAAAAAGTGACTCAAGACCTTTTTTCACACTTACGACCATTGCAGCATCCCCATGGTCACGATCAAAATTCAGAGGCTTGGTAAGTGGTTCATATTTATGACAGTTGGGGTGTCCCTGTGATCCCCTTTTGCCGCCTCTTATAAGCAAAATCAATGGGGAATCTGGAATCACTTAACAACTGTGTTACTAACTTAATGAATACAATGATTCACTTAACATCGATGGCAAGAAAAGTCATAAAATGGGGAAAACTCACTTAACAAACGCTTCATTTATCAACATAAATTTTGGCCTCAAAGGCTACATAAAATGGGATTGCTGATCAGATTGGAACATTAACAAGCAAGCAATTCTAAGTTAGTCTCTGTCTGGATTGGAAACAATAATCAATGCAAACCAGTTTGGCACATCACCTCATTATTTTTTGTCCTAACTAAAGGTTTGTATCAAACCCACGTATTTTAGCACACTTACCTAAGCTGGTAGGTTTTATGAGAACGTCAAGCACATCATAAAAAGGGAGATTCTTCAACTGAACATCAGGATGCACTGGAGGAACCGAAGGGGATGGCTGCTGCATCTCAAAACGAGGCTTGGTGTCCTGAAGTAACACTGAACCAAGAGGAGAGGAAGGTGATTGGGGAGCGACCGAAGTTGAAGGTGCAGGATGCAATCCGGGCACGGCTAAGTCAGGTTCCACCGGAGAAGAGCTACTGTCCAGGTTGAAAACTGAAGATTTTAGAGCAGTCAAGTCAGAAAGGCCTTCAATTGTCCTGGGATAGCGGCGCCTGTAGAGTTCCCGGATCTTGATCTGAACTGCTGGGCTACAGCCGCTCTTCAGCAAGTGCAGAGCCCTCATTAGGAGGTCATGTTTGCGCCCACTTTTATTACGTCCAGCAAAACCCAGCAACACTTGCAGTTCAGACACCCGAAAACTCGATACCATATTCTAGGAGTAACAACAGATCAAGAATAGGTGAAATGATGGGCAGTGGCAGGATGGACTGACAGTCCTAGGTTACAAAGTTACAATAAATATGATCAAGTTTTATTTACATCATAATATTGTTTCATACCATAAATGGGCAACAAATCCTTGATGATTTAGGGGTGGGGTTTTTTAACCAATTCGGTCACTGAAATATTGATGGTATTACAATTGGGATGTAGTTAAAAGCCGTTCAAATTGTGTCCCACACATAAGTATAATTTTTCATAGAACAAGCAACATTAACCCCCATAATGGCAGCAATAAAGTAAAATATAAGTTCTAATGAAGTGACACATTTATAGCAGACTTAAAAGCCCAAACAGTGTACTGTTTACTGTACTGTTTTTGTTTCAGTTTTTCAGATTTTTATAGCTACAGGGTGTCTCATAACCATCGTCTTGTTCCATGCAGGATATTTGTGACTACGGCGCAGCGTGAAGAAAGCTATAGAATCAGCTTAAATATATCAGTTAATCTGCACTCATTCCTTGGACCACTAAACCAGTGACCTGAGGTGGAATTCTATTTAATAAACACATAAGTAAAATAAAACAGAGCACAAGATTACCTCCTTACGTTTTCTCATGGCTAAATGTTTCTACTCTTCTGAATATTTATTCATCTTTCACAATCCGGCCTTCCTCTGAATACAGATAGTCCTTAAGTTACTACAACTGGAACTGGAACATATTTTGAAGAATGAGTCATGCACTGCATTCGATTTTGCTTGATTTTATGACCCGTTTTTGAACACTGTCTTTAAACAAATCCAGTTTCCCCCTTTGGCTTTGCTTGCCAGAAGCCGGCTAATAAGATCACAAATAGCAACCACATGACCCTGGGACACAGCAACCACCGCTGGTTGCCAAGTACCTGAATTACAATCATGTGACCACAAGGATGCTATAACGGTCCTAAGTGTGAGAACCAGTTGAAAGTCACTTATTTCAGTGAGATTGTAACTGTAACTACAGATCTGAAAATATAACATTAGCTTTACAGAGAGTTGAGAAAAAGCAAGTCAATGTGTCAGTTACCAGCCGCAAAATCCAACTGTGATAGGCTTCTATTGTTCCATCCCCATTTTCAAAAGCCATTTTCTATTCCTCAAGATATTACCAATATACAACTTCCGGCATCCCTTATCATGAGTCTAATTTGTGCTACCAAGGCTTGTAGTTCGCCAACACCTGGGGGGCTGCAGGACTCCCATCCCAGGTCTAGAATATTCTTCCTATAAGCAATACTCAAACAACAAAAAGAAATGAATGATAGGACTTTGTAAAGCTACCCCAAAAGTCTGAAATCTCCCTTCCTTGGAGATTCATTGGAATCTGTCTTTAAATGCTTCCCGAGAATTGGCTTTAAGAGTCTCCAGAGACCTTGTAGAGAGACCACACCTAACATACCCACACCTGAAGCCCTAGTAAGCAGAAGAACACTGACAATCCCCTAAACTCTGCTGAAGATGTTACCTAGCTTGGTAATGAAATGTTCGGAAACCAACCCACAAGCTTGGAGAACGAACCTTGATCCTCATCCTACAGCCAAGCTACAGATATTCGCCACTATTGCAAACCTCGTAAAGTGCTCCAGGTCCCTTCTATTAAACAATGCCACCTTGTTGGACCCCCGATCTGTGTCCTCTCAGTAGTAGCATCTGCTCTGTGGAACAGCATAACGCCCTCCCTGGAGATTCAGAAGCCCCCAATCCTGTGAGCCTTCCATAAGGTCTTGAAGACCTGGCTGTTCCCCAGGCACTTGAATCAGGGTGGAGATGAGCTCTGTTACCATAGGCGATTCATTGTTCACTGTTTATCTTTACTGGGAAAGGAGGGAATTTGGGGGGGGGGGTTGTTATTAATCTTGTAAATTACCTAGTTATTTGTGAAAGATGAGTATTACATTTTATTTTTACTTATTGGTATTCCACTTTTATTATTTTTACAAATAACTCAAGGCAGCAAACATAACCAAGACTTATTCCCCCTGTTTTCACCATAACAACAACCCTGTTAGGTGGGTTGGGCTGTAAATGATACAAATAAATCCGCACCTAGAAAAAGACCTCCAGAAGTAAAATTGGAGGGGGCAATCCTCTATTTCTCTCTACCAAAACCTTTGCTAGAGAATTAGGGGATCCTTCAGAGCATTGTAATTTCATGTTATATTATGCTACAAGGGTCAAAATGATTATTTTTAAACGCTTGATTAAATTCAGATGCTAATAATAACGTGACAGTAAGTGGGCAGGCAAGATGAATTCCTAATAAGAATTCCTAAAGCCTAAATAATTCCTAAAGCAATTATTAGAAGAAACTGAAAATATACCCCACACATAAGTCATCTATTTATTTTTGATGCAGAAAATATGTATTAAGGATATTAAGAAAAGATAGCCAGATGGCATTTCTTTTTCCCATTCCTGGAATTATTTCAATTAAAGTTGATTTGGTTTTGGAAATTGTTAAAAATCAAGGGTCAAGCCTCCTTATTTTTCTGTTCTCATCCATATTATTTTTCTGCTATCATTTCTCTGTTTCTCCTGCCTTTCATCCTTGCAAACTCTGGCTTAAAGAATGGCAAAATATGTTTAGGTCTTATACCAATTGCAACAAGTTCTCCTAATTTGCTGCCTTGGGTCCTGTGTTTCTTTGTAGTTCGCCAGCACCTGGAGGGCTGCAGGACTCCCATCCCAGGTCTAGAATATTCTTCCTATAAGCAATACTCAAACAACAAAAACAAACGATAGGAGTTCTTTGTAGTTCTTCCAGTTTAACCAGGTAATTTGGACAACTTTGTGGAGTTGAAATTATTTTTATATTTAATGGTTTGTTGGGAGAGAGGAAGTTGAGCTTCTTTGCATTAGAATCAAAACTCTCTTTCTTCATGCAAGCTTCTTCCTACAATATTCTTTCATCTCTCTCACTTTTCCAGCATTCTCTTATATGCTATTTTTCTTCAATTGCAGGCCCACCAGCCATCCTTTTTCGTCATTCTCATTAGCATCACACATTCATGTAGCACTGGGTGATACCATTTTTCCATGCTATTGAAAGCATCCCCCATATTCTTTTCTTATATACATTTTCCATTGCTTTTTGGGAGATTAATGTCATCTAGTACATTTTAATATAGAATTCATACTTTCCATTCCTGCAGTTGTTCGCTTTTCGTTTTTCTTTTGTTACATTTTTCCCCCTTAGGTTATTTCTGTTTTTTTCCATTGTTAACATACAACTCTCACAAATCTATTTCTGCTAGCATATGTTCCCACAACAACTAAAGATATAAAGCAGATTTCTGTTGTATACATTCGCTCTTTAATTCATGATAAACCTACTTTCCTTCATTTGGAAAGGAACTTCATGGCACCATATTCTGAGATTTATCACATGCTTCCTTTCTTCTAGGTTTTTTACATGCATCTATTTTCATTCATTCTATTTGCCAACTCAATTCTCATTTACTCCTTTTTACATTCCCAGTTGCAATCTTCCATATACCATGATTGTCAATCTACTCTCATTATTCTAACAACGATCAAAACTTTCATATACAGGTAGTCCCTGACTTACAACAGTTCATTTAGCAACTGTTCAAAGTTACAACGGAACTGAAAAAAATAACCTATGGCCATTTTTTTCACTACCATTGCAGCATCTCTATGGGCATGTGATCAAAATTCAAATGCTCGGCAACCAATGTTGTTAACAAATTGCCACTGGTAGATCAGGGGTCCCCAGCCCCCAGGCCGCAGCCCATTACCAGGCCTTGACTTGTTCGGAACCAGGCTGCGACAGCAAGGGGCAAGTGCATTTGTGTGTTCCATTTGAGCAAGTGCCGTGTCTGTGTGCTGCCACCTGTACAAACGGAGTTGGGTGCACTCTTGCCTATCATTTCCTCCCTCCCCTCCGCTGGTTCCCAAAGTTGGAAATGTTGGGGATTACTGTGGTAGATGACATTTGTCTCTTGACAAATGAGAATGTTAAAAATACATCTTCATCATCTATCAACTAGTAAAAAGTCCCTGCTTCCATCCAAATTTTTTCTTATTCTCTTTTTCCCAATTTTTAAGCTTGGGTTTCCCCAAAAATTAACACAGGAAAGAGTCTAATGCTTTTTATTATACTCCACAGTTTTCCAACTGATGTGTTTCCAAAGACACCTATCATGTTTTTTTTTAGTACCCCTCCCCCCCCCCCATATCGGCCACATGTCACACTTTTACACCTGTGGTGCTATGCGATGAAGATTCCTACTCCTAATTCCATCGTTAAGTGAGGACTATCTGTATATTATTACATATTTATGGGACTTCTAAACTTTATTTCTCTTGGAGTTTGGGGACATATTTTGCTATCTTCTTGTAAAGTCCAACCTCATTTCCACTTTGACTTTATATTATTTGGATGGTATCTAGTCTTCCAATTTTAAGAGAAATTGGTGTTTTCAGGTGTGCAGGAATACATGCAGCACCATTAAAGGAGAAAATCTGTAGCTCAGGGTTGAAATGAGGGGTCCTTGGTGCTCTCTGAGCTTGGATTGTTTTCTTGCATAGGTTTCATTACCCAAAATAGGTAACAAGTTCAGAGAGCACCAAGGACCTTTCACACACAGCACCTGTCAGCAGTTCCTTAAAGAAGCTGTGTGTTTTCCCAGGATTACACTTCCATAGCTACAATCAGTGGTGGGTTCCTGCTGGATCGCACCGGATCGCGCGCGCTCCCTTTCAGCGCTCCACCTGGCTCTCGCGCTCCCTTTCAGCGCTCCACCTGGCTCTCGCGCTCCCTTCCGGCGCTGAAACCGGAAGTACAGTCTTGCCCCGCCCCTGGCGAAGCAACGACGCCTGCCTGCGCTCCACCAGCTCGGCTGGGAACGGAGATGTTTCCTCAGCGGAGCGGAGCGCCTGAAAGGCGCTCCGCTCCGCTGAGGAAACATCTCCGTTCCCAGCCGAGCTGGTGGAGCGCAGGCAGGCGTCGTTGCTTCGCCAGGGCCGGGCAAAACTGTACTTCCGGTTTCAGCGCCGGAAGGGAGCACGCAAGCCAGGTGGAGCGCTGAAAGGGAGCGCGCAAGCCAGGTGGAGCGCTGAAAGGGAGCGCGCGCGATCCGGTGCGATCCGGGAGGAACCCACCACTGGCTACAATGCAATCCTGGGAAAAGTCTCACTTAATCTGAGTAGTTCTCAACTGTTAAGGGGCACCAGCAATCACCCCAAAACAATTTTCTCTCCAAAACACAGAATGGCCATAATAGCACTGTGATAAGTGACAAAAGAAATGAGTAGAAATATACTTTTGCCATTTCAAGTTCTTTACATTACAAAAGGAAATAAACCTTCATTTCAACAATCAAAGAAAGTAGGTATACGGTATTATTTGCTTAATCAATACTGAACATGTCAGGTTGCCCTTTAATGAATCAAGGGAGAAATTTTCAACAATGGAGAAAGAAACCAAATATGTAAAACATGTTTTTAAAAAATCAGGACAGAATTTTCAGTTGAGAGTACTGAATACACATGGAAGTATTGTTAAACTACTACAACATCTGAATTTCCATTTTTAACAGTTTTTAGGCCAACAAAAGAAGGACGCGTTAGCTCAGTGACTAAGACACAGAGCTTGTCAATCACAAAGGTCGGCAGTTAGGCCGTTTGAATCCCTAGCACAGCGTAACAGAGTGAGCTCCCGTGACTTGTCTCAGCTTCTGCCAACCTAGCAATTCGAAAGCATGTAAAAATGCAAGTAGAAAAATAAGGACCACTTTGGTGGGAAGGTAACAGCATTCCGTGCTGGCTCTTCAGCTTTGAGTCGGGAACGACTAGCACATATGTGTGAGGGGAACCTTTACCTTTAGGTCAACAAACTTTCCAAAAACTGTGTCATAAATTAAAATGTGAGCTTCATCTGAAATACTAAGATCAAATTAAATAGAAGACACTGGGGGGGGGGGGAGAAAAAGCAGTTCAAGAAGACTCTTTCAAATCATATTTGTACTTTTATTCTTCTCTCTTTGGCCATTAATAAAAATATTTTGTGCACTAAAAAATATTACTTTAACGTCAGAATAAAATCATAACTAAAAAAAGTAAGAACCTGCATATCCATCCTCCCCAATATAATCAGCTTCAGGACATAAAAAACAAAACAAAATACAATAAGTTTGAAGTCATAAGGTATACAAGAGATAGTGGCATACAAATAGTCCTTGACTTATGACCGAAATGTAGCCCAGAATTTCTGTCATAAATCATGACAGTTGTAAATCAAGACACCCTTGCGACCAATCTGATTTTACCATCTTTTTGCAGCAGTTGTTAATTGCGCCCCTTATTGGACCGGGATGCCCTACGCACAGTCACCCATGCGCTAGTGACGTCTCGCCTGGACTACTGCAATGCTCTCTACATGGGGCTTCCCTTGAGATGCACTCGGAGACTACAGTTGGTCCAGAACGCGGCCGCGCGGGTGATTATGGGGAGGTCTAGATACTCCCCTGTAACACCTCTCCTGCGCGAGCTGCACTGGCTTCCTGTGGTCTACCGAGTGCGTTTCAAGGTTTTGATTATGATCTTTAAAGCGCTTCATGGCATAGGACCTAGTTACATGCAGGATCGCATCCTGCCCCACACATCCCTACGACCAATTCGCTCACACAGAGAGGGACTTCTCCGGGTGCCGTCCGCCAAACAGTGTCGGGGGGCGACATCCAGGAGCAGAGCCTTCTCTGTGATGGGCCCAGCCCTGTGGAATGACCTCCCCCGTGACATCAGGATTATTTCCGATCTCCGCTCCTTCCGTGTACAGTTGAAGACCCACCTCTTTCAATTATCCGGCCTGGCTCAACCGTAATTTTTTCATATTCCTCCTGACTGTCTTTTTTAAATTTCAAATTTTTATTGTATATTGGGTTTTTATTAAACGGGGCATGTTAATGGTTTTAATTTGTCTAAATGTTTTAATCTATTACCTCCTCCGTGCATGTATGTCTGTGTATATATGTATGTTTATATATGTCTTAGTGTACGCCGCCCCGAGTCCTGCCCGGAAAGGGAGCGGCTAATAAATCCAAATTTATTATTATTATTTATTATTATTAAAAAAAGGTGGCAATTGTTAAGTGAGTTAATGCATTCCTATGGGTGTTTATTCTTGGAAATTGTCTGAAAAGGCCAATTTCTGGCTAAAACAGCCGTGAACAGCATCACATGACTGCAGAGGGCTCCACATTTGAAGAGATAGCAGACTAAGAAGTGTGAAAAATAAATATAAATATCTGGCCTTAAGGCAAGGCCAAGCTTGTCTTGTTACCAGGAAGGCTGCCACCTTCAGAAACCTAGAATTAGATTCCAAGGACCTTTTGAGAGGGGCCCATCATAACTACAAACAGTTGCTAAATGACCAGCCATTAAGTGAAAATTACCTATAGTTAAATCTACAAAGCATTGTTAGATTTGTTAACTGAAGAGACATAAGTATTATCTTCAGCTCAGTGATCTGTATCTAACAATAATGAATTCAAAAGCAGATTGCCTATAAAGGCTTTCAGACTTCTTCAGGAAAGTATCTTCGCATCAGGACTCCAAGAGTAAACCCAGAGATTAAAAGCCCACCCTTGCCTATTTTTTTTAAAACAGGTCTCAACAATAGATGGGACTGCCTCTTAAGTATGTACTGTAGAATATTATACTGGATCCTGACACTCAGAGGCGGCCTGGAACTTTCTGTGGTACAATTGAGGGAATGAAACCCAGCAGGATAAAGCAGCAGCTTAAAGAAAAGGGCCTTTCTGAGAATGGAGGGGAGAAGAAGGACACAACAAAGGAAGAACAAAATTAGGATCAGAGAAGGGGTTAGGTGGATAATAAGCACAGGAAAAAAATTAATATAGTCTCCAAAAATCCCTCTTTATGAAAGTGAGAAGCCAAGCTCTTTTTCTTGCCAAAAGAGCAAGGCATGGGATGAACTCCAGTAGAGAGGCTGGGAAGGAGGGAAGGGAAAAACGTGGACTGAGTAACTCGGGAGCTGCAGGATATGAAGGGACACAAAAGCTCATCATTCTGGGCCGCAGATGAAGCCAAACTGAGTGGATTGCTGGTGGGAAAGGAAATATCCGAGAAACACAAAAGGAGGTGCTGGGGTGGGCTAGGGGTGACTTAATAAAATAGGGAGCGGGTTGATAGGACTGACTTAAGAAATAAGGGGAATTGTTAGGAGAGACTTAGGAAATAAGGGAGGGGGTGGAGTGACTTAGAAAATAAGGGGATTAAGAGGGGTCTTAAAAAGGGGGTTGGGATGATTTAGAAAATAAGGGGTGGCTGATAGGGGTGACTTAAGAAATAAGGAATTTAGGGGAGACTTAGGAAATAAGGGGGGGCTGATAGGATGACCTAAAAAATAAGCAGGACATAGGGGTGATTTAAGAAATAAGGAAGGGGGTTATGGGGAGACTTAGGAAATAAGGGAGGGGGGCTGATAGGGTGACCTAAGAAATAAGGGAGGGGTTTAAGGTGAGTTGAAAAATAGGGGGGGCTGCTAAGAGCAACTTAAGAAATAAGGGGGACGCTGATAGGGGTGACTTGGGAAGTAAAGAGAAGTCTGGTAGAGGTGACTTGGAAAATAAGAGGGACTGATAGGGGTCACTTAGGACAAAAGGGGGGGTTCAGAGGGTGACTTGGGAAATAAGGGGGAATGATAGGGGTGCTTAAGAAATAAGTGGTTTAGGGGAGACTTAGGAAATAAGGAGGGGAGGGCTGGAAGGGATGACCTAAAAAATAAGCGGCACATAGGGGTGCTTAAGAAATAAGGAAGGGGTTATAGGAAGACTTAGGAAATAAGGGGGGCTGATAGGGGTGCTTAAGATATAGGGGAGGGGGTTATGGGGAGACTTAGGAAATAAGGAGGGCTGATAGGGGTGCTTAAGATATAGGGGAGGGGTTATGGGGAGACTTAGGAAATAAGAGGGGCTGATAGGGGTGCTTAAGAAATAAGGGAGGGGGTTATGGGGAGACTTAGGAAGTAGGGGGGGGGGGCTGATAGGGTGACCTAAGAAATAAGGGAGGGGTTTAGGGTGAGTTAAAAAAGAAGGGGGGCTGCTAAGAGTAACTTAGGAAATAGGGGGGATGATAGGGATGACATGTGAAATAAGAGGGATTGATAGGGGTCACTTAGGACAAAAGGGGGGGGGGGGTTCGGGAGGTAAATTAGGAAATAAGGAGGGGAGAAGGGAGATAGGTGAGTCAGCCAAGTTCAGTCCAGGCTCCGCTCCTGTGGGGATTTAAAGCAAAAAACACGAGTTTCCTTTTTTTTCCCCCCCCGCCCCCCTCCCGCGAACGTGGGAAGAAGCAGCCCTCCCTTTGTTTTCACCCGCTCTCTGAAGCGCCGAGAGGCTCCTTCTGGCCCGCCGAGACGAGTCCGGCAGGGACAGGAGGATGGGCCTTGTAGTCCGAGGGCGACTGGAAGGAAACGAAGGTCGGGGAGGGTGTTAAAAAAAAAAAGACCGGGAATGGGAGGGAGGGAAGGCAAGGTAGCCGCCAGACTTGGCCCCGACCCCTGCGCGCGACTCCCAGGCGTCGGACTACAATTCCCATCAGCCTCGGGGAGGCCGGAGCGAGGAAGAAAGGAAGAGGACAGCACCCCCACCTCCCCACCCAAAAAATCGGGGCTGACGGGAGGAGGAAGGATCCTCCGCGGGGACGGCGCGCTCGCCCTCACCCTCAGCTCCTCGAAATCCGCCATTTTCTACCCGCCGCCTGGCTCAGCCTCCGCCGCCGGCACCGCCGCCGCCGCGGCCGCCGCCACCATCCTGCAGGGTCGCCCGATGCCACCTCCGCCGCCGCCTCCTCCGATGCCGCTGACGCGAGGGGGGGCGGGGCCGGCACCCGTGCCCACGCCCACCCGACTGCGGAGCCCGCCGGCCGTTAAAAGGGGCGGGGCGCGAGGCGAGCGCACCTTTCCCGCCCTTTTCGAGCGAGGCGGTTGGGGTGAGGGAATAAAAATAAATAAAGAGGCTCCCGCGCCTGAAGCGGTTGGGCGGCCGAAGCTGAGGGGAAAGAAAGCGCTTCTTGCTCGTCGGAATTCACGGGGGTTGGATGGAGAAATCTGATGAATTAATCAATAACGGATTAATAATTTGATCGGGAGAAATCGTCCTCCAGAGAAAAGGGAGGAAAACGACCCTGGTCCCGTGACCGTATTGAAGCTCCTGCGTTGTGGGTTCCCTAGCAAAAGGGCCACACACACACCTTTTTTAAAAAAATATTACATATAAAAATTCCATTTCTAAATAAACTGTGTTGTCTGGATACGAGCAATTTTGGGAAATAATAATTGCAATCACAATAATGTTCATTACATTGGTATTAGTCACATCATCATATTTTCTTCTTGTGCCATATCCGTCAAAGGACGTTGGCAATCATGTTGGCAATCCTATTTGTGTCAACAGCCACACAAAAAAGTGCTGAGTTTTCTCCAAACCAGTCCCTTAGGTTTTGAAGCTATGATGTTCTTCTGCCTGGACCTCCTTTGCCTTCAATCTTTCTTGGAGCATTAAGTGAAGTATGGCATATTTTTCCAGGTGTCACATCACATGTCCAAAATATTTTAACTTCCGCTTTTTAATGGCTCTGATGATTTCCCTTGGCTTTCCTAGGCGGCTTATCACCTCATTTCTCATGTCAACCCAGCTTACACGTAACAGCTGTCTGTAACTCCACATTTCAAATGCTTCTAGTCTCTTCAAGTGGCTTTCTGTCAGAGACTGACCCTCTACTCCGTAGAGCAGGATAGAAAAGATTATTATTATATACTTTATTAATTAAACACTGCATTGCAAATACCAGTGACTGGTGCTAATGGTTGATATGGTTTGCTGCCAGCGTCCTAGGTATCAGCCAAGTACCTTCTTAAAATATAAGATGCTCCAAGTAGCGCAGTTTTTTGCAGTTCCGCTGGTGTTATTGTAGGAAGCTGCAATTTGTTGATGTATCTTGTAAAATTCTTGGACATGGTGCCAAGTGCCCCGATGACAATGGGTATCACTGTTACATGCTTCATCCATAGCCGTGTCGTTTCGATGGCTAAGTCGCGATATTTCATTATTTTTTCTCATTCTTTTTCTTCGACTCTGGCATCTCCAGGAACAGCAATATCAATAAACTGTACATTTCGGCCCTCTACAAGCCCTCTCTATATCTGGCGTGTTGTGCTCCAAATGACGATCCGTTTGTATTCGAAAGTCACACAAGATCTGGTGGGTTATTCAAAATATTTTGAAAAAGAGGATAAAGTTCACACCCCAGTTGTTTTTGTTAGGTATAGTTTCAGATTGTACTGTTATAGAGACTAATTTGATTTTGAACCTAACGACGGCAGCAAGATTGTTGGTAGCGCAATATTGGAAGAAGGAAGAGTTGCCCACTATCCAAGAATGGACGTTAAAAGTAGTAAACTTAGCAGAGATGGCCAAAATTTCAGCATATTTGAAGGACCATTCAGATGAGAAATACAAGCTGGACTGGAGAAGATGGATTGACTATATTCAAAACAAATACCGGACTAAAAAATTTCAGTTAGTTTATGAATGAAGGCATAAGGAATGCTACAATTTATTCAAAGCTAGTTTAATAAAGGAGTTAAAGCACAAGAATAGTAACATGTTAAAATTAGTTAGCTTATGTTAGCGTATGGTTGTTAAATGTTTATACCCTGTATTTTGCTCTGGGAGGTCGGAGGGAGGGACGGAAGAGGAGTAGGGATGGGGGAAGAGGGAAGGGTAAGGGGGGTAATAATTGTCAAACTTAATAAAAAATTTAAGAATAAAAAATCTTCACCTTCTTATTTTCGATAACTTTTTCCACTTTATGTTCCCATGACTTTCTGGGTACGGGTAAATCATATTTTTTACATAATGACCAGTGGATTAATTGAGCAACTCGGTCGTGTCTAGCTTTGCAATCAGTTTGTGCAATTTTGCTTCATTCACATATTAAATGTGAAACATTTTCGACTTTGTTATCGCAAAATCGGCAGTTTGGGTTGTCAGTGGATTTTGGTAGCTTCGCTTTCATGGCATTAGTTTGTAGTGCTTGTTCTTGAGCAGCCAGTATTAAACCTTCCGTTTCTTTCTTGATCTAATTTTGAGCTGAGTTGTGGTTGTAAGGCAAGGACTACTTTTAGTGTTCCTGTTTTGTTTTATCATTGGATGTTGTATAGCAGGGTCCCCGGCAAGCACACACAGCTCCAGTTGCACGAGTGGCTCATACATGAAGCTCCATTTGTGCAAGTGATGGGTGACATGTCTGCCACTCACACATGGAGCATGGAATCATCCCTTCTGCTGATGCACCTGCATAACCATCCTCTCCTCCCCCTCCACTGCAAAGCTGGAAAGGTTAGGAACCGGTCTATGGGAAGCTGCTGACTGCAGGGGGGTGGAGAAGAGAGGGGGGCTTTACAATTGCTCACTTTTCATGAAAATGCTTCTATTTCTCTCTTGTGAGATTGGCCTACATTCCAAAAAGAAGGAAAGGAAGAAGGAGGCTGTATTGTGTGCACCCAGTATACGACATGCTAATCACGCTAGAAGCTAGTGTATTGGGGCCAGCTGCAGCTTGCAAATTGTCTTCAAGGTCAGTCTGATATAATTGCAGTAGTCAAATCAAGTAGTAACCATGAGTTGTGACTCCCAATTTAGGAATAGACCTAATTGCTACACAAGATATAACTTCTGTGATCTGACAGCCACCCACCCACCCCTTTTCATTATCTGGAGACCATTTAAAATCTCACTGTTAGGTCAGAGAGTGATAATGAGAATTTCATCAGGGAAGTGTGGTAACATCACATTGTTCTGTTTTTGATTTTACTGTTTCTTTTTCACTATTATTTATTTAAATTTGTTTGTTGCCCATCTTGCCCCAAGGCAACTCTTTTATTTTTATAAGGTATCATGCTAAAAATTGGGACCGAGTTCTGGTTTTGCTTTAGGCCCAAAGCCAGCTGAGTGACATTGTGCCAGTCACTCTGTTTCAGCCCTAAGAAGAAGATAATGGCAAATGATTTTGGCAAGAAATCACATCACTTGTCCAGGCAGTCTCCAGGAGCAATGACAAAACTGCATACAGGTGGGAAGTTGAACAATTGGGCCTGCGGTGCAGTGGGAGCAGTCTTGAACTGAACACACTCAAAACTAGAGATGATAATAGATTTTAGGAGAAGTTCTCCTATTCTACTATCTCTTACAATATTAAACAACATGGTATCAAAGGTAGAAACCTTCAAGTTTCTAGGTTCTATAATATCCCAGGACCTAAAATGGACAACATCAAAAAAGTCATCAAAGAATGTTCTTCCTGTGCCAGCTCAGAAACCTTAGACTGCCCAAGGGCTGCTGATACAATTCTACAAAGGAATTATTGAGTCCGCCATCTGCACCTCTAGAACTCTCTGGTTTGGCACAGAAACCAGGCACAGACTTCAATGGATAGTTAGGACTGCAGGGAAAATAATTGCAACCAGCCTGCTTTCCATTGAGAACCTGTATAATGCATGGGCCAGAAAGGGGGCTGTGAAAACTTCTACAGACCCCTCGTATCCTGGACATAAACTGTTTCAACTTCTTCCCTCAAGATAATGCTACAGGGCATTGCATGCCAAAACAACCAGACACAACGACAGGATTCCCCACCCCCCCACCCCATGCTTCCCTCAATACTGTCTATGCCCTGGGATGTCAAACCACTTAGTAGGACTGTATTACTTATTATACAGAATCAAGATCACGTGAAGTGTTAATACCACTTTATAATGCCTTGGTAAGGCCACACTTGGAATACTGCATTCAGTTCTGGTCGCCACGATGTAAAAAAGATGTGGAGACTCTAGAAAGAGTGCAGAGAAGAGCAACAAAGATGATTAGGGGACTGGAGACTAAAACATATGAAGAACGGTTGCAGGAACTGGGTATGTTTAGCTTAAGAGAAAGAAGGACTAGGGGAGACATGATAGCATTATTCCAATATCTCAGAGGTTGCCACAAAGAGGGAGTCAAACTATTCTCCAAGGCACCTGAGGGTAGGACAAGACGCAATGGGTGGAAACTAATCAAGGAGAGAAGCAACTTAGAACTGAGGAGAAATTTCCTGACAGTTAGAACAATTAATCAGTGGGACAGAAGTTGCCTCCAGAAGTTGTGAATGCCCCAACACTGGAAGTCTTTAAGAAGATGTTGGATAGCTATTTGTCTGAAACGGTATAGGGTTTCCTGCCTAGGCAGGGGGTTGGACTAGAAGACCTCCAAGGTCCCTTCCAACTCTACTATTGTATTGTATTGTATTGTATTGTATTGTATTGTATTGTATTACTTCTCATCTGTCCTAATACCCTTTTCCTTATATTCTTATGACTATAACTTGTATATCTTGATTTATGCGGATTGCTTTTATTTAGTATCCTATTATGATTTATGTTGTTTGCTTATCGGGAGCTGGATGAGAAAGTTACAGGTGGCAATCACATGATCCCAAGGTGCTGCAACTGTCATAAGTACATGCCAGTTGCCAAGCACCTGAATTTTGATCATGTGACTGGAGATGCTGTAAATGTCATAAGTGCAAGGCTGCAAATCACTTTTTCAATGTTTTTTGTAACTTTGGTCATTAAATGAAAGCTTGTAAATCAAGGACTGCCGATAACAGTTTATTTTAAATTGATTAAAGAATATTAGGGTTGTCAAGAGACTTGAAAGTGTTCTGCAGACCAAAAGAGGCAAATGACTATAAGACAGTGGTTCTTAACCTGTGGTCCACGGACTCTCAGGTGGTCTGCAAAGGCTTGAAAAAAATATTGATTTAAATCTTAAGTCTTGGGGATCGGTGTCCATGGTGCATAGCCACAAAAGGTATTTAAAGAGGGTCTATGATGAAGAAAAGGTTGAGAACCACTGCTATAAGGAATTAAGAAGAAAAATAATAATAAAACTTAAGGAGACTCAGCCATCCATTCCTGCCTAGATACTTTCTCTTCCATTTGATGATGATTAGGGGACTGGAGACTAAAACATATGAAGAACGGTTGCAGGAACTGGGTATGTCTAGCTTAAGAGAAAGAAGGACTAGGGGAGACACGATAGCAGTGTTCCAATATCTCAGGGGTTGCCACAAAGAAGAGGGAGTCAAACTATTCTCCATGGCACCTGAGGGTAGAACAAGAAGCAATGGGTGGAAACTAATCAAGGAGAGAAGCAACTTAGAACTGAGGAGAAATTTCCTGACAGTTAGAACAATTAATCAGTGGAACAGAAATTGCCTCCAGAAGTTGTAAATGCCCCAACACTGGAAGTCTTTAAGAAGATGTTGGATAGCCATCTGTCTGAAACGGTACAGGGTTTCCTGCCTAGGCAGGGGGTTGGACTAGAAGACCTCCAAGGTCCCTTCCAACTCTGCTATTGTATGTATTGTATGTATGTATTTGCTTTGTCACCAGAAGGCAGAAGTGTGTGTGTGTGTGTGTGTGTGGGGGTGTTGTTAGATAGCTGCAGCCAGACATTCATAATGGAAAATAATCCATGTCAACACTCATCCTAGCGGCACTGTATATTCATGCATATTTTTAAAAAAATTAAGTCTAACATTTTAATATAACATGAACATGTTTCAAGATGTACATCATTAACTACAAACTACAAAAAAACAAATTGCAGAGTTGCTGATTCTTATAAATTTTGAGAAATTAAACTCAAAGCGAAATGGAATTATGATAAAATCTTCATCAACTTTGGTTTTACATGAACCAACACAGAGATAACTGGATTGTTGAAAGTAAGAAAAATAGTTTGAATCCTGCAAAAGATCAAAAGATTGTAGGACAGTAGCATGATAGAGGGAAGGTCTCCTCAACTGCTATTTTGCTTCTGTCTTCCCCAGGGGAAATTTCAAATAAATCCTAAGCAGAGCAATTAAGATAGGAAAGTAGCAACCCAAGTTAGTCAATAGTGATTACTAGCTACCATTAATGAGTTTACCTCTCAGGAACAGCTCAATTACAGCAAATCTTGATGGATTTATGGATGTTTTTTCAGAGGTCTCCTCTGACCTTGGAGAATTCATGAATGGGTTTAGACCCAGAAGATTGGAGAAGGGTAAATGTTCCTGACTTCAAAAAGAATAAAATAAAGGAGGAGCTGGGTAAATAGAGACCGGTCAGCCTGACATCATTTCTGATCATAATTGTGTAATATTCAGGACTTGAGTTTTGAGCATTTCTAACAGGAGCCAGCATGGATTTGTCAAGAATAAATTAAGCCTAACCAGAGCAGTTTCTTTATTTGATAAGGGACCCCAGGAATTCTGTAGTTTAGCTTGAATTTAGCAAAGTATTTAATTAATTGGCCCATGAAATCTCTAGTAAAGTTGACAGCGTGTGAGCTGGCTTATGCTAATAGTCAAACAGTCCTATTCAAGTGTGCCATTGGTTTCGTGCCAAGTTGGACAGTGTTAAATGGTGTCTCATTTAGTAATTTTATTCTAGTTTCTGTACTCGCCAATACATTTGTTAGTGAACAATGGTCCAGCTGCAAAATAAGCAGGGGTCTTCCAACTGCTGCGTAAACAGAAGAATAATGTGATGATTTTAAAAAATAATATTTCTTCTCTACTTTGCACTGGTCAGATCTCACCTAAATGATCATATCCAGTGGCTGGTAAACTTTAGCCTGGCAAAGAGAAGACTATATGGAGATTTGATAGAAGACCAAGCAGATTTATTAGGTTGTCCCACACCAACAGAGTTGAAAGGGACCTTGGAGGTCTCCTAGTTCAGCTCCCTTCTCACTCAGGAGACCTTAAACCATTTCAGACAAATAGTTGCCCAAGCCTTTTTTTTAAAACCCTCCTGTAATGGAGCACCCACAATGCCTAAGGCAAGCCAGTCACTGATTGTTGTCACTTTCAGGAAATTACTTCTTATTTTTAGGTTAGATCTCTGCTTGGTAAGTTTCCATCCATTGTTTCTTGTCCTGCCTTCAGGTGCTTTGCAGAATAGGTTGACTTCCTCTTCTTTGGCTGCCCCTTAGATCCTGGAAGATTGCTATCATGTCACCCCCTAGTGTCCTTCTCTTCATTAGACTAAACCTAGCTAGTTTCTGTTCATCACAAGTTTTAGCCTTCAATCTTACCTTTGTTGCTCTTCTCTGCACTTTTAGTCTCAGAAAATACAACAAATACACTTAAAATTATGAGCGAGTAAATTTTGGTCAGACATTGTGAAAAATAAAATCTAATGTGAGAACTGTTCAACAACTAGAACAGATTGCCTTGGGAGTTGATATACTCTTCGTTGCTGGGAAGTTTCAACAGGCTGAATGGCCATCCTTCAGGGACAGTAGGGTTTGGGCTTTTTTTTGCATTGGATAGGGTGTTGGACTTTATGATCTCCCTGATTTCCTCCAACTCGTGCAGCCTGTGATTTTAGTGTAAATCAAATGCAGAAAGATAAGAAAGCTAGTAATTTATATTAGAATTAAAGAAACCCTATTACAAGACCTGGGGAAGTTTTATGTTACACAGGCAGTTATTCAAATTAGAGGTATAAAGCCACAAAACTGCTCTCTACTTAAAATCAACTGTTTAGTATAGCCAACAGTTCTACCACCAGCTTCACTCGGACATGTTAATTTTGACTGATACTGTATTTTCTCTACTTAAACCATATTTACTTTTTGCTGAGTTTGTATAATGCACTCAGGATTTAATATACACTGTTGCCTGGGGTTGCAATACACAATGAATCACAAGCTTATCCATGGATTAGATTCACACATCACAGTAGTTTGAACTAAAATGACTTAGTAGGGAGTTATGTTAGGAAACCAACGATTGTTTTAGCATGTATGAACAGGCCATCCAATTAATATATCTGAGCATAGCCTGTTAGTTGAACATAACAATTATACTTTATTAATTCAGGTTCAGCTGGTAATGTAAAACCAAAGTTTTTTAAAAATAATTTTATTACGTAAGATTCTTACCCATGGTTAACTGAAGCAATTTGATTAGTTAAACCCATTTTCAGGATTTGTATAACACATACTGAAATGTAATTTATTGGGCTATTTCTGTATAACCTAATGGATTAAAATGAAATGTGGAAGTATATGGCTGAAGCAATACTGTGCAAGCATGCTTATTCTTCTTTCAAAAGTTTTGTCCGTAGTCAACATGAAACATTAAGCCAAAGTTTGTTTTTCTTGCATGTTACAAGAAACATCCTGAACCATCAATTTGCCAATCACATTTTAACCTACTGTGTTGAACAAATTCAGACTATTTGGTGAATTTATTGTACAACTTAACATATCATGTACTTTCAAAATAACTTTGTTAGAAGAAAGCATGAAATAAATGATGTGGGTAAGGATATAGTGCAATTTGACTACCATGTTGTTAAGGACTGTTTTTTTACATTCTTTTGGCAGCATTTATTGGGGTATTAAAGGTGCAAACACCCTCATTTCTCAGATATGGATATTTAACAGAATAACAGTGTTGGAAGGGACCTTGGAGGTCTTCTAGTCCACCTCCCTGCTTAAGCAAGAGACCCTATACCATTTCGGACAAATGACTGTCCAGTCTCTTCTTAAAAACCTCCAGAGATGAAGCATCCACAACTTCAATACAACTTCTGGAGGCAAGTTGTTCCACTGATTGTTCTGTCAGGAAATTTCCCCTTAGTTCTAGGTTTCATGCAACACACAAAATACCACCGTTTAAACTACCATCTTATACAACCTCAGCTCTTAATACAGGTAGTCCTCGACTTACGACCACAATTGAGTCCAAAATGTATGTTGTTGAGCGAGAATGTGTTAAGTGAGTTTGGCCCCATTTTACGACATTTCTTGACACAGTTGTTAAGTGAATCACTGCAGTGGATAAACTTAGTAACCTGGTTGTGAAGTGAATCTGGCTTCCCCATTGATTTTGCATGTCAGAAGGTTGCAATAAGCGATGACAAGATCCTGGGATGCTGCAACAGTCATAAATATGAACCAGTTGCCAAGCATCTGAAATTTTAATCTTGCGACCGTGGGTTGTAACTGCGAACTGTACAGCTTGTAACTGTGAAAAACAGCCATAAATCACTTTTCTCAGTGCCATTGTAACTTTGAACGGTCACTAAATGAACTTTTGTATGTCGAGGACTACCTGTGTATGGTTTAAAGTATTTATTATTTATTTATTTTATTGAACTTATTAGTCGCCCCCTCTCCCCACAGGGACTCGGGGCGACGTACAGAGCAATAATCAAGATAGCACCATATATCGTGCAGAGGAGGTAAAAACAAGTCCATAAATAAGCATACTTACAAAGTTTAAAACCAAAAAATATTAAAAACAAAATTTCCCATTATAAAATGACCTGGGGTGGCAAGATTGTAACGTTTATGCCAGGCCGGCTTGACAAAACAGGTAGGTCTTCAGCTTCATGCGGAAGGAGCGAAGATCGGTTGTTGTCCGGATGTCTGGGGGGAGGTCATTCCAAAGGGTAGGGCCCACCACAGAGAAGGCCCTACTCCTGGGCACCGCCCCCTGGCACTCTCTAGAGGACGGCACCCGGAGCAGCCCCTCCCTGTGTGAGCGAGTGGGTCGCAGGGATGTATACACAGGTATACAGATTAAGAGTGAGAAAATACCTTGTAGGTAATCTAGTCCAATCCCCCTCCAAGCAGGAGACCCTACACCATTCCTGACAGATGGCAGTCCAGTCTCTTCTTGAAAGCTGCCAGTGATAAAGCTCCCACAACTTCAGAAGGAAGTTGGTTGATTGTTCTGTCAGAAAATTTCTCCTTATTTCCAGGTTGAATCTCTCCTTGTTCAGTTTCCATCCATTATTTCTTCTCTGGCCTTCGGGGGGACCTTGGAAAATAGCTTGACCTCTCTGTTGCAGCCCCCCAAATATTGGAAGAGTGCTATCACGTCTCCTCTGTCCTTCTCTTCACTAGACTAGCCATGCCAAGTTCCTGCAACCGTTCTTCATAGGTTTTAGTCTTCAGTCCCTTAATCATCTTGGTTGCTCTTCTCTGCACTTTTTCTAGAGTGTCAACATCTTTTTTATAGGGAACAAAACTGGATGCGATACTCTACTAAGGCTTTATAGAATGGTATTAGTACCTCACTTGATCTTGATTGCATCCCCTCTGTTAATGCAATTTAACATTGCATTGGCTTTTTTGGCTGCCACTGCACACTTTTCCTCCTTCAATTCTCCCAACCTCAAAAAGATTTTTAAAAATCACAACACTGCCATCTTGATTTTTTTATCTCCTTAGCAATTTACAATTGCCACATAGGTACAATAGAAGGAAACATTAATGTACCATTTGAACATCCCCATCCAATTAATTAATCTGAACAAACACAGGGAGTGAATTCATTTATCTCCATCTCATTTTTGCATTTTACTGCTTGCCCCAGTCCCCCTAATCATCTTGCACTCCTCCCTCTAAAATTACTTGGCCCAGTTAATCATGGATATGTCCTGTGTGAGCAAATTGTATGTCTTTTCAGTGTTATGCCAGAGATAGAATCTGCCTAAAATCCTGGCCCACTAAACCTTCACAAAGTATGCGAGGACCAAGAGGCAAATTCCATCAGAGGTCTTCAAACTTGCCAACTTTAAGACTTGTGGACTTCAACTCCTAGAATTCTCCAGCCAGCATAGCTCAAGTGCATATCTGGCTGGAGAATTCTGGGAGTTGAAGTCCACAAGTCTCAAAGTTGCCAGGTTTGAAGACCTCTGCACCATGCGAACTCTACCTACGGCCGCTGTCAATCAAAAACATTCCCCGCCCAACTCAACCCAGGCCATCCCTATTACGTCACCAGCTTCCGCTCCATTGGCAGAAGGAAATACAGCCAAGAGGCGACAGGCGAGTCGGTTGCATGAGCGCCCTTTGCAGTGCCGTCATTGGCTAATTCCTCCCGCCCCGTCGTGATTGGTCACCTTCCAAACAACCCCCGCCTTCCGCTGCTTTACATTCTAAATCGATTTGCGGCTTTTTCTTGTTTGGCCTCGCCAGGTCGCTTTTAAACCCACCCCTCGCCTGTCACTATTGGCTATTGGGGGACATTGATTGGTCCGCCTTCTTTCTCGAATGAAAAGCGCCGCTGAGGGAAGCGATGGAGCTTTACTAAAAGCCCTGACGAAATAGCAAACTCGGAGTCCCTCTAGGGTTGGGTTTTCCCCCCCTTCTTTTCCTTCAGTCGCACTCTCGGAAATGGAGCTGACGTATCAGTCGTTGAGAACGACGCACCAGGCCAGAGAAGATGTGAGTGAAACGAGAATCCGTTCCTGTTTGCCCAGTAACTATGGCAACCGTGAGGCGAAGGGGCGGGGCTCTTGGCTCACACGCGCTGGGAAGAGTGGCGCCCGCGCTGCGCATGCGTTTTAGCGCCATTGAAGGAAAAAAAGAAAAGGGAGGCTTGCAGTTAATCTTGACCTGAAACAGTTTGAGCGGCTGATCTTGGCCTTTCAGTCGAAGTTGGGCTTCGGCCTTTGCTTCCTTCGAGCTCCCGCTAAAGAGCAGCTCTTGCAACGGGATGGAAAGCAGAAGGGCTGGAGCCTCCGCATCCTTCCAAATGCCCTGCCTTTCCCATTCCCTTAATTTCAGGCCAGGCAAAAGTCTTGTTGGAAGAAATGTCCATCTGAGTTCAGTTCCAAGTGGGGAGAAAGACACTGGAAACATGGAGGCTGATTGGAAAGAGGGTTTAATGATGAAGTGGAAGCACCAAGCATATGGTTCTAGTACAGCTGACCACATGGGGTTGAGGTTATACCTTCTTTGGGCTTTGCACTTGAGCTTCCTGTTCCTTCTTTTCTCATTTTGTGATCTTAGCTGCCGTTCGCTATAATTTCTACGGGTAGACTTATTTAACATCTCAGCACCCAGAATCCTTCTGTAGCCCGGCGTATTCACTATCTACTATTTGTCATGTATGCGAGGTCTGACCTTATTTTACTGCGAGAATCCCCCCTCTCGCAGTTATGTCCTCCTGCCCTTTCTAGGACCCACCTCGAGGACGGGTTTATTAACCCAGAGAGGTGGAGGAAGCGCACATTGAGGGGTTTTTTAATAAAATCTTTTTTAAAAATTGTAAGGGGTTCTAGGGGTGGGGGGGGGGGAACCGGTTAGGAGGGATGGTAGAGCCAGGCACTTAGGTGTGGTCGAAAGAGGAGGGAGCGGAGTGGGGGAGGAGAGGGAAGATAGCATTCCTGTTCAGGGCTCCTTAATACCAACAGTCGTAGGGAGGGGCAGGTGTGAGGACAACTTAAGAGCACGTAGTCGGTTGGGAGACCGGGGCTTTTGGTCATTCCCGGTCGTTTGTACCAACCCCTGCATACTAGGTGGTCAGGACCTACAGACCCAAGGCCTGAGACTGCTGTTATGCAATGCGAGGTCCGTTGTCAATAAGGCCCCCCTCATCCACGATCTAATTCTGGAGGGGGAGCCGGACCTCGCCGGAATAACCGAGACCTGGTTGGGCCACGAGGGAGGTCTACCCCTTGTGGAAATGTGCCCACCAGGTTATCGAGCATTTCACCAGCCTCGGGCCCAGGGAAGGGGCGGTGGGGTAGCTGTGATTATCCGGGAAGACTTAGAGCCGAGAGAGTTCACTGTGCCGCAGACATCCGGGTGTGAGTCCCTCGTCGTGAGATGGGGCCCAGGGAGGCAGTTGGGCCTGCTGATAGTATACCTGGCTCCTCGCTATACTTCAGCGGCCCTGCCCGAACTCCTTGAGCTGATCTCATCGGTGGCGGTTGAGACCCCCAAACTTTTAGTGATGGGGGATTTTAATCTGCCGTCGATGGGAGAAGCGTCTGAAGGGGTTCGGGAGTTCATGGCTTCCATGACAGCCATGGACCTGACCCAGTTAATTCAGGGCCCTACTCACGAGGGAGGCCACACCCTGGACCTTGTTTTTGTCTCTGGCCAGTGGACGAGTGATCTGGGAATAGGGGATCTAGACACTATTCCCCTGTCATGGTCGGATCACTCACTTCTCCGGCTGGACTTCCCTGGTGCTACCCCCCGCCGCGAGGAGGCGGAACTGGAAGGTATTAGATGGTTCCGCCCCAAGCGCCTGATGGAACCGGATAGGTTCCAGACGGAACTTGGGCCACCTACTGTGGACCTGACCCGCCCCCGAGTGGAGGACCTGGTAGACGCATGGAATAGTGCGACTACCGGGGCCCTAGACCGGGTGGCGCCTTTGCGGCCTCTCTTGCGGCGACGAACCACCCTGGCACCTTGGTTTACCGAGGAGCTAAGGGTGATGAAACGCCACAAGAGACGCCTAGAGAGTCGTTGGAGATCCTCCCGTTCCGAATTTGACCGAGCACAGGTACGAGCATATTTGAAGACGTACCTTGTGGCATTAAGAGCGGCCAAACGTCAACATTGTGCCGCTCTTATTGCGTCTGCAGATAACCGCCCTGCTGCCCTATTTCGGGTGACCCGTTCCCTCTTGTTTGAGAGACCACGGGAAGCCCCACTACAGGGCAGAGCAGAGGAGTTTGGGAATTATCTACAGGACAAAGTCGCTCAAATCCGGATGGGATGGACCCCTTTCAGTGATTCAGTAGAGACGCCCGTTGCGAGTCTTGAGGGACCGCTTTGGGAGGAGTTTGACTCGGTTGCCATCGAGGATTTGGACAGGTTGCGTGGACGTCTGCGACCTACCACATGTTTATTGGACCCGTGTCCCTCCTGGCTTGTACTGGCATCCTGGGAGGTTACGCGCGACTGGCTCCTGGGCCTGGTGAACGCCTCGTTGGGTGAGGGTTCTCTACCGGCCGCCTTGAAAGAGGCGGTGGTGAGGCCCCTGCTCAAGAAGCCTTCCCTGGACCCAACGGACCTAGTCAATTATCGTCCAGTCTCCAACCTTCCTTTTTTAGCGAAGGTTGTAGAGAGTGTGGTAGCACAGCAGTTCCCACGTCACCTGGAGGAAAATGATTATCTAGACCCGCGCCAGTCCGGCTTCCGACCCGGGCACAGCACAGAGACGGCCTTGGTCGCATTGGTTGATGATCTCTGGAGGGCCAGAGATAGGGGTTGTTCCTCTATCCTGGTCCTATTAGATCTCTCGGCGGCGTTCGATACCATCGACCATGGTATCCTGTTGCACCGGCTAGAGGGGCTGGGAGTCAGGGGCACCGTTTTACGGTGGTTTGGCTCCTACCTCTCTGATCGGACGCAACGTGTGTTGACAGGGGAGCAGAGTTCGACCCGGAGGCCACTCACATGTGGAGTGCCACAGGGATCGGTACTCTCGCCTCTCCTGTTCAACACATATATGAAACCGCTGGGCGAGATCATCCGTGGTTTTGGGGTGGGATATCATCTGTATGCTGATGATACTCAGCTATACATTTCCACCCCGAACCACCCCAATGAGGCCGTCGAAATGATGTCCCGGTGTCTGGAGGCCGTACGGGTCTGGATGGATGGCAACCGACTAAAACTCAACCCTTCCAAGACGGAGTGGCTGTGGCTTCCGGCCCCCCGGTTCAACCAGGTGTTTCCATCTCTGGCCATCGGGGGCGTCCAACTAGCCCCCATGGAACAGGTGCGCAATTTGGGCGTCCTCCTGGATGCCCGGCTGTCCATGGATAACCATGTAACAGCCGTGGCAAGGGGGGCGTTCCATCAGGTTCGCCTGATGCGCCAATTGCGCCCCTTATTGGACCGGGATGCCCTACGCACAGTCACCCATGCGCTAGTGACGTCTCGCCTGGATTACTGCAATGCTCTCTACATGGGGCTTCCCTTGAGATGCACTCGGAGACTACAGTTGGTCCAGAACGCGGCCGCGCGGGTGATTATGGGGAGGACTAGGTACTCCCCTGTAACACCTCTCCTGCGCGAGCTGCACTGGCTTCCTGTGGTCTACCGAGTGCGTTTCAAGGTTTTGATTATGATCTTTAAAGCGCTTCATGGCACAGGGCCTAGTTATATGCAGGATCGCATCCTGCCCCACACATCCCTACGACCAATTCGCTCACACAGAGAGGGACTTCTCCGGGTGCCGTCCGCCAAACAGTGCCGGGGGGCGACACCCAGGAGCAGAGCCTTCTCTGTGGTGGGCCCAGCCCTGTGGAATGACCTCCCCCGTGACATCAGGATTACTTCCGATCTCCGCTCCTTCCGTGTACAGCTGAAGACCCACCTCTTTCAATTATCTGGCCTGGCTCAATCGTAATTATTCTTATTCCTCCTAACTGTTTTAAATTGTATTTTAAACATTAAATCTTATTTTTATATCGGGTTTTTACAACTGGGGTATTTTAATGCGGGTCTTTTAACTGTCTATATGATGTAAATTGTTTACCTCCTCCGAGTCCGTGTTTGTGTATCTGTATGTATGTTTTGTATGTACGCCTATGTGTTTTATATATTTTCTGTGTTTTATATGCCCCATTGTACGCCGCCCCGAGTCCTACTTGGAAAGGGAGCGGCTAATAAATTCAAACTTATTATTATTATTATTATTTGCAAGAACATGTATTCTATTGGCTGTTGTCAGACTCCCATGGGGTCATGTAGTAGTTATGCAGGGATTATAGCTGGCTCTATAGGCAAAGTAGAAATCCTAGGTGTTTGAGCTAAGTTTGGTTGATGTTTGTGAGAGTGATGCAATGAAAGGTGCAGTGGTGGGATTCAAATTTTTTTACTACTGGTTCTGTGGGCGGGGCATGGGTTGGTGGGCATGGCAGGGGAAGGATGCTGTAAAATCTTCATTCCCACCCCACTCCAGGGGAAGGTTACTGTAAAATCCCCATTTCCTCCCAATCAGCTGGGAGGCAGAGAATAGAAGGGGGCGGAGCCAGTCAGAAGTGGTATTTGCCGGTTCTCCAAACTACTCAAAATTTCTGCTAGCGTTTCTCCAGAACTGGTCAGAACCTGCTGAATATCACCTCTAGGCTTGTGTTCTGAAAGGGTGTTGTGCAATTCCTATTGTGGCTTAATGGCTTTTTCCTGTGTTGGATCTTGGGTGAGTGTATTTGCTTATGAATAGAGCTATCTATCTATCTCTTTATTGCCCAAGATGGTTCCGCCCCAGGCGCCTGGTGGAACCTGAC
Source organism: Natrix helvetica (assembly GCF_964273705.1). Taxonomy (NCBI): domain Eukaryota; kingdom Metazoa; phylum Chordata; class Lepidosauria; order Squamata; family Natricidae; genus Natrix; species Natrix helvetica. Next base: position 9,381,738 of record NC_138552.1, read on the forward strand.
AGGTTCCAGACGGAGCTTGGGCCATTTCCTGTAGCTCTGACCCACACCCGATCGGAGGACCTAGTGGCTGCATGGAACAGTGCGGCCGCGGGGGCCTTGGACCAGGTGGCGCCTTTGCGGCCTCTCTTGCGGCAGCGATCCACCCAGGCCCCTTGGTTCACCGAGGGGCTGAGGGTGATGAAGCGCCACAAGAGACGCCTAGAGAGCAGATGGAGATCATCACGCTCTGAATCTGACCGAACTCAGGTGAGAGCCCATTTACGGACTTACCTTGTGGCATTAAGAGTGGCCAAGCGTCAGTATTGTGCCACTCTTATTGCGTCCGCAGATAACCGCCCTGCCGCCCTGTTTGGGGTGACCCGCTCCCTCCTCCAACAGAGGCCGCGGGAAGCTCCTCTGCAGAGCAGAGCAGAGGAATTTGGGGAGTATCTGCAGGACAAAATCGCTCAGATTCGAAGCGAATTGGTCCCTACTAGTGGTCTGGAAGGGACGTTGGGGGTGGGTCCTGAGGTTCCATTCTGGGAGGAGTTTGACTCTGTTGCTTCCAAAGATATGGACAGGTTGCGTAGGCGACTGCGAGCCACCACATGTTTATTGGACCCGTGTCCCTCCTGGCTTGTACTGGCATCCTGGGAGGTCTCACGAGGCTGGCTCCAGGAGTTAGTCAACGCTTCCTTGAGTGAGGGGTTTCCGCTGGCCGCCCTGAAAGAGGCGGTGGTGAGGCCCCTCCTCAAGAAGCCTTCCCTGGACCCAGCTCTGTTAGCCAACTACCGTCCCGTCTCCAACCTTTGCTTTCTGGCGAAGGTTGTAGAGAGTGTGGTGGCACAACAGTTTCCGCGCCACTTGGAGGAAAATGATTATCTGGACCCGGGCCAGTCTGGTTTCTGGCCCGGCCACAGCACGGAGACGGCATTGGTCGCGTTGGTGGATGATCTCTGGAGGGCCAGAGATGGGGGTTGTTCCTCCATCCTGGTCCTATTAGACCTCTCAGCGGCTTTCGATACCATCGACCATGGTATCCTATTGCATTGATTGGAGGGGTTGGGGATGAGGGGCACCGTCTTGCGGTGGTTCTCCTCCTACCTCTCTGGCCGAGTGCAATTTATATTGGCAGGGGGGCAGAGGTCGACCTCGAGGCCGCTCTCTTGTGGGGTGCCACAAGGGTCGGTCCTCTTGCCTCTCCTGTTCAATACATATATGAAGCCGCTGGCCGAGATCATTCGTGGGTTTGGGGTAGATTACCATCTGTACGCGGATGATACCCAGCTGTACATCTCTATCCCAAACCACCCCAACGATGCTATCGAAGTGATGTCCCGGTGTCTGGAGGCCGTACGGATCTGGATGGGAAGTAACAGACTCAAGCTCAACCCGTCCAAGACTGAGTGGCTGTGGCTACCGGCGCCCCGGTTCAACCAGCTTACTCCATCACTGGCCATTGGGGGCGAACGTCTGGCCCCCGTGGATCGGGTGCGCAATTTGGGCGTCCTTCTGGATACCCGGCTGTCCATGGATGACCATGTGACAGCCGTGGCCAGGGGGGCGTTCCACCAGGTTCGCCTGGTGCGCCAATTGCGTCCCCTATTGGACCGGCTAGACTACTGTAACGCTCTCTACATGGGGCTCCCCTTGAGATGCACCCGAAGGCTGCAGCTGGTTCAGAATGCGGCCGCGCGGGCAGTCTCGGGAGTCTCTGGCTACTCCCACGTAACACCTCTCCTGCGCGGGCTACACTGGCTGCCTGTGGCTTTTCGGGTGCGTTTCAAGGTGTTGACCATCATTTTTAAGGCGCTCCATGGCACAGGACCTAGCTATTTGCGGGATCGTATCCTGCCCCATACATCCCTTCGGCCGATTCGCTCACACAGAGAGGGACTCCTCCGGGTGCCGTCCACTAGGCTGTGCCAGTGGGCGACACCTAGGGGAAGGGCCTTCTGTGTGATGGGCCCGACCCTCTGGAATGACCTTTCCCCCGACATTAGAATGACTACGGATCTCCGCTCCTTCCATCAGAAACTTAAAACCCACCTATTCCAGCTAGCCGGCTTGGCCTAATTCTATCTTCCCACCTCAGTTTTATTTCTAAATTTTTTAGGGTCTGTTTTTAATGTTTTTAATTTTTATAAATTCGTACAGGGTTTGTTTAATTTGATTTTTAGCTATGTATATGATTGTTTGTATGTTTTTAAATTTATTCCTGTACACCCCCCGAGTCCTCCCGGGGAGAGGGGGCAGTCTAGAAATTTAATAAATTATTATTATTATTATTATTATTATTATTATTATTATTATTATTATTAAGTGCTGACATCTGCTGAGGGCTATTAAGGAAGGTGGGGGCTGCTTTCCAAGAGCATGTTTCTCCATTTCTCATCCAGGGAAATATAATATTCTGCATTTTTAATATTTCTCAAAATGTTTCACTCTTCTAGGAGAGAGGTGGGTGCTAGCTTTCTACAAGAGCAACTCCCAAAATATTCCACTTACCTGCCCTTTGGCCATACGGCTTAGGGATTTGGGGTATTGCAGTCCAAATGCTGTATAATTGGTAGGGGATTGCAAAAGGCTGGACCACTCAGTAATGGGGGAAATAAATTACAATCCTCAAATTCAGCATAGTGCAGTTTTGTGTATTTAATTTATTTAGCTTGGTGTAACTGATTTGTCTCTTGAGAAACGTATATGCGGGTCAAGAAACAACAGTGAGAACTGGATATGGAACCCCCGATTGGTTCAAAATTGGGAAAGGAGTCTGGCAAGGCTGTATACTGTCGCCCTGCCTATTTAACTTATATGCAGAGCACATCATGAGAAAGGCGGGGCTAAATGAATCAAAGGTTGGAATTAAAATTGCCAGGAGAAATATCAACAACCTCAGATATGTCGATGATACTTCTCTAATGGTAGAAAGTGAAGAGGAACTAAAGAGCCTCTTGAGGCGGGTGAAGAGAGTGCAAAAGTTGCCTTGAAACTCAACAGTAAGAAAACTAAGATCATGGCATTCGGCCCTCTCGATTCCTAGCACATATCAGTAGATGGGGAAGAAATGGAGGTAGTGACAGATTTTACTTTCCTGGGCTCCAAGATCACCACAGATGGGGACTGCAGCCAAGAAATTAAAAGACGCTTGCTCCTGGAAAGCTATGGCAAATCTAGCCAGCATACTAAAAAGCAGTGACATCACCCTGCCAACAGAAGTGCCTATAGTCAAGGCTATGTTTTTCCCAGTTGCAATGGATGGCTGTGAAAGTTGGACCATAAGAAAGACTGAGGCCCAAAAATTTGAGGCCTTTGAACTCTGGTGCTGAAGAAGACTCCTGCGAGTCCCTTGGACTGCAAGGCGATCCAACCGGTCAGTCCTAGAGGAGATCAACCCTGACTGCTCTTTAGAAGGCCAGGTCCTGAAGAGGAAACTCAAATCCTTTGGCCACCTAATGAGAAGGAAGGACTCACTGGAGAAGAGCCTCATGCTGGGAATGATTGAGGGCAAAAGAAGAAGGGGATGACAGAGAATGAGGTGGCTGGATGGAGTCACTGAAGCAGTAGGCGTGAGCTTAAATGGACTCCAGAGGATGATAAGAGGACAGGAAGGCCTGGAGGAATGTTGTCCATGGGGTCGCAAACACGACTTTGCGACTAACAACAACAAACTGTGATGCACATGCAAGCCCAGTTCTGGGTACTGTGATGGATTTTTTTTTTTTTTGCTGAAGTAAGGAGCACAATGTTGAGAAAAACATAATTATTGCAATGATCATTGGGTATTTGCTTTACAAGAAAGAGGGACTCTGAACAATAGCAAAGAAATATATTTATAGACATTGAAGACTGTAGAGTGGGAGCCTTATCTCTGGCATGTGTTGCTTTTCGTGTATTTTAAAATTGCCTTCATTGAGTCAGGTCACCAGCAGAGAAGTAGGGGGAAAAAAAAACCCGTACGGAAGACCTGATTTCTGAATGGAACAAATCCTAGGAATAATGACATATTTTGGATCTATTATCTTCCCCTTTCAGGTTCTTCTCTTTATCCCGCATTGTAAAATTTCCAGACTCAGCTTTTCATAGTTCGTCCTACGTTGCAGAAACATTGCAAGGCACATTTGCCTGCAAGGTTTTGAGGAAGTCATAGGTCTGCAACCACTGATCAAGAAAGGGGTCACGGAACCACTTACAATACATAAAAGGGGTTCTTTGTGACATCAGTCAAAATAGGTTGGGTTTCGTGGGGATTACCATATTTTTCGGAGCATAAGATGCACCTTCCCCCGCCCCAGAGAGCGTGGAAAAAGCGTTGGTGCGTCTTATGTGCCAAATACAGCCATTTTTGGCCTCCCGAAGCCCCACCCCACATCCCACCACTGGTGTATATGCTCTCAGTGTACATAAAGAAAAGATTATAGATTATGATTCATCAAGAATCATAAGATATAACATTTAGTGATAATCATAAGTTATTAATAAGCAATCAAATTATGCTAGGAAACAACATAAATTGTACAGATGCAAGCAACAAAGTTATAGTCATACAGTCATAAGTGGGAGGAGATGAGTGAATAGAATAGAGTGGAGAGTGGGGTGGAATGGAATGGAATAGAATAGAATAGAATAGAATAGAATTAGAAATATAGAAATAGAATTAGAACATAACAGAATAGGGAAACATGGAATGCAATGAAAGAATAGAATAGAATAGAATAGAATAGAATAGAATAGAATAGAATAGAATAGAATTCTTTATTGGCCAAGTGTGATTGGACACACAAGGAATTTTCCTTTGGTGCAGAAGCTCTCAGTGTACATAAAAAGACAAGATACATTCGTCAAGAATCGTAAGATAAAACACTTAATGATAGTCATAGGGTACAAATAAGCAATAGATCTGGCCCATGGAGCTGCCCTGAAAACAGTGAAGGACCGGCCCGTGGTGCCTCTGCCAGCGAAAACAGGCTCCCGAGCTCCTTTTTCAGCTGCCATGGCCTCCTGCAACTCTCTGCCAGTGAATATGGAGTTTGAGAACCTGCTTTCGCTGGCAGAAGCACCGCAGGCCACCACAGCTGCCCCTGACACGAGTGACATCGAGTTGGCCACACCCCTGGATCCGCCAGCCTCTCTCCCTCTCCCCCCGGGCAGGTCAAACACAACCCTGATGCGGCCCTCAATGAAATTGAGTTTGACATCCCTGGCATAGTGTTTCCTGCTTGAGCAGGGGGTTGGACTAGAAGACCTCCGAGGTCCCTTCCAACTCTGTTATTCTGTTACCATCCGACGAGTGCCCCGTTAGGGAAAGGCGGCTTTTAGAGAATACCGCCATAACATTCTTCTGAAGGCTTTGACGCACATGCATTGAACACACTTTATTTTCATTTGAACTCCCTAATTGATTTTTTTAATTGGACTCGTGTGCCTTCTTGAAGATGGAAAAGAGGCAGCAGAATGTCCATGATAAATGCTGAACAAACTAGGCTCGGGCTATTAAAATTGGAAGAACAACTTCAGCACCATTTAAGAGGAGGAAGATTTTAAAAAAAAGAGCCCGAAAGAAATTATCTGTATGGCTAAATCTTGATTGCGCCCTAATTCATCTACTGGCAGCTGCAAAGGGAAACAATGTGTGGCATTTTAAGAAATGAATAATGTGTGCTCTGTAAGCATTCAAGCTAATTAGGGAAGAGCTTTTAGCATTTAAAACCAGCTCCTGTTTAAGTGCCTTAAGCTTTTATTAATAGTATGGACCAAAAATCCCTTACAGTAATTGAAATTTTAATTACACCCATTTTTTTTTCCGTTCTAGGACTGGGAGCTTATTAAACTTTAAACACTTAAACCTCTATTGAAATACCAATAGCTGTAAAGATGGTGGCATTCTACACAGCAATTACAGGAGCAAGTGTAAATCACTATAAACCTAAACTGAATTTTAAGTAAGGTTTTGTTCTTTAAGTGTTTCGGTTCTTTTACGCATGCTCAAGACTCATGGCTTCTATAGTAACTGTTTATTTTTAGCAGCTCAAAGGCTCATCTTAATTCTGGTGGTGGGTTTTTATTATAAAGAATTAATCTTGTGCCTGGGACAAATTATGTAGAATGTAGAAATCCACATGGATGTTTGTTGAGTGCACACTTCACTCTTGGATGCAGATGTGGGTGACATGTTTGGTCTGAGAATGTGAACAATACTTTATAGAGTGCTAGCTGAATACCCATGCTCTGCTATGAAACTATGTGATCGAGCTTGATAAATCAACACTTACAGCTTGAAAATTAATGAGTAGTTACAATCGGCCTCTCCTCTCCCCTTCTCTCCCTCAGGCTTGCCCCACAGAATCCTCCCCTTCTCTCCCTCAGGATTGCCCCACAGAATCCTCCCCTATCCTATCCCCTTCTCTCCCTCAGGCTTGCCCCACAGAATCCTCCCCTATCCTATCCCCTTCTCTCCCTCAGGCTTGCCCCACAGAGGCCTCTCCTATCTTATCCCTTTCTGTCTCTCAGTCTAATTCCTTAGCATCCGAGCGGTTTTCAGGTGTCACACGCCTACGAGACCCATACCCATACCCAAGTGGCAGTTGGAACAGAATTCTTTTCAGATGGGGAGGGGGAATAGAATGTCTAACGCCTTAACATCAGAGCATGTTAAAAATAAAATAAGAAATACTAATGATCTGATGGTCATTTTGAAAAATCCTTTCTTAGTAAGCACCTAGAAGCCAAGAGGAACATACGTGCCAAATTTCAAGTTTGTAGGCTTTACGGTCCTGGAGATTTTGTGATGATGTGTGAGTGGTATTTCGCTTTTATATATATAGATTGGGCCCTGGAATTTAGGAAAAAAGCTGATGAATGTAGCAGAACCAAGAAGGAAGCCAATTAAAATAGAAGGAACAGAACTGCCCCAGCAGGCTCTTCTCATGTACTCTATACAATACAATAGCAGGGTTGGAAGGGACCTTGGAGGTCTTCTAGTCCAACCCCCTGCCTAGGCAGGAAACCCTGTACCGTTTCAGACAGATGGCTATCCAACATCTTCTTAAAGACCTCCAGTGTTACTCTGCTAAACTTCTTCCAGCATGAACCTCACTGCTGAACAAGTGATATTGGAAATGATCTTGCAATTGTAGCATTCATTTTCCAATAAATCCATTCCCTGACTCCTGCTAGTATGGATGTCTGTAGTTTTCAAAAGTAGTTAATAGATTGTTGGGAGAAATATCCATCTGGTTCAGTTCCTAGCTGGGAAAAAGACACTGGGAACATGGAGGCCAATTGGAAAGAGGATTTAATGATGAAGTAGAACCACTGGTTCTAGTACAGCCAACCACATGGTTTTATGCCTTTTCTTGAGCTTTGCACTTGAACTTCCTGTTCCTGTGCAAAGACATGTATTCTATTGGCTGTTACAGGGGTATAGCTGGCTCTAGGTTGAGCTAAGTTTAGTTGAAGTTTGGATTCTGATGCAATGAAGGGGCTTGTTGGGCAATTCCTATTGCGGCTGAGGGCTAACTCTACCTTTGTTTCAGATCTTGCTGCAGGGAGTAATGGATCACCAAATCTGTATTTCTAAAAGTTGGCCTGAGCTTAGTATCTGCTTGGGGGTAGGGAACTGGGCCTCTGAGTTTCTGTCTCCCTTAAGATTTTTATTTCTCTTTTTAGGGGAAATATTTTATCTTGCCTTTTCTTAATATTTCTCAAAATATTTCATTCTTCTAGGAGAGGGGTGGGTGCTAACTTTCTACAAGACCTTTCCATAACATAGAATAGAATGGAATAAAAACTTTATTGTCAGTTTAAATGTACACTAATCAGCATAAATTAAAATAAAATTTCATTGCAGTTAGGTTTGAAAAGATAACCATTATGCATATACCCACATACCTACCTATATTATATGACACAGAGAAATATCACACTCTAGTTCAGCGTGCCCTCACAAATGGCTCCGCATGCCACCTGTGGCACGCGTGCCATAGGTTCGCCATCACTGCTCTAGTTCAAATGTATACATATACACGGCAATAAAAAAGAATCTTGTGACTTTACCAAACAGATGGCATAGGAAACAAAGCTGTTACAGAATCTGGAAGTCCTTCTAGAAATACTTTGAAACCTCCTCCCAGAGGGGAGCAACAGGAAAAGACTGTGAAATGGGCGTGTAGGGTCTCTAACAATGCTTTGAGCTCTAAGCACAAGGTGCTTATAAACAGCACCCTGAATAACGGGAAGCAAACTTCCTATAATCTTCTCCACTGTCTTCACCACTCTCTGTAGGGACTTTCTATCTGAGGTGCTGCCACCAAACCAAATAGGGATGCAGTTGGTTAAAACACTCTCAATTGTGACCCTGTAAAAAGTGGCCAGGATGGATGGAGAAAGATGTGTTCTCCTCCTATGCAGGAAGTGCAGGTGCTGGTTTACACGCTTCACTAAGGATAACACGCAGCTTACTCATTGGTTAACATGATTTGGATAGCGTATACTATATAGGTAGTCCTTGAGTTTTAACCGGTCACTTAACAATGATTCAAAGTTGCAACCAACCTGAAAATGGGGACACTAACCCAGATTCGAAGTCCCAATGGGCACCCTCTGCAGTCACGTGACCGAACTCCGGGCACTGAGCAACGCTGCCATATCTATGACTATTTGCAGCCTCCTGCGATCATGTGACCACACTCTATGATGTTTTGCTGAAAACTGATTTTTAACAAGTGCCCATCGCGAATCATTGGCTTGCTTTAAGACCATGTGTTCACTTAATGACCACCACTAAAAAACTATGGTACAATTTATCGAGCATGTGACCAACCCATTTTATGACCACAACGACATACAGCTGTAGTGGGCAGGCTCCTTTATGTTTTGTGTTTGTCAAGGATTATTTGTATTATCTGCCAAATGGTTTCCTAAATTCTCAAATTATATTGCAATTTACAAACCACTGCAGCTTTGATGACATAATACACAGAGGAAAGAATGTAGTATAAATTCTAGCCAGAGATGGGAGCGAATAAAGGTTCAAAACTGGCAAGGAACTATAGGAAGTTAGCACCCACCCCTCTCCTAGAAAACTGAAATGTTTTAGAAAATATTAAAAGGGCAGAATATTTCCCCTAAGGGAGGAGGAAATTTAGGGGCCTTCCCACCTTTGTCAATGAGCCATTAAGGCCTGAGCCAGACCTATTCTACATAACAAAGATTTGCCTCCAGGCAAAGCCATAATAGGAATCCCAAAGCCCTTGCATTACATCATCACCCAGCAAAAATCAACCAAGCTTAGGACTCAGGACAACCTACAGAGTTGCCCCAGCATGGCCCCATGGGAGTCTGACAACCAATCAGAATACAAGCTCAAATTCAAAAGCCCAGAGAGGGCATAAAACCAGGACACTCTCAGCATTTCGCCCCTTTTATTTTTCTTCACCCAACATCTTCAGGGCATGTGATCCTGTCCACCGTTAAAACCTTCTTTCCAAGCAACTTCCATGAATCCAGTGTCTTTTTCCCCACTTGGAACTGAAGCCAGATGGATATTTCTTCCAACAGAAGAAAGACTTGAAAAGAGAGAGACAGTCCTTTGCAGACAGCAGTTTCTCCCATAGAGAAGAGTTCGAGGGATGATGAAAAGGGGATGAATCAAGTGTTTGGGTTATTATTCCTCTTTGCATTTAAATCCTTGTAAGAAGTACCCATTTCTGTTTTGCCAGCATCCCTCGCTTTATTTCCCTTTTGTCACCACAACGGCAACATACTATGACTTGTTTGGCTCTGTCACTGCTTGCGATGCGGCTCCAGAAATTTGGCGTGATCCAGAAAGTAATGTTCTTCATTCAGAAAATCTTCCGAATCTTCAAGATTTAGCTTCATTTTTCTTCTTATTGTAGGAAGTTAGCACCCACCCCTCTCCTAGAGGAATGAAATATTCTAGGAAATATTAAAAAGGCAGAATATTATATTTCCCTGGATGAGAAAAGGAGAAATGCGTTTTTAAAGACAAAACAGCTCCCTGCCCCCTTCAGCTCCAGGGTGATGGGATTAAGACATGGCCCTCAGGACATGATAGGATTAGTCCTCTACCCATCTCACCACATGGCACCTGGGAAGATTATATCACTCAGCAAGGCTCAACCAAGCCTGGGATTCAGGACAGCTTATAGAGTTGCCCCTACATGGACCCATGGGAGTCTGACAACCAATCAGAATACAAGCTCAAATTCAAAAGCCCAGAGAGGGCATAAAACACATCTCTTCCTTTTTTTCTTCTTCGCTCAACATCTTCAATGCATGTGGTCCAGAGGTGGTATTCAGTCAGTTCTGACAGGTTCTGGAGAACCGGTAGCGGAAATGTTGAGGAGTTTGGAAAACTGGTAAATAGGCTGGCCGCGCCCCTGCTGCCTCCCAGCCTCCCGGCTGATCTTCTTTTGTTGCCCTGAACAGGAGAACGGAGCAGGAAAGTAGGTTAGCGGGGTGGGGAGGGAATGGGGATTTTGAGGTATCCTTCCCCTGCCATGCCCATGAAGCCACGCCCACAAAGCCACGCGCACAGAACCGGTAGTAAAAATATTTGAATCCCACCACTGATGTGGTCCGGTCCACCATTAAAACCATCTTTCCAAACAGCCACCAAGTTTCCAGTGTCTTTTTCCCCACTTGGAACTGAACCCAGAAGGACAATATATGACTTGTTTGATTCTTTCACTGCTTGCGATGTGGCTGCAGAAATTTTCCATGATCCAGAAAGTAACGATCTTCATTCAGAAAATCATCTGAATCTTCCAAGTTTAGCTTCATTTTTCTTCTTGTTTTATTAGGATTTTAGCTTAAGTCCCGGTGATCTTTGAGAGCCCATTAAAATATATTTCCCCTTTTCCTGCCTTCTAACTTTTGGCTGCTGAGACTAACCTGAGAAATTATGGTTGTTAACTCAAGTTTATGCTTGCCAGATTGATGTGCCATCAAGTCGATGTGGATAGATCTGTCTCCCAATCTGGCCCTTCGGATCTTCCGGCGATGCCTCCATGGCTGCTGCAATTGAGTTAATCCACCTTACTACCGGCTGACCTCTTTCTTCCAACTTTTCCAGTATTAAAACACTTAATTTTCTAAACGGCATTGAAATAAAAATTAGGGTTTCCACTTAGAGCCACTAGGTGGTGCTCCAGTCTCTAAGAAATTCTTGCTTATTGTATTAGGGAAGTTAACTCCAAATAGTGAATAGTTTATATATTGTCAAATAAAAGAGGATTATCTTGCTGAGGATAAGTGCTGTGATTTAGAAGCCTGCAGAGGGCAGAATGTTTATTTCAGTTGATTGATTGATTGATTGATTGATTGATTGATTGATTTATAGAACGTCAGCACCCACCCCTCTTCTAGAAGAATGAAATATTTTAGGAAATATTAAAAAGACAGAATATTATATTTCCCTAAAGGGAGAAATAATGTCAACCTCTATATCGCTTGCTTGCTATTGGCTGCCATAGTAACAGGGGGATGAGGGGTTTTCAGTATTTGGGAGGGGAAGTGTGCTGGTGGAGATGTCTTGGGATGAAGAAGGAGCTTCGGTTCTCACCATCTTCTGTGCATGCTGAATGCACTTGTTTGGGTCTGGTCAAGGACAACCGTCTCTGCATACCAGATGGATGAAGCCACCTGAAGATGCACCCCACATGACAGCCTTGGAGGCTGGAGATTGGACATTCCGCTTGAGGCTGTTGAGGGGAGGGATTTGGGTAAACTTTTGATATGTACAATTTCGCACCTTTAGCCTCAGATCTTGCTTTACTTTCATTGTGTGTGTCTCGGTATATGTCTCTGTTATATGTTTGTTTTGTCCACATATTTATTTCATATGTTTCATTGTACGCCGCCCCGAGTCCTTCGGGAGAGGGTGCGGCTAAGAAATAAATATATTATTATTATTATTGCTATCACTTTATATCCAGTAAAAGTACCTTTTCTCTAAACCAGGGGTGTCCAAACTTGGTAACTTTAAGACTTGTGGACTTCAACTCCTAGAATTTCCCAGCCAGCTCTGCTGGCTGGGAAATTCTCGGAGTTGAAGTCCACAAGTCTTAAAGTTGCCAAGTTTGGACACCCCTGCTCTAAACTAATGGAGTTGGGGGTTTCCTTTCTTGGATTTTGAAAGAGGCACGACTGACAAATATGCTCTTGGAGAGAAGAATGCAGCCTCCACTTTTCGTAATAGCCCTCACCAGATGTCAGCACTTAAGAGATAAAGAGATAGATAGCTCTATTCATAAGCAAAAACCCTCACCCACGTTCCAACAATGGTAGGATGATCCCTCAGCCACAATAGGAATTGCCCAACGCTCTTTCATTGCATCACCCTCAGAAACCTCAACCAAACCTGGGAGCTCAGACAACCTACAGAGCCAGCTATGACCCTTACATGGTCCCATGGGAGTCTGACAACAACCAATAGAATACCTGTTCTTGCACAGGAACAGAAAGCTCAAGTGCAAAGCCCAAGAGAAGGTATAAAAGCCACCCACTCTGAATTCCATGTGGTCAGCTAAACTAGAACCATGTGCTTGCTGGTTCTGCTTCATCATTAAACCATCTTTCCAATCCACCTCCAGCCTCCATTTTGTCTCCTGTGCCTTTGTCCCGGCTTGGAACTGAACCAGATGGATATTTATTCCAACAGATTGATTGATTGATTGGATTATGTACCGTCAGATTTACTGCTCAATTTTAGCAATCCCATAAATAGTTTTTCTCCATGGCAACCTGGTCCTTCACTGTTTTCTAGCAGTGTTCCACTGTAACTTGAGTCCATCCACCTTTCTGTTGGTCATCTTCATCACTTTTTCATCACCTTTCTCTCATGTCCTATGTCTGATTGCTCTGTTTTTGCTGGCAGAGACACCGCGGGCTGGTCCTTCAATGTTTCCAGGGAGGCCCCGCGGGCCAGATCTAAGCACCCCGAGGGCCGTATCCTGCCTTGAATTTGACACCCCTGATCTAGAGTCATCAATGCATGCTTTACAGAACCATATATGTTATTATTTTCTTTTTTTTGTTTCCTAGGAACACACACGAACAGAAGCCCGGCGCAAAAATCTCCTTATTTTGATTTTACATTATTTAATGGAAGAAGGGTAAGCATTCATTGGCTTTACAAGGTAGCCAACAACATATTACAAAACTCTAATTCAGTGGTCCTCAAACTTTTTAAACAGGGGGCCGATTCACGGTCCCTCAGACTGTTGGGGGACCGGACTGTCTGGGTGAGTGTGGCTAGGTAGTCATGTGACTAGGTGGGCGCGGCCAATTTAGCAGTCCATTTTCCCTTTGTCCTTGCTGTACTTGCCCCTCCCCTACTCACCCACTGGTGCTGCATTATATGGCTGTGAAGAACATCGTGAAAGGCTGTTTTTAAAGTGTTTTTAAAGACTTTTAAAGCACTACTTTACAAGCTGGCAGCAGAGGTGCTTTTCAAGCCAGCAGCAGCCCCTTCCCTACTCACCCACTGGCCCTGGATCACTTGGCTACACTGGCGAGATCACCCCTCACTCAGCTGGTCCTCCTCAGCACCCTTTGGCCTTACCTTCGGCAGCAGCGGTGTGATCAGAAGTGCAGCTCAACCAGTGAAATAACTAACCAGAAGTGCAGCTGGAGTGGATGCTCGCTGGAATATAACGCTGACGGTGAGAGGCGGGGTGAGGAGCAGGGCTGAATCCCACCACTCCGCGGGCTGGATACTTTGCATTTGCGGGCCATATCCAACCTGCGGGCCGTAGTTTGAGAACCAGTGCTCTAATTGTTGCCGTAAGTGAACTTCATAGGGTGTCTGATAATGAAGTTCAGCTTTCTTCGCTTATGCGTGAATTACAAAAACCTCAATGCCATTTGTGTGGAAAATGTGTACCCTTTACCCCTCATGAAGGACATGTTAGCTCACTTGGCAAAGGGGAAGTTTTTCACAAAATTAGAATTAAGGGAGGCCTACTACAGAGTCCGCATAAAAGCAGGGGATGAGTGGAAGACCGCTTTCAACTGCCCTCTGGGGTGCTTCCAGTTTAGAGTACTCCCATTCGGACTGCAAGGGGCACCAGCCATTTTTATGCAGTTGATTAATGATCACTGGGGGGGGGGGGTGTCCAATTCACCTCCCTCTTCTGGAAGGAGTTCCTGAAGTTAATAGGCTTCGCCCAGGGTCTAAGCTCCACCCACCATCCGTAGACAAATGGGGCTTGTGAAGGGCTAACTCGATTCTAGAGCAGTATCTTAGGTGCCATGTCAATTATCAACAAGATAATTGGGCTGACCTCTTGCCTTATGCAGAGATAGCGTACAACAATTCGGTACATAGCAGTACCGGATGACTGAGGGCTCCCGTCAGTCCCAGCCAATCTGACTCAGCATGATAGGGAGTTGAAATCTAACACATATGCAAAAAATGCAGAAATAGTTGATTTGTGCAGGTCAATCCTGATCCTGTTTTTATACTTTGTCCTCTTTTTTCTTCCTGTATAAAACTCGTGTCGTAAATGACGACCATCCTCAATCCTCAATCACACACTGAAACTTTCTAAATCTGTCACTCCCAGGTATGTAGATGCGGCTAGCGCACTGGAACAGGAAACAAAATGTGGGTTGCGCCGTTTTGAAGTGTGCGACAACGTTGATCTGGAGACCATTTTGATGGAGTATGAAAGCTACTACTACGTCAAGTTCCAAAAGTACCCCAAGATTACCAGGAAAGTTGTCGACACCAGTACGTTGCGTTGCTCAGAAAGAACTTTTTTTGTGTTTTAAATGTTGTCGCTGCCACTAATACTTAATGCCTCTTCCCTCCCAACCTCCACCTGCAAAGGAACCCTGTTTAAAAGTGAGAATGGTTTGCCACTGAATTTCATACTTCTTGAATATTGGCCTCGCTACATGGTGGAGCAGGAACGTATATCGGTGTGGCTCATTTTATTTATTTATTTATTTGATTTTTAACCCAACTTTATCACTCAAAGCGGTGAATGTACATACTCCTTCCTCCTCCTTTTTTTTGCCACCACAACAACCCTGTGAGGTGGGTTGGACTGAGAGAGAGTGACTGTCCCAAAGTCACCCAGCAGGCTTTCATTCCCAATATCATACTAGAACTCAGAAGCTCCTGGTGATCAGCCCAAAGACACCCAGCTGGTTTTCATGCCTAAGGCGGGACTAGAACTCACAGACACCTGGTGATCAGCCCAAAGTCATCCAGCCGGCTTTCATGCCTAAGGCAGGACTAGAACTCCCAAGCTCCTGGTGATCAGCCCAAAGTCATCCAGCCGGCTTTCATGCCTAAGGCAGGACTAGAACTCCCAAGCTCCTGGTGATTGATTCAAAGTCATCCAGCCGGCTTTCATGCCTAAGGCAGGACTAGAACTCCCAAGCTCCTGGTGATCAGCCCAAAGTCATCCAGCCGGCTTTCATGCCTAAGGCAGGACTAGAACTCCCAAGCTCCTGGTGATTGATCCAAAGTCACCCAGCTGGTTTTCATGCCTAAGGCAGGGCTAGAACTCTCAGTCTTCTGGTGATTAGCCCAAAGTCACCCAGCCAGTTTGCATGCCACATGAAAGACTAGAATCATGGCATCAAGATTTTCAAGGGACCTTGAAGATCATCTAATCAAATATTTTCCCATTATAAGATGTATGGACTTCAACTTCCAGGATCCTTAGCAATGGCCGTGTTGGCTGTGGAATTCTGGGATTCGAAGTCCACACGTGCTAAGTTTGGGAAACACTGACTTAATTGAACTCCTTTCCTAACAGCTCCCTTGCATTTGTGTTTGCTTTGGGCAAGATAACTGTGCAACAGGTTCTTTCCGGATTTTTACTGCATACAGTCCAAGTTCCTTGGAATATTCATCTGGAATAAATGTTGGCCTTTCTCCTTCCAAATTCCTGTAGGTATGGTGTAGCAGTGGGCATTGAGTTCAATGAGCCAGAACCCCACCCCCCCTTCTCACAAAGCAAACCGGAGCTTAACACAAACTTGAGAACTTCTTTGCTTCTGTTCAGAGTAATGTTTTCCTTTTTAAATTTTAACTGCTGTCTTTCTTCTCTTCCACAGTAGACAATAAATCAAGAAGTGGAGGGAAAGCAAAAAGGTAAGAGAAATGCAGCTACTGGATGGCATTGGGTACTAATTCTTTAGTATCCACTTTTATTGATTCATTTAATCTTCCCCCCCACCCATTTCTGAAATGCAAATGGTGTTGCATTCAACATGTTATGTCTTGTAGATGGATGGACGGATGGATGGATGGGTGGGTAGATGGATAGACGGATAGATGGATAGATAGATGATAGATAGATAGATAGATAGATAGATTTCAAGTCTGGTGGCATAAGGGATTCGGTTGCGAGCAGAGGAGTGCAGGACTCTTCTCGTGAAATACCATATTTTTCAGAGTATAAGACGCACCTTTTTTTCCTCAAAAAAGAGGCTGAAAATCTGGGTGCGTCTTATACACCGAATACAGCATTTTTTGCCTCCCGAAGCCCCGCCCCTTCACCAAAATGGCTTTGCGTGCCCTTATGGAGGCTTTCAGAGAGCTCCTGGGGGCTGGGGAGGGCAGAAGTGAGCAAACAATGGCCCGTTTTTTGCCCCCCCCCCGCCCCAGGCCCCAGCAGCACTCTATAAGCCTCCATAAGACTATGCATACATTTTTTTTGAGAAAAAACGGGTTCGTTTTGCTCATCCCCCCGCCCCAAGGAGCACTCTGCAAGCCTCCCCAAGGCTATTCATGCCTTTTATTTGGAAAAAAAGGGCCCATTTTTGTGAAAATCGGGCCGTTTTGGGGAGGTTTGCAGAGTGCAAAAACTTTTTTTTCCTTTTGAAAATCTCTTTAATTGATTGATGAGAATTACATTGATCAAGTGCTGTGCCCGTAGAAACACTTACCTACCTACTGTATTTCTCCCTCTCTCTCTATCCCTTTATCTACCTACCTACTTACACACTCTGTCTCTCTCTCTCCCTCCCTCCCTACTTTATTTCACTCTATTTCTCTCTCTCTCCCTCTACCTACCAACCTACCTACTCTCACTCTCTCTCCCTACCTATCTACTGTATTTCTCTCTCTTTCTCTCTCTCTTTCTATTTCTATCTCTCTCTCTCCCTCTCCCTACCAACCTACCTACTCTCTCTCTCTCTCTCTCTCTCTCTCTCTCTCTCTCTCTCTCTCCCTACCTATTTACTCTATTTCTCTCTCTTTCTCTCCCTGTCTATCCTTCTATCTACCTACCTACTTTTTTAAAAATTTGCCTCTTCAAAATCTTGGGGCATCTTATACTCCGGTGCGTCTTATACTCTGAAAAATACGGTATCTCTGGACTTGCTCAATTGTATTAATGTTCACTAGCTATGCAGTGCGGGTTCCAGACAGAAGAGCTGTATTCAAGAATTGGTCTAGGAACATAGAAAGGTGGAAAAACCTACAATTGTCCCTGATGGGTAGGATCGCAGTCATAAAAATGAATGTCCTTCCAAAATTTCTTTTCCTATTTCAGAATATCCCAATTAAATTAGATTTTTTTTTAAGGATTTGAATCAATTGGTTTTGAAATTTATTTGGCAGGGAAGAAAATCAAGAATAAAACTCAAAGCCATTCAAGATACTAAGGAAAAAGGAGGATTTGGCGTACCAGATTGGGAACTTTATTATACTGTGGCCACCCTAATGGTTAAAAGAATGGATAATGTTGAGAAATAAAAGATTACTCAAATTGGAAGGTCATGACCTCCAAGCAGGATGGCATGCCTTCCTGTAGTATGAAAAAGGATGTGTACATAAATATTTCAATAGACACTATATCAGACAGTCCCTGTTAGTAATATGGAACAAAATTAAACACGGCCACTATCCCGAAACACCCATTTGGCTATCTACAATGGAAGCATATATACACCCAAGTTTAATTAATATGGAAAATATTGTTACATATAAAGAGTTATTGAATAGACAGGGGGAGATTAAAACTAGATTAGAATTGGCATCACAAGATGTAATTTTACATCACCACGATGTAGAAAAGATGTGGAGACTCTAGAAAGAGTGCAGAGAAGAGCAACAAAGATGATTAGGGGACTGGAGGCTAAAACAGATGAAGAACGGTTGCAGGAACTGGGTATGTTTAGCTTAAGAGAAAGAAGAACTAGGAGTGACATGATAGCATTGTTCCAATATCTCAGGGGTTGCCACAAAGAAGAGGGAGTCAAACTATTCTCCAAGGCACCTGAGGGTAGAACAAGAAGCAATGGGTGGAAACTAATCAAGGAGAGAAGCAACTTAGAACTGAGGAGAAATTTCCTGACAGTTAGAACAATTAATCAGTGGAACAGCTTGCCTCCAGAAGTTGTGAATGCCCCAACACTGGAAGTCTTTAAGAAGATGTTGGATAGCTATTTGTCTGAGACGGTGTAGGGTTTCCTGCCTAGGCAGGGGGTTGGACTAGAAGGCCTCCAAGGTCCCTTCCAACTCTACTATTGTATTGAATTGTATTACGTACAAGTAGAACATGTCAAAGAAACTATGATCACCTGGGCGAAAAATTTCGGTTATAATATGGAATTGGCTAAGTGGGAAAAACTTTGGATATTTAATCAGAAACTAACAATGGCTTCAACATATAAAGAAAACCTTTATAAGATGTTCTACAGATGGCATATCCCGCCAGCACGGCTCTCCAAAATGTTTTAAAATCTGGCCCCAAATTGTTGGAAGTGTAAAAAAACACCAGGCACTTTTTATCATATGTGGTGGACATGAAATGAGGCAAAAAATATTGGAAAATGATTCAATCATGGTTAGAACAAATGGTGGGAGACCAAATTCTGTTTAAACCAGAATTTTTTCTCCTAGGTATAATACCGGAAGGATTTAAGAAAGATACACTTTATCTAATTATACATGTACTAACTGTGGCGCGCATAACTTATGCACAATATTGGAAAAAAGAAAATACGCCATCAAAGCTAGATATAATCAGAAAAGTGTTGGCCTGTGGGGAAGCAGATAGGCTCACTCTTGAACTTAAAAATAAAGAGGAATCAGAATATTTTGAAGTCTGGAACAGATTTTATGATTGGTATAGGACAAGGTGACAAGACTAGAACAAACTATATATTGTGATTGGACAGAAGGATAGACAATGTATTAAGTTGGCTAATAGTTAATGGTTGAGACTAGCTGTATATAATGTGACTGTATGGTCACTTCGACTTTGTTTCAAATGTAAAAATAATAAAAATATACTCCCCCCTCCCCCCAAAAAAGAATTGATCTAGGAAATGTTTTGTGTGCTCTGGTTAGCAGTACAATATTACCAGAGAAGATAGATGATAGATAGATAGATAGATAGATGATAGATAGATAGATAGATAGATAGATAGATAGATAGATAGATAGATGATAGATAGATAGATGATAGATGATAGATAGATAGATAGATAGATAGATAGATGATAGATAGATGATAGATAGATAGATAGATAGATAGATAGATAGATGATAGATAGATAGATAGATAGATAGATAGATAGATGATAGATAGAGAGATGATAGATAGATAGATGATAGATAGATAGATAGATAGATAGATAGATAGATAGATAATAGATAGATAGATAGATGATAGATAGATAGATGATAGATAGATAGATAGATGATAGATAGATAGATAGATAGATAGATAGATAGATAGATAGATAGATAGATAGATAGATAGATGATAGAATAGATAAATAGTAGATACTGTAGATAGATAGAGTAGAGTAGGGTAGAGTAGAGTAGAGTAGAGTAGAGTAAAGACAGACAGACAGACAGACAGAAAGATATGATGGATGATGGATGAATAGATAGAAGTAGGGGCGGCTGCAGAGTGTCCCAAAAATCAGGATAGCAACTGTAGCTGAATGATCAAAGCCTCACCTACTGATCATGTGGCCAAAGCCACCATATTGAGTTTTTTTGCACATACGCAGTGTTACGAACACCTCTGGGGTTGAGAATAATACAGAAGTGCAGTAGAAGGAAATGAAAGTAATGGACGAAAGAAAAATCAGATGCTCTCTGTTGATATGTTGTCTTAATATCGGGGAAGCAACACAAAACAGAATTATAAAACATACAGGCTTTAAAACTGAGTAAAACTGCACCAGCAACTAAAAAGGTTATGGGTAAATAGAAAATGCTCTAACTGACACACAAGATGGAAGGATCTTGCAAAGTCTTTGCCAAAAGGAAGTTCCTGTTTTTTTACCTTTCCATGCCAGTCTGTCACCCTGAGTGTCTCAGCAGAGCATAAAACATCTTGAGTGTAGAGCAGGGGTGTCACACTTGATCTCATTGAGGGCTGAATCAGGGTTGTGTTTGATCTCAGAGGGCAGGGGTGGGGGTGGGTGGGGGTGGGCGTGGCTAGGGTGGGTAGCCATGGTGGGCGTTTGACAAACATTTATTACTTATTCTTCATACTCCACTAAACTTTTTATTTCTTAATTTATACCCCATTGTTTAATAGTAAATTGCTTTTCCAGGTAGAAAATGCTACTGTATTTTTATTATTCAACTAATACTAAAAATACAATAGCTTAAATAGTATGATAATACAAGATCTAACAGCAGAGGTAAATTTCCAGGATAGTAAATAGAAATGGCAGATTGTTGATTGCAGATTAAATGGACCTACAGTATGTAAAATCTGGCATTAAACTGTAGTATTAGCATAGGATGTTGCTTGTTTTCTATCCAGATCAGACACTTGCTTCAGGCCACATCCCATATTTTTCGGAGTATAAGACGCACCGGAGTTTAAGAAGCACCAAGATTTTGAAGAGGCAAATTTTTTAAAAAGTTTTTGCACTCTGCAGACCTCTCAAAGATGACCTGGTTTTTTTGAGAAAACGGGCCTGTTTTTTGTCAAAAAAAGGGCATGCATAGCCTTTAGGAGGCTTGTAGAGTGCTCCTGGGGGCTGGGGGGGGGGGAAACGAGCAGAAAATGGCCCGTTTTTCACTCATTTTTGCCCTCCCCACCCTCTAGGAGCACTCTGGAAGCCTCCTAAAGGCTATGCACGACCATTTTTGCAAAGGGGGCAGGGTTTCGGGAGGTCAAAAATGCTGTATTCAGTGTATAAGACGCACCCAGATTTTCACCCTCTTTTTTGAGGGAAAAAGGTGCGTCTTATACACCCCAAAATACGGTAATTGTAATCCAGTCCAATCCAGTACTCCTGCAGCACTCTGCCGGCCGAAAATGGGCCGGCCAAGGCACTGTGGGCTAGGCCTTTGATATTTCCAGGCCGTTCCCACGGGTCAGATTTAAGGACCCCATGGCCGGATGTGGGCCACGGGCCTTGAGGTTGACACCCCTGGTGTAGAGCATAGTAGATCTTAAGGCTTGGAAGAAGACCCTTTTCTCAGGTAACCTGGTTCAAAACCATTAAGAGCCACTTGGTTAAAAGAAATGTTTCAAGTGAGCTTTAGAAATGAAGTGGCTGAGCCAAGATGAGACATTGTGAGGCAAGCTATCCAGTCTTACTCTGCATTATTTTGGGCAAAGTGATATCTCTGAATCTCTTAAAACCAGTCCTGCCTGCAGCAGAGTTTCAATCTAAACAGGAGAGTGAGGTGCCTGGATCTGTGGAGCTTTTATTGGGAGCGTCTGCATGGAGGTTAAAAAAAAGGTAAAATGGTGGCAGCTGTGTCCCACCCCTTTAATATGTGGCATAGGTAAAGGGAGGGGAGTGGCTTGATGCCATAGAGGTGGAGCTCTTACCTCACAAGTGAGGCTGTGAGCTTGATTTTGGGTAGCGGCAGATATTTCTCTCTATGGGTGCAAAGAGAAAATATCTGCTGTGAGCTCCCTATAGGCGTCAGGAAGAGAATCCAGCCAGTAAATGCTCAAGCTCTACTCAGTCTCCCCAATTCCACAGACATTTAAAGGGAGGGGATTTTATTGCCTTATTGTGGCAACCACTGGGACTTTAATTGACAGCATGCACACAGACGCACACACACCATCCATGATCCGGGCCTTGAGTCTTTTCCTCTTTAAGAAACGTGCTCAACTACAATCCGGTTTTTCCCATCTAGGGCCCCCAGCGGCACATGCCGGACTCTTCCCAAGATTAGCCAACATCAGGGGAGACCCCAGTCCAAAGTGTCACCCAGAAGAGTAGCAGAACTCAAAGAAAACTCGAAGCAGGTAAAACTCCTTTTCGTTTCTCTGCTGCTTTCACTTGTCAGGAGCCAGCTGGGAAAGTCACAAAGGGCCGTCGTTGGACGCCGCAACCGTTATAAATACATGCCAGGTGCCCAGATTTTGATCATGTGACCGTGGGGATGCTGTGACAGTCTTAAGTGCAAGAACTGGTTGTGAGTCACTTTTTTCAGGGCCTTTATAACTTTGAATGGTCACTGAGTGAATGGTTGCAAGCAGAGGTGGGTTGCTGGCGGTTCGGCCCGGTTCGGTAGAACTGGTGGTGGCCTGGAGCAGCTGAGAGCAAACCGGTACGGTGGCTCTTTTGGCCCGCCTGCGCTCTATACCTGTTTTTAAGGCAAAAGTCAAATTGTGCATGAGCACAGTGTGCGCCACCTGCGCGAGTCCCGACAATCAGCTGGCTGTCACAGGGGGTGGGGTGGATTGTGCATGCACGTGCAGCACGAGTCAGGCAGGCGAACGAACGGATCGCGCGCATTTGTGATCAACGAAACGGTAGTGACAATAAGTGCAACCCACCACTGGCTGCAAGTCAGGACTACCTATGAAGTGATGTTTTAAAAATTATTTAGTATGTTATTTATTTCTATCCCACATTATTATTATTTATTATATACTTTATTCGTTAAACATGAAACTCAGCCAACTGAACATTCAAAAAATCTATTACAAATACCATTGACTGGTGCTAATGGTTGATACGGTTTGCTGCCAGCGTCCCAGGTATCAACCAAGGACCTTCTTAAAATATAAGATGCTCCGAGTAGCTCACATTTTTGCAGTTCCGCTGGTGTTATTGCAGGAAGCTGCAATTTGTTGATGTATCTTTTAAAATTCTTGGACATGGTACAAAGTGCCCCGATGACAATGGGTATCACTGCTACATGCTTCATCCATAATCGGCTAGTTTCGATGACCAGGTTGCGATATTTCGTGATTTTTTTCCTAGTTCTTTTTCTTCGACTGGCATCTCCTGGTACAGCGATATCAATAAACTGTACACTTTGGCCCTCTACAACCGTGATATATGGCGTGTTGTATTCCAAATGACTATCCGTCATTATTATTATACTTTATTCATTAAACATGAAACTCAGTCAACTGAACATTCAAAAATGCATCACAAATACTATTGACTGGTGTTAATGGTTGATACGGGTTGCTGCCTGTATTATTATTATTATTATTATTATTATTATTATTATTATTATTTAAATAACTCAAGGTGGTGAATGTTTCCAATACACCTTCTTCTCCTTGTTTTCTCACAACAACAACCCTGTGAGGTGGAGTTGAGCTGGGAGAGATTGACTGGCCCAAAGTCTCCTAGCTGACTTTCATGACTAAGGCAGAACTAGAACTCGGAGCCTTCTGGTGATCGACCCAAAGTCACCTGGCCAGCTTTCATGGCTAAGATGGGACTTGAACTCACGGTCCCCCACTTTGTAACCTGGTGCCTTAATCACTAGACCAAACTGTCCCTCACTAACTTCAGAATATATATATATTTTTCCCCTTACAGGAGAATGAAGGTCCTTTAAGTCGGGTCGCATCGGAATTTGGTTTAAATGTATCTGCAATCCATAAAGGAGATGGAGAAGGCCCTCATTCTAAAAGAGTTAGTCAAAATCCTACAAACATTAAAGGTCTTATGTAACATTAAGGTGTCCAAGGGGAAAGACTTGCAGATATCTTGAGTGTTATTTAATATATAAATAGTCCTCGACTTACGGCCACAATTGAGCCCAAAATTTTATATTGCTAAGCAAGAAATTTGTTAAGTGAGTTTTGCTCCATTTTACTATTTTTCTTGCCGCGTTTATTAAGTGAATCACTGCAGTTGTTAAATTAGTAACACCGTTGTTAAGTGAATCTGGCTTTTCCATTGACTTTGCTGGTCAGAAGGTTGCAAAAGGGATCACATGACCCCAGGACACTCAACCGTCATAGATGCGAATCGGTTGTCAAGCATCCAAATATAAATCACATGATCATGGGGATGCTGCAACATTCATAAGTGAGAAAAATGGTCATAAGTCACTTTTTTCAGTGCTGTTGTAACTTCAAACGGTCAGTAAATGAACTGTTGTAAGTCGAGGACTACTAGTATTCATAAACATACTTGAAGTTGCTATGGTTGAATAACTTTGGATGATCAACTCTGGCCTTTGGTATCAATAGTGGTTTCTTCTCTGGTTTAGCTTGATATATTTTGGTTCACTGCAGAGTAGAGTAGAGTAGAGTAGAGTAGAGTAGAGTAGAGTAGAGTAGAAGAATAGAATAGAATAGAATAGAATAGAATAGAATAGAACAGAATTCTTTATTGGCCAAGTGTGACTGAACACACAAGGAATTTGTCTTTAGTGCATGAGCTCTCATTGTATAAAAGCTATAAGGGATAAAACTTGATCATAGTCATCATAAAAATACATTCTTCATAAATCATAAAATACAACACTTAGTGATAGTCATAGGATACTAATTAAGCAATGAACATAAATCATACTAGGAAACTAAATAAAACAATATAAATCGTAAAAATCCAAGCAACAAAGCTATAGCCATAAGTAGAAAAGGAGGTATTATTATTATATATTTATTTCTTAGCCGCACCCTCTCCCGAAGGACTCGGGGCGGCGTACAATAAAACATACGAAATAAATATGTGAACAAAACAAACATATAACAAAGACATACACTGAAACATACACAAGGAGGAGGTCGGCTGATAAAAAACAATTAAAATACAGTATTTAAAACCCCCTAGAAATTAAATATAATTAAAATACCCAGTTAAAAACCCGTCAGGAGCGATATGGTTAGATCAAAGTTGAGCCAGGCCAGCTGCTTGGAATAGGTGGGTCTTAAGCTTAATACGGAAGGAGCGGAGGTCAGAGGTATTCCTAATATCCGGAGGGAGGTCATTCCACAGGGCTGGGCCCGCTACAGAGAAGGCTCTACTCCTAGGCGCCGCCCCACGACATTGTCTAGCGGACGGCACCTGGAGGAGCCCCTCTCTGTGCGAGCGAATTGGTCGCAGGGATGTATGGGGCAGAATACGATCCCGCAAGTAACTAGGTCCTAAGCCATGGAGCGCTTTAAAGATAGTTATCAAAACCTTGAAACGCACCCGATAGACCACAGGAAGCCAGTGCAGCTCGCGCAGGAACGGTGTCACATGGGAGTACCTAGTACTCCCCATAATTACCCGCGCGGCTGCGTTCTGGACCAACTGTAGCCTCCGGGTGCATTTCAAGGGAAGCCCCATGTAGAGAGCGTTACAGTAGTCCAAGCGAGACGTCACCAGCGCATGAGTGACTGTGCGCAAGGCGTCCCGGTCCAGTAGGGGGCGCAATTGGCGCACCAGGCGAACCTGGTGGAACGCCCCCCTTGCCACGGCTGTCACATGGTCATCCATGGACAGCCGGGCATCCAGGAGGACGCCCAAATTGCGCGCCCGCTCCACGGGGGCAAGATGAATGCCCCCAATGGCCAATGATGGAATTAATTGGCTGAACTGGGGGGCTGGTACCCACAGCCACTCCGTCTTGGAAGGGTTGAGCTTGAGTCGGTTGTCATCCATCCAGATTCGTACGGCTTCCACACATCGGGACATCACTTCGATGGCCTCGTTGGGGTGGTTCGGGGTGGAAAAGTACAGCTGAGTATCATCAGCGTACAGATGGTATCCCACCCCGAAACCACGGATCTCACCCAGCGGCTTCATATATGTGTTGAACAGGAGTGGCGAGAGGACCGACCCCTGTGGTACCCCACAAGTAAGGGGGCGTAGGGTCGACCTCTCTTCTCCTGTCAACACACGCTGCGTCCGGTCAGAAAGGTAGGAGCCGAACCACCGCAAGACGGTGCCCTGGACCCCCAACCCCTCCAGCCGGCGCAGCAGGATACCATGGTCGATGGTATCAAAAGCCGCCGAGAGGTCTAATAGGACCAGGATAGAGGAACAACCTCTATCTCTGGCCCTCCAGAGATCATCCACCAACGCGACCAAGGCCGTCTCCGTGCTGTGACCGGGGCGGAAGCCGGACTGGCGCGGGTCTAGATAATCATTTTCCTCCAGATGTCGTGGGAACTGGTGGGCCACCACACTCTCTACAACCTTCGCCAAAAAGGGAAGGTTGGAGACAGGACGATAATTGGCCAGCTCCAAAGGGTCCAGGGAAGGCTTCTTGAGCAAGGGTCTCACCACCGCCTCTTTCAAGGCGGCCGGGAGAGACCCCTCGCCCAACGAAGCATTCACTAGGCCCAGGAGCCAGTCTCGTGTAACCTCCCAGGATGCCAGTACAAGCCAGGAGGGGCACGGGTCCAATAAACATGTGGTGGGTCGCAGTCGTCCACGCAATCTGTCCAAATCCTCGATGGCAACCAAGTCAAACTCCTCCCAGATCGAAACCTCAAGACTCGCCATGGGCGTCTCCACTGGATCACTGACAGGAACCCAGTCTCTCCGGATTTGAGCGATTTTATCCTGCAGATATTTACCAAATTCCTCTGCCCTGCCCTGTAGAGGGGCCTCCCGTGGCCTCTGAAACAAGAGGGAGCGGGACACCCGAAACAGGGCGGCAGGGCGGTTCTCCGTGGATGCAATGAGAGTGGCACAATATTGGCGTTTGGCCGCTCTCAATGCCACAAGGTACGTCCTTAAATGGGCTCGTACCTGTGTTCGATCAAATTCGGAGCGAGAGGATCTCCAACGACTCTCTAGACGTCTCTTGCAGCATTTCATCACCCTCAGCTCCTCGGTAAACCAAGGGGCTAGGGTGGATCGTTGCCACCGGAGAGGCCGCAAAGGCGCCACCCGGTTCAAGGCCCCGGTAGTTGCATTATTCCATGCAACCACCAGGTCCCCTACCCGGGGGCGGGTCAAGGTTACAGGAGGTGGCCCAAGCTCCGTCTGGAACCTATCAGGTTCCATCAGGCGCCTGGGGCGGAACCATCTGGCACTTTCCGGTTCCGCCTCCCCGCAGCGGGAGGTAGCACCAGGGAAGTCAAGACGAAGGAGTGAGTGATCTGACCATGACAGGGGAGTGATGGTTAGGTCCCCTCCTCCCAGATCACTCAGCCACTGGCCAGAGACAAAAACAAGGTCCAGAGTGTGTCCTCCCTCGTGTGTAGGGCCCTGAATCATTTGAGTCAGGTCCATGGCTGTCATGGAAGCCATGAACTCCCGAACCCCCTCTGATGCTTCTCCCACCGACGGCAGGTTAAAATCCCCCATCACTAAAAGTTTGGGGGTCTCAACCGCCACCGATGCGATCAGCTCGAGGAGTTCAGGCAGGGCCGCTGATGTATAGCGAGGAGCCAGGTATACTATCAGCAGGCCCAACTGTCTCCCAGGCCCCCATTTCACAACAAGGGCTTCACATCCGGACGTCTGTGGCACAGTAGACTCCCTCGGCTCTAAGTCCTCCCGAATAATTGCTGCCACCCCACCGCCCCTTCCCTGGGCCCGGGGCTGGTGAAATGCTCGGTAGCCTGGTGGGCACATTTCGACGAGGGGAAGACCTCCCTCGTGGCCCAACCAGGTCAGGTAATAGGAAAGATGAGAAGATTAATAGTAATAGTAATACAGTCTTACTAAATAGTTTGACAGTGTTGTGGGAATTAGTTGTTTAGCAGAGTCATGGCATGGGGGGGGGGGAAACTGTCCTTATGTCTGGTGGTTCTGATTGCAGCGCCCTATAGGGTCGTTTTGAGGGTAGAAGTTGAAACAATTTACGTCCAGGATGTGAGGGGGGTCTGCAGATATTTTCACACCCCTCTTTTTGACTCGTGCAGTATGTCAACTCTGAAGCTGGCCTGATCAAGGCCATTTTGGAGACTTTAGTGCTGCCAAAATGGTGCTGAGGGGCAGGGAGGGGGAAAGTAGCCAAAACAAAATAGTTTTCCCCTTGAACCAAGGTCATTCCCACAGGTGGCTGAAGAGAGGAAGAGTGAAGTTCCCAAGCAACCGGACAACACCTTGATTGACCCATGTGACTGATAGTTTGGGAAAGGGACAAACTCACTTTTAATTAGGTGAAAACCACGGGAACCTTTAGAGTCGGTTTTCACCCGTTTGTGCCAATACGATATATCCAATCAATGTGTTCTGTGAGGAATCTACCTGCCTTGGTGTTCTGTGTGCTATGGGTGTATTATTTGGAACCCTGACACAGTATACAGGTCGAAGTCTGTATCTGTTTTGTTTGGTGTCTCAGGTATTGCAAGAGTCTAGGTTGATCGAATGGTGTTTGCTTCTCCTGCAGGGCCAAATCATTGACTTCCGTGGGCTGATTCAGGATGCTATCAAAGGGACGTCCAGTGAAATTTCCTTACACAGCTTTAACTGCAATCCAGATCCTTCGGTGAGTGTCGTTTTCCCCCTAACCAATAGCTGGCAAAAGTTATTACCGTATTTTTCAAAGTATAAGACGCTCTGGAGTATAAGACATAGCTTAGTTTTGGGGGAGGAAAATAAGAAGAAAACAAATTCTGCCTCTGCCTACCAGCATCCATGGTATTCAGCTGACACACGGTAGCAAGGTCAGCCAATGAATAGGCATAGCAACTAAGTCAGCCAATGAGGGCTATTTAGACTCTGAAATTTGCCATGTGAGCAGCAAGGAGACAGGAAGGAGCCTGGCTTAGCCGAGAACTGAAAGTGAAACTGCTTGTGTTTTGCTTGTATTTACTGCTACCTTGGAAAACCTGCTTGTGGTAACGTATTGTATATTATTATTATTTTGAATCCTGCTGAATCAGCTACTGTGCTTTCTGAATGTGATTGCTGCTGCAAACTCTGACCAGCCAGGTCAGCTTCTGTACTTATTGCCGCCTGATTCAGCACAGCTGATTGGCAGGCAGATCGGACTGCCAGAATACCCTCAATCAGCTATTCCAGGCTGCAGGGATTGCCACAGACCATCCCTGCCTCCATGCTTCACGTTTTTGGCCTCTGGTGGGGGTGGGGGGGTGGGGCTACATTTGGTGTATAAGACGCACCAAATTTTCACCCTCTTTTGCGGGGGGGGGAGATGCGTCTTATACTCTGAAAAATACGGTAGTTCTTTGAAAACAATTATTTCAATTAGAAATAAAACTCCGATCAGAACTGTTGATGTGTGAGAATGTCTCCCAGCATAGAAAACCAGAATACACTATTTTGTATCTTAGCACAATGAGAGTGCCCAATTAATTTCCCCAAATTAATTAGAATGGCCAAATAATTTTTGCTTTGCGAAAGAGAAAATACACTGTTTAGGAGAAAAGGGTCAGCCTTAACTGGATCCAGATGTTCCTCAAAATACTTGCATCTCCATTTCTATGGGTAGTCCTCGTATTATGACCAAAACTGAGCCCAAAATTTATGTTGCTAAAGTGAGAAATTTGTTAAATGAGTTTTGCCCCATTTTTTTTCACTTTTCTTGCCAGCGTTGTTAAGTGAATCGCTGCGGTTGCTAAATTAGTAACCTGGCTATTAAGTGAATCTGGTTTCCCCGTTGACTTTGCTTGTCAGAAGATCCCAAAAGAGGATCACGTGAGCCGGGACACTGCGACCGTCATAAATAGGAGTCAGTTGCCAACCACAAACAGATTCAATAGAAGAAGAAAATCCGAAACTTTCACTTTAAAAAGTAAAACATTTTCACAAAATTTCCATTGATAGAAAAAATAAAATAAAAAAAAGATAACACACTGTCCAATAATGCTTATTTCCTTTTCTTTGCCAATTTAATTTAACTTCAATCTTTTTGGGGCAGTCTTTTATAAAAATAAAATTTCCTCACTAGATGGACATACTTTCTCTTTCCGCTTTTCCTTCCGTTGCGGAGCTGTCCCGACTTCAGCAGCTTGAGGATGTACTTTTTGTCGCCGGCTAGAAGAGATTCCCTTGGATCAATCAGGGACTTTGCGATGTCCCTGAGATCAGCAAGATGTACTCTTCCCTGTCACTGTCTCTTCGGGATGGTTTAGGTCCAGATGGACCGTCCAGTGGCAAAAGAATCGACTGTGATCTCGGAGCTCCGAGATTGCACGTTGTATCGTCATGACGTCAGCTTCTTTCTTCCATATAGGTCTTTAGGGTAGGAGAATGGAAGCAACAATGGACAGACCAGGAGTCAACCTAAACCAGCGATGGCGAACCTTTTTTGGCTCGCGTGCCATAAGTGGGGGGAGCGCAGGGGGGTCGTGTGCGGGCGTGCCGCACCCATAATGCAATGTGCGACCCCCAGTGCGCAGGCGCGCACTACAGGCATGACCCCCCCATTTTTACATGCTTTTTTCACCCTCCCCAGGCTCCGGAGGCTTTATAGGAGCCTGGGGAGGGCGAAAACAGCCTCCCCTGAGCGTTCCGAAGGCTTCAGGGACCGTCCGGAGGCTTCCCTGATGCCTTTGGAGTGCCCAAAATGACCCTCCGAGCAAACCGGAATTCACGGCGTCCAGGGGGGCGGCTGTTTTCACCCGCCCCAGGCTCCTATAAAGCCTCTGGAGCCTGGGGAGGGCGAAAAATGGCTTTAAAAAAAGGGTGAACTCAGCTGGCCAGCGCGTGCATGCCTCGCGTGCCCTGACAAATGGCTCTGCCTGCCACCTGTGGCACGCGTGCCATAGGTTCGCCATCACTGACCTAAACAATATTTTCTGCAACCGGAGTCTATTTTTCTTTTCTCTAGGAACGACTATTAAAACCTTTGGGCGCCTTACTTGGGATGACAGCTGAAATGAGGGAGCTTGCAACAGTTGTCAGCAAGGTGAGTTTTCCTTCTCAAACCCAAGGATGGTTGTTGAGCTCCAGCCTCATTCAATGAGGGACTAATCCTACTGTTCATCTTGATATTGAAAGTCAAGCAGAAGACACAGGAGGAACATTAATAGATTAATGTTCATTACATTGATACATTACATTAATACAGGGGTCAGCAACCTGCGGTTCTGAAGCCGCATGTGGGTCCTTCATCCCTCTGCTGCGGCTCCCTGTCGCCAGTCGGCTCCACAATTGATAGGGCTTTCAGTTAGGACAGGTAGAGGAAAAGGGACACCATGCTAGGAGACTCTATGATAGGGGGACCAGACTTCTGGTTGGCAGAGGAAAAAGGACATCCTGCTAGGAGGAGGATGGGGGAAACAGACTTCCAGTCGGCTTCAGAATTGAATGGGGAGCTTCCGGTTATTCTTTATTCCATTCTGTTCTTTATTCCCCTATTCTATTCCATTCCATTCCATTCTTTATTCCATTCTATTCTTTATTCCAATATTCTATTCCATTCCATTCTATTCTTTATTCCAATATTCTATTCTATTCCATTCCATTCTATTTTTTATTCTAATATTCTGTTCTATTATATTCCATTCCATTTCATTCTATTCTTCGTTCCATTCTATTCTTTATTCCAATATTCTATTCCATTCCATTCCATTCTTTATTCCAATATTCTATTCTATTCCATTCCATTCTATTCTTTATTCCATTCTATTCTTTATTCCAATATTCTATTCCATTCCATTCTATTCTTTATTCCAATATTCTATTCTATTCCATTCCATTCTATTCTTTATTCCATTCTATTCTTTATTCCAATATTCTATTCCATTCCATTCTATTCTTTATTCCAATATTCTATTCTATTCCATTCCATTCTATTTTTTATTCTAATATTCTGTTCTATTATATTCCATTCCATTCCATTCTATTCTTCGTTCCATTCTATTCTTTATTCCAATATTCTATTCCATTCCATTCTATTCTTTATTCCAATATTCTATTCTATTCCATTCCATTCTATTCTTTATTCCATTCTATTCTTTATTCCAATATTCTATTCCATTCCATTCTATTCTTTATTCCAATATTCTATTCTATTCCATTCCATTCTATTCTTCGTTCCATTCTATTCTTTATTCCAATATTCTATTCTATTCCATTCTATTCTTTATTCCAATATTCTATTCTATTCCATTCCATTCTATTTTTTATTCTAATATTATGTTCTATTATATTCCATTCCATTTCATTCTATTCTTCATTCCATTTATTTCTCCTATTCTATTCTATTCTATTCTATTCTATTCTATTCTATTCTTTATTCCATTCTGTTCTGTTCTGTCTTAAAGTTGCTGTGGTTGGACACCCCCCTGAATTAAAGGAAGGATGAGCCAGCCAGAACCTCCAGTCCGTTGCTGAGCGACAGTTCTTGCAGACCCAACCAAGCCTGACTAATGGAGAGAGATGCCGAAAGTCGCCGTTCAGCCACAGCCGACTCTTCCCTTCTGCTCCCCCATAATGGCATCAGCATAATTGCCTGTTCTTTGTCGTGTCGCTTTCCCGCCTTTGATTTCACGGCACGGCCGAGCTTATTTTGTTGCGTGTTTATTATGCTTGCACAGGAAGATGGGGAGGCCTGTTTTTAAGAAGATCAAACCATGTCTTGCAGGATATCTACCTCCACAGCCCCAACGTGAAGTGGAATTGCATCATCGGGCTTGACGCAGCCAAGCGGTTGGTCAAGGAAGCTGTTGTGTATCCCATCAGGGTAAGGAGTGGCTGAGCCACCTTTTCAAAAGTCACACAAATGGCCTCTTTTCCCATGGCCGAGATACACAGGCAGTCCTCGACTTACAGCAATTCATTTAGTGACCGTTTGAAGTTACAACCACACTGGAAAAAAAAAGGACTGAGGAGCGTTTGCTCACACTTACGACCGTTGTAGCTTCCCCATGGTTCGTGTGAGTTACATACGAATGCTTGACAGCTGACTCACCTTTATGACAATTGAAGTGATCCCCTTTTGTGACCTTCTGACAAGCAAAGTCAGTGTGGAAGCCAGAGTCACTTTACAACTCGGTTACAAACTTAACAGCTGCACTGATTCACTTAACAAAGTTGGCAAGAAAAGTCGTAAAATGGAGGAAAACCCGCTTAAGAAATTTCTCAACAACATAAATCCAACAGCATAAATTCTGGGCTCAATTGTGGTTGTCTGCCACAATTGGACCCAAAATTTGGGTCCACCCGTGGTCATACGTCAAGGGCCACCTGTATAGGTGGTCCTTGACGTGCGACCACAGTTGGGCCCCAAAATTTACATTGCTAAGAAGGCAGCTGTTAAGTGAATCATGCCTGATTTTACAACCTTTCTTGCCATGATTGTTACGCTAATCGCTGCCGTTGTTAAGTGAATCACATGGTCGTTAAGCAAATCTGGCTTCCCCCATTGACCTTGCTCGCCGGAATCCATCTGGGAAGGTTGCAAGTGATGATCACACGACCCTGGCACACTGTCATAGTTATAAAAACATGCCAGTTTGCCAAACCCTTGAATTTTGATCGTGTGAACTGCACAGATGATGCAATGGTTGTAAGTGCGAGGAGCATTCGTAAGTCACTTTTTTCAGTGCCATTGTAACTTTGAGCAATAGTTGTAAGTTGAGCATTATCTGTAATCTTTTTTTTTTCTTTCAAAACTACTATTGCTGATTTTGTAAATACTACTTAAATTGGGGAACAGGAAGCAATTTGGAAGGAAGGAAAATTAACTCGGGGACTGGTTTGACGGTTGTTTTGTCTCGTGGTGAAGGCATCAGGCTAGAAAGTGGGAGACAGTGAGTTCTAGTCCTAAAGGTGGGCTCAAAATGAAATAAATAAATAAAATCTAACAATGAGCTTGATGTCCCAAAGGGAGGGGGACATTAAATGAATAAAAGTGAAAAATACAGAATCAGCCACCCTGATTTCCTACATTTTCCCTTTAGCAATTGTTCTGATTAAAAATAAATGCTGGTTGAGTTGCTAGAGCAGGGGTGTCAAACTCAAATTTCATTGAGGGCTGCATCAGGATTGTGTTTTACTGGGAGGGGGGGAGGGGCCTCAAGTTCAGGGGCGCCTGTGGTGGTCCGAGCGCTCTGCCAGTGAAAATGAAGCTCTGCGCTCTGTTTTCAGCTGGGATGTCCTCCTGCAACCCTCTGCCAGTTAAAATGAAGCTCTGCGCTCTGTTTTCAGCTGGGATGTCCTCCTGCAACCCTCTGCCGGTGAAAATGGAGCACTCAGCTCCGTTTTGGGTTGGGACGTCCTCCTGCAACCCTCTGCCAGTGAAAACGGAGCTCTGAGCTCTGTTTTCAGCGGGGATGTCATCCTGGAATGCTCTGCCAGTGTAAATGGAGCTCTGAGCTCCATTTTTGGTTGGGACGGCCTCATGAGCTCCATTTTCACTGGCAGAGGGTTGCAGGAGATCGTCCCAGCCAAAAACGGAGCTCAGAGCTCCGTTTTCATCGGCAGGGGGTTGCAGGAGGACATCCCAGCTGAAAACGGAGAGCAGAGCTCCATTTTCACTGGCAGAGGGTTGCAGGAGGCCGTCCCAGCCGAAAACAGAACTCACGAGCCCATTTTCACCGACAGACGCAGCAGGGGCCGATCCATTGCTCTTTCCAGGATGGCCCCGCGTGCCGGATCTAAGCACCCTGCAGGCCGGATCTATCCCCCGAGCCTTGAGTTTGACACCCCTGTGCTAGAGTGACCTGCCAGATGTGCTTCGTGTTCCAAACAGCCCGTTTGTTTAGGGATGGCCTTTTTCATTTTCTTCATTTTTCCACAGTACCCACAGTTGTTTACGGGCATTCTTTCTCCTTGGAAAGGACTTCTGCTCTATGGGCCTCCAGGTATGATATGTGACTCTTTTTCATTCTGAATGCCGACAATCTCCTTAATGAAAGAGACCTTGACTTACAACAGTTCATTTAGTGACTGCTCGAAGTTACAACGGCACTGAAAACAGTGCCTTATATGACCCTTTTCCACACTCATGACCATTGCCGCATATACATGGGGAGGCAAGTCGTTCCACTGATTAATTCTTCTGTCAGGAAATTTCTCCTTAGTTCTAGGTTGCTTCTCTCCTTGATTAATTTCCACCCATTGCTTCTTGTCCTGCCCTCAGGTGCTTTGGAGAATAGCTTGACTCCCTCTTCTTTGGGGCAGCCCCTGAGATATTGGAACACCCCTAGTCCTTCTTGTCTAGAAAAGTATGTCTAGAGTATGTTCTGACCTAGGCTTCCCAAGATCATGAAGCCGACTCCTCGTCCGGATAAAACCTCTTTTATTTAGGTTAAATGGAATTCCTCTCCAGCAAAGTCCCAACCAACAGTCTTGCAAGAGATTTCACAACCACAGACCTTCATCAGGCTTGGAGAGCTGCCAGGCCGATATCTTCTGAACGCCACTCTGTAGCAGACAATCCTTGGCAAGAAGTCAGGAACAAATCTTCACTCTAATGAA
Source organism: Natrix helvetica (assembly GCF_964273705.1). Classification (NCBI taxonomy): domain Eukaryota; kingdom Metazoa; phylum Chordata; class Lepidosauria; order Squamata; family Natricidae; genus Natrix; species Natrix helvetica. Next base: position 9,417,231 of record NC_138552.1, read on the forward strand.
TTGAACTCATTGTCTCCTGCAAACTCCCCTCCCCTTTCGCTCCTCTTTATTCCCTATGAGAAGGGCCATTCACCATCCACCTGTGGCTTTACTCCCAAGTCGACCCTTGGTCCTTAACTGTTCTCTTCTTGCAGCTCTGAGCATGCGCACACTGGGAACAGGCTTCAGCTGCTTGTGTGCCTCACTGATGTCTGACTCCAAAGGCAGCTGATAACTGTCAGACGGCCCTTGCTCCCTCTCTGCCTCCGACACAGAGCCCTCATCAGAGCCTTCCCCAGACTCCAGGACTGGCCCATGTTCCTCCCCAACCTCCTCCCTGTCCAAATCTGCTGCCAGCTCTGTTGGCTGCTAGCGGACCACAATATAGCAGACATACCCAATTCCTTCAACTATTCTTCATACGTTTTATGACTGGAGAGTAAACACTGCCTTTCTTTGAACTTGTAGGTACTGGGAAAACTTTGCTGGCTAAAGCTGTTGCCACTGAATGCAACACAACATTCTTCAACATCTCCGCATCCACCATTGTCAGCAAATGGAGAGGCGATTCGGAAAAGCTTGTCAGAGTAAAAATCCCTTTTGTTTTCTTTATGCAAAGAATTTAAGAGAGAATTAGCTAAGATATGCCGTAATGGCGAACCTATGGCACGCGTGCCACAGGTGGCATACGGTGCCCTCTCTGCTGGCATGCAAACTGTTGCCCCAGCTCAGCTCCAGTATGCATGCCTCCCACCAGCCAGCTGATTTTCAGGTCTCTGCCACGCATGTGCGGGGGGTCACACACAGGAGACATGCGCACATGCGCAGAGGGATCTTAGGGGGTCACACGTGCATGCACGGGGGATGGGGAACGAATGTGGGAGACAGGGAAGGAACATGAGGGGCGTACGGCACCCCCCCTGCACCCCACTTTTCGTCCCGGAAGTCTGTAGGGATGCCTGCTAGACCCAAAATGTGGTGCAGACAGGGTTGCACGTGCATGCGTGTGTGGGGGCGGGGGGAGCATGGTGGGTTGGCATGCGCATGCGCAGGGGACAGGGCAAGGGGCTCATGCGCGTATTGCTTTTGGCATGCGACAACAAATAGGTTAGCCATCAGTGCCCTAATGCAAGCATTGGCTAAACTAATAATCCATATCCCAATACTTTCTAGAGCAGAGTTTCCCCACCTGAGCGTGGACTTCAATTCCCAGAATTCCTGAGCCAGCATGCTTGCTAGGGGATTCTAGGAGTCGAAGTCCAAGTTCAAATGTATCCAAGAAAATCACCCAGGATTAAAAATTATGGAGTGGACCTAATATTGATTCAGAGAGATTTTTAAACAGGCTGTAAAAACCCAGACATTCCACTAGAGAGCAGCAGAGTTAATTTTCTCTATTTCTTTGCTGCCCTCTGGTGGTCATAACAATTTCTGCATTCGACTTCAAAGGCCTGACTCTCCATGTCTTACTGTAACTTTTTCATAATACAGGTAGTTCTCCACTTATGACCCTTCGTTTAATGACAAATGGTTGTAACTCAAGTTCAAAGTTACAAAGGCACTGAAAAAAGCGACTTACGACCAGTTTTCACATTTACGACCGTTGCAGCATTCCATGGTCACGTCATCAAATTTTGGACCCTTACAACTGGCTCATGTTTCGGTTGCAGCATCCCGGGGTCACGTGACTTATGACCATTTTTTTTCACACTTATGACCATTGCAGCATTCCCTGATCACATGATCAAAATTCAGATGCTTGGCAATTTGACTCATATTTATGACGGTTGCAGTGTCCTGGGGTCATGGGATCGATCGCCTTTTGCGACATTCTGACCAGCAAAGTCAGGGAGGAAGCCAGATTCACTGAACAACTTGCCGCTTAACAACTGCAGCAAGAATGTTCGTAAAATGGGTCAAAACTCACTGAACAAATGTCTCGCCTAGCAACTGAAATTTGGGGCTCGGGGGAAAAAAAGGATACGATAATGAAGAAAAGGGAATAGGAAAGGACAAACATAAACTTGTAAAAGCGTTTGCGGGAATACCATCCCGAAAATACACCAGTTTAGAGCTGAAAAGAGATAACCGCAACAACAGAAAAGGAAAGGAGAGTAGGAGAGGAGAGAGGAAAGGAGAGGAAGGAGGGAAGGGATAGAAAGAGAAGGAGAGAGGGTAGGAGGGGGAAGAGGAAGAGAGGAATAGGGGAGAGGCAAGGAATGCAAAATAGGTGTAGGGGATGGTAAACAAAGCAACCCAGAATGTATATTTTCACCTTTTATATGGAAAAACAAATATGTAAAAGTGATAAAGATAAATAAGAACACTAACAATGTGAATGTATACCTGCAACTACCATATTTTTCAGTGTATAAGACGCACCTTTTTCCCTCAAAAAAGAGGGTGAAAATCTGGGTGCGTCTTATACACTGAATATAGCATTTTTTTGCCTCCTGAAACCCCATCCCCTTTGCAAGAAGGGGCATGGACTGGGGAGGACAGAAATGAGCGAAAAACGGGCCATTTTTTGCTCAATTCCCCCTGCCCCCCAGCCTCCAGGAGCACTCTATAAGTCTCCTAAGGGCTATGCATGCCCTTTTTGGGGACAAAAAACGGGCCCGTTTTTGCGTAAAATGGGCCCTTTTTTGCTTGTTTTTGCCCCCCCCCCCACTCCCCAAGAGCACTCTACAAGCCTCCTAAAGGCAATTCATGCCCTTTTTTTGGAAAAAGAAACGGGTCCGTTTTTGCGAAAAACGGGCCGTTTTGGGGAGGATTGCAGAGTGCAAAAACTTTTTTTTAATTTGCTTCTTCAAAATCTTGGTGCGTCTTATACTCCCAAAAATACGGTATATATAAGAGAATTTTTTTTAAAAATTAAACAAAGAAATTTGGGGTTCAATTGTGGTCGTAAGTTGAGGACTAGCTGTACATTTCAGCACAATTATTTTTGCCGAACCAAAGATTTAGCATGTCATTTGCACCAGAACTCTGGCTTGTCTGAAGATACTTAGATACATTTTACTTAGGTACATTTCACACACTCTTCTCTCTACAAATAGAGAGGTGTGTGTGTAAAATGTACCTAACTGTTTAGCTCACCCAACTTTTAATTGTCTTTGCATTCATTTTTGCTTATGAAAGTGTATTTAAAAATCCATAAATGCGGCTGTAAAGGGACATTTTAGTCTCAAGCAGTTATAGGAGGATTTGTTCAGCTTCTGTTTCTGGAATCATTCTCCTCTCTTATTATTCCCTTCGTATTTGAGTAGGATTTAGGTGAAAAGATTTAAACTATAAAGATAGGATTATTTGTCTCTCTTCGCTCTTTCCTCTACTCTTTTGTGATCTGTGGAGATTTAAGAATTATTTTCTATGTCCATATCAAGGCAGCATTTCTAACATGGTCCTCATCTGTTCTCATAATGAGATTGCTTACAATATTTTACTATAATAAGGTAAAGGTTCCCCTCACACATACATTCTAGTTCCCGACTCTAGGGGGCGGTGCTCATCTCTGTTTCAAAGCCGAAGAGCCAGCGCTGTCCGAAGACGTCTCCGTGATCATGTGGCTGGCATGACTAGAAGCCAAAGGAACACGGAACGCTGTTACCTTCCCACCAAAGGTGGTCCCTATTTTTCTACTTGCATTTTTACCTGCTTTTGAACTGCTGGGACAAGTAATGGGCACTCACTCCGTTACGTGGCCCTAGGGATTCGAACTGCCACTGCTGACCTTTCTGATCGACAAGCTCAGCATCTTAGCCATTGAGCCACCCTTTTACTATAATAGCCACTGCATTTTCCTGATCTCATAGCAGAAAGCAAAATACATACAGGGGGTCCTCACCTCACCTAATGACCAAAATCGAGCCAAAAATCTCTGTTGCTAAGCGAGACAGCTGTCAAGTGAGTTTTGCCCAAATTTTACGACTTTTCTCGCCGCAATTATTAAGTGAATCACTGCAGCTGTTAGTCCCCCGCTTGTTCAGTGAATCTGGCTTCCCCATTGACTTTGTTTCTCAGAAAAAGGGGATCACGTGACCCCGGGATGCGGCAGCAGTCATAAACATGAGTCAAATTGAAAAGCGTCTGAATTTTGATCATGTGACCACGGGGATGTTGCGGTGGTCGTCAATGTGAAAAACGGTCGTACGTCATGCTTTTCAGTGCTGTTGTAACTTTGAACGGTCACTAAGCGAAGGGTTGTAAGTTGAGGGCGACCTGAGCAGAGGTGGGTTGCTCCCAGTTCGGATTGGTTCGGGAGAACCGGTAGTGGTAATTGGGCGTGGGTCGCCGAACCGGTAGTGATGGCTGGCCGGCCACGCCCCTGAACCGGCTCGCTGCGACGCTTGCCCTGCCTAGTTTTCACCATGTGCATCCACACAACTGTCCCCTAGTGCCTACAGACAGGTAAGCAGCATGGGCTGTTTAAGGAGCCCCAAGGCTTCGCAACCACCGCCTCCTAAGTGGGATCGAGCCTCTCCACCTCTTCGATGCACGGAGACAGGAGGCGCTAGTTTCGTTTACTGCCTGCGAGCTCCAAGGGGTGGTGGTGGTGGTGGTGGTGAGCAGCCAAGCGAGCATGCCAGGATCTGCCGGCTGCCTCTAATCTGCAGTTGACTCGTGAGCAAGTTTACTCAGGAGCAGGGGACTCGACAGTCGGCAGATTGCTGGCTTGCTCGCTCGGCCGCTGCCCCCCACCCCCTTGGAGCTCACAGGCAGCGAACAAAACCACGCACTCTTCAGACCCTCCAGCTCTCCTGCGTTCAGCTGGGCTCGGCTCAGGTTGCTGCCTTCTTTGGTCTTTTAAAAAAAAAAACATTTACAGCATATTTTATTTCCCACCTCCAATCTGAAACGTCAATTTGCCAAGCCGCGCCCACAAAATAAGCCACACCCACATAATCGGTAGTAAAAAAAATTGAAACCCACCCCGTACCTGAGGTACATTTTTTAAAAATGTTCATTTGTTTTGCAGTATTGAATTGATACCTAGTATATCTGTCTCTAATGGAAGCTTATAGTGCAGTGGTGGATTATGACCGGTACGTCCCTGTACGGGTGTACCAGTGCCTGCCGGGAGCACCAGGTACCGTTCCAGTACGGTGCTCTGGAGGGCCCACCTGCCCGCGCGCTCTCCTTACCGGTATTTGAAGTTTTCAGGCGCAGGGAGCGTCTGGCACCTGCGCAACACTCTGCCGAGCAGCTGGATCATTGCGGAAGCATCACGGAGCATTGCGGGCCATACTGGTTGCAACAGGATCTGGAACCCACCACTGTTATAGTGATAGTTATCCCTTAGATCACCTGGTCCCAAGCCATGACGGGCTTTAAAGGTGACAACCAGCACCTTGAATTGCACCCAGAAGCAAATCGGCAACCAATGCAGCTCCCGGAGGAGAGGCGATACATGTGCACACTGAAATCTGCACAAAACCATGTGGGGTGCTGCATTTTGCACCAACTGCAGCTTTCGGATTCTCTTGAAGGCAGCCCCACGTAAAGCGCGCTCTTCCCAGATTCCTGCTGTCAGAGAATGATCCCAGACAGACCATTTCTCCCACTTGACATTTCTTCCTTGGGTCCTGTCTTTGTCTCCGCAGGTATTATTTGAACTTGCCCGCTATCATGCGCCTTCCACCATCTTCCTGGACGAGCTGGAGTCGGTCATGAGTCAGCGAGGCACAGTACCAGGGTAATAATTCTCTTTTTTTATATATATATTTTATTTTGTTTATACAAACATAACATCTTTGCAACATATTATACTTCTTTTACATATCCATTGTGTTTCCTTTGTCTGTACATGTAAATCTTATATAACTATATGTGTATGTACATATACTGTACATATACATATACACATATGGAAACCAGCCCTAGTCAACAAACGAGCCCCATCCACCACCCATGCCGTTACAACACGAAACAACAATGGACACATGGACAGCACCAATCAGCACCAATCTACCAATCATGATACAACCACACAACCAATCATTCCACTTACTGAAATAAAGCCAGCACTCCACACACCCCCACCAAGATTTATAGAAAGACCGCAGCTCTGACCACGCTTTAAGCCCAAAACCCAGCCTGAAGATGGCGAGTGAGACCTCGCTGAAACGTTGCCAAGATAATCTCAATCTTACACAGGAAAAGACCCGAATACAACAAGACCAGCATACCTACACCCATGAAAATCTACGAAAACAAATATACATACATACATACATACATGTATGTGCGCGCACACACACACACACATGCATACATATACATATTTTGTTTCATATATCTTTTCTATCAGTTCCATATGTAACAACCTTTATATACATTTAAGTCATCTTATGTCTCTTATTTCCTACTATTTTTGTCTACAGTCTATTTTGTATTTCCACCTCTTATTCCTTCTCCAGTTTTGTATTTGTTTTGTAGTTTCTTGATCTTTCTTCTTCTCTTCATTGCTTTCCTACTTTTTTTCCTCTTTCCTCTAGCCCAGTGATGGCAAACCTTTTTTGGCTCGCGTTCCAGAAGCTGGGGGGGGGAGCGCAGGGAGGTCGTGTGCGGGCATGCCACATCCATAATGCTATGTGCACGACCCCAGCGCTCCCCTCCATTTTTGGCATGCTTTTTTCACCCTCCCCAGGCTCCAGAGGCTTTATAGGAGCCTGGGGAGGGCGAAAACAGCCTCCCCACGCCCACGAGCCTCCAGAGTGCGAAAAACCGGTCCTACGGGCAAACTGGACATTCAAGAATGGACTTCTGATTTGCTTGTAGGGCCGGTTTTTCACGCTCTGGAGGGCGAAAAATAGCCTCAAAAGAAGACCGAAGTCAGCTGGCCAAGGTGCACATGTGCTGGCCAGCTGACAGGGCAAGCCTCGCGTGCCCTGACAAATGGTTCCATGTGCCATCTGTGGCACGCATGCCATAAGTTCGCCATCACGACTCTAGCCAATTATACCGTAAGGGTAACAATTCTCAAGCAGTCTAGGTTTTGTTGTTCTTGTTTTTTGGGTGGTGTGTGTGTGTGTGAATCCTCTTAATGGATTTTAAAAAATATTTCAAAAAGAAATATAAGTAGCCCTCGACTTGCAAGAGTACATCTAGTGACCGTTGCAAGTTACAGTGGCAGTGGAGAAAAAGTGACTTCGAGCCATTTTTCACGCTTAACGACCATTGCAGCATCCCCATGGTCATGTGATCAAAATGTGGAGGCTTGGCAACTGGTTCAGATTTATGGCGATTGCAGTGCCCTGTGGCAGGGGTGGGTTCCTGCCAATTCTAACCTCTTCTATAGAAAAGATTCCACAAATCTCCAGTGCCATTTAGAACCGGTTCCAGCTCCCTCCCCCCGCCTGTTCGCACATCATCAAGATGAAGAGCGAGAGGAGGAATTCTGGGAGTTGAAGTCCACAAGTCTTAAAGCTGTCAAGTTTGAACACCCCTGGGGTTTTTTTTTCTAAAGGGTTAGGGGTGCAAGGGTCTTGTAATTTGACAGCTTTAAGACTTGCACACTTCAATGCCAGAGTTCCTGAGCCAAAATGACTGGACGAGGAATTCTGGGAGTAGAAGTCCACAAGTCTTAAAGCTGTCAAGTTTGAACACCCCTGGGGGGGGTTTCTAAAGGGTTAGGGGTGCAAGGGTCTTGTAACTTGACAGCTTTAAGACTTGCACACTTCAAATGCCAGAGTTTCTGAGTCAACATTTTGGTTGCTAAGCAAGAGCGTTGTTAAGTGAGTTTCACCGCATTTTACAAGTTGGCCATGCCCACCCGGTCACATGGCCGGCAACTCACTCCCACCTGGTCACATGGCCGACAAGCCACTCCCACAAAGCAGGCCACACCTACAGAAGAGGTTTTTAAAAAATTTGAAACCCACCACTGCCCTGTGGTCACGCGATCCCCCTTTGTGGCCCCCTGGCAAGCAAATTCAGTGGGGAAGCCAGATTCATTGTACAACTGTGTTACCAACTTAACACCTGCAGGGATTCACTTAACAATTTGGCAAGGATGATCATAAAACGGGGTGAAACCTGCTTAACAACTATCCTGCTTAGCAACAGAAATTTGGGTCTCTCTTGTGGTCGTAGGTTGAGGACTACCTGGGTATAAACCTTTTGACCAGAATATTTGTTGTTGTTAGTTGCGAAGTTGTGTCCGACCCATTGCCACCCCATGGACAACATTCCTCCAGGACTGCAAGGAGATCAAACTGACCAGTCCTTTCGCTCAGCCTTCCTTATGGTCCAACCTTCATCGCCATCCATTGCAACTGGGAAAACCAGAGCCTTGACTATACGCACTTTTGTTGGCAGGGTGATGTCTCTGCTCTTTAGTATGCTGTCTAGATTTGCCATAGCTTCCCTCCCCAGGAGCAAGCATCTTTTAATTTCTTGGCTGCAGTCCCCACCTGCGGTCATCTTGGAGCCCAGGAAAATAAAATATGTCACTACCTCCATTTCTTCCCCATCTGTTTGCCAGGAATGGAGAGGGCCGGATGCCATGATCTTAGTTTTCTTACTGTTGAGTTTCAAGCCAACTTTTGCACTCTCCTTCTTTGCCCACCTCAAGAGGCTCTTTAGTTCCTCTTCATTTTCTACCATTAGAGAAGTATCATCGGCATATCTGAGGTTGTTGATACTTCTCCCGGCAATCTTAATTCCAACTTTTGATTCATCTAGCCCCGCCTTTTCTCATGATGTGCTCTGCATATAAGTTAAATAGGCAGGGCGACAGTATGCAGCCTTGCCAGACTCCTTTCCCAATTTTGAACCAATCGGGGGTTCCGTGTCCAGTTCTCACTGTTGCTTCTTGACCCGCATATATGTTTCTCGAGAGACAAATAAGATGGTCTGGTTCTCCCATCAGAATATTTGTAGCTCTGGGTTAAAATGAGAGATCTTTGGTGCTTCCTAAGCTTGGTTGTTTTCTTGCAGGCATCTCATTACCAAACTGGGTAGCATCATCCATGCACGGCTGGCTGAGGAATTCTGGGAGTTGAATTCCGGCCATTTGCAAAAGGACCATAGTTGCCCACTCTTGCTCTTGATGTTATTTTACCTGTTTTATCTCAGCAAGGCTGAGAAAGAAATTGATAATCGCATAAAGTGGATACTAAGACGGCCTTTTTTGGCGGTACCTCTGTTTCTCCAAGCCAACCAGTTTAGGCCAAGGAGCAGAAGTCCTTCGCAGTCTTACAATACAATAGCAGAGTTGGAAGGGACCTTGGAGGTCTTCTAGTCCAACCCCCTGCCTAGGCAGAAAACCCTATACCATTTCAGACAAATGGCTATCCAACATCTTCTTAAAGACTTCCAGTGTTGGGGCATTCACAACTTCTGGAGGCAACTTCTGTTCCACTGATTAATTGTTCTGTCAGGAAGTTTCTCCTCAGTTCTAAGTTGCTTCTCTCCTTGATTAGTTTCCACCCATTGCTTCTTGTTCTACCCTCAGGTGCCTTGGAGAATAGTTTGACTCCCTCTTCTTTGTGGCAACCCCTGAGATATTGGAACACTGCTATCATGTCTCCCCTAGTCCCTCTTTTCATTAAACTAGATATACCCAATTCCTGCAACCGTTCTTCATATGTTTTAGTCTCCAGTCCCCTAATCATCTTTGTTGCTCTTCTCTGCGCTCTTTCTAGAGTCTCCACATCTTTTCTACATCGTGGAGACCAAACTGAATGCAAATATTCCAAGTGTGGCCTTGGAATGCTGCAGCATGGAAGCCAAAGATCCCGTTTGCAGGTTTAGTTTCTGCCCCAGTTTCTAAGAGGGGGCCTGGAGGCTTTGGGACGTCTGAAATAAAACTTCCCAGACACTTCTCCAGCCCCCGAGGTCTTGTTGGTCAAGTGTCCGGCGGCTGAATGTGGCCAAGAAGACCTCCGCAAGGCTGGGTCAGCCAAGGTGGTTTCGCTTCCTGAACTCATCAATGGATTTGCTGAGTTGTCAAGTGTTGAATCATAGATATGAAAATTGGTTTGCATATTTCTTAATTGGAGAGAGCATTATCACATCATACCGCCAAGAGAAGATGATTAGATAAGCCTTGTGTGAATTAATAGCCCTTATCGTTTCCAGTCCTCGGACAAACGGCTCGGAAATCTTTTACCTGCAGGGGGAAAAGGATTGGGACCTTAGGCCTGGCATACATGCCCTCTGCCCTGGCTTTTATGGGTCTTTTTAATTGGCTCCCTGATTTATATGGGGCGCTCCCCTGTTTTAATATTATAATCACCATCTATCTTCAGAGCTTGGATGTCTAAACCAGGGGTCATAACGTTAAAAGATTCTATCTTGCGGGGTCAGGAACCTCAGACAGATTGTCAAAATGTGCCTTTTGTTGTCTTTGGCCTTGGGGCTGGGAAGACTGCCCCCCCTACCCCCCAATCTGGAGGAGGGTGTGAAGTGAATCTTTTGTTCTTGTTCAGTTGCTAAGTTCTGTCTGATTCTTCAGGACCCCCGTGGACCACAGCATGCTAGGCCAGAGGTGGCATTCTACCAATTCGGCCCGTTTTGCCGGAACCGCTAGCTCTGAAGAGCAGCTGAGACCGAACCGGTTTGCTCCGACCTTCAGGTGGGCCCACATCAGTGGTGGGTCCCTACCAGTTCAGACTGGTTCAGCTGAACTGGTAAGTGGTTTGGCGGCCTGGGTCGCTGGAACCGGCAGCGACCCAGGCCTGCCACGCCCCCGAACTGGTTCTCCTGGTGGCATCATAGGTGGCACCATCTTGTTTTTGGCTTCTGCACCTGTGCAGAAGCATTTTTATAGTACTGCGCATGTGTGCGCACGCTGGGCGACCATGAGCAAACCAACCCTAGCGGCTGCCTGAATCCATGCCTGGCCCCCATGCGCGCCCCTGGCACCTATATCCCATTGATTTTTAGCCCAGCTGAAAGGCACGGCAGAGTGGATTGCCACGCCTCAGCGGTTTCCCTGTGAACCCCGCACGGGTGCAGAGCGCATATCTGGCGCGCACATGAGTGAAGGGCGTGTGCACAAAGTGTGCGCTCGGCAAACCGGTTGCTAAAGCGGTAGGATCGCACCCCTTTGCTAGGCTCCCCTGTCCTCCCCTGACTCTCATGGTTTGCTCAAAGTCATGTTCATTGCACTGATGACCAGCGGTGGGTTTCACATTTTGTTGCCACCGGTTCATTGCGCATGCTCCCGGCCTTGCACGCATGCAATTTGCTCACACCCCTGCCTTCTGCGCATGCATCCGGCCTCAAAAAAGCACCTAAATAGGACAGCATAGCGCCGGGGCGATTTCGGCAAACGGTTCGGGCGAACCGGTCCGAACCGGCTGAATACTATCTCTGCTGATGTCCCTATCTAACCATCTTACAATACAATACAATAGTAGAGTTGGAAGGGACCTTGGAGGTCTTCTAGTCCAACCCCCTGCCTAGGCAGGAAACCCTATACCGTTTCAGACAAATGACTATCCAACATCTTCTTAAAGACTTCCAGTGTTGGAAGTCACAACTTCTGGAGGCAAGCTGTTCCACTGATTAATTGTTCTAACTGTCAGGAAGTTTCTCCTCAGTTCTAAGTTGCTTCTCTCCTTGATTAGTTTCCACCCATTGCTTCTTGTTCTGCCCTCAGGTGCCTTGGAGAATAGTTTGACTCCCTCTTCTTTGTGGCAGCCCCTGAGATATTGGAAGACTGCTATCATGTCTCCCCTAGTCCTTCTTTCTCTTAAGCTAAACATACCCAGTTCCTGCAACCGTTCTTCATATGTTTTAGTCTCCAGTCCCCTAATCCTCTTTGTTGCTCTTCTCTGCACTCTTTCTAGAGTCTCCACATCTTTTCTACATCGTGGCGACCAAAACTGAATGCTTATCTCTGAATCTTATCCTCTGCGGTCCCCTTCTCTTTTTCCCTTCCATCTTCCCCAACATCAGAGTCTTCTCCGAGGAGTCCTCTCTTCTCATTGGGTGGCCAAAGTATTTGAGCTTCAGCTTCAGGATCTGTCCTCTCAAAGAACAGACAGAATTGGATTTCCTTGAAGATCGACGGATTGGATCTCCTTGCAGTCCAAGAGATGCTCAATAGTCTTCTCCAGCACCCCAGTTGGAACAGCAGTGTGAACTTTCGGTTGTCTGTTAATGTCTGGTTGAATTTTAATCGACATTGTTTCTTTTGTTTTGGGTCAGGGGCCTATTTGTGTGGTGCCAGAGTCACAATGTGGCCTGGAAGGCATTTTTTGCATTGGGGCCTTGAGGCCTGTCACATTTTCTGCTGTAGGAAAATGGGAGGGGGGAATTGTATGGCGTGTGGGTGATATAATTCCTTCTCAGAGAGTCAAGGATACCTTGCCCTGCAGCTGGGATGGTGTGACTGGGAGGCATCTCCAGTTGGGACGGTGCCTGATTGGGCCGTGTGATGGACATGTGGGGGCTGGGCAGGGACCAGAAAACCTGGAGAAAACCTAGAAGGTTTCAGATTTGGGTTTTTCCAGATGTGCCAATATGACATCTGTAATAAAATGAAACGTAAGCCTTGGAGTCTTCTTTTGTTGGGAGCGTTTCTTGGAAATCTGACATTAACATGAATTTGTGTTAGGCAGCCATATAAATTCTACAAATACCGTAAATAACTATGGTGAAAACTCATATTATTTTAGCTAATCCCACCCCTTAAGGCCGTGATGGCGAACCTATGGCATGCATTCCACAGGGGGGAAGGGGAGCCTTATCTGCTGTCATGAGAAAAGAGCCTCCCCCGCCCCCCCCAGAGGCCCTCCGGAGGCTTCAGGGACCGTCTGGAGGCTTCCCTGACGCATTCGGAGCGCTTAAAACGACCCTCCGAGCAAACCGGAAGTCACTTCCAGTTTGCTGGGTGGGTCAATGTAAGCGTTCCGAAGGCTTCAGGGAAGCCTCCGGACGGTCCCTGAAGCCTTCGGAACGCTTAAAACGACCCTACAAGCAAACCGAAAATGACTTCCGGTTTGCTTGGAGGGTCGTTTGGAGCGCTCCGAAGGCTTTAGGGAAGCCTCCAGACGGTCCCTTTAGCCTCCGGAGGGCCTTCGGGGGGGGGAGGCTCTTTTCACCCTCCCCAGGCTCCTATAAAGCCTCTGAAGCCTGGGGAGGGTGAAAAAAGCATGTAAAAACGGGGTGGGTGGGCGCCTGTTGTGTGTGCATGCGCACTGTGGGGTCGCGCATTGCATTATGGGTGCGGCACGCCCGCACACGACCCCCCCTGCGCTCCGCCCACTTATGGCACGCGAGCCAAAAAAAGGTTCGCCATCGCTGCCCTATACCGTTTCAGACTAATGGTGGTCTTCTTGAAAATCTCCAGTGATGAAGCTCCCACAATTTCTGAAGACAAGCAGTTCTACTGATTAATTGGCCTCACTGTTGGGAATTTTCTTCTTAATTCCACATTACGTGACTGTAGGGATGCTGTAACAGTTATGTGTGAAAAACTGCCCCGTTGTGCCCCACCAGCGGCCAGCGGAGCTGGTGGCAAACCCAGGCAGTGAGGAGGTTGGGGAGGAACATGGGCCAGTCCTGGAGTTCTGGGGAAGGCTCAGATGAGGGCTCTGTGTCGGAGGCAGAGAGGGGGCCAGAGCCGTATGCCAATTATCAGCTGCCTTCAGAGGCAGACATCAGTGAGGCAGAGGAACAGCTGGAGCCTGTTCCCAGTGTGCGCATGCGCAGAGCTTCCAGGAGAAAGGAGCAGTTAAGGAACAAAGGCCAACTCAGCAGTAAAGCCACAGGTGGACAGTGAATGGCCCCTCCCCTAGGGAATAAACAGCGAAAGGGGAGGGGAGTTTGCAAGAGACAATTAGTTCAATTCATTAGAGTGAAGATCTGTTCCTGACTTCTTGCCAAGGAATTGCTGCTACAGCATGGCATTTAGAAGATATCAGGCAGCTCTCCAAGCCTGATCAAAGCCTGCAGTTGTGAAATCTCTTGAAAAACTGTTGGCTGCGACTTTGCCGGAGGCGAATTCACTTTAACCTAAATAAAAGTGGCTTTATTCGGACGATGAGTCGGCTTCGTGCTCTTGAGAAGCCTAGGTCAGAACAAAGCCCTTTTTTCCAGTGCCGTCATAACTTTGAACAGCCACTAAGCAAACTGTTGTAAGTTGAGGTCTCACCTTTAATGGGGAACCTTCTCCTGTGCCTGGGAATAATCTTTCCTCTTTTCTCCTGCCCTCAATATCTTGACAGGGGCGAACACGAAGGGAGCCGGCGGATGAAAACGGAATTATTGGTGCAGATGGATGGCTTGGCTCGCTCAGATGATCTTGTCTTTGTTTTAGCAGCTTCCAACTTACCCTGGTAAGAGAGCCGGAGAATATGTTTTGAATACATCTGCATGAGCCTCTAAACACAGATAAAGATTTTACTTACCCAGAGCAGTAAAAGCCATGATATTTGGCTAAAGCCTTCAAAGATTAATTGGGAGCTTTGAGCTTCTTTGTTATTATTATTATTACTACTAACGTTTTGCTTCTGCTTCGGTTCTTGCGTTTTGCACCCCAAAGTGCATAATCCTGCAGAAGATCAGCAGATGCCAGAGCAAGCCAGCTGCTAATATTTAAAAAAGCAACTTGATGGCCAAGTTATTTACTATAGTTAAGCTAAAGAAGCGTTCTCCGCCCGAGAAACTCTTTAAGGTGCTTAAATCATCCAGTGCTTAGAAAAATATGTTCTCTAAAAATAGGGAGAGTTGGGTTTTATTGGAATTATACGCACTAAAGTTTCAGGATGAAAATCCTTCCTTTTTGTGTGTGTGCGCGTGTGTGTGTTTTTTAACATGAAGATCCAGTTGGGATCAAAAGGGGGCTACAATATAATAGAAAAAAATGTTTTTGTTTGTACTGTTGGAAGAAATGTCCATTTGGGTTCAGTTCCAAGTGGGGGAAAAGACATTGGATTCATGGAAGTTGCTCGGAAAGAAGGTTTTAATGGTGGACAGAAGCACATGGTTTGAAGTCCTGGAGGAAAAAGGGAAGAGATGCTGAGAATGTCTCCGGTTTTATACCCTGTCTGGGCTTTTGAATTTGAACTTGTATTCTGATTGGCTGTTAGACTACCATGGGGCCATGCAGGGGCAACTCTAGGCTGTCCTGAGTCCCAAGCTTGGTTGATTTTTGCTAGGTGATGATGTAATGAAAGGGCTTTGGGATTCCTACTACAGCTCTGCCTGAAGAGGTAGATCTTTGTTATGTAGAATAGACTGGATCAGGCCTTAATGGTCTATTGACAAAGGTGGGGGGGGAGGGCTGTTTCTGCCTCCCTTTTAGAGGAAATATTCTGCCCTTTTAATATTTCCTAAAATTTTCCTAGGAGAAGGGTGGGTGCTAACTTCCTACAGTACAAAAGTAACAAAGGAGGAAATTAGTCCAAACCCTTGTTTTCACGATCACAGCGCAAAACACTTTCCACGCAGTAGGCTATATTATTCCTGAGATCTGTTTGATTTGATAGAAAATGATATCGTCCCGTCCCCCACCCCAAAGATCTATGTGTGAATTGAGATAAATTTTTGTCATTGCTATAATAGCTTCCCTGCTTAGGAGCAAATGACATGGTTTTTGTAATTTGTTAACTAACATACCGTATTTTTCGGAGTATAAGACGCACCAGAGTATAAGACACACCAAGATTTTGAAGAGGCAAATTTTTTAAAAAAGTTTTTGTATTCTGCAGACCTCCCAAAAACGGCCTGTTTTTTGCGAAAATGGTCCTGTTTTTTTTTTTTTTAAATGGCATGCATAGCCTTTAGAAGGCTTCCAGACTGCTCCTGGGGGCCGGGGGGGGATGAGCAAATAACGATCCATTTTTCACTTGTTTTTGCCCTCCCCAGCCCCCAGGAGCACTTTGGAAGCCTCCTAAAGGCTATGCATGTCCATTTTTGTGAAGGGGGGGGGGCAAAAATGCTGTATTCAGTGTATCAATAGTAGTAACTGTGAAAGTGATCTTGGAGTCCTAGTGAACAACCATTTAAATAGGAGCCAGCCGTGTGCAGCAGCTGCCAAAAAAGCCAACACAGTTCTAGGCTGCATCAACAGAGGGATAGAATCAAGATCACGTGAAGTGTTAATACCACTTTATAATGCCTTGGTAAGGCCACACGATGTAGAAAAGATGCAGAGACTAGAAAGAGTGCAGAGAAGAGCAACAAAGAGGATTAGGGGACTGGAGACTAAAACATATGAAGAACGGTTGCAGGAACTGGGTATGTTTAGCTTAAGAGAAAGAAGGACTAGGGGAGACATGATAGCAGTGTTCCAATATCTCAGGGGTTGCCACAAAGAAGAGGGAGACAAACTATTCTCCAAGGCACCTGAGGGTAGAACAAGAAGCAATGGGTGGAAACTAATCAAGGAGAGAAGCAACTTAGAACTGAGGAGAAACTTCCTGACAGTGAGAACAATTAATCAGGGGAACAGAAGTTGCCTCCAGAAGTTGTGAATGCCCCAACACTGGAAGTCTTTAAGAAGATGTTGGATAGCTATTTGTCTGAAACGGTATAGGGTTTCCTGCCTAGGCAGGGGGTTGGACTAGAAGGCCTCCAAGGTCCCTTCCAACTCTGCTATTGTATTGTATTGTATAAGACACATCCAGATTTTCACCCTCTTTTTTGAGGGAAAAAAGTGCGTCTTATACTCTGAAAAATACGGTAGTTACTTTGTATTTTAATTTAGTTTCTTTCTTTCAAAACGATGTTCAGGTTTATTGGTTTTTCACATTCCTAAATTGATAAACAAGCTGGAGACTAGCCCCAGATAAGAAAAAGTTTGTTAGTACAAATTGGGGTCTGGTTTATCTCTTTTGTGAATTTAAAACAACTTTTTTCCTTACAATTTATGCCCCTTCTGACTTTAGACCTCATTTTAACTAAACGTGTGTGATCTTATGGGATGCAAATACGTAACGTGTTTGACTACATGTAGCTGAATCACTGCGGTTGTTAAGTTAGGAACACGGTTATTAAGAGAATCTGGCTTTCCCAATGACTTCGCTTGTCAGAAAGTCGCCAGAGGGGATCACATCAGGGCTGGGTTCCTGCCAGTTCTAACCTTTTCTATAGAAGAGGTTCCACAAATCTACAGTGCCGTTTAGAACCGGTTCCAGCTTCCTCCCACAGCCCGTCCGCACATCATCAAGATGAAGAGCGAGAGGAGGAATTCTGGGAGTTGAAGTCCACAAGTCTTAAAGCTGTCAAGTTTGAACACCCCTGGGGGGGGGGTTTCTCTAAAGGGTTAGGGGTGCAAGGGTCTTGTAACTTGACAGCTTTAAGATTTGCACACTTCAATGCCAGAGTTCCTGAGCCAACATGACTGGAGGAGGAATTCTGTGAGTTGAAGTCCACAAGTCTTAAAGCTGTCAAGTTTGAACACCCCTGGGGTTTTTTTTTTCTAAAGGGTTAGGGGTGCAAGGGTCTTGTTACTTGACAGCTTTAAGACTTGCGTGCTTCAAATGCCAGAGTTTCTGAGCCAACATTTTGATTGCTAAGAAAGAGCATTGTTAAGCGAGTTTCACCATATTTTACCAGTTGGCCAGGCCCACCCAGTCACATGACTGCCAAGTCACTCCCACCCAGTCACATGGCTGGCAAGCCACTCCCACCCAGTCACATGGCTGGCAAGCCACTCCCACCCAGTCACATGGCTGGCAAGCCACTCCCACAAAGCAGGCCACACCTACAGAAGAGGTTCCAAAAAATTTTGAAACCCACCACTGGATCACATGATCTCAGAACACTGCAACCGTCATAAATATGAACCAGTTGCTAAGTGTCTGCATTTTGATCATGTGACCATAGGGAAGGTGCAATGGTTGTTCAGTGTGAAAAAGAGTCGTAAGTCACTTTTTTCAGTGCGGGCGTAACTTGGAAAGTTCATTAAACAAATGGTTGTAAGTCAAGGAATACCTGTAATGTAGAAATGCCCCTTGTCGGAAAGCAAAGTCCTGTTTCAATGGCCTGTTGGCATTGGATAAAGCCAGCCTGCTTCTCTGCTCTAGTTACCGCACACTTTCAGCATGTAACAACTCTACATCTGATGACTGAAAACCAGTGACGTGCGGTGAGGTTTATGACTGGTGAGGCACTGACACAGTGCTGAGTTTCAAATATTTTTAGACTTGTGGACTTCAACTCCCAGAATTCCACAGCCAGGCATGCTCAGTTCCAATTTAAAGCGACAGCATTTGTTTTTCTCCTTTGCTCCTTCTTTCTTTTTCTTTTTCTTCTCCTTCCCCTCCTTCTTCCCTCTCTCCCTTCCTCCCACTCTCTCAAACACACACACACACACACACACACACACACACACACACACAGAAGTTGGATTGGACTATCTCTCCTACCCCTTCCCTCTCTCACTCACTCTCAAACAACCCCCCCCACACACAAAAGTTGGATTGGATATCTTTTCCAGTGGCTTGAAAGCAGCTCCTCTGCCATCCCACCCCCCCATTCCCCTGCTGCCTTTCCCAAACACCTCCACCATTGCAAATGCAATACAATACAATACAATAGTAGAGTTGGAAGGGACCTTGGAGGCCTTCTAGTCCAACCCCCTGCCACTGATTAATTGTTCTAACTGTCAGGAAATTTCTCCTCAGTTCTAAGTTGCTTCTTTTCTTGATTAGTTTCCACCCATTGTTTCTTGTTCTACCCTCAGGTGCCTTGCAGCCTGTTGTCTTGGTGGGAAATGCCTGGAACACAATAAAGCCCACCCACCACTTCCTGCTGGCAGGCTGGGGTGAGAGGAGAGGCAGAGAAGCCGGAGGGGAGCCGAGCCGAGCCTTCCAAAAGAAAGAGGCTGGGGGGAAGTGTGTGTACTACAGCATGGCTCTTTGCCTGGCTTCCTGCCTCCTCCTGTGGTCTCCTCAGTGCTTGCTTGTGCTCTCCCTCCCCAAGTGTAGTTTGATTGCAGGTGGAGCCACGTTGCCTTTTCAAACTTGTAATCAGTGAAGCTGGGGTAGATTTTTATATAGTTTTATCCAGCTGTGTGTGTGTGAGAGAGAAATGAATGGGGGCCTGGGGAGGAAGTCACTACACTTGGGGAGGGAGAGCACCAGTGAGGTTAAGCAGAGTCATCCACGGTGAGGCAGCAACTAGCTCAGCTTTTTCCTTTTACTTTTTTTTTTCATGATGAAAGTGGTGAGGCTGTGCCTCACTTGCCTCACCTGACTGCACGTCACTGCTGAAAACAGAGAGGGTGAACCAGCTGTATTGTAAAGCATCATGTATAAGCTTGCACGCCATCATTAGTATGTTCACCTTGATGGTTTATTCATACATCAAATCTTGGCTCAAGTGAAGCCATGTGTTCTGATCTAAGTGTCTCCAAAAAGCAGGAGGCAGAGTCCTGGTCCCGACAAAACCCTTTTTATTAAACGAATGTGAATTCCTCTCATTCACATTCAGCAAAGCCCTGGCAAACAGTCTTTCAAAGGAGTTTTTATGACCACAGACCTTATCTGTCTTGGAAAGCTGCCATGTAAATATTTTCCAAAGGAGGTGCTGTGCAAGGAAAGACTGGGCACAGAGTCTCTGAGATTCACGGACAGATCTCCTGAAACGAATCTAATAACCGAACGAAATTGTTCCCTGCAAAAGCCCCCTCCCCTTTTGCTCCTCTTTTATTTCCTATGTGAGGGGCCAGGGCAAGACAAAACAGAGTCTCTTATAGTCACAAACAGAACTTTCCACTCTGGAAACGACCGAAGGAACGAATTGTTTTCTGCAAAAGCCCACTCTCCATTTGCTCCTCTTTTGCCAGTCACCTCCAAGATGTGGCTTTACTCCTAAGTCAACTCTGCTTTCTTAGTTGTTCTTGTCTTCTGGCAGCTCTGCGCATGAGCACACTGGGAACAGGCTTCAGCTGTTCTTCTGCCTCTTTGCTGTCTAGCTCCATAGGCACCTGATCACTGCCAGACGGCCTCGGCCCTATCTCTGCCTCTGACGCAGAGACCTTGTCCGAGCCTTCCCCAGCCTCCAGGATTGGCCCATGCTCCTCCCCAACCTCCTCACTGTCCTACTCTGCTGCCTGCTCCACTGGCGGGCCATAACACCATGGTCATATGAACAATCTTTGTCTCTACTGGTCAGTTCTGGTCTGGGTGTGTCTGATCCTTCCCTAATTTTGGTGCTTCTTAAGGAACCTTTTTCCACTTATACTTGATGGAAAGAGTCCTGAGATCCTCTTGTTAATAGAACAAGGATCTGCCTTCCTTATTCTCTCCTAGGGAACTGGATTATGCCATGCTGCGCCGACTGGAGAAGAGGATTCTGGTTGACCTCCCAAATCAAGAGGCCCGGCAAACCATGATCCAGCATTGGCTTCCCCCGGTGAGCAACAGTGGAGGAGTGGAGCTGAGGACGGAACTGGATTATAATTTGCTCAGCCAGGTGAGGAAGAAACCCACCCAGGTTATCCAGGTCCTTATGAATGACCTTTGTAGAGGAGTCAAGGAATCTATAGAGTAGAGTTTCTCAACTTTGGCCACTTAAGATGTGTGAACATCCGTCTGTTCAATTCTGGGAGTTGAAGTTGTCAGAGTACACACAGTGTGACTACTATTTTGGGACAACCCAGGAGCAAAATACAGTACACAGAGGTTTTGTCTTTCAAACAGTGGTTTATATACAAGTCTTATATATACACCTACATACATGTGTTAGGCAAATACCAGGCAATATCAATCAATCTTCAACTCTACACAGGGAACCACAATGCAGATAGAATACGAGGAGAGACATACACAAGGAGAGAGAGAGAGAGAGAGAGAGACATCCTCACATGGCCTCCCCTATATATACAGCTTCTTAAAGTGGCAGTAACCCTGCTGACACATCCTCATGTCATCATCTCGGTTTACAGCCTTAAAGCAGCTGATCAGCTATTAAATCATCATTACCTTGACAGAAGTCCACATATCTTTCTCTATATATCTATATCTATCTATATCTATCTCATCTTCTTCATCTTCTCATCTTTCCCATTGTCTTGTCCTATTGGTATCTTATGACTTGCCACTTGATGTTTTTATCGAATGATTTAGAAAATATGACTTATTACCGTGTTTCCTCAAAAATATGACCCACCCCAAAAAGAAGCCCTATCATGTTTTTTTTTTGAACGCATGCACTCAAATTAAGCCCTACCCCCAAAATTAGCCCTAGTTGAGACCCTGCCCACCCCAGGGTGCTGGGGGTGGGGCGAGGTACAATTTAAGCTAGGGTGGGGATGGTGGGATGGAGCTTCCCTACTTACCAGTCGCCTCCGTTTCACCGTCGGAGCCTTTCGGAAAGACCTCTGCAGCTGAGAAATGGGCTTTGGATTGACGCTCCTGGAGCCCCCTGGCTTCTGTTTCTCCTTCTGGAAAGCCCTCTGCAGCCGATAACAGGGTTCTGGATCAGTCCTGCGGAGGGCTTTCTGGAAGGCATTTGTAGCCGATAAAAGAGCTCCTGATCCCATCCCACCCCACTCTTCCATTCCATTCCCATATATCCGTGATGGCAAACCTATGGCACATGTGCCCGAAGTGGCACGTGGAACCATGGCGCCTGTCATGTGTGGCATCCTCCGTTCCTGTTCTGGGTTTCTGGTGAGCATGTGCGCAAAAACAATCAGCTGTCCTCCCTGTTTGTGGCAGTGCCAGAAACTGGAAGAGCTGGTCTTCCATTTTCTGGTGTGAGCATGCACGCCAGCCAGCTGATCGTCGCACACACATGCATGCCAGTAACCAAAAGACTAGCTGGCTGGTGCGCATGTGCTAGAAGTCCATTTTGGGTGCGCATATGCCCCCTGGGCAGTTTGTCTTCTTGGGTGCGGCCCAGATGAGTGCCTGTGCGTGTGCATGCACTCCCTTTTTAGCACTCTGTGCAAAAAAGGTTTGCCATCACTGCCATATATAAAGGTAACCAGGCCACCAAAGAATACGGTGGCTGGGCTCCATCAAAGCTGACACCAGTCAGAGCATAGACCAGAGACTATGAATCTTTTTGGCACCGGGTGCCAAAACCAGAACATGTGTGTGCACCGGAGCCCAGAAACCCAAAGGCCAGCTGGCTGGTGTGCATGCATGTGCTGGTCAGCTGGTCTTCCAGTTTCTGATGCGCGCATGCACGCCAGCCAGCTAGTCTTCTGGTTTCCTGTGGGCGCATATGTGCCGGCCTGGTCTTTGCATGTGCCAGAAACGGAAAGATGAACTGACGGCATCTGCATGTGCACTGGTCAGTTGGTCTTCGGATTTCTGGCGCTCTGGCTCACGTGAAGACGGGGCCATTTTTTTCTCGTTTTTGCCCATCCCCCTCCCAGCCTCCAGGAGCATTCTACAAGCCTCCCAAAGCCTATGCGTGCCCTGCTTTTGGCAAAAAAACCAGGCACATTTTTGTGAAAAATGTGCTGTTTTTTTCCTCGTTTTTGCCTCCCCCCCAGCCCCCAGCAGCATTTTGCAGGACTCTTAAACTCTCTGCACGCCCCATTTTTCACAAAAAAATGAGGCGTGCAGAGGGTTTGGGAGGTCTGCAGAGTGCAAAACCTTTTTTTTTTAATTTACCTCTTCAAAATCCTGGTGCGTCTTATACTCCGAAAATACGGTAATTAATTGCAGACTCCTGAGAAAAAGAATACAGGGCTTGCCTTCTTTGAGATCTTCCTGAAGGCGTTTCGAAGCACTTTCAGCCAAGATGGGGCATGGGATAGGATAGGCCAACTGGTCTGATCCCTGTAGATCTTTTAATGTTATCTTGATGCTCTTCCGGTGGCAAATAAACTCCTCACCAATCTCTTGTCCATCATAATAGGATCTGTAGGACCAGTGGTGAAATTCAATTTTTTTTTTACTACCGGTTCTGTGGGTGTGGCTTAGTGGGCGTGGTGTGGCTTGGTGGGTGTAGCTTGGTGGGCATGGCGGGAGAATGATACTGCAAAATCTCCATTCCCACCCCACTTTGGGGCCAGCCAGAGGTGGCATTTGCCGGTTCTCCGAACTACTCAAAATTTCCGCTACCGGTTCTCCAGAACTTGTCAGAACCTGCTGGATATCACCCCTACATAGAGCTGGTTCCATGTGCTCAGGGGACCATTTGGGTTGTGTCAGAAGTGGCCCGATGTAGAAACCTTCCCCATAGCCTGTCTTCCTCTCTGTCCTTTCTTAATCTAAATGCTAGCTTGGCAGCTACCTGCAATGGGAAACCTCTGTGGAGGTTAAGCACATCTTTCTCTCTTCATGTTTGTGTATTAGGAGATGGAAGGCTACTCGGGATCTGACATTAAGTTGGTTTGCAAGGAGGCAGCCATGCGCCCTGTGAGAAAAATCTTCAGCGCTCTTGAAAATCATCAGCCAGGTATAGCAAAAATCCTCTTGCGTGTTCGAGCTGAACAGGTACTCAGTGTTGTGGCCCACCAGGAAAGCTAGTGACAGACTCAGACAGTGAGGAGGTTGGGCCAGTCCTGGAGACTGGGGAAGGCTCTGATGAGGGCTCTGTGTCAGAGGCAGAGATGGGACCAGGGCCGTCTGACAGTTCTCAGCTGCCTTCGGAGTCAGACATCAGTGAGGCAGAAGAACAGCTGGAGCCTGTTCCCAATGTGCGCCCGCGCAGAGCTGCCAGGAAAAGGGAACAGCTAAGGAACAAGGGTCGATTCAGCAGTTAAAGTGACAGGTAGATGATGAATGGCCCCTCCCACAGGGAATAAAGAGGAGCGAAAGGGGAGGGGAGTTTGCAGGAGACAAGTAGTTCACTTAATTAATGTGAAGATTAGTTCGTGACTCTCAGAGACTCCTTGCCAAGTATTTCCTTGTACAGCGTTGCAAAGATATCGGCCTGGCAGCTCTCCAAGCCTGATAAGGTCTGTGGTTGTAAAATCACCCTTGAAAGACCGTTCGCCGGGACTTTGCTGGATGTGAATGAGAGGGATTCACATTGGCTTAATAAAAAGGGGTTTTGTTGGGAGAAGGAGTCTGCTTTGTGATTTTGGGAAGCCTAGGTCAGAAGACTCAGGGTCGAGCAAGCCGGGATGTCTTAGCTAAGTTAGCTAAGATGCGTATAAAAGTAAATGATAAATTTATAAATCTGTACCAGCAGATGGCGCCATTCCATTTGTTTCCCATTTAGATTTACTTAGGATTTGCACACTCCTTTCACATTTGATCACTGATACAAACCTTCCTAAGATCGTACAGGTAGTCCTCAACTTACGACCACAATTGGTATACCTTTATACAAATGCCATTTGTTTCCTCTACCCCCGCCCTCCAAACCTCTTTTTTGGCCGAAGTTCGAGGCGGATACAAGTTTCCAGCTATCCTCATTATACATCATTAAACGCCTATATTTTTGGTCTCATATTGTAACTTTAAATATATATAGTTAGGCGTATTTCCAAATTCCCCATCCATTTTTTCTTCTTCTCTTCTCTGGTAACTTTCCCAACTAATATTTTTCTTATTTGTAACCCGGTATAATCATTTCACATTCCACTATTAATACATATCAGCTGGCCTACTATCTTTATTAATTAATCTACCTTTAATTTCTTTTTACTTGCAATCCTTTCTATACCACAGACCGATTTTGGACGCCATTTCAATTTCTAACTGGAGGTTCTTCTTTCTTCAGACAGTGGAAACTTACCAGGGATTCACCTGGACACAGTCACAACCGAAGACTTCCTTGATGTCATTTCTCACACCAAGCCCTCTGCTAAGAATCTAAGTCAAAAATACATTGACTGGCAAAGAGAATTTGAGTCGGTTTGAGCGGAGTTTAAGATCTGGAACAATCCTCCGCGTTTCGAGCTCCTCCGCTCCACCCAACACATTTCTGAAAAGTGTATTTTTAAAACAAACAAAGAGGAGAAGAAACTTGCCGCTTTCCGATCTGGCTGCTGAAGTTTTGATGATGGAGAAGAGGCTGACAATTTTGATTTGGAGAAAGCTCGTTATATCTTTTCATCCGATAGCTTGAGACTCATACACAAGGCGGAACCCCACCCCCCCACCCCCATTTTAGCACTTTGACCATTTTTAATTTTTGTAATTAAACATGACCGGCTGTTTTTATTTCTTGTGTTACCTAGAAGACTTTTGGGATCCATTTTGCTGACTTAATATTTGCTGCTATACTTTTCTTCCTTAGTGGGACCAGATAATAGGAAGGGAGAAAGAGAGGCATTAATTGGGCCTTCTCGGGCATCCTTGGTGGGGCATGGTGGCTCAGTGGCTGAGCTAGTCGATCCGAAAGGTCGGCAGTTCAGCGGTTCGAATCCCTAGGGCCGCATAACGGAGTGAGCGCCCGTTACTTGTCCCAGCTTCTGCCAACCTAGAAGTTTGAAAGCACATCAAAAATGCAAGTAGAAAAATAGGAACCACCTATGGGAAGGTCACAGCGTTCCATGCGCCTTTGGTGTTTAGTCATGGCGGCCACATGACCACAGAGACATCTTTGGACAGCGCTGGCTCTTTGGCTTTGAAATGGAGATGAGCACTGCCCCCTAGAGTCGGGAAAGACTAGCACATATGTGCGAGAAGAAGCTTTACCTTTACAGGCATCCTTGCATTAAACCAGCAGGTTTCGAAGAATATCCTTCAAGAATAAGCCACTCTGGAGTCTCAGAGATATCTTTTAGAGTAGGGGTCTCCAACCTTGGCAACTTTAAGACTTGTGGGCTACAATTCCCAGAGCTCTGGGAGTTGAAGTCCACAAATCTTTAAAGTTGCCAAGGTTGGAGACCCCTGTTTTAGAGGCTTCCTTACAGTGACCAATAGGGCTCCTCTCTCTTCCCTTGCTTGGTTACCTGAAGACTGAAAATAGACAAATGTCCATGGAGATCCTCAGTCATCCAGGTCATGGTTGTCCCAAAGGTGCTTTTTCAAGAGGCACCTGGACTTTCTGGTTTTTTTCATCGAAGGCGTTTTGCTTCTCATCCAAGAAGCTTCCTCAACTCTACAGAAGCGGCAGAAGCTTCTTGGATGAGAAGAAAAACTAGGAAGCCCAGGGGCCTCTTGCAAAAGCACCTTTGAAAATAAGACACTTTCAAGATGTTTATTCTATTGGAGAAGACACTTAGCAAGTATAACAGGTTTTGTATAATGCACCTGGTAGATTCCCAGATCAAAATAGAACAGGGTCTTATTTTCTTTTGACCCCCGAAATAAGCACTTGGCCTTATTTTCAGGGAGGTCTTATTATTTTTCAGGTGCAGGAGGCCCCTTCACCTCGGCCCGTGGATCAGCTGATCCAGAGAGGGCCAGAAGTTCTGTCTCAATTTCTGGCAAACTCCTGCCAGCCCTAGTGTCTCTGGGACTGCCGCTCTTTGTGCGGCCGCCACTAAGAGAAGGGATGCGGTAGCTAGGGTTTGCGGCAGCGGCATTTAAATATTTTAGGTGCGGGCTTATTTTCAGGGAAGGGATTATTTTAGCGCATGCGCTCAAAAGCCCAATTGGGCTTATTATCCAAGGAGGTCTTATTTTCAGGGAAACGGTATTACCGTATTTTTCTGAGTATAAGACACACCAAGATTTTGAAGAGGCAAATTAAAAAAAGCGTTTGCACTCTGCAGACCTCAAAAAACGGCCTGTTTTTGTAAAACAAAAAAAGGGGTAGGAAAACCTTTAGGTTTGTAGAGTGCTGCGGGGGGGAGGGGGGACGAGCAAAAAAACAGCTCTTTTTTCGCTCTTCTTTGCCCTCCCCATCCCCCAGGAGCACTCTAGAAGCCCCCTTAAGTAAGGCTATGCACGGCCATTTTTGCAAAGAGGGCAGGGTTTTGGGAGGCCAAAAATGCTGCATTCAGTGTATAAGACGCACCCAGATTTTCACCCTCTTTGGTGGGAAAAAGGTGCGTCTTATACTTCGAAAAATACGGTAGTTGTATTACCAAGGTCTTGGCATTAGGCACACTTTTTCTCCTTTCCATGAAGATGGACGGTCATGCAGTAACAGACCGATTCCACTGGCAATGCAATGTGCCAATCTAATATATATTATTATTGTCAAATTTATTTGCCACGCATCTCGCATTTCAAGTCGATTCTGAGCGGTATGGAAGGGCGAGTCGCTATTTCCTTCCTTTTTCGACCTGATAAATTCCCCTCTCTGCCTGGAACGGAGCAGGTTGGGCACAGACTCCTATTGGACAGGATAACTTTTTTGGTGTGGGAAACAATTTTTACAGGGAGAACATTCATTCCATCACAGTCCCCAACAGAGTAGAATCCAGCGGCAATGCACCAAGAAAGTCCGAACGCTCTGTGGGCCATTTCCTTTTTTTGGCACACAAATGGCGGTGCTTCTTCAAAGCAGATGCTGAAGGATGTGTTCCACAGCATGGGGAAAGCTCTCGCAGGTTAAGTAAGGCGGTGGGTTAATTTTGCCTTCGTCGGCATCTCGGTATTTCCCTGCAATGACAAAACCAGAAATACATAAACTACCGTATGTTTCGAAGTATAAGACGCACCTTTTCCCCTCAAAGGCTGAAAATCTGGGTGCATCATATACACTGAATACAGCATTTTTGGCCTCCCAAAACCCCGCCCCCTTTGCAAAAATGGCCGTGCATAGCCTTTAGGAGGCTTTCAGAGTGCTCCTGGGAGCTGGGGAGTGCAAAAATGAGCGAAAAACAGGCCGTTTTTTTTGCCCACCAGCCCCCAGGAGCACTCTACAAGCCGCCTAAAGGCCATGCATGTCCTTTTTTTTTTGACAAAAAACGGGCCTGTTCGTGAAAAATGGGCCATTTTGGGAAGGTCTGCAGAGTGCAAAACCTTTTTATTTTATCTGCCTCTTCAAAATCTTGGTGCGTCTTATACTCCGAAAAATACGATAAGTTCTGTAATTAGGTCCGAATTCGCATCAAACTTTGCCAGAGATCAGTGCTGGCACCAAAAATTTCCAATGTTCTCACTGGTGCATTCAGCTTTATAAATATAATCCGGTGGGCATAGGTGCTTCTATTTACTATTTACGGACCAAGGAACTGAGGTTTCATCCTCTTAAACAATAGATGGCAAAATAGGGACCACCTTTGGTGGGAAGGTAACCGCATTCCCTG
This sequence comes from Natrix helvetica, assembly GCF_964273705.1. Classification (NCBI taxonomy): domain Eukaryota; kingdom Metazoa; phylum Chordata; class Lepidosauria; order Squamata; family Natricidae; genus Natrix; species Natrix helvetica. The sequence goes on from NC_138552.1 coordinate 9,445,228, forward strand.
CGCCTTCAGCATTTAGTCATGACCACGGAGATGTCTTCGGACAGCGTTGAGTCTTCGTCTTTGAAATGGTGATGAGCACGGTTTACTAGAATCGGGAATAACTAGCACATATGTGCGAGGGGAACCTTTACCTTTAAGTTCAGGTGGGAAAGATCTGCAGAAGAAGGTTAACTCAGAGGGGAACAGCAGAAAGGTGTTACAGGTAAAATGTCTGTTCCACAAATGTGTGTAAGCAAGCTGACACAAACAACTGCAGCTGGATTGTACTTGCTGAAAAACCAGGGGTGAAATACGACCGGTTCGAGACGGTTCGTCTGATCCGGTTGTAAAAAATGCTACTAGTTCACAGAAACCAGTATGGTTTACTTTCTTTAGTAAAAAAATACAGCTGATCTTCGGAACTTTTAGATCACTTTTAGGAACTTTTTTAGGAACTTTTAACTTTTAAAGCATCTTTTTACTACAGGTTTTTCGGAAACATGGGGTGGGTGGGGTCCGTTTTTGGTAGGCTAAAAATGGGGGGGGGGGTTAATTGCTGAGGAAAGAAAGAAAAGAAGGAAAGAAAGAAAAAGAAAGAGGGAGGGAAAAGGAGAGGAAGTAAAGACTACAAACCTGACACTAGACACAGCTTCAGAGAATAATCCAGGGCTGGAAGTGACCTGGAGGTCATCTAGTCCAACCCTGCTCCAGCAGGACATTGTTAAAGTGGCTTTCTGTTTTTAGATTCCCCCGTTACATGACTGCATAGCCACGCCCACCTAGTCACATGACCCCACCAAGCCACGCCCACAAAACTGGTAGGAAAATTTATTTCGATTTCACCACTATGAAAAACTTTACGGTTTGCACCTGATACTGAAAAAATGTAAGTACAAAATGACCACTTGGGAAGAGAAGAGGCCAGCTGCAAAGGAAACCTTTAAATGAAAGATGGGTGTTGACCCTTCTGTTGCAATGCCTCCATTGAGTCAGGAGTAACAGGTTGGTATAGATCAGTGATGACTAACCTTTTTGTCGTGTGCCGAAAGTGTTTGTGTGTGTGTGTGTGTGTGTGTGTGCACGATAGCCATAATTGCACTCATAATGCAATGTGTGTGTCACCCCATGTAGTCTCGCCCCCTGCGCATGCGCATGCAACTACCCCGTTTTGGGCCTCCCTGCAGCCTCCTGGAAGAAAAATCGGCCAGGGGGGGGGGCTGCACTCCCCACCCCCAGCACATGTGTGCATGTCTCCCACATGTGCGGTGGAGCTGAGCTGGGTTATGGCTTGCATGCCTGCAGAGAGGGCTCATGCCATAGGTTTGCCATCGCGGATATCACATCCCTGCAATTCATCCATGACTAGAGAAATCTCTGAGCACCTTCCTGCTTATCTCTTTTTCTTCCTAAGGGAAAATGTTCTAATTCCTTGAGCGTGGATTTTTTTTACGTTAAGGCAGAACAGAAATAAACATCAGCCTAGATCAGGGGTGTCCAAAGTTGGGAACTTTAAGACTTGTGGACTTCAACTTCCAGAATTCCCCAGCCAGCATGGCTGGCTGGGGAATTCTGAGAGTTGAAGTCCACAAGTCTTAAAGTTCCCAAGTTTGGACACCTCTGGCCTAGACTAAAGTGTAGTTCTTTTAGTGCCCAGGCATCACTACCTACCAGTCTTCACCAGTATTCCCAGCATGCCAGCACTCTGGGCACCCCCGACGTCGTCCCTGCAGTCCTGCAAAATGCAAGAGAAATGCAAATAAATCTGCAACTCGGAAACGGGTTGTAAAAGCACTTAAAAAATAGGGATGTGTTTTTACTGAACTCTATTTTCATAATAATCCTTGCCATGTGCTATTTTTCCTATTCTGCATTGAAGTGGTAAAGCAATTGTTCCACAACTTAAGAGTTTGAACTCCTGCTGTATAGGAATCTAAATTAGACTCTCTAAACCAGTTACCATATTTTTCAGAGTATAAGAGGCACCTTTTTCCTTCAAAAAAGAGGCTGAAAATCTGGGTGCGTCTTATACACTGAATACAGCATTTTTTGCCTCCCGAAACCTTGCCGCTTCACTGAAATGGCTGTGCATAGCTTTTAGGAGGCTTTCAGAGACCTCCTGGGGGCTGGGGAGGGCAAAAATGAGCAAAACACGGCCCATTTTTTGCTCACTTTTGCCCCCCCCCCAGCCCCCAGGAGCACTCTATAAGCCCCCTAAAGGCTATTCATGCCATTTTTTGACAAAAAAACAGGCCCGTTTTTCGCAAAAATCCCAGTTTTGGGATGTCTGCAGTGTAAAAACTTTTTTTTAAATTTTCCTCTTCAAAATCTTGATGCGTCTTATACTCTGAAAAATACGGTAAATCCGATTGCATAACAGTTCGCAGAAGCTAAATGGTTACACTGATTCTTAAATTTATGTACTTCAATTCCCTCTCTTACACATTCTCTATGGAGATTCTCTGTCATCCAGATTATGGTTTTTCCACAGGTGCTTTTTCGAAAGGCAACTGAACTTTTCTGTGTTTTTTCTTGAAGAGGTTTCGCTTCTCATCCAAGAAGCTGCTTCAGGTTCAATCTTTCCGAAGCTTCTTGGATGAGAAGCGAAACCTCTTCAAGGAAAAACAAAGAAGTCCATGAGTTGCCTTTTGAACGAGGACTTTTGGTACATTACACATTACCAGATAAATATAATAATATATTTAATATTATTCACACTTATAGACCGCCCCCTCTCCCGGAGAGGACTCGGGGCGGTGTACAGTCACTAAAATACGTTGTAAAATACATACATAAACAATTAAATTAATACTGGTGAAGGAGGTTGTGAGACTGTAATAGAATAATAAATATAATACGTTAAAAGCCTATAAAACCCCAAACCCAATTAAAATAAATAAATCCCGGGAGGTAAAACTAAGAAAGTGCCAGGCCAGCTGATTGAAATAGGTGAGTCTTTAACTTTTGCCGGAAGGAACGGAGGTCGGTGGTAGTTCGAATGTCTGGGGGGAGGTCATTCCAGAGGGTTGGGCCCATCACAGAGAAGGATCTACTCCTAGGTGTCGCCCGCTGGCATTGCCTAGCAGACGGCACCAGGAGGAGCCCCTCCCTGTGTGAGCGGATAGGTCGCAGGGACGTGTGTGGTAGGATGCGATCCTGCAGATAACTAGGTCCATAAAAAATGAACAGCTCTTAAATGTTTTAAGATGTCTGTGTATAATAATATACAGGTCAGGTGGACCGGTTGCTTTCGTAGTGTGAAGACAATAACTTGGTCCTTAACACCAATTAGACCAAGGAGCTTATAGTGGACTACAGAAGGAACAGATCAAACATCCAGCCCATTGCTTATCAATGGAGATCGAGTGGAGCAAATGGCCAGTTTTAAGTTTCTGGGTGTTATCATAAAAGAGGACCTCACCTGGGGAGCTCACATTGCAGTCCTGGTCAAAAGGGCCGAACAGAGATGATGCTACCCGAGACTTCTCAGGAAACAGCAACTGAATGAAAAACTGCTGGTGACCTTCTACCGCTGCACCATAGAGAGTATTTTAACTTACTCCACCTGTGTCTGGTTTGCCAACAGCACAGCAGTAGATAGGACAGCGCTCCAGGGGGTTAATGCCATTGCCCAGAGGATCATGGCTTGCCCTCTTTGAAAGAGCTTTACAGCTCCCGCTGCCTTAAGAAAGTTCAAAACATTCTTAAAGATCCATCTCATCCTGGGCACCCTTTTTTTTTTGAACTATTACCATCCGGCAGCCGGTACAGGACAATTAAAAACAAGGACAAATAGGTTGAAGAACAGCTTCTATTCCAGGGCAGTAAACTGTATTGAATTCTATGGTGTAGTGCAATATTAATGCAATATCGGGTTTTCAATTTCAATTTATATAGCATGTGAAGGATGTGTGTTTGTGTTTTTATAGTTATATTGTACACTGAAGAGGGCATTTAATTTTGTTGTACAATGGGCAATGACAATAAAGTAAACTTAACTTAACTAACAATAAATAAAATAAAGTATTTTGAATTGTAAACGGCCCAGGTCGTTTACTTAGAAGGGCAGCTATAAAAATCCAATCAATATCTAAATAAACCAAGCGAGCAAGGATCCAGGGACTCACATCACCAATCATGATGGCTTCCTCAGGTCCACAGTTGGTGCCACGCAAGGCCTCCAGGAAAAATGTCTGTTCTGGCTTTCCTACTACTGTGGCCTTCTGGTCAGTGGCGTACTCCAGCCCTGTCACAAAGGGCCCGGGGCCGAGGGCAAGGCCATCCTTCTTCTTGTAATACCTGGCCTTGTGAATAGCTATGAGGGGAGCCCCGTCCAGCACCAACCTTGGAAGAAGAAGGAGACAAAAGCTGTAGTGCAGGGGTGTCCAAACTTGGGAACTTTAAGACTTGTGGACTTCAACTCCCAGAATTCCCCAGCTGGGGAATTCTGGGAGTTGAAGTCCACAAGTCTTAAAGTTCCCAAGTTTGGACACCCCTGCTGTAATGTAACCGAAGGAGGCCTAGACGTATTCTGACCTAGGCTTCCCAAAATTGCAAAGCAGACTCCTTCTGCCAACAAAACCCCTTTTTATTAAGCTAATGTGGATTCCTCTCATTCACATCCAGCAAAGTCCCGGCGAACGGTCTTTCAAGGGTGAATTTACAACCACAGACCTTATCAGGCTGGGGGGGCTGCCAGGCCGGTATCTTTCAAACGCAACTGCTGTACAAGAAAATACTTGGCAAGGAGTCTCTGAGACTTCCATCATCAATAACAAGAGTTGGAAGGGACCTTGCAGGTCATCTAGTCCAACCCCCCGCCCAAGAGGGAGACCCTAGAACTGTCTCTACCTAGGATCGAACTCACAACCTCCTGATTGTGAAGGGAGAGCTCCACCTCCAGGCCACAGCAGCAGGTTCCTGCTTACCTGAAAGCTCTGTTCATAGTTTGATAGTTGAACTGGTCAGGAGCCAACCCAATCACGACAGCATTTGGGTCGCTTGTGTCTAGGCCTAGAGGAAATGGTCAACATCTGTTAAAACAGGTCCTACCCAAGTCCAAGATTGTGACTTCTAGTCCCACCATAGACAAATAAAAGCCAGCTGGGTGACTTTATGCCAATCACCCAGAGACTGTGAGTTCTAGTCCTGCTTTAAGCATGAAAGTTGACTTTGGGCCAATCAGCAGGAGACTGTGAGTTCTAGTCCTGCCTTAGGCATGAAAGCTGGATGAGTGACTTTGGGCCAATCACCAGAGACCGTGAGTTCTAGTCCTGTTTCAGGCATGAAAGCTGGCTGGGTGACTCTAGTCCCGTTTCAGGCATGAAAGCTGGCTGGGTGACTTTTGGCCAATCACCAGGAGACTGTGAGTTCTAGTCCTGCTTTAAGCATGAAAGTTGACTTTGGGCCAATCAGCAGGAGACTGTGAGTTCTAGTCCTGCCTTAAGCACAAAAGTTGGCTGAGTGACTTTGGGCCAACAAGCAGGAGACTCTGAGTTCTAGTCCTATTTCAGGCATGAAAGCTGGATGGGTGACTTTGGCCAATCACCAGGAGGCTGTGAGTTCTAGTCCTATGTTAAGCACAAAAGTTGGCTGAGTGACTCTGGGCCAATCAGCAGGAGACTGTGACTTCTAGTCCCGCCTTAGGCATGAAAGCTGGATGGGTGATTTTGGCCCAATCAGCAGGAGACTATGAGTTCTAGTCCCGCCTTAAGCACAAAAGCTGGCTGGGTGACTTTAGGCCAATCACTCTCTCTCAGCTCATCCCACCTCACAGGATTGTTGCTGTAGGGAAAATAGGAGGAGGAGGAAAGAATATTAGGCATGTTCACTGCCTTGAGTTATTAAATTAAGCAACGAAGGTTGGATTTTTAAAAAATCCAATAAATGCACAATTCCAGCAGACTACGAACCTGCATGGAGATACAGCATATTTGTCAGCATCTGAGAAGTGGGCAAAGGTTAGAATAGAATGGAATAGAATAGAATAACAGAGTTGGAACGGACCCTGAAGGTCTTCTAGTCCAACCCCCTGCTTACGGAGGAAACCTTGTACCATTTCAGACAAACAGTTGTCCAATCTCTTCTTAAAAACTTCCAGTGTTGGAACAACTTCTGGAGGCAACTTCTGTTCCACTGATTAATTGTTCTCACTGTTAGGAAATTTCTCCTTAGTTCTAAGTTGCTTCTCTCCTTGATTAGTTTCCACCCATTGCTTCTTGTTCTACCCTCAGGTGCCTTGGAAAATAGCATGACTCCCTCTTCTTTGTGGCAACCCCTGAGACATTGGAACACTGCTATCATGTCTCCCCTAGTCCTTCTTTTCATCAAACTAGACATACCCAGTTCCTGCAACCGCTCTGCATATGTTCTAGCCTCCAGTCCCCTAATCGTCTTTGTTGCAGAAAAAGACAAAGCATTCCTTAAGTCAGTGGTTCTCAACCTGTGGGTCGGGACCCCTTTGGGGGTTAAACGACCCTTTCACAGGGGTCACCTAAGACCATCGGAAAACACATATTTTCGATGGTCTTAGGAACCAATACACCAATTTTAGGGTTGGGGGGTCACATGAGGAACTGTATTAAAGGGTCGCAGCATTGGAAAAGTTGAGAACCACTGCCTTAAGTCAAGCTAAACTCCTGGTGCCTCCTAGAGCAAGTCCAGCTGGAGGTTCCAGCATTGGACTCAGCTGGAGTAAACTGTAATAATGAGAATGGGTGTCCTACTCACCCATCAATGCAAGCCGTCCGGAGCTGACAATAGGAGGGTTAAGCCCCATCCTGTAGTCCATGAGGAAGTACGTGACCCACAGCGGAATTTAGTGAAACTTGTGGGGCAATTCTAGGCCCAGGATATTCTTTGAAAGAGAAGGCATCCTTAGGAAAGGCAAAAATGGAAGCGCAGCAATGAGAGAGACTTCAATGTGGATTTTATGCATTTACTTGACTTACTTTGCAACACTCCCTGGCAGCATCTGGCTCCATTAAGCAAAGAATGGATTATGTTCATCTAGCTGCAAGCTATCTTAAACGAAGATTATCCAAGAATAATTCCATAGTAGTTACTAACAGGGGCTTAAACATCTTTCATCGTACTTAAAACTACCGGACACACACAAAAATGCATATAAAGCATTTTAGGTGAAGAGAAGGAAGAGCCACGCCCCCAATGGGATTTGACACAGAATTGATCTAAAGACAGGAAACGCAATCTGATTTAACTAAACTTTTAAATCTCCCTGACATTAAGATGTTTCATGTAGTAAACTGATCAGGGCCAGATGGGACGGGAGGCAAAGTTAGCTTGTCCCACATATGCCAAAACTGGAAGAAAAATACCTAACAAGATACACAACTCTGGAGTGAAATCACAGGTGGGCTGCTGGGGGCTTTGCAGGGGTTGGGGAGAACCTCTAGCTAAGATTCTGTACAGTTCGGAGAACCCCCAAATCCCACTCCAGGCTGCCCCCCTCCAGGAGTCCCCATGTGGTCCATTTTGGATACAGGTAAGTGCAGGGAGCGCATGGAGGCTTAGGGAGGTGCAAAAAACAGGCCTCCCAGAAGTTCTGGAAGCCCTCGTTTCCATCCTCCAGAGGACCTCTGGAGCCTGGGGAGGCCGATTTCACCCTCCCGGAGGCTCGAGGAAAACCTCTGGAACCTGGGGAGGGCAAACACACACTCCTCCACTGTCACGATGTTAAAAAGTTTGCTAGACATGAACTGACTGAAACTGACACTGAAGAGTTAAACTGAGAAAGATTTATTGCGCAGGTCATGTTCTTATCTGAAAGTGATTTATTGCACATGTCTTCGCACATTCCAGAGCTTTTTTTTTTTGTTCTTTGTCCGCCTGCCAAGAAAAGCTGGCAGACGGAACTTTTATTATCAAAATGTAACAATTAGTTAACTTCTGTTTTATTTACTTTTATTATTTCCGTATTAAAGTTTGTTTATTAATTAGAATATACTTTTCAAAGACTTTTATTTCTTTTCTTAACATCTTAATGATATGCTGCTGGGAATCAGCCCGGTCCATAAACCTCATTTTTCTCCAGGGTGTTTTTTCCCCTGACATCCACAGTAGTGCAGGAGGCCGATTAGGCCACGCCTGTCATTGCGTTAATTTGCTTGCTAGCCGAACTGAACTGAAAGAATTACTGCGCAGGTCATAAGCCTTTATCAGCAATGATTTATTGCGCGTGCTTAACATGTTTATATACATCACACATTCCAGAGACTTCTTTCCTTTTGATCTTTGTCCGTCTGCCAGGAAGCTGGGAGACAAACTGCTTCTGCCAAAATGTAACAATTAGATAGATTTGTTTTCTTTCTATTTTCTTATTTTTGTATTAAAGCTTGTTTTTAATTAGAACATATTTTCGGGTTTTATTTATTTTTCACTTCTTGAAGAATATGCCTGTTTGGAAAAGCCACGGTCTAAGCCTCATTAGTTCAGGGTGAAATATTTCCCCTGACAACGCCCACCATGGCCATGCCCCCCCCCCCCAGCAAGCAGGCAGAGAACCCCTTGCTAAAATTTTTGAAGCCCACCCATGTGTGAAACCAAAGTCAACTGAATGAACCATCATGGAACTGGAGCCAAAACAGCAGCCAATAAAAACTTCTTAAGGTTTTTTTCCCTAAATCACAACAACCGTCTCAGCATTGAAATGCCGGGACTTACGACCACAATTGGAAGATAAATCTATCTCAGCATCTACTTCTGTCCTACTATCGCAGCACCATTGAGAGTGTCCTGACATACGGCATTCTTGCATGGTATGGGAGCAGCTCCGCAGCGGACAAAAAAGCTCTACAGAGAATCATTAAAACTGCCCAGAATATCACCGGGCTCCAGCTACCAGCCCTGGATGACATTTTCGCATCTCCCTGTTTGAGGAAGTTGCATAACATTCTCAGAAACTCTTCCCATTCTGCTTACAATCTTTTTAGACGGTTGCCTTCTGGCAGAAGATACAGAACAATTAAAACTCGGACCACACGTCTTCTGAATGGCTTTTGTCCCAGAGCTATAATTGCACTCAACAATGAATTAAAGGGCCACCATCAGTGAGCTATTGGACAGCACTGCTTGGTCTGTTGTGTGGATGTTTGCGTGGTTTAGGGGCGGGGAGTTTTTGGTTGGGTGGGTGGGTGTTTGGGGATTGTTATGTGTGCTGGGCCTGGTCTCTGGGTGTTATATGAATTCCGTTGTATGTGTAAACTGTGTACATACCTACAATGACAATAAAGTAAATAATAATAATTGAGCCCCAACATTTCTGTCCTTAAGTGAGACATTTGTTAAGTGAGTTGTGCCCCATCGGATGATCTTCCTTGCCGCAGTTGTTAAGTGAATCTCAGCAGTTGATAAGTTAAATGTAAGGTTGCTAAGTGAAACTGGGTTCTCCATTGATTTTGCTTGTGGGAAGGAAGGGGATGACCCTGGGACACAGCGACGGTCATAAATATGAATAAGTTGTCAGCCACCTGAATTTTGATCACATGATCATGGGGATGCTGCAAAGGCCGTAACTGTGAAAAGCGGTCCCAAGTCACATTTTTCAGTGCCATTGTGACTTTGAACAGTCACTAAACGAATGGTTGTAAGTCGAGGACGATCTGCACTCCTCAACTCACAAGTTACGGCACTGAAAAAAGTGGCTTACGACCGTTTTTCACCCTTATGACTGTTGCAAAAGTTGGTTGCTGGCACCTGGCACCAGTGTTCTGACCTAGGCTTCCCCAGCAGCATGAAGCCGAGTCCCCGTCCCGATAAACCCCTTTTATTTAATTGACAGTGAATCCCTCTCCAGCAAAGTCTTTCCTCTCCCAGAGTCTTTCAAGATAGTTCACAATTACCGACCTTTATCAGGCTTGGAGAGTGGCCAGGCTGATATCTTTCAGATGCCGCAATACTTGGCAAGAATGCAGGAATGAACTAATTGTCTCCTGCAAACTCCACTCCCCTGTCACTCCTTTTTTATTCCCTCTGGGAGGGGCCATTCATCTTCTACCTGTGGGCTTACTCCCAAATCGACCCCTGTTCTTTAGCTGTTCCTTTCTCCTGCCAACTCTGCGCATGCGCACACTGGGAACAGGCTCCAGCTGTTCTTCTGCCTCGCTGATGTCCGACTCAAAAGGCAGCTGATAACTGTCATACTGCTCTGCCCTCTCTCTGCCTCCAACGCAGAGCCCTCATCAGAGCCTTCCCCAGACTCCAGGACTTGCCCATGTTCCTCCCCAACTACCTCACTGTCCGAATCAGCTGCCAGCTCTGCTGGCCACTGTGTGAGAATCAAGAAATATAGCCTATTGATCTATTAGATTCAATAAGTCCTATGGATAATAGAAGGCCCCAGAAGAAAGAGATATGATCCAAAGTTTTCAGCTAGGATGATTTCAAAATTTACCAGAAATATTTGTAATCCTGCTGAACCGTTACTAACTGTGAAATATGCTTCTTTAAAAAAATATGCACTTGTATGGATTTGTTTAAAACAGGAAGAATGAAACTGTTGGAAATGAGGAATTGAAAGTAATGTACACAGGTGTTCACCGAAAGTGAGAGTTAATGAGGTTGTGAAGCAAGTATGTGGTTAGAAGAACAGTATAAAGCAGGGGTGTCCAAACTTGGGAACTTTAAGACTTGTGGACTTCAACTTCCAGAATTCCCCAGCCAGCTATGCTGGCTGGGGAATTCTGGGAGTTGAAGTCCACAAGTCTTAAAGTTCCCAAGTTTGGACACCCCTGGTATAAAGGACGGGCTTCAAGATCAGCTCACAGCTCTTTGATTTACAGCAGTCCTTGTAGGACTTGCTATTTCTCATTGGCCCTCTGCATTAATATGTTAATGCAGTGTATTACTGCTATTATATCTTTTATATCTATTCATTTCTAATGTTCCAAATTATTAGAAGCAATAAACCTCTGATCTTAAAGTAAGAATTGTTGCTTGTGTTGTTGCCTTTGTTTCCTATTGGGATTTTCCTACGATAACTGGCTTGCCACAACACCCAGCTGGTCTCGAATCCAAGACAGGACCAGAACTCACAGTCTCCTGGCTACCAGCCTACGGCCTTAAACAAGTCCCATTATCGTACGGCAATGGTTAAACCATTCATACATCCTTTGTCTGTGTGCGTAGATATAATTCTACATTCATGCCAGGAGGGTTGTATTAGAATACCTGTAAAATCATGCAAAGCATTTTTCTCCACCATCAACAAAGGCCGGACCTTTTTCTGCTCCAACAAATTTCGGGCCGCCGTCAGAGACGTGAAGATCTCATCTTCCTTAATGTCAAAGTCAAGTTGCTTCAGCCTCTCCAGCAAGTCTTGCTTGCACTCCTTTGTCGTGTTCGTCACAAATCGGATGGCCACGGGAGCAGAGCGCAACCTGGCCGGGAGAAACAGAGAAGCGGATGGCGTTTTGATCACAGAAGTATTTTTGTCTGCAATCCTGCCGCAGGTAGTCCTCGACGTACAACCACAATTGAGCCCAAACTTTATGTTGCTAAGTTAGACGTTTGTTGCGTGCAGCCCTCCCGAGCTGTGTTTTCACTAGCAGAGGATTGCAGAAAGCTGTGGCAGCCGAAAATGGAGCTCGGGAGCCCATTGTCAGACCTGTGGCCATCTTTTCTGTTGGATCTTTGGCCTGCCACACTTTCTATTATTCTACTATGTATTTTCTATTGGGGGAAAATGGGAGGGGGGATTGTACGGAGTTAGATGCTATGTAGCCATAACAAAATTCTATCTAGAAAACCAAGGTCATCCTTTATCTTTGCACCTCTGCACCTGACCAGAACTGGATGGGTGGAAGCTGCCAGCATGGCAGTGGGAAATTGGACCATGTGATGGACTTGTGGGCAAGATCTTGAACTTTCAACTGCGTGGGGAAAACTGGGAAGCTTTCAGATTCGGGTTTTCCCAGATGTGCCAATGGCTCAGATGGCTCTCTTAATAAATTGGAACTTTAAGCAATACTTTGCCTTGGACTCTGATTTACTTTTGGATGCTATTTGGAACTCTGACACCCATTTTCACTGGCAGAAGCATGGCAGGCTGGTCCTTTGCTGTTTCCAGGATAGCCCCGCAGGCCAGATCTGATCCCCGGGCTTTGAGTTTGACACTCCTGCCCTACCAGTATTCAACCCTGGAGGTGGTTGATGCCTTAGCAGCCCTCCCTCTGCCCTTTAACTTTTAATTTTATTCTAATAACAGAATATTTTATTCTGTTTTTTTACTGGCTCTTTTATTGATGTACTGCATTTTTATATGGCTTTTAGTTTTTAATTGGACACCTTCCACAGCCATTCTGTGAGTGAGATGGGTAGTATCTAAATTGACAAATAAATAAAATAATGAATAACTAAATAAACAGGAGTCTTAAATATTGGTTGCTTTTGATACAAGAGGACTGCCAGGACTGTAGCCATCTTTTCTTTTGGATCTTTGGCCTGCCACACTTTCTATTATTCTACTATGCATTTTCTATTGTGGGAAAATGGAAGGAGGGATTGTATGGAGTTAGATGCTATGTAGTCAAAACAAAATTCTTTGTAGAAAGCCAAGGTCATCCTTTGTCTTTGTACCTCTGCACCTGACCGGAACTGGATGGGTGGAACTGCCAGCATGGCGGTGGAACTGCCAGCATGGCAGTGGAAGATTGGACCATGTGATGGACTTGTGGGTGTGGGGGCAAGATCTTGAACTTTCAACTGGGTGGGGGAAACTGGGAAGCTTTCAGATTAGGGTTTTCCCAGATGTACCAACATGGCTCTCTTAATAAATTGGAACTTTGAGCAATACTTTGCCTCGGACTCTGATTTACTTTTGGATGCTATTTGGAACCCTGATTTTTGGATTTTCAGATGCAACTATACGAACGCGGGGCGGGGCGGGGGAGAGGATACCCCTGCCTGCAAAAGCATCTTCTTCGCTAAGAAATGTAATTTGCAAAATTTGTCACTTTCCCACCCATCCTTCAATGGGACTTGGAAGACATAACTTGCTTTTTAAGAGCTTCCTGGGCTCCTGGCACAGCTGAGTCTTCTATATGAAGGGTACCACTGAGATCCACCAAGACCGCTTTTATCACACGCCGAGCTGCCATCCTTCAAGCCGAGGGGAAGACGGAGGCGGTAGAAGAGAAGAAAAAGAGCATAAATGGTTAGGTAACAACAGACGATTAAAACAAGCAGGAGGGGCGGGGGGAAACCCATCTCCCTGCTAAATGTCTAGGGAGATTCTCAGACATCCAGGTGATAATAGTAGCTTTTATTGTCAGTGTAGATCATGTATACAATGAAATTGGTTTAGCCTCTACTGGTGCAATCCATAACTGAAAATACACGACATCATGAATAGTTACAACAGCATTGTAAAAAGTGAGCTAGGATGTTTTTTTTTTCATACTTAACAATCATTGCAGCATCCCCGTGATCAAAATTCAGTCACTTGGCAACTGACACATATTTATGACGGTCACAATGTCCCGCCAGGGTGGGTGGGTGTCTGTCATGTGACCCCTTTTTGCAACCTTCTGACAAGCAGAATCCATGGGGAAGGCCAGATTCACTTAACGACCGTGTTGCTAGCCTAACAACCGAAAATGATTCCCTTATCAGCTGCGGTGAGCAAAGCCGCAAAATGAGACTAAACTCACTTCACGAATGTCTTGCTTAGCAACATGAATTTTGGGTTCAGTTGGGGTAGTAGCAATAGCAATAGCACTTAGATTTATATACCGCTTCACCGTGCTTTAAGCGGTTTACAGAGTGCCCAAAAGGGAGTGCACACACATGCATGCGCACTCGTCTGGGGCGCAACATAGAAGAGAAGCTGCCCAGGGGGCATGTGTGTACAAAAAAGTGAAGTTCTGGTTTCCAGCACGCACATGCGCATCAGTCAGCTAGTCTTTGGGTTTCTGGCGTGCATGCTCACACCAGAAAACGGAAAACCAGCTCTTCCAGTTTCCGGCACTGCAGCACTGTGCATTGTTATGCGCGCATATGCATGAGAAACCTAGAAGAGGAATGGGTGATGCTCTGTGCCAGGCGCCATGGCTCCATGTGCCACTTTGGGCATGCATGCCATAGGTTTGCCATGATGGGTATAGAGAATAATCCTTATATAAGTAATTGGGGTGGGGGGAAAAGCTAGTCCTACGTTTCCCTGTGTACATGGAGTGATTGTGATTGTGTTTAGGAGTCTGACAGCCCATGGGGAGAAGCTGTTTTTAAACCTGTTTGTCCAGCTTTACCATCTGCCTGATGGTTTAAGGCAGGGGTGTCCAAACTTGGGAACTTTAAGACTTGTGGACTTCAACTTCCAGAATTCCCCAGCCAGCTATGCTGGCTGGGGAATTCTGGGAGTTGAAGTCCACAAGTCTTAAAGTTCCCAAGTTTGGACATCCCTGGTATAAGGGAAAAGAGACACTGGTTATGTTTGTCCTGGAAAAAAAACATCTTTGGGACATTTGCCTGCTAAGTAGATGAGCCCTCTCAAAAGAAGAGATCAACATATAAAAATATATCAACAATTGATCAATCAGAACCTTCTCCTCCAATCCCTCCAATCCCCCAAAACAAAAACAAAAAACCAACTGTTTTTTAAAAAAAAAAAACCGAAAAAGTTACACACAAAACAAAAATCTGGAAACTGACATCATGTCCGGCTTTGGTTTCAGAGGATAATTGCCAAGCTGAACTCATATACTTTATAAACTCTCTTGCTACAATAGAAACAAGCCGTTCCAATTGTAACCCTGTTACACGATTCAACAGCAATTTAAGATAGCAATAGCACAGACAGAGTCAGCCTATTGCCCCCAACCATCTGGGTCCTCATTTTACCCACCTCGGAAGGATGGAAGGCTGAGTCAACCTTGACCCTGGTGAGATTCTAACTGCCAAACTGCTGGCAGCCGGTGATCAGCAGAAGTAGCCTGCAGTACTGCACTCTAACCACTGCGCCACCTACGCCCTTACCACTTATCACCAAGATACCACTTTTTATTGGGAGATGTGTGGACTTCAATTCCCAGAATCCATGCATCTTAAAAGTATTGACAAACAAGGTTATATGGAAGTAGCAGGATGTTCCCTTTTGTGGTGGGCAGCTCCAGGAAGGAGGGATGCAGGCAAAACTGGTGGAATGCAAAGCCAGAACAGGGACTCATGCAGAGACCATGGTGGGAGTGGCAGGTGGTGCTTCCTTTGGGCATTAGAAGCTACCCCCATTCAGTAATCGATGCAGGAGGCAGAAATGAGCCTGCTTCCCCCCCCCCCCCAAAAAAAAAGGTTTGGAAGGAGCTGTGGCAAGATCAGAGATGCATGCAGAGGCACAACAGGCACCCTCCCCACTGTTGCATTATCTGGTCTTATTGTTTTAGCAACTTCATCATTACCCCCATTCAGCCTTGCTACACACACGCCTCCCCCATTGAGCAGCCCCGCTCCTTGCCAATGTCACAAGGGGAAGGGAAATCGTTCACAGCGCTCCTTCCTTCCGTACCTCGACACCCCCGACAGTCCCTTTTTGCTGCTCAGAAAATCCCTGCAGAAGGAGCCCTTCGTGAGACCATAAGGAGACTGGAGACGACACTTCCCCCTCTTTCATACCATTGGTACCGTCCCTGCCATTGGGGACGCCACCGATTGGACTGTACTATTACGATACGCAGGAGGGACGAGATAGCCTCTTCTCTTTCTATGACCCGTCATTGGGACTTGACTGAAGGTCCTGTCGCTTAAGGACCTTATAGAAATGTCTAAACAACTGCCTGCATGGTCCTTCGTTTCGTTTCTTTTTCCTCGTCAGCAATCGAGATATAATTTTCCTAAATGGCACAGATAAATGTGTCCCTTAATCGAGATGATGAAATTTATTTTGTACTTTGCTCAACTCTAACATTTTTGAACAGGCAGTTAGATGAACACCTGATCTCATTGATTCGATAGATTGTGATCTATTCTCTATAGAGTAAAAAGATACATTTCTGTTGAATTTCTACCTGTCTATGGGACCCTAGATCCCAAAGGAGATGATATACAGGAACCTCTGATGCAAACCAGGGAATAGCAGCTCCACTTTACAATGCTCTATTCCCAAACTCTAGGAATTCATTACCACTGTCTTTCTTTAAGAGAACAAATAGACACTCTTTTTATTTTATTTATACATTTATATCATCTTTGCAGCACTTCTACATCTTTTACATATCCATTGTGTTTCTCTTATCTATGCATATATATCCCACATATCTTTATCTATACATACATTTTTACATATCTTCTTTCTCCATTAATTCCATACATTACAATACAATAATACAATATAATACAATAGTAGAGTTGGAAGGGACCTTGGAGGTCTTCTTGGAGGTCTTCTAGTCCAACCCCCTGTCTAGGCAGGAAACCCTGGTCCTATACTGTACCTGTGCATTTCGTTTTTCTTGTCTAAATGTAGAACCTTACTCTTTTCACCATTGAATTTCATTTTATTAGATAGTGCCCAATGTTCAAGTTTGTCAAGATCCTTCTGTATCTTAAGCCTATCTTCTGGAGTGTTGGCTATTCCGGCCAGCTTGGTGTCATCTGCAAATTTGATGAGTTCCCCATTTATTCCCTCATCCAAATCATTACATCTTTTATATACATTTGATTCTCTTATATTTCCTTTTTTCGTACTATTTTGATCTACAATCAATCCTATATTTTCCCCTCTTGTTAATCCTGTGGTTTTGTATTTATTTTGTAATTTCTTGATCTCCCCTCCCCCCCTTTTCCTCTAGCCAATTATCCCATCGGATTCTTCTTTGTCTTTTAGCTCTTTTGTGAGCCTGTCCATTTCGGCACATTCCAATTTTTTTGGGATCACGTTGTCTTCTGTTGCCATGTTTATTTTTCCAATTCTGTGCGTATGTAATTCTTGCTGCCATAAGTTACATTTAGAATTAGGTACAAATAGTCACTCTTATTCACACAAACTGCCTCTGAATTTGCTGTTATTATATTTTTTTCTTTTATGACAATGGCAGGAAGACTTTTTCCCTTCGCTTGTAAACTGCTCTGGACTCCCTGGGGAGAAAAAGCAATACAGAAACAGTAATTATGATACCAGATCAACATCCAAGCGCAGCTAAGCCACCATTCCCTGCAGTCAATCTGGGAATAATGGCAAAAAGAAGGAAGGAAACACAGCCTCTTCTGGTCAGTCAGACTTCCAGTTTTGACGTGAGATTAACTTGGAACGGAGAGACAAAACAAAGTCACTACTTTTCAGGGGTAGCTTTTTAAAATAAAATCTGTATTGCTTAAAAGAAATAGTAACACAAAAAGCCAAAACAAAACATGTACATTGTAAATATACACAAGTACTTAAAAATAAATGGGAAAAAAAATATGAAGTAGGATGCGGAGTATATTGTTGGAAGAAATGCGTCCTGGGTTCAGTTCCAAGTGGGGAAGAAGACACCGGAAAGATGGTTTTAATGGTGGACAGGATCACACGCCTTGAAGATCTTGGGCGAAGAAAAAAAGGGCAGAGGTGGCCTGGCTCAACCATAGTTTGATCATATCGCTCCTGACAGGTTTTTTAATTTTGTGATTTTATTTAGGGGATTTTAAACTCTGATTTTAATTGTTTCCATTCATCTGTCTACCTCCTCCACGTATATGTCTATATTTTGTGTATGTATTGTCCATATTTGTATTTTATATGTTTTTATTGTACGCCGCCCCGAGTCCTTCGGGAGAGGATGCGGCTAACAAATAAAATTTTATTATTATAATAGAGATACCGAGAGTGCCTGGGTTTTATGCCCTCTGTGGGCTTTTGAATTTCAGCTTGTATTCTGATTGGTTGTCAGACTCCCATGGGGCCATGCAGGAGTAAATCTGTAAGGCAGGGGTGTCCAAACTTGGGAACTTTAAGACTTGTGGACTTCAACTCCCAGAATTCCCCAGCCAGCATGGCTGGCTGGGGAATTCTGGGAGTTGAAGTCCACAAGTCTTAAAGTTCCCAAGTTTGGACACCCCTGCTGTAAGGTGTCCTCAGCCCCAGGCTTGGTTGAGCCTTGCTGGGTGATGTAATCTTCCCAGGTGGTGAGTTCTGTTGCTAGATGTGTAGAGGGCTAATCCTACCTTTGTTGGATCTTGAGTGAGAGCACATTCCTATGAACAGACCTAGCTATCTCTTTATCTCTTAAGTGTGGACATCTGCTGTGGGCTATTGGGGAGGGTGGGAGCTATTAAGAGCCAGTCTTGTTTCCTGCCTAAAAATATATTTCTCCATTTCTTATCCAGGGAAATATATCTCTGCCTTTTAAATATTTCCTACATTATTTTAAGGAGAGGGGTGGGTGCCAACTTCCTACAATGTTATTAGAACAATAAAGTTACCGTTCTTTATGCAATTATCGGATACAAGCAGTATTCATGTGTGTGTGTGTGTCTCCTTGGTGCTGAGCTTGTTTTCTTGCAGACGTTTCATTACCCAAACTATGTAACATCATCAGTGCTAGTAGAGTAGGATCCTCATGTCAACCCCAAGCTACAAATATTCTCCTTATTACTCGTGTGTGTAATACTTATATGACTATTTTTTATCTACTGCACTTCCATTCCCAGCTGTCCTGTCAGAGCTGAAGAAGCTTCTTGGATGAGAAGCGAAAAGTCCTCAAAAGAAAAAAAAAAAGGAAGTCCAGTTGCCTCCTGAAAAAAGCACCTTTGAAACATCGTAAATATGGCCATATTGCCAAGCCATTCAAAGTTTAGTCCAAAGACTGCAGAAGGGGGACCCAACTATTGGAATTTCGGATTGCCATCACTTCTTACTTCAATTCTGAGGTACCTAAAATAATCACTTGTCCAGTTAGTTTCCCTTTCTTTTTTCCTCACTGGAAAGTCAAGATGGAGCCAGACGATACTTGGTTTTAATGGGAATTATCCAGAAACCAATGGCTTCATTTTATGACGACTTTGCCAAAGTACTTCCTTCCTTCTGGTTTTTGACAAGGCTGCTCCCTTAGTGAACCACTGGTTTGCTAAACTGCAATCTTCGCTTCACCACCACAACTTAAGTTGTAAAATTGGGTTGGTCACACGGCTGTCCTGTTTTACGACTGTTACAAAATATGACTGTAATGGGCAGGCTCCGTTCTGGTCATATAATGACGGCTACCTGTATGTGCCTTGAACTCACGTGTTGACTCTGGGGATTGTGTGTGTGTGTGTGTGTGTGTGTATGTATAAAATATAAATATAGATAGATAGATAGATAGATAGATAGATAGATAGATAGATAGGCCAACACTAAATCATTTTTTTGGGGGGGGGGGGGAACCCTCAGTGACTGAATTTCAGGCCCAAACTTAAAGGAATAGCAATAGCACTTTTATATACCGCTTCACAGTGCTTTACAGCCCTCTCTAAACTGTTTACAGAGTCAGTCTATTGCCCCCAACAATCTGGGTCCTCATTTTACCCACCTCGGAAGGATGGGAGGCTGAGTCAATCTTGAGCCTGGCGAGATTCGAACTGCAAGCTGCAGTCAGCTGGCAGTCAGCTGAAGTAGCCTGCAGTTCTGCACTCTTACCACTGCGCCACGACGGCTCATTTGCGGGAATGTTAAGTATAGCACCTTTAGTCCATTGCCACAATACGTAGAGGGGGAAAAACTGGTTCAATTTAATTATTGGATTTAATGAAACGGAGTGCATATTAAGCAATACAATAAATATAAAACGGCATCTTTATTGGGACAAATAATGCAGCTTCTTCAGCAGCTCTCTCAGATTGGATCCCACGTGCAAATCGGTTTGCAGTCTTGTTTGCTTTAGACGCTGTCCAGATTTTCCGAAGACAATTTCAACCAAATAATAACAACAGCACAATCGTCACTGTGTTCACTCCAATTAATGGCACTGGTAAAAAAAAGAAAAGAAAAAGAAAGAAAAGGGTCATTTCAAACAACAGCCTATTGCCGTGATGGCGAACCTGGGGTACACGAGCCACAGGTGGCCCGTAACGCCCTCTCTGTGGGCACGTGAGCTGTTGCCCCCGTTCAGCTCCACTGTGCTTGTGTGCACGCCTCCCACTGGCCAGCTGGTCGGCGGGTCTCTGCCGCACATGGAGGGGGAATGGAGGGGACACACACGCATGTGCCAGGGCACATGTGCACGGGGCCATGCGTGCATTGCATTTTGGGGATTCAGGCACACATGCTTTGGACACTCAGTCCGGAAAAGGTTAGCCATCACTTGTGTTAAACTCAAAAGAACAGCTGGGGGGGGACACCCACAATTTCTCTCTCTCCATTTCTTTGTGGTTTTTATAATTTTTGGAACACAACTTAATAGGACAAGAATATCACTTGAATGAAACGGTCCAGGACAAAAGTTTGCTTTAAAAAAGTATTTCTAAATTGCTTTTGACCCTGTGCTACTGCAGTCGCGGTAAATACACACCAGTTGCCAAGTGCCTGGATTGGGGATCATCTCACTGTGGGGATGTTGCCAACAGTCATAAATGTGAGGATCGGTCGTGAGTCACTTTTTTCAGTGCTCTTTTAGCTTTGAACTGTTGCTAAATGCGTGGTTGCTAAATTGAGGATTACCTTTGTGGCTTATCTTCTAAGGATAAATTATTTGCATCTGTGTTTATATCCTTTCTTGCTTTTTAAACATCCATACAAGCACCCAGCTTAATGGCAGCTAAATCATGTAAACAACAAAAAAAATGCAACAGCTGCTAAAAATATCAAGGTCGTGTTTCAAGGTTGAAAAATAATTTTTCTATTTTGAAAAGTTTAGTGCCCAGCTAAATGTCTACAGAGATTCTCTGTCACCCAAGTTGTGGTTGTCCCAAAGATGCTTCCTCAAGAGGCAACTGGACTTTTTTCCCCCCCTTAAAGACATTTCCCTTCTCATCCAAGAAGCTTCTTCAGTTCAGGACTGAGCTTCTTGGATGAGAAGGGAAACGTCTTCAAGGAAAAACAAAGAAAGTCCAGTTGCTTCTTGAAGCAGCATCTTTGGCTTTAGTGGAACATTACACTATTATATATGATATGATATCATGCACTTATCCACACAAGACACACTTTCTGAGTAGCAAAGCAAAAGCTGTCTAAAATACAACATTATTATATTTACTGCATGCTGGAATAAGTCCTTAAAATAGATTTGGCCATGAAGGATGTAATGGTTAGAGAATCTTTTATTCTTTAGAAAAAGGAGAGCTCTTAAGACTAAAATTAGAGATCTGAAAACAGGGAAGCATTGATGCTCCTTCAAATTTCTTCTTAAAAAAGGGATAGAGCAGGGGTAAAATTCAGCAGGTTCTGGAAAACCAGTAGTGGAAATTTTGAGTAATTTGGAGAACCGGCAAATATCATCTCTGGCTGGCTACAGAGTGGGGTGGGAATGGAGATTTTGCAGTGTCCTTCCCCTGCCATGCCCACCAAGCCACGCCCACAGAACCGGTAGTAAAAAAAAATGAATTTCACCACTGGTATAGAGCTTATGAATAATAACGTCTTTGCTAAAGATCTGCTCCATTCTTTGGAATGGAGGTCATTAAATTTAAGATCATAAGATTAGATGCATTAGTGCAATCAAATATGCCATTAATGTATAGCAGTTCGAAATTAGCCTGGTAAATGTTAGCAAAGCATTAACATTTAGTTAATACCGAGGTGTTTGGGGAAAGCCAGTTTGGTGTCGCTGTTAAAATCCCTGGGCTAGAATTAGGAAGGCTGTGAGTTCTAGTCCTGCCTTAGGAAAGCTGGCTTTCCAAAAAATACTTCCAAGAAAATTGCATGGAAAATTGCATGGACGTTCTCAGGCGTCAAGACAGATTCAAAGGAATGACGAAAAATAAATAATATAGGTGGTCCTTGATTGACAATCACAATTGAGCCCAAAATTTAACAGATTAACAGAGTTGAAAGGGACATTGTAGGTCATCTAGTCCAACCCCCCCACTCAAGCAGGAGACCCTACACCATTCCTGACAAATGGCAGTCCAATATCTTCCTTGAAAGTCTCAAGTGATGAAGCTCCCAGTCATTGAGTTTTGCTCCATTTTACCTGTCATGTATGTACGTGGCCGCCTTCCCTGTCAATCAGTCAGTGTTTGGGCCAATGGAGTTCAGCTGGACTTTCCCCAGAGATAGGACATGGTGTTGTATGTTGTGCTAACAGATAAGTATTAACCTTGTGTTCCAATGGGCCTTGCCCCATACGGCTGAGTGCTTCCTTGGCCGTTCAGCCCTGCCGTTGCTCTCTGGATGGTATGGAGCGATTAGTGCGTGTCTTATGCCCAAACTTGCCAAAAATGCTTGGAATGTGGCTGAAGTTAGTTGGGGCCCATTATCGGACACTATAGTGTCGGGAATTCCATGGGTTGTGAATATTTTCTGTAACTGTCTTATTGTAGATTCAGAAGTAATGGAATGCATGGTACAGAGCTCTACCCAATGTGAAAATGCATCTACTACTATTAAAATTGAGTGCCCCTGTATGGGGCCTGCAAAATCTATATGTAGTCTCGATAGGCTTTCTGGCCGCAATTGTTAAGTGAATCTGTCTTCCCCATTGCGCTTGGTTAGAAGGTCGCAAAAGGTGATCGACATGTCCCTTGGGACACTGCAAGTATCATAAATATGAACTGGTTGTCAAGCATCTCAATACCGATCATGTGACCATGGGGATGCTGAAATGGATTTCCCAGTGCCGTTATAACTTCGAATGGTCACTGAACGAATGGCTGTAAGCCGAGGACTACCTTATATTTGGGAAGGAATTTAATTCCCAACTGTTTTGTACCAATAGTATTATGTCAATCTTACCTCTCATAACCGTCCGTACTGATCGGATCAGATTCATTAACTGTCCTTTAATTCCAGGCTCTTCCCCAAATCCTCCGATACCCTGATCTGTTCCCCAGCCAACTGTACGGAGAAGTTTTTTTTTTAATTTTTGGTTAAAGCGAATGTAAGATAAAATAATCAGTGATACAAATCGATAATCCCTCTTAGAAGGAAAGGCCCATTTCAAACCCAAACCTAATGAATAGACAAAACTCCTAATTCTTTCTTTAAATGTCAGAGGAATGAACAAAATGAACAGAAATGAGCACCTGAAACGAAGCAGAACATTTATAATGGCCAAAGAGCAGAATTTCCAGGAATCAGAAAATTAGTTCTTCATGGAAAACTGATCAGAGAAAATTAAAATACCAAATGATCCCATCATTACTGAGAAGCACCACTGCTTAAATTTGATATCAGGAAGTTGTTAAATCTCAAGCACAGAAGTAATAATTGCTAGTATATGACTTTACTTCAGAATTCTAATATTCTAAAGAATGCTGGTTTATACAGTTTAAGATTTTATACTATAAAACACTATTTATTTAATAATAACACTTAATTCCCCCAGCACTGTCCCATTTCTAATCTTTTGTCCTCTTCTCAGATTCCCTACTATCTTCTCCTATTGGTTTCTTATGATTTATCAATTGTTATTTGTAACTTTGTGATTAGCGATTGTAACTATGATTATGACCTATGATCTATTACTTGCTGTTTATATGCACACTGTGAGATTATGCACCAGACAAATTCCTTGTGTGTTCGATCACACTTGGTCAATAAAGAATTCAATTCAATTCTCTATTCTTCTATTCTGTTCCGTTCTTTTCTGTTCTGTATTTTATTCTGTTCTATTCTGTATTCTCTTCTCTTCTGCATTGTTCTCTATTCTATTCTATTTTCTACTCTATTCAGTATTCTCTTCTCTTCTACATTGTTCTCCATTCCATTCTATTCTATTTTTATTCTATTCTCTATTCTCTTCTACATTGTTCTCTATTCTATTCTATTCTATTCTATTCTCTATTCTTTTACATTGTTCTCTATACTATTCTGTTCTGTTCTATTCTACTGTACTCCATTCTATTTTCTACTCTATTCTGTATTCTATTCTCTCCTCTCCTACATTGTTCTCTATTCTAGTCTATTCTATTCTATTCTCTATTCTCTTTTACATTGTTCTCTATTCTATTCTATTCTCTATTCTCTTTTACATTGTTCTCTATTCTATTCTATTCTATTCTCTATTCTCTTTTACATTGTTCTCTATTCTATTCTGTTCTATTCTACTGTACTCCATTCTATTTTCTACTCTATTCTGTATTCTATTCTTTTCTCTCTTCTATATTGTGTTGTTCTGTTTTCTCTTCTCTCTTGTTCTCTATTCTGTTCTGTTCTGCTCTACTCTATTCTGTATTCCATTCTATTCTCTATTCTCTTCTACATTGTTCTCCATTCCATTCTACTTCCATTCCATTCGTATTTTAGTATTCCTTCAGTAACAAAGGCGGAAAGACCAATAAAGGTTTCTTTATCAGGATCACTTTTTCATGGCTTTGGTGCTCTTGGTAAGCCTCTGGACTAAGTCACAGCCAGTCCACATGATCACACGGAATCCAGTTCTACCACATCTCTAGAGCATCCCAGAAAATGGATGGGAACCGAGCCTGACTATAAACCTAAATTAAAGATACAGGTAGTCCTTGACTTACGGTTGCAATTGAGCCCAACATTTCTGTTGCTAAGTGAGACATTTGTTAAGTGGGTTTTGTCCCATTTTGCAACCTTTCTTGCCACCGTTCGTTAAGTGAATCTCTGCAATTGTTAAGTCGGTAACATGGTTTCTTAAGTGAATCTGGTTTCCCCATTGATTTTGCTTGTGAGAAGGTCGCAAAAGGTAGTTCATATGACCCCAAGTCAGAGAAACCATCATAAATATGAGTCAAGCATCTGAATTTTGATCACGTGGCCATGGGGATGTGCAATGGTCACAAGTGTGAAAAACAGTTGTAAGTCACTTTTTTTCAGTGCTGTTATAACTTTGAACGGTCACTAAATGAACTGTTACTAATGTGAGGACTATGTGTTTGTGGGAACTAGCAAATACAACTATTCCACGACTTACACATCCTTCATTTAATTATAGTGAAAGAAGTGATTTACAACTGGTCCTCACACAGTCACTTCAGAACTCCAGTCATGTGGTCAAAATGTGGTCGCTTGGCAACCTGAAAGTTCAGAGAGCGCAGGTGTAGTAGTTAGGAGACTGTCACCAAACAGTTCAGCTGTTTGCACAACATTCAGTTTGCACAACGTTGTAGCTTGCACCAACAGACGAGAGAATATTTGCAGCTCAGGGTGAAACTGTGGACTCCTTGGTTGTTTTCTGGTAGTTGTTTCATTACCCTACTAGGAATCATCTTAAGTGCTAAGAGTTCTTACATAATACAGGTATTCAGCTGTCAAAGGACAACCATTATGCATATTCCCACATACAGTGGTTAAGTTGGTATAACAGGGTTAAGTGAATCTGGCTTCCCTATCAACTTCTGCTCGTCAGAAGATTGCAAAAGGGGATCACATGAGCCTGGAATATCCATGGTCACAAGATCCAAATTCAGAGGCTTGGCCACTGACTCGTATTTACGACGGTCGCAGCAGTGTTGCGGGTTCATGCCATCATCTGCTTTTGCCACCTTCTGGCAAGCAATGTCCATGGAGGAGGAGGAGCTTCCGGCAATGGCGGTCGCCTCTTGAGCTCCAGGAGACGCTACAGAGCTCCAACGGGGCAATGGGTGCTGTTTCCGGCCCTCGTTCCATCGGAGGGCTGAGAGTCGGACTGATGAACCACCCGGGCTGGTTTTGGACCTATTTCGGTCCGTCAGGGTGGTCGTGGTGATCGAGGGGAGGCCATAGAAGATCGCCGAAAGGCAGGAAGAGGCTGGGGGGTACGAGCAGGCGTGGAATGGCGGCGCAACAGCGTTCGGCGTTTTGGCGTGCGCGCCGGCAGAGGAGACAAGTGGAGCGACAGAGCGGCCGGCAAAGAGGCGAGGCAGCCGACTAGGAAAGGCCAAAAGAAGACCTGAGGCCAGGCGGAATGGAGATAGCAGCGGTTGCTTGCAAAGATGCCTCTGCCAAGGGCCTTGCTGAGGCTTTTCCGCTGAGGCTTCTCATCATCCTCTGGTGGCTCCCGGTGACTCCTGGAGGCCGGCGCTGTTGGAAGACGCCGGAAGACCAACGCCTGGAACAACGCCTGGGTGAGCGCTGGGTGATAGCCTGGTTTATTGGACCCTTCAGGTGGGCGCCAGGACAGAGTGGGATAGGATGGTGGCTATGGTGGTTGGGGGGGCCTGGATCATCTGAGGCCTCTGGAAGATCTGGCCTAGGGCCATGGACTGGGCCTATGACCATGGAGAGGCTGGAAGGCTGCCTGGGATTATGGTTATCTGGATACCTGGGCCAAGACTGCCCCCCCCACCCACCAAGGACCCTGAATCTCTGTTCCTGAGCCTATGCCCACCTAGGACCATCTAAGACCATGGAGGGTTATCATCTATTTTACTATCTTACCATTTACCAGTTGGGGCTATCACCCATTTTTTTCTACCATTTTTTCCATCTTCGCCATATCCGTCTAATCTTATCATCTGGACATCTGCTCCCCCCCCCACTCCTTACTGAAGAATTATCCAGGACAATGCCTCTTACCCCCCCCCCACTGACCTATGGGACTAATGCCTTTTACCCCCCCCCCCCATACTGACTTATTTTACCATCTACAGCACCTTAACCCCCACTGGAATTTTGATAATAACCTATTCGAGGTTAGACTTGCTCCGCCTGCGGGAGGCCCCTCTCTCGCAGGTTTGGCCCTTGGCTCTTTCAAGGGCCCGCCTCGAGGACGGGTTCGTGGACCCCGAGAGGTGCAGGAACCGGAAGTTAAGGGGATTTTTAGTAAAATGTTTTTTATATTTATTTCTTGTACAGCCTTATCTCCTCCATCCAAATGTATTTAACTGTTTTATATTATTATATTTTTATCTGCATTTGACTGTACACCGCCCCGAGTCCCTTTTTGGGAGAGGGGGCGGTTT
The DNA here is from genome assembly GCF_964273705.1 of Natrix helvetica. Taxonomy (NCBI): domain Eukaryota; kingdom Metazoa; phylum Chordata; class Lepidosauria; order Squamata; family Natricidae; genus Natrix; species Natrix helvetica. Next base: position 9,472,174 of record NC_138552.1, read on the forward strand.
AGAAATCCAAGAAATAAATAAATAAATAAATGGGGAAGCTTTACGACCGTTCTACTCACTTAGCAACTGCAGTGATTCACTTAACAACTGCAGGTCATAAGTTAGCAACCCAGCTGTAAAGTGACTCTGGCTTCCCCATCATGGCCTTTGCTTGTCAGAAGGGGAATCGCATGACCCTGGAATCCCCATAGTCACACGATCCAATATTCAGAGGCTTGGCCACTGACTCATATTTACGACAGTCGCAGCAGTGTTGCGGGTTCATGCCATCATCTGCTTTTGCCACCTTCTGGCCAGCGAAGTCAATGAGGGAGCCAGACTCAACTTACCATGTGACTCACCAAACAAATGCAACGATTCACTTAACAACAGGTCACAAAACGGGGCAAAGACTCCCTGAATCCATGTCTTAGCAACATAAACCTGGGGGCTCCATCGTGGTCGTAACTCGAGGACTTCCTGCATTTCCTCCATCGGCTTAAACTCCACCACCCCCCACTCGCCTCCCCCCGGAGGACCCCCCCCCCGCCTCCCCTCCCAGGGGGCTTTGCAGCCGACTCACTCCTGCGGAGGAAGCGCTCCTCGTGCAGCACCGCAATGGCATTGACGAAGAGCAGCGCGGCCTGCAGCAACGAGTACAGCGTGAACGCCATTCCGGCAGCGCCAGCGCCGCCGCTGCCACCGGCTTAGGCTCTGCGCACGCGCGGGGCGCGCCCGGAACGTGGCGGGGGCGGGGCGGCAGGAGCGTCACCGACGCGGGGCGGCCGGGCCGTGAAAGCCACGCCCCCTCCCCACGCGCGCCAGAAAGAGGGCGGGCCATAGCCTCGCGCCTCCGCCCCTTCTCCAACCTGGCGCCCTCGGGCAACGATGGACTGCAATAACAATAGCATTTATATATCCCTTCGCGGTGCTTTACAGCCGCCTCTGACGGGTTTACAGAGTCGGCATATTGTCCCCCATCAACCTGGGTCTTCGTTTGTGACACTTCTGACCCCGCAGGAGGACGCTAGGACGGGTGGAGGCTCCATTTTTACCTCATAAAACGAGCCAAAAGGCTCGCGGGGTTCTTTGTTCTGCAAGGCTGGGGGACGGGCGGACATTATTTTACGTAGCAAATAAAGCCAATAAACAATTCTAAACGTCTAATTCGACGTTTATCCTATCTTTTGAAACTTTGGAACGCTAACATTGAAGTAAAATACCCCCCCAAAAAATTCGCTGTCCCTGCAATATTATGGGTGGCCGCCAGGGGGCAGCAGCGCTGGTTTTCTAACGCTCTGAGCTGCCCCTGGTGGCCGCCGGGAGTGTTTGCAGCAGCCGCCCTGCCTGTCTGCTTAAAAGGCTCCCTTGCAGCATTAATTGCAGTATTTGTCTGAAGTGGATTCCTGCCTTATCCCACTTTCTGGATTTGCACATGACAGCCAATCATAAATTACCCCAAGATCAGGGTGACCTACCCCAAAAAACTTCCATTAGCCTGTCCCAGAGGTGCTTTTTCAAGAGGCAACTGGACTTTTTCGTTTTCTTTGAAGACATTTCGCTTCTCAACAAAGAAGCTTCTTCGGCTCTGGATGAGAAACTTCTTGGATGAGAAGTGAAACGTCTAAATGTCATGGTCATTGTCCCTCATTGCTACTTCACCCCGTAATTTCCTGATACGTTGTCAGCCTCTGCTTCGCTTGCTTGCTATCGGCTGCCATAGAAACGGGGAGGGTGGAGGCATGGTATTTGGGATGGGAATTATAGGGTACTGGAGGAGATATGGAAAAGGGAGTTTTCTTCTCACCATCTTCTGCGCATGCTGGTGACCGGTGTTTGGGCCTGGTCAAGGCCAACCGTCTTGCATGCCAACCTGATGATGCCTTTTGGAGATGCAACCCACGTGACACCTTAGGGAGTTGCAGATTGGACACTGGGGTGGGGTCGTTGGAGGGAGGGGGTTGGGTAATCATTTGATATGTACTTGATCTTGCTTTCCTTTTGCCGCTATCTTTTCATAACCAATAAAAGTATTTTAATTTCCATGAACAATGGAATTGGGAGTTTTCTTTCTTGGTTATTGATGGAGGCACGCCTGACATTTGTATTTATCTCCTCCAGTGGATAACCGCTAGGTAAAGAATTAAATTGCCAAAAAGTAACGAGAACACGCTGCACCTCCTGCTTAACAGGATGAGATCTCAGTTCCTTGATCAGTAAATAAAATCTTCCATGCCCACTGGATTACTTTAGGGATCCAAATGTTGTAGTGATTGGTTGGCTCCTGACCTGTTCAACTATCTTATTCTTATTTTTTTCTTATTAAAATTCTTCATTAGATTTTTTATTGGCCAAGTGTGATTAGACACAAAAGAAATTTGCCTCCAGTGCGTAAGTGCACATACAACAGTAGTGCTAGATCATTATCGTATTCATTGTAAGAATACATTCATCATAAAACATTAGATACAGCATTTAGTGATAGTCTTGGATACTAAATAAGCGATCAACGTAAATCATACTAATTAACTATCAAACTATGAACGAAGCTTTTACGTAAGCAGGAGTAAGTCTCTCACAGAATAAAATATAATGATGGCAGTGATGACACCGATCACTTGGCATCTTTCAATCTGTCCTAGAGATGGACTTTCCACATTTTTGCAAAACTGTCTGGCTGGGGAATTCCGGGAGTTGAAGTCCACACTGTCAGGCCTGCAGCCATGTATTTCTCTTGGATCTTTGGCCTGCCACACTTTCTATTATTCTACTATGCATTTTCTACTGCGGGAAAATGGAAGGGGGGATTGTACCGAGTTAAATGCTATGTAGCCAAAACAAAATTCCTTCTAGAAAGCCAAGGTCATCCTTTGTCTCTGCACCTGACCTGAAGTGGATGGGTGGGAATGCCAGCATTGCAGTGGGAGATTGGGCCATGTGATGGACTGGTGGGTGCGGGGGCAAGATCTTGAACTTTCAACTGGGTGGAGAAAACCGGGAAGCTTTCAGATTCGGGTTTTCCCAGATGTGCCAACAGGGCTCTCTTAATAAATTGGAACTTTGAGCAATAATTTGCCTTGGACTCAGATTTACTTTTGGATGCTACTTGGAACTCTGACACACACATCATCTAGTGGCCAATGTTGGGAAGCACTGGTGTAGGAAAGAATAAAATCAAGCATGGTCCTTGGGCAACCACTTAAACAGCTGTAAATACTTATTTCCCCACCATCCAGTCAGAGCTGAAGAAGCTTCTTGGATGAGAAGTGAAACGTCTTTGAGGAAAAAACCAGAAAGTCCAGTTGCCTCTAGAAAAAGCACCTTTGGGACAACCATGACCTGGATGACTGAGAATCTCCATAGACATTGAGTGATTCTATTAACCTGGTAGCATTTTGTAGAAACATAGAAATGCTTCTGTCAGGCCTGTAGTTATATTCTTTTTAGGATCTTTGGCCTGCCACACTTTCTTATAATTTTCTATGTGTTTCATTAGTGTAGTAGTTGGAAGGGGGGAATAGAAAGGAGTAGGATTGTGGAATGTATTGTTATCATTTTTTTATAGAAGCTCAAGGTCATCTTTTGTCTCTGCACCTCGACACCTGACCGGAAGCAGAGGGGTGTAGATGCCAGCGTGGAAGATGATGATTGGAACATGTGATGGATTTGTGGGTGTGGGGATAAGATCATGAACTTTCAACTGGGTGGAATTCCAAGAAGAACATTAGAGTTGGAATTCCATAGACATGCTAACTTGCCTGTATGAATAAATTGGACTGTTAGGGTTCTAAATACCATGCAGAAATAAATCATTGTCCAAGGCAAAACATCCTTTAAGGTGCAATTTATTCCGCAGGCATGTTAGTACGGCTATGTAAAATTTCAACTCTGAATTACATCCTCTAAGTTCAACCAGTTGAAAGTTCATGATCTCTCCCCACACCCACAAATCCATCACATGTTCCAATCATATTCTTCCACGCTGGCATGTACACCCATCTTCTTCTGGCCAGGTGTTGAGGTGCGGAGACAAAAGATGACCTTGGCTTCTACAAAAGAATGTCAACAATCCATTCTACAATCCTACTCCTTTCTATTCCCCCCTCCCAACTACTACACTAATGAAACAGCATAGAGAATTATTAAAAAGTGTGGCAGGCCAAAGATCCTAAAAAGAATATAATTACAGGCCTGACAGGGACCTTTAAGGATAACTTTGCCTTGGACAATGATTTAATTCTGCATGGTATTTAGAACGCCTGACAGCTTCATTATGTGCTAAGAAGTTATTGCTGGCTCTTGTTGACTGGCATAGATAGGTTTTCTCCATCCCTCTTCACCTGGTCCTTCAGATCTTCTAATGATGCACCCATCCCCTTTGACAATCCATCCACCTTAAGTTGTCTTCTGCTCTTTTTTTCCATCTTCCCAAACATTTTGGACTGCTCAAAGGAAACTATGTCCTTGTATTGATAGATTACATAGATTTTTCTGTTCTTAACCTGGTCCTTCAAACCCTCCAATGGTTGACCCCATCATCTATAACCAAGTCCATCCACCTTGTTGCTGGTCACCTTCTTCCCTTTTTTCCACTTTCACAACAATATAGAGCTCTCAAAGGGACATGGATCTTTGCATATTGATTGACAGATTACATATGTGCTATATAAGTCAGTCGCAGGTCACAAATTTGTTCCATGTTTTACCTGTTCCTAACCTGTTCCTTCAGGTCTTCCAGTGGTGCACCCATCACCATTATAATTGAGTTGGTCCTAGTTGTCCTCTTCTTCTCCTTTCTTCCAACTTTCCCAGCATTATGGAATCTTCAAAGAAAGTTGGGTCATGCATTGATTGACAGATTAGATATTTGCTATTTAAGTCAGTGCCAGCTCCTATAGACCAACTAGATTAGATTTTCTCCATGATGATCTATTTCTAACCTGGTCCTTCAGGTATTCCAAGGGTGTACCCATCATCCCTCTTGCTGCTATTTGTCCTCTGCTCTTGCCTTCCACCTTTCCGAATATTATGGACTTCTCCATCTTGTATCCAACTGGAATAATTTGAGCCTTGTCATTTCAGTCTTGAGTGAAAACTCTGTTTAAATAATCTAGTTAAGCACCCCAACCTAATGTTTAGTTTCTGATGTACAGTATGTATATTATAATATACATATATACATATGTGTATATACACACCCCCCCCCACACACACACACACACACACACACATACACCCACATATCTATATATATATAAAAGACAAATACCACTCACTCATCATGAAATCTCCAGAACCGTAAAGCCTACAAACTTGAATTTGGCATGTTCGTCTTGGCTTCTAGGTGCTAGCTAAGAAAGGATTTTTTCTAAATTACCATCAGATCTTTAGTATTTCATATACAGTAATTAATACGCTCTGATGCTAAGGAGTTCTACTCCCCCTCCCCACCTGAAAAGAACTCTGTTCCAACTGCCAGTTGCTTTATACCGTATTTCCCCAAAAATAAGACATGGTCTTATTCTCTTTTGACCCCTGAAAGAAGCGCTTGGCCTTATTTTTGGGGAGGTCTTATTTTTGAGGTACAGGAGGTGGTGAGCGTGGTCACCTCATGGCTGCTGCTGTGTTGCAATATTTTCAGGAGGGCTTATTTTTGGGGGAGGGCTTATTTTAGCACATGCGCTGAAAAGCCTGATTGGGCTTATTATCTGGGGAGGTCTTATTTTTGGGAAAACATGATATTACACCCTCTGATGCTAAGAGGTTAGACAGTCTACTCCCCCTCCCCACTTGAAAAGAACTCTGTTCCAACTGCCAGTTGCCTCACTTTCCGTTACCTCCGTTCAAACTGGCGGACGTTCCACTCCTTCACTCAGGAGCGGTCCGGGGCTCCTTATAGTACTAAATGTCGGTACCTTACCAAAATGTCTACACCCTCCACCTATGGAACTGCTTCTGGACTCAAGGCAATGAGAGCGATATTCCCTTATGTATTTTAGGCACTGACCACCACCGAGCCAATGGATTGTGAACCAAATTTCTCCTGCATAGCCCAATCACGTAGTTTTATCATGAAGCATGGGTATACAGCTAGTACATATATACATTACATATACACATACACATGCTGATTAAACTAGGAATATTCTGGGTTTGCATTGCTATCTGGTAATCCCAAAATGGTTAGAAAAAAGTCCCAGATTACAGATAGTCCTCAATTTACAACCATTTGTTTAGTGACTGTCCAAAGTTATAATAGCACTGAAAAAAAGTGAGTCGTGACCATTTTTCACACTTAACAACTATTGCAGCATTCCCAGGGTCACGGGATCAAAATTCAGATGCTTGGCAGCTGGTATGTATTTATGACGGTTGCAGGGTCCCGAGGTCACATGATCACTTTTGGCAACCTTCAGACAAGGTCAATGGGGAAGACAGATTCACTTAACAACCATGCTACGAACTTAAGAACGGCAGTGATTCACTTAACAACTGTGGCAAGCAAGGCTGTAAAACGGGGCAAAACTCACTTAAGAGTTGTCTTGTTTTGCAACAGAAATCTTGGACTCACTTGTGATCATAAGTCAAGGGCTACATATAATGCCGACTTAGCTTCGGTCGCAAACCTTTCCCCTGTTTAACTGATTGAAAATACAGAAACCATCAATAAAGCCCCAATAAGCTATTTTTTATTTTTCAAAGATTCTGGGAAATCTGTTTTATGGTGTACCCTTAAAAAAAGGAAGCAGAATTATGCTTTAATTAGGGCTCGCGTGAAGCACTGCTTTAATGCTTGGCTAGTTTTTAAATATTGTTAATCCACTACATTTGCTTTAAGTAGCAGGGCTATGATATTTAGCTGATTAATTTCATTACTGCCTCATTTTTATTTTGTTGGCATCGACCATCCTTTCCCTTAAAAGAGCCCAGGGCACAACAGTAGAAGCACAACATCTCTGTTCAACAATTAAAAACATCCAATTAAAAAGCGAAAGGGAAAAAAAAGAAAAGCACATATACCAAACAATGACTGGTGCAAATAGCGTTTGAAGTCGTAATTAAAAATCTTATCAGGTCCTAATTGTTATTTACCCCAAATGCAGGTGTCAAGATTAATAACTATTTCTAGGCTGAAACAATTATGTCTTGTGCTGTATCAACTCTATGTGGCTTCTGGGCAGTTCTGTAATATGGATAATAACAAAGCAAATCATAAAAGGAGCAGAGAGATATTATGCCGCTAACGATGCATAAAGATACATGTTCTTCTTCTCCTGTCTGGCATTTGGATTGGCGGCCGAGTTCCGATCGCTATCGTTGCGATTTTTATTTTGCCATAATCGCAGAATGTACGTATGCCTTAATTCTGAATGATGGGCAGGTTTTATTACTCAATCGGAGAAAAACGCCAACTGATATTAGGCCGTTTGGAGAGGAAGATTTGTGATAACACAGCAGTGAGACAGTGGAAGATGGGTAGAAGGCGCCCCTGCTAGCCGTGTTTTTCAACCGTGGCGACTTTAAGTCCTGGGGACTTCAACTCCCAGAATCCCCCAGCCAGCTGGCTGGGGAATTCTGGGAGTTGAAGTCCACAGGACTTAAAGTCGTCAAGGTTGAGAAACACTGTGCTAGAGGTTAGCTGTGGGTTAATAATACAGATAATCAACTTATGGCCACAATTGACCCCAGAATTTCTGTTGCTAAGCGGGAGTTGTAAAGTGAGTTTTGCCCCATTTTACATCATTTCATGGTTGTTCAGTGATTTTGGCTTCCCTATTGACTTTGCAGACCTCCAAGGTCCCTTTGCAGGTTATTCTATTCTGTTCTATTCTATTCTGTTCTGTTCTATTCTATTCTATTTTCTATTCTATATTCCTATTCTATTCTGTTCTGTTCTATTCTATTCTAATTTCTATTCTATATTCCTATTCTATTCTGTTCTGTTCTATTCTATTCTATTCTAATTTCTATTCTATATTCCTATTCCATTCTTTATTCCTATTCCTATTCCTATTCCTATTCTATTCTATTCTATTCTATTTTCTATTTTATTTTATTCTATTTTCTATTCTATATTCCTATTCTATTCTGTTCTGTTCTATTCTATTCTAATTTCTATTCTATATTCCTATTCCATTCTTTATTCCTATTCCTATTCTATTCTATTCTGTTTTCTAATTTATTTTATTCTATTTTCTATTCTATATTCCTATTCTATTCTGTTCTGGTCTATTCTATTCTATTTTCTATTCTATGTTCCTATTCTGTTCTGTTCTATTCTATTTTCTATTCTATATTCCTATCCTATCCTATCCTATCCTATCCTATCCTACCCTACCCTACCCTACCCTACCCTACCCTACCCTACCCTACCCTACTCCACTCCATTCCATTCCATTCCATTCCATTCCATTCCAACCATTAAGACTGAAATGGTATAGGATCTCCTGCTTGAGTAGTGGGTTGGACTAGAAGACCTCCAAGGTCCCTTTCAGCTCTATTCTGAGTGAGTGATTGATTGGTTGGTTGTAGACAGCTCTAGACCCAAAAACTAATCCTCTCCCTGCACTTAAAAAAAGAATCCCACTTGTGCCTGCAAGCATTTGGAAGAGGATGATATAACTGGGGAGAGGCAGATTTATGTCATCAAGAGCTCCTGATTTCCTTTCCGGGGATCATCAGCATGGAGACTTTCAGAAATTCAGTCTGAGCGCCATAAAGGATGACAGAGCTGAGTTATATTTTGCTCTCCTCGATACCCATGTGTGAATCCCATTAGCGTAAATGGGATATAAATGTGTCTGTCGCGAGGGTAAGATAGACCAGTTGCAAAAGATGGAACAGGTATCTGATCTAGCTAGAATATGCAGCATTAGAACATGGCCTTTGCACGCTGAGGCCAGGGCGGGTGGGGAGGAAGAGAAATAGATCATTTTGTGCTTTGGAAGCAAGTTTACAAAGAGGTTGGGGTTTACTCCAGATGCTGCCTTTGGCTTAGACGATTATTCATTGTGATTCTGAAATGTGTTGTTTCAGCTTCAAATGAACAGAAACGAGACCTTTTGCAAATGCATTTAATACAGGGAGTCCTAAACTTAACACAGTTTTACACTTAACACTAGCACATATGTGCTAGTCGTTCCTGACTCTAGGGGGCAGTGCTCAGCTGCTTTTCAAAGCTGAAGAGCCAGCGCCGCCCGAAGACGTCTCCGCGGCCATGTAGCTGGCATGACTAAGCACCGAAGGCGCACGGAACGCTGTTCCCTTCCCACCAATGGTGGTGCCTATTTTTCTACTTGCATTTTTACATGCTTTCGAACTGCCAGGTTGGCAGAAGCTGGGACAAGTAACGGGAGCTCACTCCGTTACGCGGCGCTAGGGATTCGAACGACCAAACTGCCGACCTTTTTGATTGATAAGCTCAGCGTCTTAGCCAGTGAGTCATTTAGTGACTGTCTAAAGTTACAACAGCACTGAAAAAAACCTGGCTTATGATTGTTATTCACTCTTACGACCGTTGCGGCGTCCCTGTGGTTAGATGTTCAGAATTCAGACACTTGGCAACTGACTCACTTTTATGATGGTCGCAGTGTCCTGGGGCCACGCGATCCCCTTTTGCGACTTTCTGACAAGCAAAGTCAACGGGGGAAGCTGGACTCACTTAACAGCCGTGTTACTAACTTAGCAACTGCAGTGATTCACTTAAACAGTGACAAGAAAGGTCGTAAAATGGAGCAAACTCACTTAACACAGGTCTGGCTTCCCCAGAGAAATGTTCGGCTCAATTGTGGTCATGAATTGAGGACTACCATATTTTCAGCAAGAAAATCAGCTTGGCTTGAAGGAGATTTTGCTTTTTACCCGCAATCCTACATTCAGTTGCATGTACTGAACTGTGACGTGCGGTGAGGTTTATGGCTGGTGAGGCTGGTGACATCATCAGGAAGGCGGGGAATGGGACCACGTGTGCTGGAGGCTCAGGCTGCCTCAGCCTCCAGCACACGTGATCCCATTCTCCGCCTTCCTGAGCGTGCTCCGCCGGCTCGCGCTCTGCAGTCCTCGAAAGCGACTGGGGAACGACAAGAACCTTCCTGCCTCTGCTGGACTTTGCGCGCTCCTCGCGACTGCATATTGCAGTCGCGAGGAGCGCACAAAATCCAGCAGAAGCAGGAAGGTTCTCGTCGTTCCCCAGTCGCTTTCGTGCCTTCGTCATCCGGGAGCGCCGACAACATTTCTGCCTCCGCCCTCCGCAGCTCCCGGGTGCGCACGGATGGAGGTAGCCAGAAGGCGCCGAGGCAGTCCAGCGGGCGAGCGACCGAGGATCAGGCTGCCTCGCTCTCTCTTTCGTGCCTTCGTCATCCGGTAGCGCCGACAACATTTCTGCCTCCGCAGCTCCCAGGCGCGGCCGGACGGATGTATATAATATTATATACTATTATTTCATGAAGAGAGGTGAGGCTCTGCCTCCCCTGCCTCCCCTGCCCGCAGGTCCCTGGTACTGAAACATACTGAAACATGTATTTAGAATTGCAGTGGCTTCTGATTCAGATGATTATATGATACGTATATGATGTTTGGGGCAAACCAAGTCCGTCCTTTGCTTGTCAGTCTCCTGAATGCATCCATTTAGCCAAGTTTGGCAAGGGGGGGGGGGAGTGCAGGGAGAGAAGATCATGGGAGGAGGACTGCATTGATGCTACAGCTCCCCTGCTTCAGGGGTGTGTGAGCTGTCTCTGGACCCCTGGATTGCAGCGTAAAAATCTCTAAACTCACATACATGCAGTACAGCAATATGATTTTTCCAAGTTTTTGTTTGCATTAAAAAATAATAATAAAGGAAATAGCTCATTTAAGTGTCTATGGAGATTCTTAGTCATCCAGGTCATGGTTGTCCCAAAGGTGCTTTTTCTCAAGAGACAACTGGACTTTCTGGTTTTTCTTTGAAGACGTTTCGCTTCTCATCCAGGAAGCATCTTCAGATCCATCCATCCATCCACCATCTATCTGTTCTATTTATCATCTGTCATGTTTCTCTATCTATCTATCTATCTATCTATCTATCTATCTATCTATCTATCTATCTATCTATCTATCTATCTATCTCTATCTTTACATCTACACCTACACCTCTATCTATCTATCTATCTATCTATCTATCTATCTATCTATCTATCTATCTATCATCTACAGTATCTATCTATCTATCTATCTATCTATCTATCTATCATCTATCTATCTATCTATCTATCTATCTATCTATCTATCTATCTATCCATCCATCCATCCATCCATCCATCCATCATCTATCTATTCTATTTATCATCTGTCATATTTATCTATCTATCTATCTCTATCCATCCATCTTTCCATCTTTCCATCCATCTATCATCTATCTGTTCTAGTTATCATCTCTCTGTGTCATATTTATCTCTATCCACCCATCCATCATCTATATGTTCTATTTATCAACTGTCATGTTTATCTATCTATCTATCTATCTATCTATCTATCTATCTATCTATCTATCTATCTATCCATCCATCCATCCATCCATCCATCCATCTATCATCTATCTGTTCTATTTATCATCTCTCTATGTCATGTTTATCTCTATCCATCCATCTATCATCTATATGTTCTATTTATTATCTGTCATGTCTGTCTGTCTGTCTGTCTGTCTGTCTGTCTGTCTATCTATTTATCTATCTATTTATCTATCTATCCATCCATCCATCCATCCATCCATCCATCCATCCATCCATCCATCCATCCATCTATCTTCTATCTGTTCTATTTATCATCTCTCTACGTCATGTTAATCTCTATCCATCCATCCATCCATCCATCCATCCATCCATCCATCCAGTCCAACCCACTGCTCAGACAGGAAAGTCTACACAGGAAGTCCTTGACTTACGACTGCCATGGAGCCCAAAATTTCAGTTGCTAAGTGAGACATTTGTTAAGTGAGTTTTGCCCCATTTTATTACCATTCTTGCTACTGAAGTTGTGGGAGCTTCATCACTGGAAGCTTTCAAGAAGAGTGCCAGAGTGCCATGTGCCAGAAATGGTGTAGGGTCTCCTGTTTGAGCAGGGGGAATTGGACTAGATGACCTACAAGGTCCCTTCCAACTGTTATTCATTCTCTCTCTCTCTCTCTCTCTCTCTCTCTCCCTCTTTCTCCCTCTCTCCCCCTCCCTCTCTCTCATCTATCACCATTTCTCCACTAGTAACTTACTGCATTTCCATAAGATCATCCAGCCATCATTATGGAAGCGATAAACAGCCTCTTTTATTACCATTCTCTTAGTGGAAAGATCCTTGGATGTCTCTGAATGACACCCTAAGTCCCTAATGTGGAAATGAACTGTTTTTCTATCTGCTCACAGAAACCCACCTTTATCCATCTATTCATCTATTGTGTTATATTTACTTATTGGGGAAAAATAATGCATGCGGCAACAACATTCCCGTAAACCATTACAGTGAATAATTTCAGAGGCTGATTCCTTTTTGAGCCCTCCTTAAAGCCACAGGATTTAAAGGCCTTTCTTTTCCCGTAAATCCATCCCAAAGCATTTTGGTTTGACATTAGAGTGTTAATATAATGCCTTCCTTATGGCATTTACGCCGTGACCCCAGCTGCCCCTTATTCTAGATTATAAATGAGGTGTGGAATTACAGAGGTTGTGTCTCCGATAACACACCTTTAATAAATATGTTAATCAACCGTCTGTGACATCTTCCTGGGTGTCAGAGAGTCAATGCTTTGCGTTATGTATGGGTCCCTTTGAATTCTTTTCTCTTTGAAGCAACATCTTCAAGGCAGAAGGGATTCATGCAGGGGTGGGTTCCTGCCAGTTCTAACCTCTCCTATAGAACAGGTTCCACAAATCTCCAGTGCCGTTTAGAACCGGTTCCAGCTCCCTCCCCACCGCCCGTCTGCACATCATCAAGATGAAGAGCGAGAGGAGGAATTCTGGGAGTTAAAGTCCAGAAGTCTTAAAGCTGTCAAGTTTGCACACCCCTGGTTTTTTTTCTAAAGGGTTAGGGGTGCAAGGGTCTTGTAACTTGACAGCTTTAAGACTTGTGTGCTTCAATGCCAGAGTTCCTGAGCCAACATGACTGGAGGAGGAATTCTGGGAGTTGAAGTCCACAAGTGGGTTTTTTGTTCTAAAGGGTTAGGGGTGCAAGGGTCTTGTAACTTGACAGCTTTAAGACTTGCACACTTCAATGCCAGAGTTCCTGAGCCGACATGAATGGAGGAGGAATTCTGGGAGTTGAAGTCCACAAGTCATAAAGCTGTCAAGTTTGAACACCCCTGGTTTTTTTTTTCTAAAGGGTTAGGGGTGCAAGGGTCTTGTAACTTGACAGCTTTAAGACTTGCGTGCTTCAAATGCCAGAGTTTCTGAGCCAACATTTTGGTTGCTAAGCAAGAGCGTTGTTAAATGAGTTCCACCACATTTTACAAGTTGGCCATGCCCACCAAGTCACATGACTGGCAAGCCACTCCCACCTGGTCACATGGCCGCAAGCCACTCCCACCTGGTCACATGGCCAGCAAGCCACTGCCACCCGGTCACATGGCATGCAAGCCACTCCCACAAAGCAGGCCACACCTACAGAAGAAGTTCTAAAAAAATTTGAAACCCACCATTGGATTCATGGAAGATAAGAGAGAATCCATTAGCCATGTGTTGGATTCGGGCAACGAGAGAACAGACTCCGGACACGTAGTGACTTAACAGCTCTTTATTAGTAGTAGTAGTGATCCAGCTTGCTCTGTGGTCTGAGGGTTCCCCTTTTATAGGGATCGGGTACGCCTCTCGACCAATCAGAGCGATACCTGTTTCCCGCCATAGCGGCGGACCAGAGAGGAGACTTGCCGCGATATATGTTAATATCTAACACCCCTCCCCTCTTAGATGGAGCATTCCGGTTAGTTACATAGTCTTTCAAATAAGTGGGTGTTTGTCTCACCCGGGTGGAACGCCGTAGTTCGGGTTGAACGGGAGTGGTTGCAGGATCGGTTTCGCCTGTTCTTTCAGCTTCGCGTTCGGGGGTCTGCAGGCTTTCATTGCTTAGGCGTAGTTCCGGTTCGCGATTGACCGCTGGTTCTAACCTGGGCTCAATGGTGTCGTGTTCCTCCGTGTTTGGGCTCTCGGATGGTTGACTTTGTGCTGGCAGATAGTTTTCGTTCTCGGTTCATAGGTCTGAGTGTGCCAGACGACCCCGTAGTTGATCTATGTGCCTTTTCCAATTCCGTCCATCTTCTAGCTCCAGCAAATATGAACGTGGACCCGTGATGCCAATTACCTTTGCCGGCATCCACAATGTTCCCCCTGCATAGTTGTGGGCGTATACTGAATCCCCTATGCTAAAATTCCGAATTTTGCTTGTAGAGTCTGGGGGCGATGTGGCAGAGTAATTTGGGTGAAGAAGGTCCAGGTGAGACCGTAGATGGCGGCCCATGAGTAGTTCAGCGGGGCTCCTACCCGTCGTTGCGCTGGGGGTAATATGCTGAATTAAGAGGTAATGATCAATGCGTGTTTGCCAATCACCTGGACCCATCCTAGCGAGGGCCTCTTTTGCGGATCGCACCATTCTCTCCGCCTGTCCGTTCGATGCCGGATGGAATGGCGCGACGAGGGCATGCCGAATTCCCTGACCTGCTAAGTACGTTTCAAATTGCATGGCCGTGAACTGGGGCCCGTTATTGGAGACCAGGAGGTCGGGCAGGCCATGAGTGGCGAAAAGTTGCCGTAGTATCTTAATGACTGCCTCTGCCATAGTTGAAGTCATTAGGACTACTTCTAGCCATTTGGAGTATGCATCCACAACTATAAGAAAAGTCTGACCTTGGACTGGCCCTGCGAAATCGATGTGTATTCGCGACCAGGGTGCTTTAGGCTTCTCCCATTATGTGGCGGGTGCTTCAGGGGGTGCTGGTCTAGATTCTTGGCACGGATCACAAGTGGCCACCCATTCCTCTATCTCTTTGTCCATGTTTGGCCACCAAATGTAACTTCTTGCTAACGCCTTCATTCTAACGATCCCCGGATGCCCAACATGTAACGCTTCTAACACATTTCTACGTAACGCATAAGGAATAACGACTCGATCCCCCCACAATAAACAACCTTGTAACACTGAAAGTTCATCCCGTTTTGCCCAAAACAGTTTGAATTCCGGGCCCACGTTTCCCTTCAGCCACCCCCTCCAAACCCAGGTTTGAACTTGCTTTATTACATTGTCCCTAGAAGAGAATCTGGCAACGTCGCAGGAAGAGACCGGTCCTGAGTCCAAACAGTCAATTAACAGAACCGGTACCTCGGGAGTGGGGTCTGGCAAAAGATCCGGGAGTGGGCAACGGCTGAGTGTGTCTGCATGTCCTAGAGTGGAGCCCGGTCGATGTATCAGCTTGTATGAGTACGCAGCCAGGAAAACAGTCCACCTGGTCATGCGTGGAGAAAGGGAGACTGGTGTGGGGTGGTTTCCCGCCAAGAGTCCCAACAGCGGTTTATGATCTGTAATTAGTTCGAAATTGCGGCCGTAGAGGTATTCGTGGAAACGTTTAACTCCAGCCACTGCAGCTAACGCTTCCCTGTCCATCTGGCTGTAATTCCTCTCGGCCGACGAAAGAGTCCTGGAGTAGAATGCGATGGGTGCTTCATTCCCGTTTGGCATCCTGTGGCTGAGGACTGCGCCGACGCCGAATGGGGATGCATCGCAGGTCAATACCAGTGGTAGCGTCTGGCTGTATTGCACTAGCAGCGAGTCGGTGGTGAGCAGGCGCTTGACTGCGGCAAAAGCTGCTGCTTCGGATCGTCCCCATCTCCATGTTGCGTTCTTTTGGAGTAGTCGATGTAATGGCTCAGCAACGGTCGCCTTCTGTCTCAGAAAAACGCTGTAGAAGTTAAGTAGTCTGAGGAAGGCCTGCAACTCGGTCTGATTTCGTGGTGTGGGGGCGTCCTGGATCGCCTTAATTTTTTTTGAAGTGGGGTGTATTCCCTGACCATCGATTCTATATCCCAGGAATTCTACACTAGGCACGTTAATTTGGCATTTCTCTTTTTTGAGGCGGAGACCCTTCTCTCTGATTCTGGCCAAAACAGTTCTGACTCTTTTTAATAGTTGCTCCTCGTTTGCAGCGGACACCAAGATGTCGTCGAAATAGGGGACGACTCCAGGTATCCCTTGCAAAAGCCGTTCCATGACGCTCTGGAACAGGCCAGGGGCAATACTCACACCGAATTGTAGCCGGTTGCATTTGAATGCTCCTCTGTGCGTCACTATAGTTTGGGCCTCCGCTGTGGCGCTATCCATGGGCAATTGCTGGTAAGCTTGTGCCATGTCTAGTTTAGCAAATATTTTTCCTGGCCCCAACGAATGCAATAAGTGTTGTACTACTGGCACAGGATATGCGCTTTGTTGTAGCGCGACATTAATTGTGCATTTATAGTCCGCGCAGATGCGGACTGACCCGTCTGGTTTGACTGGGGTCACAATGGGAGTTTCCCAGCACGTGTGATCCACCGGATCAAGGATTCCTTGCTCTACTAATTTATCGATCTCTTTATCTATTTTTGGGCGGAGTGCAAAAGGCACTCGTCTCGGTTTGAGTCGGATTGGCACCACTTTTGGGTCTAAATTGAATGAGATAGGTTTACCCACATACTTACCAAGACTGGGGCTGAACACATCCTCGAACTCCTTAAATATCTGTTCAGCGCTGCTGTTCTCCACGGCGTTGATCCCGGTGACTTCTAACCCCAGGGCTTCAAACCAATCTAGTCCTAGAAGGTTCTGTAACGGCGCGCTGGCGATGGTCACGGGCAGCTGGGCTACGATGTCCTTGAAACGAATTTGGAATGTGCCTTGGCCCACGATGGGGACTCGGTTCCCCTGGTAGTCTCGTAGTAGAATGTCTGGTGCACGTAGTTGGCTCTTTTTGAGGCTAGGGATAGCCTTTTTCATGGAGGCCCATGAAATGATCATCAGGGACGATCCTGTGTCAACTTCCAGCTCGCAAGGAGAGCCCTCCAAGAGGACTGTGACTTTCAGCTTTTTAGGCTGCTTGGTGCGGACCTGACTTATTGTGGTGAGATAGGTTCGCAATTCCTCTCTCTGGGTCAACTCTATCTCTGCATCGGTATCCTGGCAATACTCTCGTTGAGCGTCCTGGTAGAACGCTCTTTCAGCTCTTTGTGTGTAATCTCTCTGGGAATACGCCCTTTCAGCTCTTTGGGAATTTTCTCTCTGGGTCAACTCTCGTGTGTTTCTCTCTGGGCGCCCTTTTTGATTTCGCCAAGCCCCTGGGTTGGACTTCTGTTGGCGGTACATTGGAGGCTGCCGTGAGGAGGCAGGGACTTCGCTCCGGCACACTCGTACGATGTGCCCAAGTTTGTCGCAGTGCGAACAAACAACGTTCCTGAAACGACAGGTAGACCGGGGGTGGTTCCCTCCGCAGCTTGCGCAGGGTGGCAAACGAAATCCGGATCTCCCCCCAGGCCTCATGTGACTGCTCCGCATCAGGTGACTTTCCTTGAACTCGGGATCCTCGAAATCTGGATTGGTGTCCTCGTAGTGGACTCTGGCGTGTCTGGGTGCTGGCTGGCTCGCGTTGAACCCGCGTTGTATGGTCTCCGATGATCTTTCCGCTGATTCGGACGCCCCTGCTTCGTTTAGCGCTATTTGTAGGGTTAAATTTGGATTTGCCAACAGTCTTTTTTGTAGCGAAATGTCCCTTAACCCACAAACAAGTCTTGCCAGGATATGCTCGTCCAGATCCCTGAACTCGCAGTGAGTCGCTGCTTTACGTAGGGCTGCAACATATTGGTTGATTGACTCTCCCGCCTTCTGGTTCCGCGTGTTGAATTCCTGGCGGCAAACGTGGCGGGAAGGTTTTGGCGCGTAATGAGTTTGCAGCGTCTGTTGTAGCGCCGCCCATGATACCGCTTGTATCGGTGTAGGCTCGGAGAGGTCTCTGGCCGTGTTGAAAACTTCTCGCCCACAGTAGCTGAGGAAGATGTTCTTCTTTCGGGAATCGGTTATTCCCGTGTATTCGTTTGCTTCGAGAAAACACTCGAAACGAATCATGTATGCCTCCCATTGGTCGTTCATCGGGTCGAACGGAGCAGGAGGAGTGTGCATCGCCATCTTCTCTGCGTTGAATTTGCCGCGCTGCGATGGCCTGAGATGGCTGCCGGAATTTCTGCCGAATTCCTGGGCTGGATCGAATCCTGGGATTCTGGAGGTAGCTTTCTTCGTCCTATCTGTCTCTCGATCCCACCCTCGTCACCAATGTTGGATTCGGGCAACGAGAGAACAGACTCCGGACACGTAGTGACTTAACAGCTCTTTATTAGTAGTAGTAGTGATCCAGCTTGCTCTGTGGTCTGAGGGTTCCCCTTTTATAGGGATCGGGTACGCCTCTCGACCAATCAGAGCGATACCTGTTTCCCGCCGTAGCGGCGGACCAGAGAGGAGACTTGCCGCGATATATGTTAATATCTAACACCCCTCCCCTCTTAGATGGAGCATTCCGGTTAGTTACATAGTCTTTCAAATAAGTGGGTGTTTGTCTCACCCGGGTGGAACGCCGTAGTTCGGGTTGAACGGGAGTGGTTGCAGGATCGGTTTCGCCTGTTCTTTCAGCTTCGCGTTCGGGGGTCTGCAGGCTTTCATTGCTTAGGCGTAGTTCCGGTTCGCGATTGACCGCTGGTTCTAACCTGGGCTCAATGATGTCGTGTTCCTCCGTGTTTGGGCTCTCGGATGGTTGACTTTGTGCTGGCAGATAGTTTTCGTTCTCGGTTCATAGGTCTGAGTGTGCCAGACGACCCCGTAGTTGATCTATGTGCCTTTTCCAATTCCGTCCATCTTCTAGCTCCAGCAAATATGAACGTGGACCCGTGATGCCAATTACCTTTGCCGGCATCCACAATGTTCCCCCTGCATAGTTGTGGGCGTATACTGAATCCCCTATGCTAAAATTCCGAATTTTGCTTGTAGAGTCTGGGGGCGATGTGGCAGAGTAATTTGGGTGAAGAAGGTCCAGGTGAGACCGTAGACGGCGGCCCATGAGTAGTTCAGCGGGGCTCCTACCCGTCGTTGCGCTGGGGGTAATATGCTGAATTAAGAGGTAATGATCAATGCGTGTTTGCCAATCACCTGGACCCATCCTAGCGAGGGCCTCTTTTGCGGATCGCACCATTCTCTCCGCCTGTCCGTTCGATGCCGGATGGAATGGCGCGACGAGGGCATGCCGAATTCCCTGACCTGCTAAGTACGTTTCAAATTGCATGGCCGTGAACTGGGGCCCGTTATTGGAGACCAGGAGGTCGGGCAGGCCATGAGTGGCGAAAAGTTGCCGTAGTATCTTAATGACTGCCTCTGCCATAGTTGAAGTCATTAGGACTACTTCTAGCCATTTGGAGTATGCATCCACAACTATAAGAAAAGTCTGACCTTGGACTGGCCCTGCGAAATCGATGTGTATTCGCGACCAGGGTGCTTTAGGCTTCTCCCATTATGTGGCGGGTGCTTCAGGGGGTGCTGGTCTAGATTCTTGGCACGGATCACAAGTGGCCACCCATTCCTCTATCTCTTTGTCCATGTTTGGCCACCAAATGTAACTTCTTGCTAACGCCTTCATTCTAACGATCCCCGGATGCCCAACATGTAACGCTTCTAACACATTTCTACGTAACGCATAAGGAATAACGACTCGATCCCCCCACAATAAACAACCTTGTAACACTGAAAGTTCATCCCGTTTTGCCCAAAACAGTTTGAATTCCGGGCCCACGTTTCCCTTCAGCCACCCCCTCCAAACCCAGGTTTGAACTTGCTTTATTACATTGTCCCTAGAAGAGAATCTGGCAACGTCGCAGGAAGAGACCGGTCCTGAGTCCAAACAGTCAATTAACAGAACCGGTACCTCGGGAGTGGGGTCTGGCAAAAGATCCGGGAGTGGGCAACGGCTGAGTGTGTCTGCATGTCCTAGAGTGGAGCCCGGTCGATGTATCAGCTTGTATGAGTACGCAGCCAGGAAAACAGTCCACCTGGTCATGCGTGGAGAAAGGGAGACTGGTGTGGGGTGGTTTCCCGCCAAGAGTCCCAACAGCGGTTTATGATCTGTAATTAGTTCGAAATTGCGGCCGTAGAGGTATTCGTGGAAACGTTTAACTCCAGCCACTGCAGCTAACGCTTCCCTGTCCATCTGGCTGTAATTCCTCTCGGCCGACAAAAGAGTCCTGGAGTAGAATGCGATGGGTGCTTCATTCCCGTTTGGCATCCTGTGGCTGAGGACTGCGCCGACGCCGAATGGGGATGCATCGCAGGTCAATACCAGTGGTAGCGTCTGGCTGTATTGCACTAGCAGCGAGTCGGTGGTGAGCAGGCGCTTGACTGCGGCAAAAGCTGCTGCTTCGGATCGTCCCCATCTCCATGTTGCGTTCTTTTGGAGTAGTCGATGTAATGGCTCAGCAACGGTCGCCTTCTGTCTCAGAAAAACGCTGTAGAAGTTAAGTAGTCTGAGGAAGGCCTGCAACTCGGTCTGATTTCGTGGTGTGGGGGCGTCCTGGATCGCCTTAATTTTTTTTGAAGTGGGGTGTATTCCCTGACCATCGATTCTATATCCCAGGAATTCTACACTAGGCACGTTAATTTGGCATTTCTCTTTTTTGAGGCGGAGACCCTTCTCTCTGATTCTGGCCAAAACAGTTCTGACTCTTTTTAATAGTTGCTCCTCGTTTGCAGCGGACACCAAGATGTCGTCGAAATAGGGGACGACTCCAGGTATCCCTTGCAAAAGCCGTTCCATGACGCTCTGGAACAGGCCAGGGGCAATACTCACACCGAATTGTAGCCGGTTGCATTTGAATGCTCCTCTGTGCGTCACTATAGTTTGGGCCTCCGCTGTGGCGCTATCCATGGGCAATTGCTGGTAAGCTTGTGCCATGTCTAGTTTAGCAAATATTTTTCCTGGCCCCAACGAATGCAATAAGTGTTGTACTACTGGCACAGGATATGCGCTTTGTTGTAGCGCGACATTAATTGTGCATTTATAGTCCGCGCAGATGCGGACTGACCCGTCTGGTTTGACTGGGGTCACAATGGGAGTTTCCCAGCGCGTGTGATCCACCGGATCAAGGATTCCTTGCTCTACTAATTTATCGATCTCTTTATCTATTTTTGGGCGGAGTGCAAAAGGCACTCGTCTCGGTTTGAGTCGGATTGGCACCACTTTTGGGTCTAAATTGAATGAGATAGGTTTACCCACATACTTACCAAGACTGGGGCTGAACACATCCTCGAACTCCTTAAATATCTGTTCAGCGCTGCTGTTCTCCACGGCGTTGATCCCGGTGACTTCTAACCCCAGGGCTTCAAACCAATCTAGTCCTAGAAGGTTCTGTAACAGCGCGCTGGCGATGGTCACGGGCAGCTGGGCTACGATGTCCTTGAAACGAATTTGGAATGTGCCTTGGCCCACGATGGGGACTCGGTTCCCCTGGTAGTCTCGTAGTAGAATGTCTGGTGCACGTAGTTGGCTCTTTTTGAGGCTAGGGATAGCCTTTTTCATGGAGGCCCATGAAATGATCATCAGGGACGATCCTGTGTCAACTTCCAGCTCGTAAGGAGAGCCCTCCAAGAGGACTGTGACTTTCAGCTTTTTAGGCTGCTTGGTGCGGACCTGACTTATTGTGGTGAGATAGGTTCGCAATTCCTCTCTCTGGGTCAACTCTATCTCTGCATCGGTATCCTGGCAATACTCTCGTTGAGCGTCCTGGTAGAACGCTCTTTCAGCTCTTTGTGTGTAATCTCTCTGGGAATACGCCCTTTCAGCTCTTTGGGAATTTTCTCTCTGGGTCAACTCTCGTGTGTTTCTCTCTGGGCGCCCTTTTTGATTTCGCCAAGCCCCTGGGTTGGACTTCTGTTGGCGGTACATTGGAGGCTGCCGTGAGGAGGCAGGGACTTTGCTCCGGCACACTCGTGCGATGTGCCCAAGTTTGTCGCAGTGCGAACAAACAACGTTCCTGAAACGACAGGTAGACCGGGGGTGGTTCCCTCCGCAGCTTGCGCAGGGTGGCAAACGAAATCCTGATCTCCCCCCAGGCCTCATGTGACTGCTCCGCATCAGGTGACTTTCCTTGAACTCGGGATCCTCGAAATCTGGATTGGTGTCCTCGTAGTGGACTCTGGCGTGTCTGGGTGCTGGCTGGCTCGCGTTGAACCCGCGTTGTATGGTCTCCGATGATCTTTCCGCTGATTCGGACGCCCTTGCTTCGTTTAGCGCTATTTGTAGGGTTAAATTTGGATTTGCCAACAGTCTTTTTTGTAGCGAAATGTCCCTTAACCCACAAACAAGTCTTGCCAGGATATGCTCGTCCAGATCCCTGAACTCGCAGTGAGTCGCTGCTTTACGTAGGGCTGCAACATATTGGTTGATTGACTCTCCCGCCTTCTGGTTCCGCGTGTTGAATTCCTGGCGGCAAACGTGGCGGGAAGGTTTTGGCGCGTAATGAGTTTGCAGCGTCTGTTGTAGCGCCGCCCATGATACCGCTTGTATCGGTGTAGGCTCGGAGAGGTCTCTGGCCGTGTTGAAAACTTCTCGCCCACAGTAGCTGAGGAAGATGTTCTTCTTTCGGGAATCGGTTATTCCCGTGTATTCGTTTGCTTCGAGAAAACACTCGAAACGAATCATGTATGCCTCCCATTGGTCGTTCATCGGGTCGAACGGAGCAGGAGGAGTGTGCATCGCCATCTTCTCTGCGTTGAATTTGCCGCGCTGCGATGGCCTGAGATGGCTGCCGGAATTTCTGCCGAATTCCTGGGCTGGATCGAATCCTGGGATTCTGGAGGTAGCTTTCTTCGTCCTATCTGTCTCTCGATCCCACCCTCGTCACCAATGTTGGATTCGGGCAACGAGAGAACAGACTCCGGACACGTAGTGACTTAACAGCTCTTTATTAGTAGTAGTAGTGATCCAGCTTGCTCTGTGGTCTGAGGGTTCCCCTTTTATAGGGATCGGGTACGCCTCTCGACCAATCAGAGCGATACCTGTTTCCCGCCGTAGCGGCGGACCAGAGAGGAGACTTGTCGCGATATATGTTAATATCTAACACCATGAGTTGCTTACACAAAGCAGCAGGAACTTGGATGAAAAGCAGGAAGAAGATTCCACTGGGATTTGGATTAAAATAACAGAATAACAGAGTTGGAAGGAATTTTGGAGGTCTTCTAGTCCACCCCCTGCTCAAGCACGAAGCTCTGTACTCATGATGGTGAACCTATGGCACATGTGCCAGAGATGGCACGCAACACCCTCTCTGGTGGCGTGCGAGCTATCACCCCAGTTCAGCTCCGCTGCGCATGTGTGTGCAGCTCCTGCTGGCTAGCTGGTCTCTGCCGCGCCTGCGGGGTGGTGGTAGCGCATGGGGGGAGTCTCTTGTGCCTGACTGGGGGGGGGGTCACACGTGGATGTCCGGGGGGGGGGGAAGTGCATGGAGGCAGGGGACATGTGGGGAGGTCATACAGGAGGCATGGTGAATGTGTGAGGGTGTGTATATTGCATTTTGGCGGTTTAGACATGTGTGTGCACGCTTTGGGCATTCTGACCGAAAAAATTTAGCCATTACTGCCCTACACCACTTCAGACAAATGGTTATCTAAACTCTTCTTGAAAATCTCCATAACTCTGGAGGCAAGCTGTTCCCCTGATTAATTCTTCTCACTATCAGGAAATTTCTCCTCAGTTCTAAGTTGCTTCTCTCCTTGATTAATTTACACCCATTGCTTCTTGTTCTGTCCACAGGTGCCTTGGAGAATAGTTTGACTCCCTCTTCTTTGTGGCAACCCCTGAGATATTGGAACACTGCTATCATGTCTCCCCTAGTCCTTCTTCCTCTTAAGCTAAACATACCCAGTTCCTGCAACCGTTCTTCATATGTTTTAGTCTCCAGTCCCCTAATCCTCTTTGTTGCTCTTCTCTGCACTCTTTCTAGTCTCTGCATCTTTTCTACATCGTGGCGACCAAAACTGAATGCAGTATTCCTAGTGTGGCCTTACCAAGGCATTATAAAGTGGTATTAACACTTCACGTGATCTTGATTCTATCCCTCTGTTGATGCAGCCTAGAACTGTGTTGGCTTTTTTGACAGCTGCTGCACACTGCTGGCTCATATTTAAATGGTTGTCCACTAGGACTCCAAGATCCCTTTCACAGTTACTACTATTGAGCGAGGTATCACCTATTCTATATTTTATAATCACCCTAATTCATTACTTAATTTCTCAAAAAGTGTTGAGCACGTAGCCTTTCAAGTTGGTCTACGGGTTAGTCCTCAACTTACAACCACAATTAAGCCGAAAATTTTTGTTGCTAAGCGAGACAGAAACCCCACATGCATTTCCACGTAGTCCACAGGAGTTGAGTGTTTTCTTTTCCAGCCATGTTGCTTGGGCAATCAGATGCAAATTCAGGTAGTCCTCAACTTACGGCCGCAACTGAGCCCAATGCTTATGTTGCCAAGTGAGAAATTCGTTAAGTGAGTTTTGCCCCATTTTATGACTTTTCTTGCCACATTTGTTAAGTGACTTAAATTAGTAACACGGTTGTTACTTCCCCATTGACTTTGCTTCTCACAGGGTCGCAAAAGGTGATCACATGATCCCAGGGCACTGCAAACCGTCATAAATATGAATCGGTTGTCAAGCATCTGAATGTAATTCACATGGCCATGGGGATACTGAAAGAGTCATAAGTGTGAAAAATGGTCATAAGTCACTTTTTTCAGTGCCGTTGTAACGTCGAACAGTCACTAAGCAAACTGTTGTAAGTTGAGGACTACCTGTAGACATATATAAGTCCATTATCCTTTGGTGTTTGGTTCACAAAGGTATTCTGCTCCAAAATGAGAGCTATATTTACTTGATAAAGAAGAACAGGTATAGATTATCCTTCAATTAACAATCATTCGTTTAGTGACCATTTGCAGTTATAGCAGCAATGGAAAAAAAAAGACTTATGACTGTTTTTCACAGTTACAACTGTTGCAGCTGTTGTGACTCGCCAGCCGCCAGCGCAGTTGGGAGCAGATTCAGACAGTGAGGAGGTTGGGGAGGAACCTGGGCCAGTCCTGGAGTCTGGGGAAGGCTCTGATGAGGGCTCTGTGTCAGAGGCAGAGAGGGGGCCAGAGCCGTATGCCAGTTATCAGCTGCCTTCAGAGTCAGACATCAGTGAGGCAGAAGAACAGCTGGAGCCTGTTCCCAGTGTGCGCATGCGCAGAATTGCCAGATGAAGGGAACAGCTAAAGAACAGGGGTCGACTTGGGAGTAAAGCCACAGGTGGACGATGAATGGCCCCTCCCAGAGGAAATAAAAGAGGAGCGAAAGGGGAGTGGAGTTTGCAGGAGACCATTAGTTCGCTTAATTGGTTCGTGACTCTCCAAGGCGCCTTGCCAAGTTTTGCGGATATCGGCCTGGCAGCTCTCCAAGCCAGAGAAGGTCTGTGACTGTAAATCCTCCCTTGAAAGACTTTGCTGGATATGAATGAGCAGAATTCACAGCAAATGAATAAAAGGGTTTTTTGTCGGGATGCTCCCATGCTCTTGGGAAGCCTAGGTCCGAACAGCAGCATCCCCATCGAAACAAAAACAAAAATCAGATGTTTGGCAACTGGCTTGTATTTATGACGGTTTCGGTGTTCCGGCGTCACGTGATCATCTTTTGCAACCTTCTGACGAGCAAATTCAGTGGGAAAGCCAGATTCTCTTTACAACCGTGTTACTAGCTTAACAACCGAAGTCATTCACTTAACAACTGTGGCAAGAAAAGTCACAAAATGGGCCAAGACCTCCTTAACAACCATCTCGCTTCAAAACGGAAGGGTTGGGCTCAATTGTGGCTGTAACTCAAGGACTACCTATGGTAGATTCTCAAATATTTGAATTTAGTCTGTCCGGCTATGTAAGTCTTGTCAAATGAACTGGACAGATTTGAGTCTCAAGAGGCAGTTTTGGAGCACGTTCATAGATCCAGTGAAACAAAAGAGATTTAGCATTCTTTCAAAGGTTACTTTTTAATGTGCCAAAGGAGTGTGATTATTAAGTACCTGAGAGAAGCATCTTGTTAATTGTACTTAATTAATTTGATTTGATGTTAATTAAATCAAACTTTGCCAGAGTTTGTTGCAGCAATCAAATCCAGAAAGCACATACCGGTAACTGATTCAATAGGATTCATTAGCTTCTCTTTATATACATAATAACCAGTGACGTGCAGTCAGGTGAGGCAAGTGAGGCACAGCCTCACTGCTCTCATCATGAAAAGAAAAAAAATGTAAAAGGAAAAAGCAAAGCTAGTTGCTGCCTCACCGTGATGACTCTGCTTAACTGTTAAAAAAAGCCTCTTAAAAAGCGCCCTCTACTATGAGGCAGGAGAACTGCATGCCTCATCTAGTCTGACTTTAGGCGTTTTATGATCACTTGAGCAGAGTTAAGCAAGGGTTAAAAGCCTAAAAATTCCCGATGTAGGGGAGGCACGCAGTTCTCCTGCCTCCTAGTAGAGGGCGCTTTTATAGAGGCTTTTTAAAACAGTTAAGCAGAGTCATCCACGGAAGCCAGGCAAAGAGCCATGCTGTAGCACACACACTTTCCCCCAGTCTCTTTCTTTTGGAAGGCTCGGATCGGCTCCCCTCCAGCTTCTCTGCCTCTCCTCTCACCCCAGGCTGCCAGCAGGAGGTGAGTGGGTGGGTTTTATTGCGTTCCAGGCATTTCCCACCCAGACAGCAGTCTGCATTTGCAATGGTGGAGGTGTTTGGGGAAGGCAGCAGGGGAATGGGGGGGATGGCAGAGGAGCTGCTTTCGAGCCACTGGAAAATATATCCAATCCAACTTTTGTGTGTGTGTGTGTTTGTTTGAGAGTGAGTGAGAGAGGGAAGGGGGTAGGAGAGATAGTCCAATCCAACTTGTGTGTGTGTGTGTGTGTTTGAGAGAGGGGGAGGAAGGGAGAGAGAAACAAATGCTGTCATTTTTAAATCGGAACTGAGCATGCCTGGCTGTGGAATTCTGGGAGTTGAAGTCCACAAGTCTAAAAATATTTGAAACCTACCACTGTGTCAGTGCCTCACCTGCCATAAACCTCACCGCATGTCACTGATAATAACCAGAGGTGGTATTCAGCAGGTTCTGACCAGTTCTGGAGAACCAGTAGCAGAAATGTTGAGTAGTTCAGAGAACCAGTAAATACCACCTCTGACTGGCCCTGCCCCCATCTATTCTCTGCCTCCCGAGTCCCAGCTGATCGGGAGGAAATGGAGATTTTACAGTATGCTTCACCTGCCATGCCCACCAAGCCACGCCCACAGAACCGGTAGTAAAAAAAATTGAATCCCCCCACTGATAATAACGCATGAAGTAATATATGCAATACCAAGAGTGGTTCTTCCAACGTGGTAGAGAGAAGACATTGGTTTCAGTTCCAGCAGCAAACTAGTTTCAGTTTAAGTTCTCAGAGCTTAGCACAGCTAAGCCACGCCCAGGCTCCTTACTGTCTCAGCTCCCATTGGCTGATCTTGTTACTAAGCTCTATTCATTGGGTGACTTTGTTATCATGTCTCTGCCAATCATGAATTCTCTGACAAACTTACCACACTTGATTTTTGCAATAATTTGGCTCACTTTTTTGTCCTATCTGCCAGAGAGCAGCAATTTTGAGACTTGAGAAATATACCTGAAAACATTGTAATACCCTTGATTTCAACAGAACTGGAGGAAATGCAGATTCACCTTGAACCTAGCTTGCTAAGGCTGTCCCTTGAGGAAACTATTAGAATTAAATTGTTTTCCATTAAATCAGGATGCGTCCTGTATTGTCTCTTAGGTGGTACTTCACATTCCCTAATTGTGTTAAGTATTCTCTCCTTAGCTATCCCAAAGGTGCTTTTCAAAAGGCAAACAGACTTCTGTGGATTTTGTTTTGCCTTGAAAATGTTTTGCTTCTCATCCAAGAAGCTTCTTCAGTTCTGAAGAAGTGAGAGAACCGAAGAAGCTTCTTGGATGAGAAGTGAAACGTCTTTAAGGGGAAAAGAAAGAAAGAAAGTCCAGTTGCCTTTTGAAAAGCACCTTTGGGACAACCATGCCCTGGATGGTTGAGTATCTTCATATACATTTCTTCTTCTTGAATGTTTAGGAAAAGAGAGACAGAGACCGAGAGAGAGAGACTGAGAGAGAGAGAGTGACAGGGAGAGACAGAAAGAGAGACAGAGAGTCTGAGAAAGAGAGTGACAGAGACAGAAAGAGAGACAGAGAGAGATTGAGAGAGAGCGACAGAGAGAGACAGACAGAAAGAGAGACAGAGAGACTGAGAAAGAGAGGTAGAGAGAGAGAGAGAAAGAGAGGGAGGGAAGGAGACACAGAGAGAGAGAGAGCGACAGAGACAGAGAGAGGCAGAGAGAGAGAGAGAGGCAGAGAGTGAGGCAGAGAAAGAGACAGGGAGACTGAGAGACAGAGAGAGAGAGCGACACAGAGAGAGACAGAAAGAGACTGAGAGACTGAGAGAGAGAGAGCGACAGAGAGAGACAGAAAGAGAGACAGAGAGACTGAGAAAGCGAGGTAGAGAGAGAGAGAAAGAGAGGGAGGGGACACACACAGAGAGTGCGACAGAGAGTGAGACAGAGAAAGAGACAGGGAGACTGAGAGAGAGAGAGAGAGAGAGACAGAGACAGAGAGAAACAGAAAGAGAGACAGAGAGAGACAGAGAGACTGAGAAAGAGAGGTAGAGAGAGAGAGAGAGTTCTCCACTAGCTTAAATAGCCACAAAGACATTTTAAGCAGAAAAACACAACACTACCTCACAACCCAACTTAGCACAGAGTCTCATACTCACAAACAGAACTTTCCAATCTTGAAACGACCGAGTGAACGAAATGTTTCCTGCAAAAGCCCACTCCCCATTCGCTTCTCTTTTGTTTCCTGTGGAAGGGGCCAATCACCTCCAAGGTGTGGCTTTACTCCTAAGTCGACCCTGCTTTCTTAGTTGTTCTTGTCGTCTGACAGCTCTGCGCATGCGCCCACTGGGAACAGACTCCAGCTGTTCCTCTGCCTCGCTTCTGTCTAGCTCCCTCTCTGCCTCCGACGCAGAGCCCTCGTCTGAGCTTTCTCAACCCCCCAGGACTGGCCCATGTTCCTTCCTAACCTCCTCACTGTCTGACTCTGTTGCCAGCTTCTCTGACTGCCAGAAGGCCACAACACACGGGGCCACAGGGATCCTGCGGTTGTAAGTGTGAAAAATGGTCATTCCACATTTTCAGTACCTTTATGACTTTGGACAGTCACTAAATGAACTGTTGCAAGTCCAGAACTCCCTGTATCCAGTTCAAAGGTCATCCAGTTACCAAGATTGAGGCAGAACTAATTTCCCATATTTCTAACGTATTCAGTATTGTAACCAACAGAATTCTCCCCCAGTTGTGATGCACAGGACAGTAAGAAGCTCATCAGACAAGGCAGGAACTGAAGTGCGAGAAAGGACAAACCGTCACCTCCTATAGTTTTCAGTTTTTATTATAGACTTTGTTTTAATCCACATGAATGTTAAAGAAACTACAACAGAGTTAAATACCTTCGTTTGGTTTTTTGTTTTTTTTTTTAGTCTGAGTGGTTATAATTTTTTTTTTTTTTAAATTACACATCGTAAAATATTTCCGGAAGGATTATCATCTTCATTTGTACAGCAAGCAAAGTACCAGGGGAGAACTTGGAAAAAGAAGGAAGTTGTGAGCGATCTTGTGTGATGCGGTCTCCCTTCAGAAAGAGCCGGATATGGCTAATGCAATTTCCATCAATACGTCCAGGGATGACTCTCCCCACCACGTCTGTTTAGACCTCATTCTGTAGACGTTCTGCCAAAGGAGAAGAGATAACATCCCAAATATGTTTCACAGCCTTGGGATCGGAAGCACTGTGAGATCCTATGCCCATGGGTCAGTCTGGATGCCCACAGCCTTGGTTTCCACAGTTCCTATCCCATTCTGGAGTCCTTCTAAAAATCACCGAACCAACCTTTGGTACCATCAAAAAAAATATCCAAGATGTGTTTCCAGTTTTTTTTTAATTAAAAAAATCCCTTTTGGTTCTTAAATGAATAAATGGCTGCTACTTTCTAATGTCTATGGTGGTGCATAAAGCTTTGAGGCCACTTGTCATTAGAAGAGCCGTTTTTATTTCTTCCTTATTGTTTTTTCTGAAATGCCCAGAGTCCTTCCATTTTCAAGCGTTGGATACATCCAAACTCAAGAGTGATGAGTAGTATCTTACATGAGGGTCTTGTGGTCCGGCTAGAAAGACAGAGAAAAGGAAATGTCAGAAAAAGGTTTGAGGCCGTTGAATGGATCTCACTATACAGCTAAAGTCCAGCTGGGGTAGCCAACCTTAGTTGGTCTTCAAAACTGAATGCAGGATAACAGAGTTGGAAGAGACCTTGCAGGCCTTTTGGTTTTATCCCATGCTCAAGAAGGAGACTCTATGCCAGGGGTGTCCAAACTTGGGAACTTTAAGACTTGTGGACTTCAACTCTCAGAATTCCCCAGCCAGCATGGCTGGCTGGGGAATTCTGGGAGTTGAAGTCCACAAGTCTTAAAGTTCCCAAGTTTGGACACCCCTGCTCTATGCCATTCTGGACAAATACCTGTCCAACACCTGAACACCTGCAGTGTTGGATGGTCCACAACTTCTGGAGCAAGATGTTCCATTAGTTACCGTATTTTTCAGAGTATAAGATGCACCTTTTTCCTTCAAAAAAGAGGCTGAAAATCTGGGGGCGTCTTATACACTGACTACAGCATTTTTTTTGCCTCCTGAAACCCCGCCCCCTTCACCAAAATGGCCGTGCATAGCCTTTAGGAGGCTTATAGAGTGATCCTAGGGGCTGGGGAGGACAGAAATGAGCAAAAAAACGGACAATTCTTTGCTCAATTTTGCCCCCACCCACCCAGGAGCACACTATAAGCCTCCTAAAGGCTATGCATGTCCTTTTGGTTGACAAAAAATGGGCCCATTTTTGTGAAAAACAGGCCATTTTTTACTCATCCCCCCCCCACAGTTTAGTTTAGTTTTAGTTTATTAAATTTATAAACCGCCCCCTCTCCCCGAAGGGACTCTCCTAAACACTATTCATGCCCCTTTTTGAAAAAAAAAACGAGCTCGTTTTTGTGAAAAATGGGCTGTTTTTGGGAGGTCTGCAGAATGCAAAAAAATTTTTTTTTTAATTTGCCTCTTCAAAATCTTGGTGCGTCTTATACTCCAGTGCATCTTATACTCCGAAAAATATGGTAATGTTCTCGCTGTCAGGAAATGTATCTTTACTTCTAGCTTGATTCTCTCCTTGATTAGTTTCCATCCATGGCTTCTTGTTCTGCCTTTAGGTGCTATGAAGAGCAGGATGGGCCCTCTTCTTTGTGGCAGCCCCTCATATACTGGAAGACTGCTATCATGTCACCCCTAGTCAATAGAACGTGGTACTGCTGACTGACTGCAGTTCGACAGTTCGATTCTCACACAGCTCAAGGTTGATTCAGCCTTCCATCCTTCCAAGGTCAGTAAAATGAGGACCCAGATTGATGGCGGTAATAAGCTGACTCTGTAAACCACTTAGAGAAGGCTGTAAAGCACTGTAAAGCGGTATATAAAGCTAGATGCTATTACTATTCTCATTGTTAGACTACGAACACTTCCTCCAATGTTCTTCATCTGTTTTAGCCTCCAGTCCCCTAATCATCTTTGTTGCTATTCTCTGCACTCTTTCTAGAGTCTCAAACATCTTTTTTATATCACGGTGATAAAAACTGGATGCAGTATTCTAAGTGGGATTATACACCAAGTGGGGTTATATCAAGATAGTACTTAGACATGAGGCCACTAGAAAATCCCAAGGCCATACATTAGGGGGGAGGGGGGCTTAAGTAAAACTTGAGAAGGTGGCAATGGCAACCTAATTCCATATTATAGCAATGAAAGATTCATGGATATGTCCAAGGTACGTCATCAAGAGTCAGGTCTGACCTGACCTTGTTTGGTCCAGCTAGTGAAGGGCTTTTTAAAAACAAAAATAAAAAAAACCCTCCAGAGACAGAACAGTGAGTGAATGGCTTTCTTTGCTATTTGTTCTCAGCATTTCTGAGTCAGCGAAACAAAAAGTGACTTCGGGTCAAATTCAAATGTTCCCGGAGAGATTGAAGGTTGAAAATCTCAACATTGTGACAGTGCCTTTAATTTCAGCTTCTCGGGCAGAAGAGCGATGGACTTCATCGTCATTGTTCAGCACTGCCGCTCAAAACAGTGAATTTATTCACCTAATTCCTCACTGTCCTAAACTGCAGGCAATAAGAGGGGAATTCAGTCATGTCAACATTTGAAGCCACTTTTTTTCTTGACTCTGCTTAAAACAAATGTTGCAGTATGCCAATGAAGACATACTTTAGCATTCAAGGCAAAAGTAATTAAAAAGGTTAAATCAAAGTTTGTTAATCTGAGACGTTTCATTACTCATCCAAGTTACCTTCATCAGTCAAAATAAAAAAAAAATTAGGCAGAGAGTCAGAGAGTCATTGGAATGTACTAACTCTTGCCACAATAACATCAGGGGGTTCTCCCTGAAATATATTTCAGTTTTACAACCACAATTGAGCCCAAAAGATGCCGCAAGTATGAACATTGGTCATAAGTCACTTTTTTTTCAGTGGTGTTGTAACTTCAAAGTCACTAAATGAACTAAGTCGAGGACTACCTGTACTTATGCTTCTTAACATTTTAAGTCTAGGTTTTATTATGGTGCAGCAGGATTGCAAAATTCTCAGAGAGGGACATATAGCAAAAATTTAATAGCCACACTGGCAAAAAATATTTGGGGCCCATCCCCTATTCGTGTGAACTTACCTTTTAGCTTTTGCTGAGATGTGTGCCAAGTTTTTCTTTCCTAATCAAGCTTGCTGCATAGGGAATCTGAAAGAAAACAGAGAAATGCCTCACTCAACAGCAACGGGTTAGTGAAGAAAGAAGAGATATCAAAGAAGGCACATTAAAACCCAAAAATCTAAAAGTCCTGTAGGAAGGCAATCGTATCCATTATGCAGACCATAAGACAGATGTAGATAAGAATAATGTGCACATATTTCATTTGAAATGAGTAAATATATAATTGAACAAAAGGGATGCTCCTGTAGAAAATGATCCTCTGTTAAAGTAAAAACTGCAGGGGACAAAATGCCGTTGAATGCCTGGGTTACTATATTGTACTACAGGGTGGGCAGCTTTACGCCCTGTGGGCTTCAACTCCGAGAATTCCTGAACCAGTTATGTGGAGTACCATGGTGTCTCAGGAATTCTGGGAGTTAAAGTCCACAGGACGTAAAGGAGCCATAGATGCTCACCCCTGTAGTATAATATAATACTTCCATCTAGTTTTAATTTTTAGATGATTTTGGAGAGTATCAAGAACCTTTTCACACCAACATGTTTTGTCTCCCCACGCCTCACAAATCAGGTTAAAGATGACTTATGCTTCTCTTCTCTTCTGCCAACCTCAAAGTTCAGATAACACACTATACCAGTTTCTCCACCTTAGTGAGTTTGAGGAGTGTGGACTTAAACTTCCAGAATTCCCCAGTCAGCTGGCTGGGGAATTCTGGCCGTTGAAGTTCATATCTGAGAGTTGAAGTCCACATCATAAAAACTACAAATACTATCTCACTCCACACTTCTTCTTCCTCTTGTGCAGTGATGGATTCCTACCCGTTCAGATCAGTTCAGCTGAACCAATAGTAGCTTGATGGCCTGGGTTGCTGGAACCGGCAGTGACCCAGGCCTGCCACGCCCCCGAACCAGTTCTCCGTTTTTTGCTTCTGCACATGTGCAGAGCAATTTCTATTGCTCTGCGCATGCGCACACACCCATGAGCAAACTGGCAGTAGTGACTGCCGGAATCCACCTCTGTCTTGTGCCGTATCCTCAGTGGTGGGCTTTACAATTTTTTTAGAACCTCTTCTGTAGGTGTGGCCTGCTTGTGGGAGTGGCTTGCCGGCCATGTGACTGGGTGGGAGTGGTTTGTCAGCCATGTGACTGGGTGGGCATGGCCAACTTGTAAAATGTGGTAAAACTCAGTTAGCAACGCTCTTGCTTAGCAACAAAATGTTAGCTCAGGAACTCTGGCATTTGAAGCACGCAAATCTTAAAGCTGTCAGGTTACAAGATCCTTGCATCCTAACCCTTTAGAAAAAAAACCCAGGGGTGTTCAAACTTGACAGCTTTAAGGCTTGTGGACTTCAACTCCCAGAATTCCTCCTCCAGTCATGTTGGCTCAGGAACTCTGGCATTGAAGTGTGCAAGTCTTAAAGCTGTCAAGTTAGAAGACCCTTGCACCCCTAACCCTTTAGACAATGTCTGAGATGTTCTAACTTTTGCTTTTTAATGGTTTTGATCACACGCACCACAGCAATGAAATCTAGGCTGCAAGACTCTGCATAGCCACTAGATGGCAGCAGCGCATCTGAGTTCCCAATTTTTGTTGCCCTCTACTGTAATGTTTGGATTTCGGCATCCCAATGGTGACACTTTCCACCAGATCCGAGAGGAAATAAATTGCAATCAGTCTTCCAGCTTTTTACAACCAATTGACTTTGTCCCCACAATCTGCCCAACTAGTTTAATGAAGGGGTTAATGTGCTGGGAGAACCCTGATAGGACCAGCTGGCTCAATCAATTAAGTCTCAGGATGATGTTGCACTCAGCCCCAAACAGGATCAGTCATGCACGGGGGTTAAGTTGACTTAACCGGTGGGAATGTCACGGAGATGGCCAGGTTCTGTTCCCAGCTCCCTTCCTTGAAAAAGCAAATATATGCGCAATGACTACAAAGGGTCATTGCACAAAGCATCGCTTCAACATGGCAACCCTTTGTTGTGAGGATAAAAACATGACAAGCCCCGTCTGTGCTAGCTTGAACTCCTAGAGATACTGCAACCTACGCAGACAGCAGGAATAAAACATAATGCTCTCAGTGGAGATGGTGAACGGATAACATAAAGCAGTGGGCAAGAAGACCTTCTATTGATCTGCTTTCTCACAACCTGTGCTCACTTCATTCTTTGCAGGCCCAGCTCATAGGTGCTGGATCTCTGTTGGCAAGGGAAGAGCAGTCAAGGAGAATGGCCCTGGGACCAGTGGTGGGATTCAAATAATTTAACTACCCGTTCTCCAGAGGTGGTGCGAACTGGCTGAATCCTACCACTCCTGTGACCCATTCCCATTGATCTGCAAAAGGTCAATGTTTAGGGATATCAATGAGAGCCAGTTTGGTCTAGTGATTAGTGCAGCAAGCTAGAAACTAGAAGAGTGGGAGTTCTAGTCCCATCTTGGCAGGAAAACAGGCTGGGTGACTTTGGGCCAATCACCAGGAGACCGTGAGTTCTAGTCCCACCTTAGGCATGAAAATTGACAAGATGACTTTGGGCCAATCACCAGGAGACAGTGAGTTCTAGTCCCACCTTAGGCATGAAAGTTTGCAAGGTGACTTTGGGCCAATCACCAGGAGACTGTGAGTTGTAGTCCTGCCTTAGGCATGAAAGTTGGCAAGGTGACTTTGGGTCAATCACCAGGAGACTGTGAGTTCTAGTCAAACCTTAGGCATGAAAGTTGGCAAGGTGACTTTGGGTCAATCACCAGGAGACTGTGAGTTCTAGTCAAACCTTAGGCATGAAAGTTGGCAAGGTGATTTTGGGTCAATCACCAGGAGACCGTGAGTTCTAGTCCCACCTTAGGCATGAAAATTGACAAGATGACTTTGGGCCAATCACCAGGAGACTGTGAGTTCTAGTCCCACCTTAGGCATGAAAATTGACAAGATGTCTTTGGGCCAATCACCAGGAGACTGTGAGTTCTAGTCCCGCCTTAGGCATAAACATCAACTGGGTGACTTTGGGCCAGTCACTCTCTCTCTCAGCCCAACCCACCTAACAGGGGTGTTGTTCCTGTGGGGCAAATCGAAGGAGGAAAGAGTAGTATGCATATTTGCTGCCTTGAGTTATTTATAAAATAATAAAGGCGGGATAAAAATCAAACCAAGGAGGTCAATCCACCAGACAACAACAACAAGATTCTTTGCAAACCCTCCAAGGGAGAAAAACTGAAAAGGACCCCTCCTGACTGAGGTGTATTGTAATTGCAGGTACTAATGGCTTTCCCGGTTGAGCTGCTGGAGAGTGCAGTAATAAAAGCAAGCAGCAGAGGGCACTGGGAGACTGGGTTGCCTTAAAAAAGCATATTCTAGCTGGAAATCTTTCCATCACCTTGGCAAGAAAAGCACAGGGACATGTGGGTGTGCAATCCAGCTCCTCTTAAAGGCAATTTTGTCTCGTTAGTTTTTGTGGGCACTCACAGAATTTCACAGAAGCTGAAGAAAGTCGGTGGGGCAGGAGGCATTGCATTACGTACAACATAATTGTCTGTGGTAAAGGGTATAGACCAGGGGTGTCCAAACTTGGGAACTTTAAGACTTGTGGACTTCAACTCCCAGAATTCCCCAGAATTCTGGGAGTTGAAGTCCACAAGTCTTAAAGTTCCCAAGTTTGGACACCCCTGGTATAGACAAACTAAATCCTGCATTTGTACAGTTGTGATAAGAGTGCTTCAGAATACATCTAAGTAGCACATACATTTGCCTAGCTCCCTTGGGTGGGGCAGGAGGCATCTCCCATAATTGGCCAAACGGATCTACTGCTTATATGTCTGATGTCTAAGGGAAAGCCCAGCTGCTTTTGGGATCTTTGACAGTAAGCTGGCCAAACCATCAGTCGAAACTCTTGCCGTAACATTTATTCATCTTGGATTTTTTTTTTATCCTACCGTAATTAATTGTATAGGTAACTCAAGGTGGAGAACATACCTAATACTCTTTCCTTCTCCTATTTTGTCCACAACAACAACCCTGTGAGGTGGGCTGGTCTGAGGGAGAAGGACTGGGCCAAAGTCGCCCAGCCAGCTTTCATGACTAAGGTTGGACTAGAACTCACAGTCTCCTGGGGATTGGCCCAAAGTCACTCAGGTGCTTTTCATGCCTAAAGTGGGACTAGAACTCACAGTCTCCTGGTGATTGGCACAAAGTCACTCAGGTGCTTTTCATGCCTAAAGTGGGACTAGAACTCACAGTCTCCTGGTGATTGGCCCAAAGTCACTCAGGTGCTTTTCATGCCTAAAGTGGGACTAGAACTCACAGTCTCCTGGTGATTGGCCCAAAGTCACTCAGGTGCTTTTCATGACTAAGGTGGGACTAGAACTCACAGTCTCCGGGGTTTTTAGCCTGCTGCTTTAATCACTAGACCAAACTAGCTCTACCTTGATTCACGAAAGGAAGAGCGATGGAATAGTTTTACCAGTTCCCAGGATTTGGGGCCCGTTTCTGCAAAAAAAAAAAAAAAAAAAATCTCCATAGGAATGAATGGACTCGCTTTGTGATTGCCGTGTTCGCTTTACAACTGCCTCATTTGCTTAATGACCACCACAAAAAAGAAAGGTCATAAAATTGGATCGGTTAAGTGAGTCACCATGACATACGGTGGAAACTGTGGACCGCATTAAGGTCAGATATAGTGGTTACAGCACCAGGGTAGAAATTGGGAGACAGTGAGTCCTAGTCCCACTTTATGCCTGAAGCCAGCTGGATGACCTTAACTCAGCAATGCTAACCTTTTTGTCGTTGGGTGCCAAAAGCGCAAGCGCACCCAGCGCATGTGCCCGCCCACCCCAATGGTATTCTCCCGTGTGTACCCCACCCCATGCATGTGTGCCCCCCACGCATGTGTTCACCCCTGTGTATGCACGCACCCCTGCATATTTGCATCCCCCCAGCGTCCCATTTTGGGCCCGGAAGGCCTCCTGCACCAACCTGGAAGCCAAAATGGAGCACAGGGGCGCTGCGCGAGCCCCACAATGCAATGCCTGCACCCCTGTGCATGTCCCCTGCTCCTGTTCATGCATGCATGCATCTCTTGCATGCACCCCGCCGTCTGTGCATGCATGGCAGAGACCCAAATACCACCTAGCCAGTGAGAGGTGTGCGCGCATGCGTGGTGGGGCTGGGCTGGGGCGACGGCTGGCGTGCTCGCAGAGAGGGCTCTGCATGCCACAGGTTAGCCATCACGGCCTTAGGCCAATCTGTTAGATATTAGCATAAACCGCTGTAAGTCTCCACTCAGGTCCGCCACTAGGGCGGGAACAAGGGGTTGTTCTGATTGGACGGGAGGTCTGCCAGATCCCTATAAAAGGGGAGCTACTCGACCCCATAGCAAGCTGGATCACTACTACTACTAAATAAAGAGCTGTTGTTGTCACTATCGTCTGGAGTCTGTTCTCTCGTTGCCCGAATCTAACACAATCCTTCTTTTTCAACCCTAAAAAGCAGGCAATGGCAAACCACTTCTGATAAGGTGGCCAAGGAAAATTGCAGGCAGTTGCCGACAGTCAAGGCGGTCTCCAAGGCGGAAAATAATTAAAGAAGCTCTAATGCTAGGCATGAAAATACGATCCGAAATTCCTTTGTTCCAACCAGGGCAAATACTCATAGACATCTGTGCTAAGCTATCAGACGAGTGCATTTTTAATCCAAAGCCCCTCAGCAGAGGAGAATCTTACAATTTGTAATTGTTGAACCATTTCTTCTCTGTAGGCCAGCTCCCGCTTCATCTGATCTTGAAAATTATCTGTGCAAAAAGAAAAAGAGAAAAGGACAAAAAAAGAGAGAAAAAGTACATGAATAATTTTCTTGGTAGACACTGCCAATTCAATTCCCCCCCCCCCCCCCACTAAAAGCCGCCGTTTGTTACTCTCTGGGAATTTTGTACTGAAAAAAAAAATTGGTTACTGAAAAAAGAGCAGATCTAGTGTTAGATCATAGGAGCTCTGTTACCTTAAATGAAATGAAATATTTAAGCAATTATCCTCAGTCTGTATATAGATGGTCCTCAGTTAATGACAGGTAATTGGGAATGGAATTTCTATCACTAAGCAATATGGCCGTAAAGCATGATGTCACATGACTGCATTCCTTAGCAGTGGCAATCTAAGCTCTCTCCATGGCCGTCATTAAGCGAAAATCATAGTGCCTTAAACAAAGGCCCTCCTTGCAACTTTCTGCCAGCTTTTAACAAGCGAAGTCACTGGGGAAGCCGGCAGGAAGTTGGAAGTCCCAGCTACTAAATTTAAAAATCAACTGAAAGAAAGGTTTAAACCAAAATTTGAAAATGTAAATATTACACACACACACACACACACACACACTGCTGAAGTAATTCTTAAAGTAGGCAAAATATATTGAAAATGTATTTGGCAGTACATGTATTAAAAGAAAGTTAAAGAACTTGTACCAGTTTAAAGAAAAACTCTCTGTGTTAAAAAGAATGTTTATAAAAGAATATATATATATTATTCTATAAGGACAGTTTGGAGGCAGGGATCTAGACATAATACTGAAGTTTAAAGCTGAAGAAGCATTAAGAAGTCAAAGAAAAAGATGTATTAGAATGTTTTCATTTGGAGACTTGGAGCTTTATATAAAGAAATATATTTTACATCAAACTAGAATAATCAAGCCAACATCAGGAGCATCATGAGGTAAATCTCAGAGCCCACAGAGGATGTAGAAGAAAAAGGCGGGAAAAAAGGGAACCTCCCCCTCCACACCCATAGCAACCAATCACAGCGTAGATTACCTCACGCAGGAGCCAGCCCTCTCCAGTCAATCAACTATAACTGTGTCAGTGGTGGGATACGACTGGTACGCCCTGGTACGGGCGTACCGGTGCCTGCTGGGAGCACCAGGTACCGTTCCGGTACGGTGCTCTGGAGGGCCCACCTGGCCGCCCATCCTCCTTACTGGTATTTGAGCCGATCGGGGATTCCGCACACACGCATGGAGCATACAGCACCTGCCCGACGCTCTGCCGAGCAGCTGGAGCGTCGGGGCGGTAGGTATGCATGTGGTGGATGCCCAGCCATGTTGCACCGTACCAGTTGCACCGGGATCTGGAACCCACCACTGAACTGTGTGTTCTGGATCATTGTACAACCCCACAGCTCCAACTGTGGAGTTGTACAATGTTCAAATTTAGATTTAAAAATCTTAACAATTTACAATGGTTACAGCAACCCAGGGTTTTGGGATTGTCATTTGCAACCTTCCTAGGGAGCTTCTGACAAGCCAAGTCAATAGGGAGAAGCCAGATTCGTTTAACGACCATCTGATTCACTTAACAACTGCAGTGATTCACTTAATAACCCTGGAGGGGGAAAAAGTTGTAAAATCAGGCCTACCTCAGGTAATAACCTCCATGCTTAGCAAAGGAAGTTCTTTTTATATATATATAAATGTATTGTTCTATCATAGAGAATAAAATACAGAACAGTAAAACAAACAAACAAAATAAAGCAAAAAAACCCCATACATTCATCCCTAACAATGACAACAAATAGTGTACAAAAAAGGAGGAAAAAGTGGTAAATTTAACATCTAACATGTAGGATCCACCCTGGCTGAGTGCTGGAAGAAGAGAAAAAGCAATTAATTCTCTTCCCCTTGTGTGTGTGTATGTGTGTGTATG
Organism: Natrix helvetica; assembly: GCF_964273705.1. Classification (NCBI taxonomy): domain Eukaryota; kingdom Metazoa; phylum Chordata; class Lepidosauria; order Squamata; family Natricidae; genus Natrix; species Natrix helvetica. The sequence continues at coordinate 9,512,801 of NC_138552.1, forward strand.
TGTGTGTGTGTGTGTATAAATCAGTGGTGTGTTGCAAATTGTACTGGTTGGAACGGAGCCGGCGATGTCCTCATGGATGCACGCAGCACATGTGTCCTAGCACTTCTGCGACGCTCTGTGATGCTACAGTTGCTCCGGGGAGCATTGTGCAGGCGCTGTACGCACAATGCACCTGCGTGGAAGCGCAGAAGCCTTTAAACACCAGTAAGGAGTGCGGGGGGGCAGGTGGGCTGGGACGGGCTGGAACGGGCTGGGTCCGGTACGCCTATACAGAGGCGTACCACCTGCAACCCACCGCTGCTGTTTGTATGTATGTATGTATTTGTGTATTTGTGTTACAACCCCTGGTATGCCCAAATATGGGAGGGAGCTCACTACTCCCCCTTTCAGTCCTTCGGCTCATTACAGAAGACCATCCAGGCAGAAAACCATATTTTTATTTTTAATGTTGCCTTTGCTATGTTTGTGTTGTATTTGTGCTGATAAATAAATAAAGAGAGACTAGTATAGATCTATTTCAAGCTATTTAGCTCTCATCAGCTAGCCATACCCCTACTGGGATTTGAATATATCCCAGTAAGGGTATGGCTTATACAGTATGTGTGTGTGTGTGTGTGTGTGTGTTTGTGTGTGTGTGTGTGTGTGCGCGCGCGCGCGCTCACACATATAAAAGAAAAAAGGAGAAAAAGCAATCAACAAGTTGAGCAAAGAAAGTTCTGATTGAATTGTGGTTGTAACTCAAGGAATATCTGGTCTTAAGAAGTGTGTGTGATAATACAAGAAGAGGCAGGACCAAGGATGAATGAGTTCAGCATGAATATGGACTGAATATAAAAATGAGTTCCCAGGATGAAATCAACAGGCTGATGTATTTTGGCTCATATAGGGAGAAGGAGGATTGAATTACAGCACCATTACACGGAGGAAGAGTGAAAGAGTTGAGAGGAAGACGGAGAAAAATCACGCCAAGATGAGGTTGAGGAGATCCTCAGAAACGGAAAGATGAGAAGGTTGAAGGACAAAAAGCAATGCATGAAGTGGTAGATCAGGGCGTCCAACTTTGGCCTCTTAAAGCCTTGTGGACTTCAACTCCCAGAATTCCCCAGCCAGCCATGCTGACAGGAATTCTGGGAATTGAAGTTCACATGTCTTAAAGTTGCCAAGGCTGGACACCACTGTGGTAGATGAATCTAGAGCAGTGTTTCTCAAACTTGGCGACTTTAAGTCCTGTGGACTTCAACTCCCAGAATTCCCCAGCCAGCTATGCTGGCTGGGGGATTCTGGGAGTTGAAGTCCACAGGACTTAAAGTTGCCAAGTTTGAGAAACACTGATCTAGAGCTAGGATGGTTTGCAAGAATAGAAAGCTATGGAGAAATACAATGAATGCTCTTGTTTGGCGGGTGAAAACAGTTTTATTTTCTTTTTCGTATCTTATCTTTCTTTGACTTTCTCTTCTTTTCTGCACTCTGCATCACATTCTATTCCCTGGAAGGAGACCGTATGACGGGACGTATGCATACACAACCATCTCTATAAAGTTCTGATATATTGTGGTCAAAGTGGTTAATATGCATTACTCGTCCTAACCTTTACAACAACCTTGTGTATCTTGCCTTTTTTTAAAAAAATGTCTCTTTGGGTTGACCTGTGTGGTGCACTGTCTCTTTAAGGCTCTTGACTCAGCAAATGGGAGCCTATAAATTAGTTCCTTGGCTTTTTTTCAGATGATCCATTGTCCTCTGCTTTCTTTGCGTCCTTGGGTCTCTGATAATAAATGTTTCCTCCCTCGACAACAACGGAAAAGCTTCGGGAGGTGTTTTGTATCTGCTTAGCTCTTCCAGATTAACCAGTGGGATATCTTGGTTGGATTTCTCTTACCTTGGCAGAGATTGAGTGCCTTGACTTTTATGACAGTGTAGTGGGGAATAGAGTTTCTGTTGTGCTTCACTTAAGCTAGAGAGAAGATGCTTCTAATCAACAACAAAACAAGAATATGGAAAAGAAACTCTTCCAAAAAGATGTTGAGACTCTGGAAAGAGTGCAGTTAAGAGCAACCAACGGTAGGAGTAGGCAGCTAGGAAGATGGTCCATCTGGTCATGCGGGGTGATAATGACACTGGGGTAGGTCGATCCCCAGCCAGTAAGCCCAACAACGGCTTGTGGTCCGTAACCAGTTCGAAGTCCCAGCCGTATAGATACTCATGGAACCTCTTTACTCCAGCCACTGCAGCCAAAGCCTCATGGTCCAGCTGGCTGTAGTTCCGTTCTGCGGCAGACAAGGTCCTGGAGTAAAATGCAATAGGGGCTTCGGTTCCATTGGGCATGTGGTGGCTGAGGATGGTGCCGACGCCAAACGGGGAGGCATCACAGGTCAGCACCAGCGGCAGTGTCTGGCTGTATTGTACCAGGAAGGAGTCCACCGACAGGAGTCGTTTTACTGTGGCAAATGCAACAGCCTCGGCTCTGCCCCAGGACCACTTCGCGTTCTTAGCCAGGAGACGGTGTAAGGGCTCAGCAATGGTGGCTTTCTGTTTAAGAAAGATGCTGTAGAAATTAAGGAGTCCGAGGAACGCCTGCAGCTCGGTTTGATTGCGAGGTGTGTGGGGTGTCCTGAATTGCTTTGATTTTTTGTGTGGTCAGGTGAATCCCAGAGCCATCGATTAGGTACCCGAAGAATTCAATCCTTGGCATGTTAATTTGGCATTTCTCTTTTTTGAGACGGAGGCCTTTGTCTCTAATTCGAGCCAAAACTGTTCGTACACGTTTTAAAAGTTGCGCCTCGTCCAGGTCTTGGAATTCACAGTACGCTGCGGCCTTGCGGAGCGCCGCAACATACTCGTTAATTGACTCGCCCTCCTTCTGGTTTCTGATCTTAAACTCATGGTGGCGAACGTGCTTGGACGGCTTGGGCGCATAGTGGCTCCTCAGCATCTGCTGAAGCACGGACCAGGCGACTGATTGTAGCGGTGTCGGCTTAGAGAGGTCTTTCGCTGTCTTGAACACTTCCCTGCCACAGTATCCGAGGAACATGTTCTTCTTGCGGCCTTCAGAAAGGCCCATGAGGTCGTTTGCTTCGAGGAAGCAGTCAAATTGTAGGATGTATGAGTCCCGGTACTCGGTGACTGGGTCATACGGAGTCAGTGGGGCGTGCAGGGCCATTTTGTGTTCAGAGGGCGTTTTGAGTTTGCTGCTCAAAATGGCTGCTCGAAGCCGCGCTGAGCTGGATTACTTGCTGGATTACTACGCTCTTTTTGGTTCGTCTAGTTGCCTTCCAATCCCACCTTCGTCGCCAGTGTTAGATTGGGTAATGGATGGGCACACACAGGTTTAACGGTAACAACAGCTCTTTATTAAGTACAGTAAGTGAGAACAATCCAGTGAAGATTGAGTCTGACAGCAGCCCTTTTATAGGGAGCTGTCAGACCCTTCGACCAATAGAATTAAACCTCTGTTCCCGCCGGAACAGAGGACCTTGGTGGAAACCACTGTAGTATGAACAAGTATCTAACACCATCCATTGTTTCTTGTTTGCCTTCTGGTACTTTAGAAAACAAGTTGACCCCTTCTTTTTTGTGATAGACCCTCAAATACTGGAACGCTGCTATCATGTCACCCCTAGTCCTTCTTTTCTCTAGACTAGCCATACCCAATTCCTGCAACTGTTCTTCCTATATTTTAGCCTTCAGACCTTTAATCCTTTTAGTTGCTCTTCTTTGCACTTTTCCCAAAGTCTCAACATCCTTTTTTGCAATGTGGTGACCAAAACTGAATGTAGTATTCCAGGTGTGGTCTTACTAAGATTTTATAAAACAGTATTAGTGTTTCACGCGATTTCACGCGAGGTGTGCCAATGCTTCTAGAAATGGGGACCTGCAGTACTCCAAATGGTTAGTGTAGATCTATGTCTGACGATGTAAGATCTACGTCTTATCACCCCTTTATTGGTCTCATTGACTGGGGCTTCTGGGTGTTGTAGTTCAGTGCATTATCTCAAGTTAAGCGAATTAAAAAGACAAACCCTTACTGAAAACTGGGAATGAGGGGGTTCCTTTGAGCACTTGGAATTCCTGTTCAAGCCTCCTGCGCCAATCGATCTGTTCAAACAAGACCTTCTGAAGCTCTTCTAGACCAAAGAGGAAAAAGAAAAAGAGGTGGGGGAAGGTATTTTGTCAGCATACGGACTCTTAAGACCTAACGCCCACAATTACAAAAGGTAAAATATTTTTGGCAGCTTAAGGGTGGCTGCAGCATGCCGTGAGCAGCTTTGGATAGATTTTATGCAGAAATCCATGAATACAAATCAATGCAATATATTATTTTAAAGTATTATAGCCCAGTGTCGTGTATTGATTGATACATATGCATTAATCTCAATTATAGCCACACAAAAGGTCCATATATTATTCATATGTTGCTTGTCAAGCTTAAAATATGGTTGGGAGTAAAAAACATATATAACCCATAATTGTCTTGATATTCCGCTAAAACAAAAGTCAGCCTCACTAAGGGATTTGCATCTATTTATCTTTATAAAAATCCCCCAGCTTTTTTTTTACCTTTTCCCATGTTTTCCATGTCCTTTTTCAGAGAATGGGGTACGCTGGGTTCCTGGATGGGGTCACCTGGATGAAAAGAGAATTATTACTATAAAGGAAAGATTGAGTTTGCAATTTGCACTTCTAATAACTGTTTGGTTTGGTGCAGCAACCAAACAGGACAGACACTGACTTTAATTGAGCGTTAGAACTGCAGAAAAAACAACAACAATTACAAACAGCCTGCAAACATTGAGGATCTGTACACGGCACGAACCCGAAAAAGGGCTGAGAAAATATCTACAGACCCCCTCATATCCTGGACATAAATTGTTTCAACTCCTACTCTCAGGATGCTGCTGTAGGGCATTCTATGCCATAAAAATTAGACCCAAAGATAATTCCCCCGCCCCAATGCCATTATTCTGTTGAACACCTACGGTAATTCCCACAGGCCTAAAGATATTTATCTATGTAGTAGGCTCTTATCCTTCTCATCTTCTCATCTTTCCTGCTACCTTCTCCTACTGGTATCTTACGATTTATCACTTGTTGTACCTTATGATTTATTGTAGCTATGATCTATATGAGCTATCACTTTATTGTTTGTGTGTACACTAAGAGCTTGTGCGCCAGAGACAAATTCCTTGTGTCTCCAATCACTCTTGGCCAATAAAGAATTCTATTCTATTCTATTCTATTCTATTCTATTCTATTCTATTCTACTCTACTCTACTCTATGCTATTCTATGCTATTCTATGCTATTCTATGCCATGCCATGTCATGTCATTCTTATTGATTTGCACCATCCACTAGGCTACATTTGATCAAGTAAAGTGTTTATACCATAGTAATGTCTTTGGAAAGAGTTTAAAACAATTAAGACAGTGGCTAAATTTTGATCATATAATTGTGATGATCAACTTAAATTTTCTGGCATTTTTCTCCCAATATATCATATTGCATCCTTGCGAAATAGCAAAACATGCTCAGAAATGTTCCTGTTTACGCCAACTCTGTATGACTCCGGAGGGCAACATGTCAATCATGCATTTTTTTGCGGAATCCTCCTTAAGTGGCAAAGATATCTACAGGGGGATTTCAAAATGACCACGATGGCAGCCAGGAAAGGCAAATGATTTACACCCTCCAAAGAGAAACCAAAGTATTCTTAGATGAAATCTCAGGGAAAAAAATCAACAAGAAATATAACAATTCAATGAAAACTATTCTTGTAGCAGCAAAAATAAACTTTGCTCAACATCAGAAGAAAGATTTTATTAATATCTGACTGGGAGCCTAAACTTGAAGATCAGACAACAATGCAAAAACTAACGGTTTAACTGCACAATAGAAATTTTAACTTAAAATGTAGGCAAGAATAGTTACTCACTATATAATAACATCACACAGCAGGGCAAATACAATCCCAAGACTAATCTAATAGTTAGGCTTCAATGTCTCAAATAGGGCAAATTATTAGTTGTGCAAATTATGTTAGAAACCAAATAATTCCTTTTCTTTTTTTCCTTTGTAGCTATTTTGGGTATTTTAATTTTTGCTAAATATTATTTGTTTAGCTATTTTTCCCGTTTTATTAAGAGATTATAGATAGGTTGAGATAGATAAATAGATAGAGAGATAGATAGATAGATAGATAGAAAAATAGATTGTCTGTCTATCTATCTATCTATCTATCTATCTATCTATCTATCTATCTATCTATCTATCTATCATCTACCTACCTACCTACCTACCTACCTACCTACCTACCTACCTACCTATCTATCTACCTATCTATCTATCATCTATCATCTATCTATCACTACCTCTATTATTTATCATCTCTCTCCTATCATCCATCCATCCATCCATCCATCCATCCATCCATCCATCCATCCATCCGTCCATCCGTTTGTCTGTCTATTATGCAATAGAGACTTCTTTCTAAACAATCAGCTCAAGACTGAAACCTAGTTTGATATAATTTGCAGCAGTTTCTTCTTTCTAATATTATAATATTGTACCCTATTGAGTACACAACAGATAGTCCTTAATTTATGACCAGAATTGCAACCAGAATTTCTGTTGCTAAGGAAAGTGGTTGTTAAGTGAGATTCAGCCAATTTAACATCTTTTTGCCATAGTTCTTAAGCAAATCCCTGCAGTTATTAAGTGAATAATGTGGTCGTTAAGCGTATCTGGCTATTGACTTTGCTTATCGGATGTTGGCTGGGAAAGTCAGAAATTGCAATCATTTACCCTGGTTTGCTGTAACCGTTGCAAATACTTGCCAGTTGCCAAGCAGCCAAATTTTGAGGTATGTTGGGATGGTCATAAGGATGAGGACTGGTTCTAAGCCCTTTTTCAGTGCTGTTGTAACTTTGAACAATCACTGAATGAATGATTGTAAGGTAAGGACTTTGGTAGATGTAAGCAGACTGTTTAATACCATACTATGTCAAGTTTCCTAAAAATGCCCCAATTGATTCATGAGTCTCAAGCCAAGATTCAAAGCAAAACTAATCATTTATTAGGAGCACCATTAGGCAAGGCCTCATTGCAGTCAGATCTGAGCTTTGTTTAAATTATAGCTGAACTTTACCCCTGTTCCTTCCCTCCCCTCAGTCTGTGTCATAAATCACATTCCCCAGTGAGGTACACCCCTCCCAAGCCTGCTGCAGTAATCTGAGATCCGACTCTAGCCGAAAGTATGCGTGGAATGCACTCCTTCCCCTTTCCTCACCAAGGCAACTTTAGGAGTTGACAATCATATGCTACTATTCATGCTAGAGGTTTTTTTTAAATTAATTAAATTAGCGGATTAATCCATTAGAGTCTGAATAACTGAGGAAAGCCAATGTTGGTTACTGTTGCTGTGAGTCATATTTTGGCTCATCACGAGAAGCTATCTCTAATGTGTTACTATTATAAACAAAAGGAAATGATCAACAATTACTCTGGATTGCTCTTTTTTCTTTAGTAACGCATGCCTGTTTTGTTTATTAAATTCTAAAATTATCTTACATTTCCATCACTTCAATGGTACGAAATGGCATTCCTCTTGAAGTTGGGTAATATATATTTAAATGATAATTGATGGAGTAATTAAAAGGAAGATGCTTAATCAACTGGAAGTTGTTAATGGGTTGGCAGCTCATATTTCAATGAATACGAAAGATATGAAATTTCCTTCCTGTCTCCCAGAGCCTCAATTAACATCTTCGTTCTTTCAGGTGGAAAAGATTCACAAGGGGTTAGAAGAGCCACACGTCAAAGGATAACTGTGGAGAAAAATGCGACTATCTAATTTTTGAAGTAGCAAGGAACTGTCGATCACACCAAACAATAATTGGCCTGAGGTACCTTCTCCAAAAATTTGCCTTTGGTTGAATATAAAGTTACTTCAAGGGATGCTCAGTGACTAAGATGCTGAGCTTGTCAATCAGAAAGGTCGGCAGTTCAGCGGTTCGAATCCCTAGTGCCACATAACAGAGTAAGCTCCCATTACTTGTCTCAGCTTCTGCCAACCTAGCAATTCGAAAGCACGTAAAAATGCAAGTAGAAAAATAGGAACCACCTTTGGTGGGAAAGGAACAGCGTTCTGTGCGCCTTCGGCATTTAGTCATGCTGGCCACATGACCACGGAGACGTCTTTGGACAGCGCTGGCTCTTCGGCTTTGAAACGGAGATGAGCACCGCCCCCTAGAGTCGGGAACGAGTAGCACATATGTGCCAGGGGAACCTTTACCTTTACCTTAAAGTTACTTCTCAACATGCAAGCATTGGTTCAGTGACCGTTAAAAGTTATAATGGCAATGAAAAAAGTGTCTTACGACCATTTCTCAAATCCCCTTTACAGCATCCCCATGGTAAGGTGATAAAAATTCAGGCGCTTGGCAAGTGGCTCATATATATGATGGTTGCAAGGTCCCAAGGTTACGTGATCACCTTCTGTGACCTTCTGGGAAAGCCAGATTCACTTACCAACCGTGTTACTATCTTAAAACTGCAATGATTCACTTAACAATGGTGCCAAGAAAGGTCGTAAAATGGGGCAAAACTAACTGATCAACTGTCTTGCTTAGCAACATAAATTTTGGGCTCAATTGTGGTTATAGGTCGAGGACATATACCTGTATTGTAGTCTAATAGAAAAACTGTGTTGTTATGGCTACTACTAGACCAGGGATGGGTTGCTACCAGCATTACTGCTGGCTCGGCACACAAAATTATTTGCGTGTGCGCTCTCGATTCACTTGCGCACACGCCAAGGAAAAAAGAAATTACATTTCTGCAGTGAAAATTCTTCTGCGCAGAACCGAAAATCAAGATGGCACTGCCATAGGATAACTGGTTTGGGGGCATGGCAGGCCTGGGTCGTTGCCAGTTTCAGTGACTCAGGCCGACAAGTTACTACTGGTTCGGCCAAACCGGGCCAAACCGCTAAGAACCCACCTCGGTACTAGAAGTTCTCAACCAGGTCCTACCAGCCCAGGGACCAGTGTCTCTCAATCTTGGCAAGTTTAAGACGAATGGACTTCAACTCCCAGAATTCCTCAGCCAGCCATGGAATTCTGGGAGTTAAAGTCCACTCGTCTGAAAGTTGCCAAAGTTAAGAAAGACTGAGTGGGACTGATTCCAAATTCCAATTATTTTTTGGTTGGACTAGAAGACCTCCAAGGTCCCTCCCAGTTCCATTCTGATTGATCGATTGATTTGAAATCTTCCCTGCCACCTATACACAAATAAAGTCAATGGGGAAGCTGGCAAGGAAAATTGTATGCTATTGGAATTCTCCCATCTCTGACAACACACCTTTTGGCCACCAGTATGCTCTTCACCCTTCTTGAGTTTGAGGTTTTTTGGAAATAGTTTGCTGTTGTCTCCTCCCTACGTCTGAGAGAAAGTGATTGGACCAAGGTCACCCAAGTGGCTTTGTGCCCAAGGTGGAACTAGAATTCAGACTCCCATTTTCTAGAGTGATGACTTATCTACTATACCAACTGGCTGTTCTGACCGAAGCTTCCCAAGAGCATGAAACAAACTCTTTGTCCCGATAAAAAACCCTTTTATTAATTGACTGTGAATTCTGCTCATTCACTTCCAGCAAAGTCTTTCGACGGAGGATTTACAGTCACAGACCTTATCTGGCTTGGAGAGCTGCCAGGCCGATATCTGCAAAACTTGGCAAGGAGTCTCGGAGAGTCACGAACCGATTAAGCGAACTAATTGTCTCCTGCAAACTCCATTCCTCTTTCGTTCCTCTTTTATTTCCTCTGGGAGGGGCCATTCATAGTCCACCTGTGGCCTTACTCCCAAGTCAACCTCTACTCTTTAGCTGTTCCCTTCCTCTGGCAACTCTGCACATGCACACACTGGGAACAGGCTCCAGCCGCCTCACTGATGTCTTACTCTGAAGGCAGCTGATCACTGGCATACGGCTCTGGCCCCCTCTCTGCCTCTGACACAGAGCCCTCATCAGAGCCTTCCCCAGACTCCAGGACTGGCCCAGGTTTCTCCCCAACCTCCTCACTGTCCGAATCTGCTGCCAGCTCTGCTGACCACTGGCAGACCACAACACTGGCTCTCTCTAAATAGATGTTTACAGACAATGTTTCATGCAGAACCTTGTGATTTTAGTACTCCAGGTTGCCCACTTGCAGTTTAGAAAGCTGAAGACAAATAAATTAGTAGAGCAAAAGGCACAGGTTTCGATATTTGGGGAAGGAAGACTCTAGAAGAGAGTTTGAAAGAATTAATCACAACTTGGTGCCTTTGCAATAATTTGGAGCGACCACTTCCCAGTCTTCTAAACCAACATAGGTAGGCCTCAACTTACAACCATTTATTTAGGGACTGTTTGAAGTTAAAACAGCACTGAAAAAAAGTGGAAGGAAGGATGCTTGGGGGAAAGCGAAAGTAACCTCTATATCTTAACAAGACGCTGCTTCAAGATCGTCCAGCTGGGAAAAGAAGGCCGCTGCATAGCAACCGTTTGAAGTATCTGTTCTTTTAAAAATATTTTGCTTGAACCTGATTGGTCATGGGGAGGTCAGCCATGGGAGGCAGTTAAAGGAGGGAAAAGCTGAATTTAAAGCTTTTGGCGTGCGATTCTCAGTTCTGGCTATGCTTTACTGCAGTAGATTTGACTTTTAATAAAATTATACCTTTCTCAATAAATGGAGCCAAGGATCGCTTCTGTTTAGAGGTTTAAGTGCAGGCAACAACTTGTACAGCCAAACCAGTTGGCTAATACTAGGAACTGCTGTTTCAATACAGCTGGAACAGAGGTGGGTTGTTCCCGGTTTGGCCCGGTTCAGTCGAACCGGTAGTGGAATTCAGGCCTGGATAGGAGAACTGGCAGCGACCCAGGCCTGCCACGCCCCTGAACCAGTTCCCTCGCCTCTGCTGAGCTGCTGCCATTTTGGCTTTTAGTGACTGCGTGTGCGCACTTCACTGTAAATTGTGCTGCGCATGCGTGAAGAACAATTTACATTGAACAGCGCACGTGCATGCGGGTTGCAAACCAGTAGTAAAACCGGCAGCAACCCACCCCTGATCTGGAAGATATCAACCTGAAGAAGTTTGGTTTAGGAGATAATAGAGATGGCACAGAAAGAAACCACTGTGCTTTAGGAGTGAGATGGAAGGAGAAATAGTTTGATATGGCGCGCCCAGTGGTTAGAGTGCAGTACTGCAGGCTACTTCTGCTGACTGCCAGCTGACTGTAATTTGGCAGTTTGAATCTCACCAGGCTCAAGGTTGACTCAGCCTTCCGTCCTTCCCAGGTGGGTAAAATGAGGAGCCAGATTGTTGGGGGCAATAGGCTGACTGTGTAAACCGCTTAGAGAGGACTGCAAAGCACTATATAAGTCTAAATGCTATTGCTGTACCATACCGTGGACACCTGAGAATCAAAGTGTTACTAGACATTCAGAAAGTTAACAATATTGGTGTAAAATAATTTTACATCTGAGATGAATCTTCTGGGCAGGTCAGGGGGTTTTCTAGTCCTTTGGCCAGCAAGATGATTTGGGAAAGTCTCTAGGTATGTTATATTTTGCAGAGACAGGTAATTGATTTTGCTTCCTAGAAGGTTGTAAAAGGTGATCACATGGCCCTGGGACACTGCAACCGTCATAAATATGAGCCAACTGCCAAACGTCCAAATTTTGATCATGTACCACAGGGATGCCGCAATAGTCGTAAGTGTGAAAAATGGTCATAAGTCACTTTTTTCAGTGCTGTTGTAACTTTGAACTATCACTAGATGAACTGTTGTAAGTTGAGGGCTACTATATGTCTCTTTCTATGTTGCCTTTGAATATTACTGTTATTATTTATTATTACTTAGTAAATTTAGATGCTGTCGGTCTCACAGTTTGAGGCAGCTCTGGGCAACCCCCGCCCCCATGGCATTCTGGTTTTGCAACTCACAATGGATTTTAGCTTACAAGAGTTCATCATGTCATAGTAAATGCAGTAGCTGTTCATGTGCTACCAAAATATTTACAAGCTAACATTATTATGGAGTTGGAGAACAGGAATCAGATAAGAGGTAGAATATGCATTCAGTTTCCAAAGAGCAAATGACTATCTCAATCTAGATAAAGGTAAAGGTCCCCTTGCACATATGTGCTAGTAGTTCCCAGCTGTAGGGGGCACTGCTCATCTCCATTTCAAAGCCGAAGAGCCAGCGCTGTCCGAAGACGTCTCCGTGGTCATGTGGCCAGCATGACTAAACGCCAAAGGCGCACAGAATGCTGTTACCTTCCCACCAAAGGTGGTTCCTGTTTGTCTACTTGCATTTTTAGGTGCTGTCGAACTGCTAGGTTGGCAGAAGCTGGAGCAACAAGGAAGAAGAAAATGTTTAGCAGATGAACTGATGAAGCTTCTTGGATGAGAAGCAAAATATTTTCTTCTTCTTCTACCTCAAAGGGGGAAAAAACAGAAGAAGAAAAAAACACCTTTGAAATAAAATGGGATGATGATTAGACAAACAGAAAAAGAGAGAGATGGGGAATATGTTATGACTCCCTAAGCTTTTGAAAGCATCAGTTATGTCTCTTGTTGTAGTCCCTGGTCCTTAAATGCTTACTACTATCTAAGCGGAATTAAAGATTTTGCAAACTCTCAGATATATTTCTTTATGACTCGACGTAACCCATCTCAGATAAACAGGGCAGACAGATAGATGATAAATATCCAGAATAGTATTTCTGATTTCAATAAAGGAGAATAGCAGTGTTCCAATATCTCAGGGGTTGCCACAAAGAAGAGGGAGTCAAGCTATTCTCCAAAGCACCTGAAGGCAGGACAAGAAGCAATGGGTGGAAACTAATCAAGGAGAGAAACAACTTAGAACTAAGGAGAAATTTCCTGACAGTTAGAACAATTAATCAGTGGAACAGAAGTTGCCTCCAGAAGTTGTGAATGCCCCAACACTGGAAGTCTTTAAGAAGATGTTGGATAGCCATTTGTCTGAAACGGTATAGGATTTCCTGCCTAGGCAGGGGGTTGGACTAGAAGACCTCCAAGGTCCCTTCCAACTCTGCTATTGTATTGTATTGTATTGTATTGTATTGTATTGTATTGTATTGTATTGTATTCTATTCTATTCTATTCTATTCTATTCTATTCTATTCTATTCTGATGTTCATAGCTCAGGATTGAACCATGAGGTCCTTGGAGCTCTCTGAGCTTGTTTTTTTTTTCTTCCTTGCAGACGTTTCATCACCCAAACTAGGTAACGTCATCAGTGCTAGGCCTAGTTTGGCTAATGAACTGTCTGCAAGAAAAACCACCAAGCTCAGAAAGCACCAAGGACCCCTTGTCTCTGATTTTTACTCAGTCTTTAACTTATCATAACATGCCACGCAAGAAATTAAGCAACACCTCCAATCTCCTTAATAACCCCCTCCGTAATATTTTTGATATTTGTGTATTTGTATGTAATATTTTTATACATAACATGTTTGCATCTTGTGATTTATCACTTGTATGTACACTGAGAGCTTCTATACTGGAAACAAATTCCTTGTGGGTCCAATCACACTTGGCCAATAAAGAATTCTGTTCTGTTTGATTCTATTCTATTCTATTCTATTCTATTCTATTTCTACTTCTATTTCTATTTCTATTATTTCTATTTCTATTTCTATTTCTATTTCTATTTCTATTCCTATTCCTATTCCTATTCCTATTCCTATTCCTATTCCTATTCCTATTCTTATTCCTATTCTATTTCTATTCTAATTCCATTCCATTCTCCTTCACCCCATTCTAATGTCCATTTCACTTTCTTTAAAAGTCTATCCTTTCCTCTTTCCCTTTCTTCTTTCAGACTTAAAAAAAAAACTAAAAGCATCAGAAGAAATCTTTCCTACAATGAACTCCTTGGCCAGCCAAACCCAGGTCTCTACAGGCTGGAGGAAGGCTTGCTTGGTGTTTTTAATTCGGAGTTTTGCAAATGTTTCCCTCCTGCTTTTATGCACAAGATTTGAGACCCAATTTTTGCAACTGCTTTCCATTCTATCCCATCTCTCTCTCCCTCTCTCTTTCTCTTTCTCTCTCCCTCTCTCTCTCTCTCTGGCTTGCTTTCTCTGTCTCATTTGACAGGCAAATTTGCAGACGTAGCCCGAGGATAACAACCTCGTTTGACAGTCAATTAACCGTGAATAGTCAAAGCCGAGACAGTTTGCATTACATAAATGGAAAATTACATTCCCCCCCTCCCCCCCTCCCGTCTTTTCTGTCTCCCCTGAAACAAAACCTCTCTTTCCTTACAACCCTCCCTGGCAATACCCAACTTAGTATCAAAACTTCTAATCACGTTTTTTTCTCTCTCCCTCCCTCTCCCTCCCCTCCCCAAAACCCTTGGAGACATTTAGCAATCAGTAAAAGGTGGTTCCATTTAATTTGTATAATGTAATTTTTGTCAATGTATTATACATTTTGTGTAGAGATCATTATCACGGAGATAATATAAATGTTGCCTTAGATCTCATAAAACACCTTTAATGTCTCTCTGACAGATATTAAAAGCAATAAGCTGTGATCCTTTTTAATGGAAGGTTTCAAAGAGAACATTTCAATTATTGTCATTTTATGCCGGTTTCCCCCCCCCCCCCCCACTTCCCAGCCTGCTCCATTGTGCAACCTGATATATTTCGGAAATTTCTTGCTAAAATATGACCCGCAATTAATATTCTTATTGCTATTAACACGATGCCACCTCTGCTTATTTGTATTTTGCTCTTAGTTATTCCATCTATTAAGAGTTGTTCTATTTTTATTTTTTGGGGGGGGTGGAGGGAGGGAGGGAAAAAAAATCCTACGAAATGTTCAGTCGTTTGATTAAGAATTTTCAAGAGGAGATTCTGTGCATGCCAAGTAGGGAACAGACACAGTGGAAATCAGTAGGCTTACTTTGAAGTAAACACGTCGAGGGGAGTTCTGGGTTTGATTCCTGCTCCTTTCAACACCCACCTGCTATGTTTCTCCAAAGGTCCCCTGGATGCTCAGTGTCTGTGATGAAAAAACTGTGTTCCTTGTTCTTATCTAAACACAAAGGAAACGAGGAACAAAACGTCAGTGCGGGAAGTCCTTGATTTACAGCAGTTCACTTCGTGACACCTCAAAGTTACGACGACGCTGGAAAAAAAGCGACTTAAAAACCATTTTTCACACTTCTGACCATTGCAGCATCCAGTAACGGGATTTAAATTCGGATGCTTGACAACTGACTCATATTTATGACGGTTTGCAGTCTCCCGTGGTCACGTGGTCCCCTTTTGCGACTTTTTTACAAGCCGAGTCAATGGGGAAGCCAGATTCACTTAACAACCGTGTTACTAATTTAACAACCGCAGTGACTCGCTTAACAACCTCGGCAAGGAAAGTTGTAACATGGGGCAAAACTCACTTCACCCATTTCTCACTTAGCATCATGAATTTTGGGCTCAATTGTGGTCGTTGCTTGCATTGCCCAAAACAGAGAAATCACCTTAAGGCTTCTGTTGAAACTGGAAGAAGAGCTACTCAGAATGAGTGAGGTGTTATACAGGTAGTCCTTGACTTACAGCAGTCCGTTTCGTGAGCATTTGAAGTTACAGCGGCGCTGAAACAGTTTTTCACACTTACGACTGTTGCAGCATCCCCGTGGACACGTAATCAAAATTCAAATGCTTGGCAACTGGCTGGTATTTATGACAGTTGCAGCGTCCTGGGGTCATATGTTTCTCTTTGGCGATTTTCTGACAAGCAAAGTCAGAATAGGGAAGCCAGATTCATTTAAGAACCGTGTTGCTAATGCAACCCCTGCAGTGATTCACTTAAAAATTGTGACAACAAATATCATAAAATGAGGCAAAACCCGCTTGAAAACCGCTTTGCTTAGCAATGAAAATTTTGGCCTTGATTGTGGTCGTAAATCTAAAACTACCTGTATTCCATTGCTGGTCTCTTATTCTTCACATACTAACCATGTTCATATGACATCAGTTACCCACATCAGTTAGAAATCTAGGGGTTATATTGACACAGCAAGGATGAACAGGGCTATCCACAAGAGCAGAGACAGGAAAGTGAAAATGGCGGCTGTGACGGTACAATCAAAGCACCGCTAGAATCCTCATCTTTGGTCCGGTTGTTGTGGCAGTGCCATCACTGAAGGAGCTCCCACAACAAGCCAGTTGACTAACTTAAGAAATATAATGATTCACTTAACAGCTGTGGCAAGAAAGGGCGTAAAATGGGGCAGAACTCATTTAACAAATATTTCACTTAGCAACCTACATTTTGGGCTCAGTTGTGGTCGTAACTCGAGGACTACTGGTATACGACAGAATGTGCCACAAATGAAGATTGTTTGGTCAATGAGTGGCTCATATCGCACGAACCCAGAAAATGGGTTAATTCAGTGATCTGGTTAGGCATCTTGTGAAGGCAACTATTATGATACTGAATTTCTCTTCCTCCTCCTTTCACATTTTCTCATTAAATATAAATTAGATCAAGACAGAACAGCTCTATTTATCCATAAAAGAGATAAAGAGAGAAGCTAGCTATCAATAAAAAAAAAGAGATGGAGACAACACATTTATCTAGCTGTAAGAAATAAATGTTAAAATGGATACAAATGGAGGAATATGTCTTTCCTCTTAATATCCATCATCCCCATCCCACATACACACACATATACACAAATACAAAGACACACAAGCACGTGTTGTTTAAGGTTCAGAGTCTTGAGACTGAGGCTTTTCAGGAGCGAAACAGTTTGAGGTCTGTTTTAGGGGATATAAGTCCATTTTGCTCCCTCCGGGGCGGAAACACAATAGGAATCCGTTGCATTGCCTTGCCTGAGAAATTATCTTCCTTGGAAGAAGAGAGGCTGACAGGGAGGGCTTCCTTGTTCTTCGGAATCTGCCAGCATGGAAAGAAATAAACAACAAGCAAAAATTAGAAAGAAAGAAGGAAGGAAGGAAGGAAGGAAACTCCCACCCCCAATTCAGTCGATCAATTAGTAACAGTGAAAGAACATTAGTGGTGGGTGAGAGAGAGAGAGAGAGGGAGAAAGAGAGAGGGAGGGAGGGAAGGAGAATAACACATCCAGGCTGAACCTCGGATCAAGAATTGTGGTTGCTTTCATTGGGAGATAGGCAGTGATGGGATTCACCCAGTTCACACCACTTTGGGAGAACCAGTTGTTAAGTTTCTGAGCAGTTTGGAGAAGTGGTTGTTGGAAGAAATCATTAGGGCAGAGAACCTGTTGTTAAATTATTTGAATCCCATCACTGGAGATAGGGTCATTTCTTAGCATCAGCTAGGATTGATTGATTGATTGATTTACTGTGTTTTCTCGAAAATAAGACAGGGTGTTTTTTTCTTTTGACCCCCAAAATTAGCGCTTGGCCTTATTTTGGGGGAGGTCTTATTATTTTTGAGGTGCAGGAGGCAGCTAGCATGGTCACCTCATGGCTGCTGCTGTGTTGCAATATTTCCGGGGAGGGCTTATTTTGGGGGGAAGGCTTATTTTAGGGCATGCGCTCAAAAGCCCAATTGGGCTTGTTATCCAGGAGGTATTATTCTCAGGGAAACAGGGTACCGTATTTACTTAGTTACTTGCTTACTTAAGAAAATTGATAAGTTACAAGTCAACATATACTCAATTTGTAACCTAGCTTACAAATCGACAGCTATGAAGGGTGACAATGGATTGGATCCCAATTGTGGTTTTGAGCGGAATATATAAATCTCACTAATGTGGGGACCTTTTTTTTGAACGGAAAAAGATCCACTTCAGAGATTCACCACTACCACCACCACCAACGTACTAGGTTTTGTGTTGTAAAGGGGTGTGAGAATGACCTTGGGAGATTCTCGGTTATCCAGGTCATGGCTGTCCCAAAGGTGCTTTTGTTTTTTTTTCAAGAGGCAACTGGACTTCCTGGTTTTTCTTTGAAGACATTTCGCTTCTCATTCAAGGAGCTCTGAAGCTTCAAGAGCTGAAAATAAAAGTTGCCTCTTGAAAAAGCAACTCCGGGACTTGGGAAACTGTGTAGGAGGGGAAGGTACGGGGATAATCAGATAAGAGGAGACGCAGCCTACAACTGCACAACAGGCAGAGCAAGAGAATTCTCTCTCTAACTTATCAGTCTGTAAAGGAAATGGCAGGAGATTTCCACCTTTAGCCTTACAAGATTCCTTTAATGTAGCCTTACAATACAATAGAATTATTAGTTCACCTGGTCACCTTTCTGCCTAGTAGTCTATTTACCTGGTGATCCTTAAGGTTACCAGAATGTGGTCCACCAACTTCCAGATCACCACCAGATGGCAGCAAAGAGATGGCTGTTGTTTGCCTTTGCTGGCATCGGGAGGTTGTGTGGATGCCTGCAGACCAAGTCTATTGGCTCTGCTGAATTCAGAGATGCTGAGAACAAAAGAGGGGAAGGCAGGGGTGAAATCCAGCTGGTTCTGACAAGTTCTGGAGAAGACGGTAGCGGAAATTTTGAGTAATTCGGAGAACCTTCACTTAAAATATCACTTCTGGCTGGCCCCCATGTGGGGTGGGAATGGAGATTTTGCGGTATCCTTCCCCTGGACTGGGGAGGGAATAGGGATTTTGCAATAACCTTCCCCCGGAGTGGGAGGGAATGGGGATTTTGCAATATCCTTCCCCTGGAGTGGGGAGGGAATGGAGATTTTGCAGTATCCTTCCCCTGGAGTGGGGTGGGAATGGAGATTTTGCAGTATCCTTCCCCTGGAGTGGGGAGGAAATGGGGATTTTACAGTATCCTTTCCCTGGAGTTGGGAGGGAATGGGGATTTTACAGTATCCTTCCCCTGGAGTGGGGAGGGAATGGGGATTTTGCAATATCCTTCCCCTGGAGTGGGGAGGGAATGGAGATTTTGCAGTATCCTTCCCCTGGAGTGGGGTGGGAATGGAGATTTTGCAGTATCCTTCCCCTGGAGTGGGGAGGAAATGGGGATTTTACAGTATCCTTCCCCTGGAGTGGGGAGGGAATGGAGATTTTGCAGTATCCTTCCCCTGGAGTGGGGAGGGAATGGGGATTTTACAGTATCCTTCCCCTGGAGTGGGGAGGGAATGGGGATTTTGCAGTATCCTTCCCCTGGAGTGGGGAGGGAATGGGGATTTTACAGTATCCTTCCCCTGGAGTGGGGAGGGAATGGAGATTTTACAGTATCCTTCCCCTGGAGAGGGAGGGAATGGAGATTTTGCAGTATCCTTCCCCTGGAGTGGGGAGGGAATGGGGATTTTGCAGTATCCTTCCCCTGGAGTGGGGAGGGAATGGGGATTTTGCAGTATCCTTCCCCTGGAGTGGGGAGGGAATGGGGATTTTACAGTATCCTTCCCCTGGAGTGGGGAGGGAATGGAGATTTTGCAGTATCCTTCCCCTGGAGAGGGAGGAAATGGAGATTTTGCAGTATCCTTCCCCTGGAGTGGGGAGGGAATGGAGATTTTGCAGTATCCTTCCCCTGGAGTGTGGTGGGAATGGAGATTTTGCAGTATCCTTCCCCTGGAGTGGGGAGGGAATGGGGATTTTGCAATATCCTTCCCCTGGAGTGGGGAGGGAATGGAGATTTTGCAGTATCCTTCCCCTGGAGTGGAGTGGGAATGGAGATTTTGCAGTATCCTTCCCCTGGAGAGGGAGGGAATGGAGATTTTGCAGTATCCTTCCCCTGGAGTGGAGTGGGAATGGAGTTTTTGCAGTATCCTTCCCCTGGAGTGGGGAGGGAATGGAGATTTTGCAGTATCCTTCCCCTGGAGTGGGGAGGGAATGGAGATTTTGCAGTATCCTTCCCCTGGAGTGGAGTGGGAATGGAGATTTTGCAGTATCCTTCCCCTGGAGAGGGAGGGAATGGAGATTTTGCAGTATCCTTCCCCTGCAGTGGAGTGGGAATGGAGATTTTGCAGTATCCTTCCCCTGGAGTGGGGAGGGAATGGAGATTTTGCAGTATCCTTCCCCTGGAGTGGGGAGGGAATGGGGATTTTGCAGTATCCTTCCCCTGGAGTGGGAGGGAATGGAGCTTTTGCAGCATCTTTCTCCTGGAGTGGGGAGGGAATAGGGATTTTGCAGTATCCTTTCCCCGGAGTGGGAGGGAAAGGGGATTTTGCAATATCCTTCCCCTGGAGTGTGGTGGGAATGGAGATTTTGCAGTATCCTTCCCCTGCCACGCCCACCAAGCCACACCCACAGAACCGGTCGTTAATTTTTTTTGCATTTCATCACTGGGGAAGGTCATTGCATTTTAGAAGACTGACCACAGTAGGGGAAATCTGACGTTCCTTAGAAATTGCTCGAGTCCAACTTCTGCTGTGGCCAGAGTTGATGGAAGGGTATCACCTCCATTTGGAGAAAGTTGCAACTTCTCTTGGATTTGAGGGTCCTGGTTAATCAACCTAGCAGCATTGCCAATGGATCCTTTGTAGGATTTGGGTACCAGCTTTGGGGGGGATGAATTGCAGTAGAGTTTATATGTCGAATCTATGTTTTCGTAGATTCATATGTTTTCGATATCAATCAGTGGTGGGTTCCTACCGGTTCGGATCGGTTCGACTGAACTGGTGATTTGGCGGCCTTGGTTGCTGGAACTGGCTGTGACCCAGGTCTGCCACGCCCCTGAACCCTTATCCGGTCGCCACCGTTGGTGCCGCCATCTTGTTTTTCAGTTCTGTGCGTGCACAGAACAATTTTAATTGCACTGGCACTCTCAAGCACGCACACGAGCAAATGAGCAGTTGGAACCCACCTCTGATAATCAATGCACTTACAGGTAATTTTTCTAGCAACTGTATAGAAATAGCCGTTATTTCTTCCTTCCAAGTTACAGCTAGTCTTTCTTTAGTGACCATAATGGTGACTGGCAACTCGGTTATTAAGCAAAGCATTCGCTAAATGAAACGGCCACTGTGCTTCTGATCTTCCTTTGGCTTTCCTTTGCTTTACAGATGTGTGAAAGTCGTAAAGGTAAGAATTGGTTGTGAAGTTACTTTTTCCATCCCCACCATGACTGCAAATATTCGCCAAGCGAGGACTAACTACATTTTTTCAACTTCTCCATCTAATTTTTCTTCTCTGAATTGCCCTGGCACTCTTCCATCTAAGCCCAATCCATATCTCACGCTACTTAGCTTGTTTGAAATCAGCCAATCCAGCTGTTGACACCTTCTGTCGATTATAAAGTTATTTTGGGCAATCTAGAAATAGACCGTTGGCTCCAGACATAACTAAAGGAGACCCACCAAAATCAATGGTATTTAAGGCTCTACTTAAAATGATGGCTGAGATCCAGTCCGGTATTTGTGTGTGATGGTAATTCGATTGATTCACCAGACATTAAATGTTCTTGCAGAACATAACCTGCCCATTGGTGGGATTCAATTTTTTTTTACTACCAGTATGGCTCGGTGGGCGTGGTGTGTCTTGGTGGGTGTGGCAGGGGAAGGATACTGCAAAATCCCCATGGGGGTGGGGTCAGTCAGAGGTGGTATTTACCGGTTCTCTGAACTACTCAAAATTTCCGTTAACGGTTCTCCAGAACTGAATAGAATAGAATAACAGAGTTGGTAGGGACCTTGGAGGTCTTCTAGTCCAACCCCCTGCCTAGGCAGGAAACCCTATACCGTTTCAGACAAATAGCTATCCAACATCTTCTTAAAGACTTCCAGTGTTGGGGCATTCACAACTTCTGGAGGGAGGTTGTTGGTCAGAACCTGCCGAATACCACCTCTGATTGTGGGTATATGTTTACTTTTGTCATGTTCTCATCACACGCTAAACAAATAAATAATAACCATTTGGCTTTTAAGGAAATAAGACTTTAAAAAATATATATAACCTCCTCTATTAACTTTTCTGGTTTTATTTTGCTGGTCAGAACCTACTGAATACCACCTCTGACTTGTTCCCCTAAGCCAGGGATGTCCAAACATGGGAACTTTAAGACTTACGGACTTCAACTCCCAAAATAACCCCAGCCGGCATGGCTGGCTGAGGAATTCGGGGAGTTGAAATTCACAGATCTTAAAGTTGGCAAGGGTGGACACTTCAACCCTAGGCTTATTTGAATAAAAAGAATGCAATGCAAAGTATCTCCTTCTAACATCCCATTTATTTGCAAAAATGAACCTGGGTCAGTGGTGGGATCCAACCGGTTCAGACTGGTTCGGCCGAACCAGTAGTAGTTTGGTGACCTGGGTTCCTGGAACTGGCAGTGACCCAGGCCTGCCACCCCCTTAAACCGGTTCTCTTGTTTTTTGCTTCTGCGCATGCACAGAACAATTCTTATTGCGCATGCGCATGCGTGCGCAGCATGCATCAAGTGCATGCACACCCATGAAGCCACGACGAGGGAACTGGCAGTAGTGACTGCTGTAACCCACTCCTGCTGTGGGTGTCTTCCAAATGTCCAGGCTTAGCACGACAGGCATATTGTGAAGAGGCAAGTCTTTTGCATCAGCCGTTTTGTGAATGTGCCCGCTACATCTTACGCAAATTGCCAGTGTACCGATTCAAAAGGGGTGGGGGTGGGGTGGGCTGATGTCCTGTAGATGAAGCTTATTGGGAAGATAAGTAGGATTTAACTATGGGGAATCAAGTCAGGATTAAGTCAATGTTTCTCAATCTTGGTCATTTTACGAAATGTGGACTTCATCCCCCAGAATTCCCCAGGTCCACACATCTTAAAATGACCAAGGTGGAGAAACACCTTGGTATTAAGTGAACAATCAGATCCATAACTAAAAGACACAGATCCTAGGAAGGGGATCTAGTTTCTTTCCCTGCTTTATCTGCAGGAAAGTTTATCTGGTGTCCTCTCTATGTTTCAGCCTAGGCCAGGGGTCGGCAACCTTAAACACTCAAAGAGCCACAAAGGTCCTAACCAGAAACCCTCCATTCAATTCTGGAGCCAACCGGAACTCCAGCTTCCCCACCATAGAGTCTCCTCATAGCACGGTATCCTTTTTTTCTCTGCCAACTGGAAGTCTGGTTCCCCCACCATAGAGTCTCCTCCTAGCACTGCATCCTTTTTTGTCTACCTGTCCTAACTGAAAGCCCTATCAATTGTGGAGCTGACTGGAAAACCTGCCCCTTGCCATAGAGTCTCCTCCTGGAGTGCTGT
This sequence comes from Natrix helvetica, assembly GCF_964273705.1. Lineage (NCBI taxonomy): Eukaryota > Metazoa > Chordata > Lepidosauria > Squamata > Natricidae > Natrix > Natrix helvetica. Next base: position 9,535,991 of record NC_138552.1, read on the forward strand.
GCTTTCCTTCCTCCCAACAGGAAGCTCCTCTCAAAATTGTGGCACCGACTGGCAACAGCAGAGGGTTGAAAGAACCACATGCGGCTCCGGAGCCACAGGTGGCCGACCCCTGGCCTAGGACTTTGATAGCCCTTCCCTTGGACACTGTTATTATTTCTTGAGGATTATGGGAGCTGTAGTCCAGAACATGAGGAAGGTACCAGTGGTACCGTCTGTGGTACCCCTGATGGAAAACAGGTGGTGTTTTTAATAGTAAAAGATCTACTGCAGAAAACATCTTAGAAGAGCTTCATTCAAAACTTGTCCATCTCAATTCACTGAACTAGAAGAGCCAAAATGGGTCTTTTTAGAACAATAGGGTTTGAAGAGGCCTTGGAGAGCTTCTAGTCCAATCCCCTTACTCAAGAAAGGACCCGGTTCCATTCTGGACAAATGGCTTTTTCAAAAGATGTCCCTCTGACTTCAGTGGGAACAGCACTGAAGGTTCAATTTTGTAGCCCTCTTTTGGGAATGGCTAAGGAGGATAACTTAGGGACATCAACCTGCCATCAAAAGTGCCTACAGTCAAGGCTATGGTTTTCCCAGTTGCAATGGATGGCTGTGAAGGTTGGACCATAAGAAAGGCTGAGTGCCAAAGAATCGAGGCCTTTGAACCATGATGCTGGAGAAGACTCCTGCGAGTCCCTTGGACTGAAAGGCCATCCAACCGGTCAGTCCTAGAGGAGGTCAACCCTGACTGCTCTTTAGAAGGCCAGATCCTGAAGAGGAAACTCAAATCCTTTGGCCACCTAATGAGAAGGAAGGACTCCCTGGAGAAGAGCCTCATGCTGGGAAAGATGGAGGGCAAAAGAAGAAGGGGAAGACAGAGAAGGAGGTGGCTGGATGGAGTCACTGAAGCAGTCGGCGTGAGCTTGAATGGACTCCAGAGGAGTAGAGTACAGGAAGACCTGGAGGAACGTTGTCCATTGGTCGGACATGATTTTGCAACTAACAACAATAACTAGGGAGATAAGACCTTTCCTAGCAAGGATGCCCCCTTACAAATCCCTGCAACTTCCATTGTAGTACAACAGTCACAAATTGGTTGGCCTCTGTGTCCTTGCTTTCCAAAGGCAAGGTGAATATTCTCTGGTTTAACAGACAAAGATTGGACCAATCCAAGACATTCAGAAGTGGAAAGAAAACCACTCGCATCTGAATCTTATATAGGCCTTTTCATTAATATTAACATTAACAATCCTCCTGCTATTAGAGCTCTTCTTCCTCATACAGAATGCTACATCATGGAGCAGAGAGTCCCAAGGGCCAATTTGTCAAGGTGGCTCTTCCCCCCCCCCTGACTTCTTAAATCTTCCATTTAGCATCCTTGGAAGACTTGAAATCTTAATGTTTATTTTTATTAATATTAAGAGGGAGGAAAAATGTATTTCTTGACAATGTACATGGATTGTAAAGATTTGTGGGGGTTCTAATCAATTCCTTTCTTCAAATCAGAATTGTCATCTTTATAAGGCAGCTATTCCAATCTTTTAAATGTGATACTTCCCTGCCTCCCCCCCAATCTGCCCTAGCACCCCAACGCCCTTTGCTGATCCTTTGATGGGATCTTTCTGATTCTAATGCGTATGTCTAGTTCACTGAAAAGAAGGACTAGGGGAGACATGATAGCAGTGTTCCAATATCTCAGGGGCTGCCACAAAGAAGAGGGAGTCAAGCTATTCTCCAAGGCACCTGAGGGTAGGACAAGAAGCAATGGGTGGAAACTAACCAAGGAGAGAAGCAACCTAGAACTGAGGAGAAATTTCCTGATAGTGAGAACAATTAACCAGTGGAACAGCTTGCCTCCAGAAGTTGTGAATGCTCCAAGACTGGAAGTTTTTAAGAAGATGTTGGATAACCCTTTGTTTGAAGTGGTGTAGGGTTTCCTGCCCAAGCAGGGACTTGGACTAGAAGACCTCCAAGGCCCCTTCCAACTCTGTTATTCTATTCTATTCTATTCTATTCTATTCTATTCTGTTCTGTTCTACTCTGCTCTGCTCTAATCTACTCTAATCTACTCTGCTCTAATGCAGGGATCTCCAAACATAGCAACTTTAAGACTTTTCGAGCATCTCCCAGAATTCTGCAGCCAGTCCACAAGTCTTAAAGTTGACGAAGTTTGGAGAGCCCTGTTCACATGCAATCAAATTCTTGTGGTTGTTAGTTCACAAAAAAGGAAGATAATTGTAGCTTCAAGGAGGTTTGCCCTGCAGATGAATTAGGACTACAACACTCACATATTTGGGGAAGTCCTGGGACTTCATCCCTAACATAACCATAATTGTTTTGGTTTTTCTTCCATATTGTTGAAATTATAATCTTTGTGATTATTAACCCTGCAAGCCAGAAACGGTGCACTCTGTGTCCAAACATTAATGGGAATGATGGCCAACTAAGCTAAAGAGAAAAGAATATATTTGCAGGAGAACTGTAACGCTCATTTTTAGATTGTGCTGGCTTTGAGTATCGTTCTGGTTTGATGCAATGTTTCCGCAATGGGATTCGTACCTCTTGACTTTAGGATATCAGCAGAAAAGCTACTATAAATTCCCTCTATGACCTCCAGGGTTTATCTTACTTTCTACAGTAGTCTAGTGAGACATTTCTAAATATGCTTATTTGCAGGGTGTGGCTGCCAACAACTTGAATCTTTTTATCATATTCTGCAGACATCCGCACCTGAATGTGACCACAAGTCAGACTTGTGAAAATAGTTACAGACCCCTCGCATCCTGGACATAAATTGTTTCAACTCCTACTAGAGAACTGTACACCAAGACAACTAGACATAAGAACAGTTTTCCCCCCTGAACATCATCCCTCTGCTATACAAAGAATTCCCTCACCACTCAAACTATTCACCAAGGCTGTATTACTATTACTATTAGTCTACTATTAGTTCCTATCACCCATCTCCTCCCACTTATGACTGCAGGACTCTTAACTTTGTTGCTTGTACCCTTACGATTTATATTGATATTGTTTCCTGATTGCTTATTTGTACCCTATGGCTATCATTAAGTGCTGTACCTTAGGATTCTTGACGAATGTATCTTGTCTTTTTATGTACACTGAGAGCATCTGCACCAAAGGCAAATTCCTGATGTGTCCAATTACACTTGGCCAATAAAGAATTCTATTCTATCACTTTCAAGAGGGGCCACAATTTTGCAGATTTTAGCTCTGTTTGGAGCGCAGAACAGAATTGAGCCTGATTAGGAATTGGATGGAAAACTATTAAGGCATCGCTGGATGGACTAAATTGCAAAGAACGTAATAGTAAAACTACTTCTATGTTGCTTAGGAGGTCCTTGATGCTGTCTTCCTTGGTTGTTTTCTTGCAGACATTTCATTACCCAATTAGGTAACATCATCAGTGCTATTGAGTATGGGATTCGCTCAAGATTACCAGAATAAACTACCTCAACTTATAACAGTTCATTTAGTGTCCGTTCAAAATTACAGCGGCACTGAAACAAGTGACCTATGACTATTTTTCAGACTTACGAGTGTTGCAGTGTTGTTTACATTTGGGTTATTGAGAACTGGTTCGTTTTCAGATATATATATTTAATGCAGTATCCCGAGGTCATATGATCCCTTTTAAGGTAATCTTTTTTTGCAAACAAAGTCACTTAACAGCGGTGTTGCTGATTAAACAACTGCAGTGATTCTTGCCACAAATGTGGCAAGAAAAGTCATAAAATGGGGCAAAACTCCCTTAACAAATTTCTCACTTAGCAACATCAATTTTGGCCTCAGTTATGGTCGTAGGTCGAGGACTACCTGTACTGCAAGAACAAGCTACCTGCATCGATGAGCAAACCCACACTCACCAGCACTGATGATGTTACTCAGTTAGGTAATGAAACATCTGCAAGAAATGACCAAACTCTGCACTATGCACTCCAGCTCAACCCTGAGCTACAAATATTCTTGTCTATGTTCCTTCCCCCAAAAACAACATCAATACATTGAGGGGGACTTCAGGAGTTGGACTTCATTCCTAATCAGCTTTGCCACTTAAATCAAGGATGTCCAAACTTGGGAACTTTAAGACTTGTGGACTTCAACTTCCAGAATTCCTCAGCCAGCTGGCTGAGGAATTCTGGGAGTTGAAGTCCACAAGTCTTAAAGTTCCCAAGTTTGGACACCCCTGACTTAAACGTATTCTGAACTGAAGGCTAACGTTCAAATGGCTATTCGTTGTGTCAGTTTGGAAGGTCAGGGATATTAAAACAAGAACTTTCCACTGGTAACCCGGGTTAAGTTGATTTTTTTTTGTGGATTACACAGTTGGATTGGATTTTTCTCCCAAATTTAGTCTCGTAGGTTTGACGGGGTGAGGGAGGGGGAAACAGCTTTTCAGTTACTTTGGGGGGGGGGGGATGATATGATTTGGAAAGGAAGGTAGCATTTTGCAGGCAACAGAAATAAAATGATTATAGGTGGCCCTCAACTTACAATTTGTTTAGTGACTGTTCAACGTTACAAGGAAACTAGAGGAAAAATGACTTATGGCTGTTCTTTGAGCAGCATTCCTGTGGTCACATGATCAAAGAAGCGTCCGGGAGGGTGGGCGGAGCCTCCCTCTCCTGCCACTACCGGTTCACCCGACCCAGGCCGATCCGGGAGCAAGCAACTTCCAGTTGCAGCATCCCAGGGTTTTGTGATCTTCTGGCAAGCAAAGTCAATGGAGAAGCCAGATTCATTTCACTGCCGTGTGACGAACTTAACCGACTGCAGCGATTCCCTTCACAATTTCAGCCAGAAAGGTTCATAAAACGGGGCAAAACTCACTTAGCGACTGTTTCACTTAGCAGCAGGAATTTGGGGCTCAAGAGCGGTTGTAAGTGTAGGGCTATATGTATTAGGAGGAAAAACAAAACCCGATAATTTAAGAATTAATCGATTTAAATGAGAAGCATCTGCCTGGCTGGGTTCATATCACACCACAAATGAAGCGGATGCCCACATTAAGCGACCCTCTGCTTCTTAACCTGCGTCTCCCCAAGGAATAAAGTGGACTGCTTCTCCTGAAGACGTGGTTTACACAACTGGCTTCCATAACTCCTACCTCACTGGGATTAAGCTTAGCAGGTTGTGCAAATCTATCCAGGTTCGGAAGCAAAGTAACTAGTGGCTCCATCTCAGATTGGGGCCCTCCCAATCAATGGTGGGATTCAAAAAAGGTTTACTACTGGTTCTGTGGGCATGGCTTGGTGGGCGTGGCGTAGCTTGGTGGGCGTGGCAGGGGAAGGATACTGCAAAATCCCCATGCCATTCCCTCCCCACCCCACTAACCTGCTTTCCAGCTCCGTTCTCCTGTTCAGGGCAACAAAAGAAGATCAGCTGGGAGGCTGGGAGGCAGCAGGGGCGCGGCCAACCTATTTACCGGTTCTCCACACTACTCAAAATTTCCACTACCGGTTCTCCAGAACCTGTCAGAACTGGCTGAATACCACCTCTGCTCCCAAAGTATGTGAGGATTTTCTAAAGTCACAGTTGTTCCTCCCCCTCCCGCCCCCCACCCGATTTCTCAGGCGAGAGTAGCTAGTCAAAGCTGAGCTTTTACTTTTGTTTCTACAGGCAGTCCTCGACTTCATTTAGTGGCCGTTCAAAGTTACAACAGCACTGAAAAACGCGACTGACGACCGTTTTTCAGAGTTACGCCTTGGCAACATCCCCTTGGTCACATGATCAAAATTCAAATGATTGGCAACTGGTTCATATTTAGGATCGTTGCTGTGTCCCAAGGTCCCCCTTCTGCCCCTTCACCCACATTGGCGCGCGCATGCATCGTACTTGCCTGCGATGCTTCCGCAAGCCTCCGTGACACTCCAGCTGCTCGGCGGAGCGTCGCGCAGGTGCCGTACGTGCCATGCGCGTGGCAGAAGCGCCAAAGGCTCAAAGGACAGGTAAGGAGCTTGGGTGGGTGGATGGGCCCTCCGGAGCACAGTACCAGAACGGTACCCAGTGCTCCAGGCAGGCTCCGGTACGCCCCTACTGGGGTGTACCGCCTGCAACCCACCACTGTCCTTCTGCAACATTCCGACTAGCAAAGTCAGTGGGGAATCCAGATTACCTTAACAACAAGGTGACTAGCTTATCAACTGCAGGGGGTCACTTAACAACGGTGGCAAGCAAGGTCGTAAAATGGGGCAAAACTCACTTAACAAATGTCTCATTTAACTGTTGGGCTCAGTTGTGGTCCTAAGCCGAGGACTACCTGTGCTTGGAAACCACTGCTGGACTTTGTGCTCGAGGTGGTGGGGGGGAATGAAACTTTGATTTTGGGTTTTGCTGATTAGACAGGTTTTGCTGTTATAGAAATGGCTAGTTTATACGAGTACACAAACATAAAAAGTGGAGGTTTGATTCTATTATCTTACTCAACTTATACTACTGCGCTAAAAGGAGTTGGAAGTCGATGCTTTTTTTCCCCTTTCTTTTTCTCTCTGGCTCACTGTGTTTCCAACCTTGGCAACTGGAAGAGGTCTGGACTTCAACTCCCAGAATTCCCCAGCCAGCATTCGCTGGCTGGGGAATTCTGGGAGTTGAAGTCCAGATTTCTTCCAGTTGCAAAAGGTTGGGAAACACTTTTCTTTTCCTATTGTTTTCTTTTTTTCTTCTGTTTTTATATTATATTTTGATAAACCCATAAAAATTTTGAACACATACAAAAAAAATACTCAGCAAGGAAATCCCAGCTCACAGCAAACCTCCCACCCACCCCAATCCCCCCATACCAACACTTATAGATTGCAGTGTGGATATTTACATCTTTATAGGGTGTTGTTGGGATCTCTTGAGCTGTGTGGACGGTGGGGCTGCTGGGCCCTTTGGGGAGGCAGGGTGGAGCAGAGGGGGGCAGCGGCGGTGGTGGCAGCTGTTCGGCCTCCGGGACAGCTGGGCTCACCTGGCCAGCGAAAGGCCCCGTCGGGGCACCGCTGGACGAGTTCGATCTCTCCCGGCAGCCCCCTTTGTCCGTCAGTCCCCGGCCTTGCTGGAAGTGGCCCATGGGATCCACCGACCGGGCCTCCCTTCCTTCTCCTCCCTCCTCCTCCTTCCTCCGCACTTCCTCCTCCTCCTCTTCCTCCCCGGGCTGCCGATGGCTCTCCACGTCCACCTCCGGCTCTTCCTCCTCCTCCTCTTCCTCTTCTTCTTCCTCCTCGCTGCTGTCTTCGCTGGGGAAGCTGCAACTTGTCCCGCCAGGCGAGAGAAGGCGGGGCCCGGCCGGCTGGAGGGCAGGCTCGCGATCGGCCGGCAGGAGCAGAAGCGGCGGCGGCGGCGAGGAAGGCCGGCCCGTCGGCTGATGGTGCTGATGGAGCTTGGCCAGACTCTCCGAATCGTCCTTGCCGCCCACCGGACGGAAAGCGCTGGAGTGGTGGTAGGCAGAGCCGCCCTTGGGCCTCGCTTGGCCGTCCAGCAGGTGGGCAGCGGGCACCGCACCCTCGGAGGTGGGGGATCCGCCGCCCTCGCCGCCGCCTCCTTCGAAAGCGCGCGGCTCCCGGCTGCTGCCCCCGCCCGCAGCGCCGCCAGCCTGCGGGGCGGCGGTGGGAGGCGCCCCCAACCCCGCGGCCGCCCCCTCGCCGCTGGGCTCGGCGGCCAGGTCTAGGAAAGCTTGGCGGAGCAGGCTGGAACTCTCCCCGCCCAGGGCCGAGCAGCCCGGCGGTTGCGGCGGGGGCGGCGGCGGGGGCTGCAGGTAGGTGGGCAGTCCCGGCAGCCCCCCGGGAGCGCGGGGCGGCCAAAACATGCAGAAAGGCGGGTAGAAAGCGGCGGCGGCGGCGGCCGCAGCCGCGTCTTTGCGACTCCCGGGCCAAAAGAGACCGGAGAGGCCCGCTCCAGCCGACGGGGCCCCCGAAGCCGTTTTGGGAGCCCCCGATCCCCCTTGACCCGCGACGCCCAGCCCGTCGCCTTCCTCCTTCTTGTGGCAGAGGCTGAAGGCGGCAGCCGCGGCGGCCGGGAAGCCGTAAGGGTGCGGGAAGAGACCCCCGCAGCCGGGGAACTTCTGCAGGACGCCCCCGAAGGAGGCTCCCTTGCTGGGCACCGGGATGACCGGGTAGTTCCGCGGGGCTTTGCCGTGGGCCATCGCTGCGGCCGCCGCCGCCGCCGCCGCCGCTACCGCTTCTTGGAGGTCGCTCTCGTCGTCAAAGCGGGGCCGCTTCTGGGTCAGGTCCGGCGGCGGGGGAGGCGGCGGGGGTCCGGCGAGGAGGTGCGGGCTCAGCAGGCCGCCTCCGCCGCTCGCCCCGCCGCCGGCCAGCCCCACCCCGCCGGTCCTGACCGAAGCCAGAGGGTGGCAAGGCGGCGGGGGCTGCGGCGGCCGCGGGTGGCTGGACGGGGCGGCCGAGGAGGGCAAGGCTCGCTTGCGGCTGCCGCCGTTGAACATGGCTTTGACGTCCTCCCAGGCGAAGACCAGCTCGTCCTGCGGGGTTTTGTCGGTCAGCTTGAGGTGGCGGCGCCAGGAGTTGAAGTTGGCGGCGTCGGGCTGCAGGTACTTGGCGTCGGGGGTGCGGTGCGAGTGGAAGATGAACTTGTTGGGCGAGAAGTAGAGGCTGCAGTAGCTGCACTTGATGCACTTGGCCCGGGAGCTGTTGTAACGGGCCGGGATGAAGCTGCCCCGGCAGCCCCAGGCGCACTCGTGCGACACGTCGAAGGCGAAGTTATCGGGCAGCTTCGGCGGCCGGTTCTCGCCCAGGAAGGACTTGCAGAGTCGCTCGGCCTCCCGCTTGGTGATCATGCCGCAGCGGCGCGAGGAGATGGGCATGGCCCCGGCCCTGCGCAGGATCTCCAGCTGGACGGGCGTGCACTGCACGCAGGTGATGCCCAGCGCCACCCGACGGTTGTGGATCTCGTTGTAGCTGAAGTTCTTGAGCAGCGTGTTGGAGATCTGAGCCAGGCACAGGCGCTCCTGCCCGTCGATCACCAGCGAGACGATGGGGATGCCGTACAGGATCACTTGGCCCACCTGGTTAGGCTTCATGGCGCCAGCCGAGGGGACCGAGGAGCCGCGGGAGGCGGGAGGGGGCTGAGTCAGCGGCTCTGGCGGGAAGGCGTTGGGCGGGGCCGTCAGAAGCAGTTCGGTGGGGGCCGGCAAAGGACTGCTGGCCATGGTCGTGGCCCCTTTGGGGTTCCTTGCTGAGTGCTGGGGAGAGAGAAAGAGAGGGCTGCATGAGGACTAGCGCCATTGAAAGGCTGAGTTCGTTCATTAGCGGCTCCCTAAATCTGCCAGTGCTGAGCAATTTGTACCCTATGACTATTATTAAGTGCTGCACCTTATGATTCTTGACGAATGTATCTTGTCTTTTTATGTACACTGAGAGCATCTGCACCAAAGACAAATTCCTTGTGTGTCCAATCACACTTGGCCAATAAAGAATTCTATTCTATTCTATTCTATTCTATTCTATTCTATTCTATTCTATTCTACTCTACTCTACTCTACTCTACTCTACTCTACTCTACTCTACTCTACTCTATTCTTTCCTTTTCCTTTCCCTTTCCCTATTCCTATTCTCTATTCTATTCTATTCTATTCTATTCTTTCCTTTTCCTTTTCCTTTTCCTTTTCCTATTCTATTCTTTCCTTTTCCTTTTCCTTTTCCTTTTCCTTTTCCTTTTCCTTTCCCTATTCCTATTCTCTATTCTATTCTATTCTATTCTGTCCTTTTCCTTTTCCTATTCCTATTCCTATTCCTATTCCTATTCCTATTCCTATTCCTATTCCTATTCCTATTCCATTCCATTCCATTCTATTCTATTCTATTTTATTCTATTCTATTCTAACAGCCCAGTCATGTATATCAGTTCACTTAACTGCTGGATCCCGGATTAAGACCAAAGAAAGCCCGGATCCTTTTATCCATAACCATGGATCCCTTATGGTCTCTCTGTCACAGCCTCTGCAACCTTGTCATTACAAAGACAAAATTGGAGACTGAATGCCTTCCTTGAAGTTCTGGAAGAGAGGCTGGAGAGACAACTAAAAGAAACTATTTTTTTAAAAAAAACAACACACTCAACAAACATCGATAGACTTTTCTCTTAACTAGGAGACCAAAATTCTTATTTCACGGGTGGCTACCAGCCTCAAACACCTTCCAACCTGCTCTTTTCTATTTAAAAGCTGATCTTACTGCATTAAAACTGGACTGTTTATTTAGAAGTGACTAGTTGGGTAAAATCTAAATGGGGTTATTCGCTTGGATATGTTGTACATCTGTAGAGGCACACATTTGTTCATATTATTGCTTTTTACAGGTGGTCCTCAAATTTACGACCACAATTTGGGACCAGAATTTCCATTGCGATTGTCGAGTGAGTTACACCTGATTTTACCACATCCCCCCAGTTGTAAAGAGACTCATTGCAATTAGATGGATTTGTGGTTGTTTAGGGAATCCAGGGTCCCCCATTGTCAGAAGCTGTCTGGGAGGGTCACCAAAGACAATTATGACACCCTGGGATGCTGAAATGAAGAGCTGAGGTGGCAGAGTGGTTAGAGTGCAGTACTGCAGGCTACTTCTGCAGACTGGCGGCTGCCTGCAATTTGCCAGTTCAAATCTCACTGGCTCAAGGTTGACTCAGCCTTCCATCCTTCCGAGGTGGGTTAAATGAGGACCCACAGATTGTTGGGGGCAATAGGCTGACTCTGTAAACCGCTTAGAGAGGGATGTAAAAGAACTATGAAGCGGCATATAAGTCTAAGTGCTATTGCTATAAGTACGTGCAGCTTTGCAAAGGGCTTGAATTTTGATCACATGACCATAGCTTGCTGTGATGGGTTGTTAAGTGGAGGACCAAACTTGTAAGTCACTGTCTTCAGGGCCATAGTAACTTTGAATGCACAGCCAGCTATTCTAAACTCACCAATTTGCTTAGAGAAGAGTGGGGGCAGTGGTGAAATCTAAATTTTTTGCAACTGGTTCTGTGGGTGTGGCTTGGTGGTGGCGGGTCATGTGACTGGGGGCAACTTTTTTTCACGTTTTAAAGCATTTTTGCCTGCCCATTCAGGCAAATAGGTAGGAAAAAATGCTTTAAAAAGTGAAAAAAAGAGGTTCCAACGATTGCATGGATCAGCTGTGAGCCACACAATTGTCAACTGTGAGAGGGATCTTGGGATCCTAGTGGACAACCATTTAAATATAAGCCAGCCGTGTGCAGCAGCTGCCAAAAAAGCCAACACAGTTCTAGGCTGCATAAACAGAGGGGTAGAATCAAGATCACGTGAAGTGTTAATACCACTTTATAATGCCTTGGTAAGGCCACACTTGGAATACTGCATTCAGTTCTGGTTGCCACAATGTGGAAAAGATGTGGAGACTCTAGAAAGAGTGCAGAGAAGAGCAACAAAGAGGATTAGGGGACTGGAGGCTAAAACATGTGAAGAATGGTTGCAGGAACTGGGTATGGTTAGCTTAAGAGAAAGAAGGACTAGGGGAGACATGATAGCAGTGTTTCAATATCTCAGGGGTTGCCACAAAGAAGAGGGAGTCAAACTATTCTCCAAAGCACCTGAGGGTAGAACAAGAAGCAATGGGTGGAAACTAATCAAGGAGAGAAGCAACTTAGAACTGAGGAGAAAATTAAGTGAGAACAATTAATCAGTGGAACAGAAGTTGCCTCCAGAAGTTGTGAATGCCCCAACACTGGAAGTCTTTAAGAAGATGTTGGATAGCCATTTGTCTGAAATGGTATACGGTTTCCTGCCTAGGCAGGGCGTTGGACTAGAAGACCTCCAAGGTCCCATTTTAAATGCTTTAAAAAGAGGGGGGGGGAAGGTTCCCTGACAATCAGCTGTGCTGTGTGATTGTGGGAACCTTCCCCCCCCCCATTTAAAAGCATTTTTTTTACTATCTATTTGTCAGAACCAGCAGTAAAAAAATGCTTTAAAAAGTGGGCAGGGGGAAAGGTTCTGACGATTGCGCGGCACAGTTGAATGTCACAGAACCTTTTCCCCCACTTTTTAAAGCTTTTTTTATACTGGTTTGGGCAAACCTTAGCATTTGTTTGCTACTGGTTCTAGCAAACTGGTAGCAGCATTTCACCCCACGGTGGGGGAAAGTCAGGAGTCAAAATTACTTTTTTTGACCTCCCTATCCTGCTTGGTGGGTGTTCCTGGCCTGGCGTACTTCAGAGAAATTCTAATTCTTCAACACCTTATGGACTCGTGCCTATATCCAGATTGGGCATTGTGAAAAGAATTGACCAGCTGCAACGACAGGCAATAATATGAATCTGATGAAGGGCGCTACCATCTTTGCCCGAAAATAGGTTCATTTTCTTTTGACCCCTGAAATAAGCGCTTGGCCTTATTTTCGGGGAGGTCTTATTATTGTTGAGGTGCAGGAGGCCCCTTAACCTGGGCCCACGTCCCGCAGATCAGCTGATCCAGAGAGGGCCCGGAAGTTCTGCCTCTGTTTCTGGCACACTCTTGCCAGTCCTAGCATCACTGGGTCTGCCGCTCTTTTTGCGGCCGCCACTAAGAGAAGGGGTGTGGTAGATAGGGTTTGTGGGAGGGGCCTCCGGGAGGCTGTTCCACATGAATGGCAGGGGCATGTGGAGTGTGTGGGGCATGTTTCCCCCTCCCCCCCAGGAACTGGCGGGAACTGGCTGTGCATGCATTTAAATATTTTAGGGGAGAGCTTATTTTAGTGCATGTGCTCAAAAAACGGAGTGGGCTTATTATCTTATTATCGGTCTTATTTTGGGGGAAACAGGGTATCTATGGAGATTCTCAGTCTTCCAGGTCACGGTTATCCCAAATATGCTTCTTCAAAAGACAGCTGGACTTTGTTTTGGCCTGAAGACAATTCCGCTTCTCATCCAAGAAGCTTCTTCAGTTCTTCAGGATGAGAAGGAAAAGGCCTTCAAGAAGAAATAAAACCCAGCTGCCTTTTTAAAGAAGCATATTTGGGACAATGAAGGGAACTGCAGCCCATGAAAGCTTTAGTCCCGTGATGGCAAACCTATGGCATGCGTGCCACAGGTGGCACGCAGAGCCATTTTTTAGGGCATGCGATGCGTTGCCCTGTCAGCTGGACAGCGCACATGCGCGTGCTGCCAGTTGACTTTGGCCTTCTTTTGAAGCCTCCGGAGCGTGAAAAACCGGCCCTATGGGCAAACCGGAAGTTCAGGAACGGACTTCCAGGTTTCCTGTAGGTCTGTTTTTCGCCCTCCAGAGCCTTCAGGGGCCTTCAGGAGGCTTCCCTAAACACTCTGGAGGGCAAAAGCCAGCCCTATGAGCAAACCAGAAGAGGGAAGCCTCCAGAAGGCTCCGGAGGTCGAAAATCAGCGGAGGTCGAAAGTCACCATTCCCGAACTTCTGGTTTCCCTGATCCATTTTTCGCCCCCTGGAGGCTTCAGGAAAGCTCCTGAGGCATCTGGAGGGCATCCGGAGGGGGAGGCTGCTTTCGCCCTCCCCAGGCTCCTAGAAAGCCTCTGGAGCCTGGGGAGGGTGAAAAAAAATACCAAAAGTGGAGGGGGGGGGGCGCATAACATTATGGGTGTGGCACGCCCATGCACAAACCCTCTGTGCTCCCTCCGCTTTTGGCAACGGGAGCCAAAAAAGGTTCACCACCACTGCTTTAGCGTTTTAATAGCAATAGCACTTAAGACTTAGATACCTCTTCATAGTGCTTTTACAGCCCTCCCTAAGCAGTTTACAACATCAGCACATTGCCTCCAACAATCTGGGGCCTCATTTTACCGACTTCGGAAGGATGGAAGACTGAGTCAACCTTGAGCTGGTCAGGATCGAACTGTTGGCAGTCAGTAGAATTAGCCTGCAATACTGCATTCTAACCACCACCATTTAGCTAAAATGGTGCAAGGTCCCTTCCAACTGTAATGGCCAGAGCCATTATTTTGGCCACTGTAGGCTAACAGGACTCTTCTTCTCTTCTACAGGTAGTCCTTGATTTATGACCACAATTGAGCTTGTAATGTTTGTCGCTAAGTAAGACAGTTGTAAAGTGAGTTTTGCCCCATTTGGCTTTATTGCCAGAGTTAACACCAACAGCCCCATCAGTTGCCTCTTCTCCCGCCATAAGAAAACTGTTAAAGTGCATTGAGAATAAAGTTGAAAAACAGAAGCCTCTTTAGTAACGTTAAAACAACTTTGGAGAGAGATTGTCTGGCAGAAATTGCACAAGGGCACAGCCATAGCATGGCTAAAGAGGATGCATACTAACAAGGAAGCAAGCAAATGATGAGATTTACTCTGTTTCCCTGAAAATAAGACCTCCCCAGATAATAAGTCCAATCGGGCTTTTGAGTGCATGCGCTAAAATGAGCCTTCCCCCGAAAATAAGCCCTGCCCCAAAATATTGCAAAATAGCAGCAGCCATGAGGTGACCATGCTCACCGCCTCCTGCACCTCAACAATAATAAGACCTCCCTGAAAACATGGTACATGCATAAAAATATCCCTCTTTTTGAAAATTAGCAACAGGAATTTAACCAAAAATGAATTAGCAACAGGACTTAACCAAAGCCTCACCCCATGCCACCACATCCCAATATCAGTGGGCATTCCCCCACTATCTCAATTCTCCGTGAACTTGTGAAGGACTTTCTTAGCAGCTTAGTGATTAAGATTCAGTGCAGCCACGAGTCTAGAGAATGTCAGTTTGATGGGAAGGGCAGATTGAAATCCAAGCTAGTCATTCTTGATTGGAAGCTGGGAAAGTGTCTTCTACTTTAATTAAGTACTGTCAAATGTGACAGCTACTGGTTCCCCAATTCTTTGAAGTTTTCTAATCAAGTATCTTTTTTTTCTTCTTCTTCACTGAAGACTGTGGAATTAAAGTTAGCCTAGCAGTCTGTTCCCAGTTGGGGAAATATTCCCCTTGCTTTGAATGCTGCCATAAGGAAATCTCACATAATCATTGCTGTCCTGAATCAGACCAATGCAGATAATCCTCGACTTATGACCACAGTTGAGCCCAACATTTATATCGCTAAGCGAGACAGGCGTTAGAAGAGTTTTGCCCCGCTTTCAACCTTTCTTGCCACTGTTGTTAAGTGAATCACCATTGTTATTAAGTTAGTAACACAGAAGCTAAGTGAATCTGCCTTCCATAAATTGACTTGTCTTCTCAGAAGGCTGCAAAAGGTGATCACATGAACCCAGGACACTGCAGCTGTCATAAATATGAGCCAGTTCTGATGAGCCAAATCTAGATTTTGATCACATGACCATGGGGATGCTGCACTGGTTGTAAGTGTGTAAAACTGGTCATAAGACCCCACAATTCAACTCTTGAGTTACAACTGTTCTCTTCCATCCGATTGCAATTTTGAGCAACCAGGAAATCTTTGAGGCTCAAGGAAGTTCCTTTGCTGACTCCTTATGCTTGGAACAGCCCCCCATTCTCTACCTTAACAAGTGATGGGAGGGAAGTGTGCAACAGCTCTTTAGGGATATAAAAGAAGAAGGATGTAGAAGAGGACCAAAGTTAACTTAGAGAAAGTCTACATTTTGGTGAAATAGAAATTCTCTCTTTTGGTGTGCTCTGTCCAAGGTTCTGAATACAGCATCCACCTACGGCCTTTGCTGGTTGATTATTAAAGATGGTGACTAGTTCAAATTCAACTCAAATTCGTGGTCAAATAAGGATTTATACATTGGACTTACCATTTTTTTTGGAGTATAAGAAGCATCTTTTTCCCTCAAAAAAGAGGGTGAAAATCTGGGTGCGTCTTATACACTGAATGCAGCATTTTTGTCCTCCGGAAACCTCGCCCCCCTTCACCAAAATGGCCGTTCATAGCCTTTAGGAGGCTTCCAGAGTGCTCCTGGGGGGCTGGGGAGGGCAAAAATGAATGAACAACGGGCCATTTTTTGCTTGTTTTTGCCCCCCCCATCTCCCCAGGAGCACTCTATAAGCCTCCTAAAGGCTCTGCATGCCATTTTTTAAAACAAAAAACAGACCCGCTTTTGCAAAAAACAGGCTATTTTGGGGAGGTTTGCAGAGTGTAAAAACTTTTTAAAAATTTGCCTCTTCAAAATCTTGGTGCATCTTATACTCCGGTGCATCTTATACTCTGAAAAATACGGTAAGCTTAATGCGCTTATTGCTACCCGCGTTTCCCCAAAAATAAGACAGGGTCTTATTTTCTTTTGACCCCCGAAATAAGCACTTGGCCTTATTTTCGGGGAGGTCTTATTATTTCTAAGGTGCAGGAGGCAGCGAGCATGGTCACCTCATGGCTGCTGCTTTGTTGCAATATTTTCAGGGAGGGCTTATTTTTGGGGGGGAGGGCTTATTTTAGTGCATGCGCTCAAAAATTGGGGAGGTCTTATTTGCAGGGAAACCGGGAACACCTGACTGGCTTGATATGTCTGATAGGAGATATTAGATATTCAATCAAACTTGTTCATACATTTATTTATTCTATTCAGATTAGATTTTTGTCCTGCCTTTATTACTTTATAAATAATGTTGAACATACCCAAATGCATCTTCCTCCTCCCATTTCCCCCAGAACAGCAACCCTGTGAGGTGGCTTGGATTGAGAGATAGAAGGGGACTGGCCCAAAATCACCCAGCTGATTTTTGTATCTACGGCGGGACTACAACTCACCATTTTCTGGTGATTGGCCCAAAGTCACCCAGCCAACTTTTGTGCCTAAGGTAGGACTAGAATTCACAGTCTCCTAGTGATTGGCCCAAAGCCACCAGTCTGGCTTTATGCCTAAGGTGGGACTAGAACTCACAGTCTCCTGGGTTTTAGATCAGAACCTTAACCACTATACCAAACAGGCTGTTAATTTTCAGGAAACTGAACGTTGATATTTTGAATGTCACCAGCCAAGCTCCCTCATCAAAATTCATATCTGTGCAGATATAACACCATCCACATCCTAAAGAGCTGCTGATTCTGTTCTATAGAAGAATTATTGAGTCTGTCTTCTGCACCTCTATAACTGTCTGGTTTGACTCGGCAACCAAACAAGAAAGACACAGAAAGACACAACGGATAGTTAGGACTGCAGAAAAAACATTTGCTACCAACCTGCCTTCCATCGAAGACCTGTATACTGTACGAATCAAAAAGAGGGCTGTGAAAATAACTACAGACCCCTCACATCCTGTACATAAATTGTTTCAACTTCTACCCTCAAAATGACGCTGTAAGGCACTGCACACCAGAACAACTAGACACAAGGACAGTTTCCCCCCGAATGCTAAACACTAATGCTAAATCACTCTGCTAAACAACTAATTCCTACAACACTGTCATGTTACTACTAAGACTGTATTACTATTATTCTTCTCTTCCTTCCTAGTAACTATCTCTTCCCACTTATGACTATAATATGTTGCTTATATGTTTACAATTTATATTGTTTCATTTGTTCCCTAGTATAATTTGATTGCTTGTTAGTAACTTATGACTATCAATAAGTGTTGTATCTTATGATTCTTGATGAATGTACCATATTCTATTTTATTTTTCTTTATGTACACTGAGCGCATATGCACCAAAGACAAATTGTTTGTGTGTCCAATCATACTTGGACAATAAAGAATTCTGTTCCGTTCCGTTCCGTTCCATTCCATTCCATTTAATAGAATACGTTCATCATCATTCCACTCTACTCTACTCTACTCTACTCTACTCTACTCTACTCTACTCTACTCTATCCTATTCCCAAATTCAGCAGTTCCAAGGCATAAATTGTTAAGTCAACAGCAGTAAAAAAAATATAGTTGATGCTGATTCAATAGTGAACTCCCCACTCAGTAGTAATTTAAGCCAACACAGTTCTAGGCTGCATAAACAGATGATGAATGTATTCTATTTTATTTTTCTTCATGTACACTGAGCGCATATGCACCAAAGACAAATTCCTTGTGTGTCCAATCATACTTGGACAATAAAGAATTCTGTTCCGTTCCGTTCCATTCCATTCCATTCCATTCCATTCCATTGCATCTATTCTATTCTATTCTATTCTATTCTATTCTATTCTATTCTATTCTACTTTACTCTACTCTACTCTACTCTACTCTACTCTACTCTACTTTACCCTATCCTATTCCCAAATTCAACAGTTCCAAGGCATAAATTGTTAAGTCAACAGCAGTAAAAAAATATAGTTGATGCTGATTCAATAGTGAACTCCCCACTCAGTAGTAGTTTAAGCCAACACAGTTCTAGGCTGCATAAACAGAGGGATAGAATCAAGATCACGTGAAGTGTTAATACCATTTTATAAGGCCTTGGTAAGGCCACACTTGGAATACTGCATTCAGTTTTGGTCACCACGATATAGAAAAGATGTGGAGACTCTAGAAAGAGTGCAGAGAAGAGCAACAAAGATGATTAGGGGACTGGAGACTAAAACATATGAAGAACGGTTGCAGGAACTGGGTATGTTTAGCTTAAGAGAAAGAAAGACTAGGGGAGACATGATAGCAGTGTTCCAACATCTCAGGGGTTGTCACAAAGAAGAGGGAGTCAAACTATTCTCCAAGACACCTGAGGGTAGAACAAGAAGCAATGGGTGGAAACTAATCAAGGAGAGAAGCAACCTAGAACTAAGGAGAATTTTCCTGACAGTTAGAACAATTAATCAGTGGAACAACTTGCCTCCAGAAGTTGTGAATGCTTCAATACTGGAGGTTTTTAAGAAGATGTTGGCTAACTATTTGTCTAAAGTGGTGGCAGGGAGGACTAGAAGATCTCCAAGGTCCCTTCCAACTCTGTTCTATTCTATTTGGGGTATAACCAGAACATTTCTATTTCCCCAAATATTCATGGTGAATCACACCAGCAAAAAAACTCTTTCTGTTCTTCTGTCTTTGCAATTCTTCTGAGAATCCTTCATTCCTCCTTTATGTGAAAGTAAGAAAAGCATGCATTTCTCCAGAAATATATCCCCCAATTAGTCCTGTATGTGCACAGTTGCAATCAACAAACAAACAAGTCATATTTATTATCATGTTCCTGAATTCTACACAGCAGGAATACCTGCTTCCAATGTCATCCCCCCCCCCAATATCTAATTCCCTAAGATGCAGTAGGATGTTAGAAAGTGAAATAAAGGGGAAAGCCACTTTGGTGTAGTGGTTAAGGTGCTCACCTAGAAACCAGGGGACAGTGAGTTCTAGTCCCAGGTTAGGCATGAAACCCAGCTGGGTGATTTTGGGCCCATCACCTGGAGATGGTGAGTTCTAGTCCCACCTTAGACATGAAAGTTGACTGGGTGACCTTGGACCAGTCCTCCTCTCTCAGTTGGATCCACCTCATAGGACTGTTGTAGTGGGGGATATAGGAGGAGGAGGGAGTTATGGAATTATTAGGTATGTTTGTCACCTTGAGATGAAATCATAAACAAATGAGTTGTCAAAGTCATGGGAGTTGTGTTAAAAGAGTCAGTTTTTGTTATGGGGGATAGACAATGTTTGGGTCTAGGACAGGGGTGTCCAAAGTTGGGAACTTTAAGACTTGTGGAATTCAACTCCCAGAATTCCCCAGCCAGCCATGCTGGCTGGGGAATTCTGGGAGTTGAATTCCACAAGTCTTAAAGTTCCCAACTTTGGACACCCCTGGTCTAGGACCACCATTTAAAATCTTACGTATTTGTGGCAATAAAAGCACTTCGCTTGTTGAAATCTCAGGAGATAAGGAAAATCTGTATGGCCTAGTAGTTAAAAGCACTGAGCTAAAAACCAGGAGGCCATGAGTTCTAATTCTGCCTTAGGCACAACATCAGTTGGGTAGCCAGTCCCCCTCTCTCCGGCCTTCAAAGAAGGCTAGGATCAGTGGTGAAATTCATTTTTTTTTACTACCAGTTCTGT
Organism: Natrix helvetica; assembly: GCF_964273705.1. Taxonomy (NCBI): domain Eukaryota; kingdom Metazoa; phylum Chordata; class Lepidosauria; order Squamata; family Natricidae; genus Natrix; species Natrix helvetica. The sequence continues at coordinate 9,555,841 of NC_138552.1, forward strand.
GGCAGGGAAAGGAGGGGGCAGGGCGTGGCTTGGTGGGCGTGGCAGGGAAAGGATACTGCAAAATCTCCATTCCCTCCCCACTCCAGGGGAAGGATACTGTAAAATCTCCATTCCCACCCCACTCCAGGGGAAGGATACTGCAAAATCTCCATTCCCACCCCACTCCAGGGGAAGGATACTGCAAAATCTCCATTCCCTCCCCACTCCAGGGGAAGGATACTGCAAAATCCCCATTCCCTCCCCACTCCAGGGGAAGGATACTGCAAAATCTACCCCACTCTGGGGCCAGCCAGAGGTGGCATTTGCCGGTTCTCTGAACTACTCAAAATGTTTGCTACCGGTTCTCTGAAACCTGTCAGAATCTGCTGGATTTCACCCCTGGTTAGGATGAACCTCTTCCAAAAACTTTGCCAAGAAAAATGCATGGATCTAATCCAGGCAATCAGCAGGAGTCAAAACTAGCTCAAAGGAAAATAAAATAAAAGGAAAATAAAGGGAAACCAAAGGACAGAAAGATGGAACTCTGTTCTACCCTCCCCTTTCCCCCCTCCCACGGCAAACTGAAACAACCAATAACAGCCCGTTATGCTCATTAGTGCAGTTAATATGGCCCACTGACGCTACCTCCCAACCCAACAGAGTCAGCCGTAAAGAATGTACTTTTCCACGGCTTCCTGCATGTGAAATGATAGAATGGATCATAATATTTTAATTTAGTGTTTCTTAAAATTGGCAACTTGAAGATAAAAAAAAGATGGAAGGAAGGAAGGAAGGAAGGAAGGAAGGAGAGGAAGGAGAAAGGAAAGGAAAAAGAGAGAGAGAAGGAAGGAAAGGAAGAAAGGAAGAAAGAAAGGAAGGAAGGAGGGAGGGAGAATTCAGAAAGAGAGAAAGAGAAGAGAAAAAGAAAGAAAGAAAAAGAAAGGAAGGAAGGAGTGAGTAAAGGAAGGAAGGGAGAAAGAGGGAAGGAAGAGAAGAAAGAGAAAAAGAGGAAAGAAAGAAAAAGAAAGAAAGAAAGAAAGAAGGAGTAAAGAAGAAAGGGAGAAAGAGAGAAGAGAAAAAAGAGGAAAGGAAAAAAAGAAAGAGAAAAGAAAGAAAGAGAAAAGAAAGAAAGAGAAAAGAAAGAAAGATCCTTAATTCAAGCATATTAGACAGAAAGTTTAACATTGTGGCAATTTCAATATAATTGTAAAGAGGGAACATTTTCAGAATTAAATCAAACCACAGTTCAGTATCTCGCAAAATCTGATGTATCGGCTTGAAGCAAAAAACTATTTTCTCTCTCTAGTAAATCAGTGAACAAATACAGCGGGACCAAAGAAACATTTCAAGGCCTACTGCATTTTCTTATGGGAATTATGCTGTTGTTGTTTTGTCAAGATCCCAGTCCAGAAACGAACAGAACAAGAATGATGGAGATAAGAAGGAAGGGGGGGAGGAAACCCTCTGCAAATTCAATTAAACATCTCGACTCACTGCTCCGGTGGCTGAGAAAATTGAAATAGGGAAGTTAACCTGTCATTCGTTGGGAATAGAAATTATGTAAGATCAATTGAACGGCTACATTTTTAGTACATCAAAAAAAGGAAGGAACGCAGGGTGGAAGGAAGGAAGGAAGGAAGGAAGGAAGGAAGGAAGGAAGGAAGGAAGGAAGGAGCAAGCAAAGGAAGAAAAGAAAAGGCAAAGAAAAAAACATTTTTCAAATGGAATGCATTGTATCAGGATATCTATTGACAGCTGGCCAAATAAAGTATTCAATTCAATCCGAAAAGGTGTCTTTGTGGAAGAAAAGAAAAGAAAAACCCTTAGTTTATTGGCCTAGATTAGATTGTGCCTATTCAAATAGGTACAGGCCTGCACTTTCTATTTCCTGCAATACTCCTCCTGACACCAGCTCCCTTTATCCACAAACACTCAGCTCCTGTTAGCTTACCTGCAAGAATTCTCAGAGAAATTCTATTTTATCTTAGATTCTCACAGAAAAAAGGAGAATAAGCTATCACTGTCTTCTAGGCCCCTATTTAGGCAGGATTTCATAGATTTCATTGAATAGATTCAGGAGCCAGTTTTAGCTCCCGAATCTATTCTTCCACAAAGCACACATTCTCTCTCTCTCTCTCTCTCTCTCTCTCTCTCTCTCTCCTCTTCCTCTCCCTCCCTCCCTCTCTCATTCTCTCTCTCTTCGCTCCTCCCTCTCCTTCTCTCCTCTCCCTCTCCCCCCTCCTCTCCCTCTCCCTCCCTTTCTCTCCTCTCTACCCTTCCTATTCTTTCACAAGGCACACATATCTCCCTCCCTCCTTCTCTCTCTCCTTCTCTCTCCTTCTCTCTCCTCTCTCTGTCTTTCTGTCTTTCTGGGTGTGAATCTTTTAAAGCCCGAGGCATTTCTTTCCCACCCCAGCTAAAGGCCCCAGGACCCAGGTGTGGAATGGACTCTTAAGTCTGAACATATAAGATGGTTTCAGTGCTTTGGAAGAGCTGATCAGGGTCCCAGGTAGCTATAATTGTCTGGATGGCATTGCAATCTTATCAAGGGCATTGCTGCCCATTCGGTTCTGCAGTCTGTACTTCTTCTACCGCTTGATTCCAAGTTCATTCCAGCGCGTTTGCCAGGAGTCCGGACTGCATTCACACAACCTTCCCACTTCAGCTACCTAAAACCCACAGTTCTGTTGGACCCTTCAGAGTTCAAACCAGTTTCTCTTATATTGCAGATCCAGGACTGGAAAGCTGCAAACAAACAAACAAAAAACAACAACAACCCAACAACCCCGAGCCATTCCACAAAATCTTTCTCCAGCTGCCTAATTTGTGGCTCTCAAAATTTCTGATAAACTGAAGGTGTGTGTCTGTTGTGTGTGTGTGTGTGTGTTGTGAGGATAAACGATTCCTCTGGGAAAAGAATGCCCAAGAAAATAAGCTTATCTTGCTTGTGCTCTTGAATTTTTCCTTTCTTTTTTTGTGAAATACCTATTTCCCCCTCCTTCAGCCATCCCATTAAAGAAAGCAACTAAAACAGGAAGGTTTTCCAGTTTACTCAGTAAGCATTAACCGACCCCTCCCTCCACACATTATATATTAAAATACCCTTTTTAAGGGGTGCCTTTTATCTCAGTGAGCCAAAGCTCCAAAGGAAATGTGAAGAAATCATTTGGACAACAAGAACCCCCAAATAGCCAGGGTTTAATTCTAGAGAATTCTGGGACATTGATGACAGATTATTTATGACTTTATAACTGAACTATTAATTATTATTTACTAAACGATCATTCTTGCAACTAATCCAACCCCCCAGCAATGGAGTGGCTTGAGATTTCCACCTTGACTTTTTCTCCAGAAAAGAACACCAATACACAAACACACAGCTAAGTACCAACATTGGAGGAGAAGACAGAATAATGTGGCAGGGCAGGAACTGGAAGAAATATCACAAGAATAAGGCAAACTAGTGTGTCAGTAATTCTACAGAATCTAACACACACACACACACACACACACACACACACACACACGGCAGACTGCACCATTGTATCACCGTTGCGTCTAAAATAACAATAGTCTTTCAAGATTCAGACAAATAAAAGAAACCGCAGCTCAGTCCACAAATACTTAAGCCTATATCCCGCTGGGTTTCATCAGCCAGCCAAGATAAGATTCTTACTTATTTAATGAATGCTATTTGTCAATAAATACCCTCCGGTTGTGGGGGGGCGGGCAGGTTGCCTTTTCGCCACACCAGATTACAATCTATTTAACTGAGGATGCTTTAAACTGGGCGGCGGGGGGGGGGGGCGGTTCGCTCCAAGTGGCAAAGACGCAGCTCAGGTTATTTTTTGGGGGAAGGGGGTGTATTTTGGCTTTGGCACTGCCTTCTTCTTTTTAAATTTTTTGTTTCCTTTTGCTTGCTTTTAATTTAGACGTCCTGCAACCGGACCCGTCTGGGCATAATGAAAACCTTGGAAAACGTTGCATTCTGTTGAGTTTTAGCCGGCTCAGCGGTGGCGGATCCCGGACTCCAGGTAGCCGGCGCCTAGATTTTGAACTCTGGTGCTGGAGAAAACTCCTGCCAGTCCCTTGGACTGCAAGGCGATCCAACCGGTCAGTCCTAGAGGAGATCAACCCTGACTGCTCTTTAGAAGGCCAGATCCTGAAGATGAAACTCAAATCCTTTGGCCACCTAATGACAAGGAAGGAGTCACTGGAGAAGAGCCTCATGCTGGGAAAGATTGAGGGCAAGAGAAGAAGGGGACGACAGAGAAGGAGGTGGCTGGATGTAGTCACCGAAGCAGTAGGCGTGAGCTTAAATGGACTCCGAGGGACGGTAGAGGACAGGAAGGCCTGGAGGAACGTTGCAACAAAAGGATTCCAAAAGAGAAATTGGACGAAGGGAACGCCAAGCCGTTGAGGGATGCTAGATCGCGGACCGATGGCAAGAAGCGAACTCCGCAGGTGGGGATGATGGGACCGACCTTTTCTCATCCTGACGTTTCATGACCCAAACTAGGTAACATCATCACTGCTAGTGACTTGCGCTGGCCGAGTTCGGGCCAAGAAACTTTTGCAAGAAAACAAGCGAGGACCCTTCATTTCAATCCTGAGCTACAAATATTCTCCGTTCTTGGCACTTTTCCTTGCAGCCCCGTCGGATTGGGGCAAAGGGGGTGGGGGTGGGTGGGTGGGATGGGGAATACCCCCCCCACCCCCGCCAAGTCTCAGTCGGAGGGGTGCTGGGTAGGAAAGGCGCTCGGATCATCCCTTTCCTCTCCTCTTCATCGCTCCGGAACGCGTTTTCCTGAAACTCACCTGACTTCGAAGGCTCGACACCCAAACAGGGGACAACATTTAGATATTCTCCCCAAAGGGAAAAAACCACATATACCCGCGCCTCCACCTTACTGCGGTGTGGCGGGTTTGCCCACCGCCCCATCCCAGGTCTCAGAAGCGACACCCGCCCCGCGAGGGAACTCTCCGATGGCTCTTTTCAGGGGAGTCGAAGAATTCTGCCGGATGGTTGGTTGGGAAAGGAGGCCCTTTGGACTCCATGGGACGCGCGGCTCCCGAGAGAGCGAAGTGCGGGAAAGGTTTGCACTTCTCCGCTCGTTTCTCCGAAGCCCGGCGTTGTTTTTGGAGGGTTTAGGTGGAGGGGAATTCATGGAAAAAGGAGGAGGAGGAGGAAGGAAGGAAGGAAGGAAGGAAAGAAGGAAAGAAGGAAAGAAGGAAAGAAAGAAAGAAAGAAAGAAAGAAAAAGAGAGAAGTTAAAAGATTGCGAGGGAGGAGAGGAAGGGGAGCGGATTAGAGAAGCGGTGGTTGTGCCAGACAAACCGAAAGGCCCCGTTTGTCCCCTTCCAGGATTCACTCGCTTCCCGTCCCAGTTTTCCCAGCTCTTTTCCTCTCCCTTCTGGGGTAAACACGGCTTCACAAGAACCAAGAGGCACTGAATCCAGGTTTGCCATCAATCCAGGTAGAAGGCGAGTCCGGATCCCTAAGGAGGAGAGCTGCCAAACCGGCTTGAAAGGTGTAAATGGATCCTCCTTTCTTTGTAAATGGATCCTCCTTTCACCACGTCCAGTTTCGACGATAAACTGCCTTTAGACGTGGAAGCTCCACTCAACTCCAGTCAACGACCCCTGAGCAGTTCTTTGGCCTGGGCTGAGAAACGTCTCTCTCCCCCCACCCCCAAGGACGGTCGGAACCTGCTTTACCTGCTATGTTCGGCTGCTGCTCGCCGGGGCGTCCGTCAGTCTCCGAGGAGGACGCATCCGGACCGCTTTGGAGCGCCAGCCCGCTCGCTTGGATCTTTGGGCGCAACTGGCGGCACAGGCTTGGATCCGGAGCCCAGGGAGCAGAAGCAGACGTGGCCTTCTCCGTTTGGCAGCCGGTGGAAGCGAGCTACCGCCGCGCCCGCCCGCCGCCTCGCTTGCACCGGGAGGAGTCGGAATATCCACGCTCTGCGTTCCTTCTCTCTCTCTCTCTCTCTCTCTCCCCCTCTAAGGCGGACCGAAAGGACGACACCCCGTGGCCGCGGTGACGTCACCGGCTCCCGTTCGCCCTTCCTGCGCGAAGGAAGAGAAACCTTCCCGAACCCAAAAGAATGGATCCAGGGTGAGGGCTGAAGGCGGCGGGGAGGGGGGGGGACTCCTTCAGGGCGAGTTGCGTCTCCCAGAGGGCTAACACATGGGGTCTAGTCGAAGTACGGCTGGGCTGCTTTGTTTCTTGGCACTGCATTCACACAACACGCTGAACTCGGGGTTGACCCAATTAAGCCATTGTTGGACGGGGAACTAACCCTAAAGTCCCGCCAAGCCAAGGCAGCCCAAAACTCACCAAGGTTAACTTTTAACCCCAGCATGGCGTATCGTGCGAAACGAAACCGCTTAAGCTTTCTGTGACCTGGAGATGCGTGTTGGACGGAGGTATAAACTGACTTTCTCTCTCGCTCTCCGAGTCCCTCGCTGCCGCCCCCACCCTTCCAGTTCGGCAAGAGAGTCATGGGTTGTACATTAAAAGGAAAATAAATAAATAAATCTAGTGGCAAATATAATTGGTATATTTATCACGTAGCGATATATGCACGCAGTACAACGCACGCGGCTAGCAAGTCGCCGTTTTCCCGAAGTCTATTTTATTTTGAAACTCTGGTGCTGGAGAAGGACTCCTGCGAGTCCCCTGGACTGCAAAGCGATCCAACCAGTCAGTCCTAGAGGAGATCAACCCAGACTGCTCTTTAGAAAGCCAGATCCTGAAGAGGAAACTCAAAGACTTTGGCCACCTAATAAGAAGGAAGGACTCCCTGGAGAAGAGCCTAATGCTGGGAAAGATGGAGGGCAAGAGAAGAAGGGGACGACAGAGAATGAGGTGGCTGGATGGAGTCACCGAAGCAGTGATCTTAAATGGACTCCAGAGGATGGTAGAGGAGAGGAAGGCCTGGAGGAACGTTGTCCATGGGGTCGATGTTTCAGACACGACTAACAATAAACCACAACAATTTTATTTTAGTATGTAGAATGTTTGTAAGGACTTCGTTCCTGCTTCCATTTTTATCCTTATTTCAATTGATCACTTAGTATTGCAATTATTCAGATTCACAAATTTGGCTGGGTTACCATCCCATCGCTTTAACCCCTGGCTCTGCCGGGTTGAAAGGCTGAATTCCATCTCAGTTGCTTAGAAGGGTAGAAGCCTGATTCTTTCTCGATCTAGTAAAAGCCACCTTCAAGACGCCTTGTTGGCGTTTTTTTGATGGTCTCCCATCCGAGAATACACCCGGGCGCCCTTCTCAATTGTGAACTTTAAGACATGATAGCAGTGTTCCAATATTTGAGGGGTTGCCACAGAGAGGAGGGGGTTCAAGCTATTTTTCCAAAGCCCCTGAAGGCCAGACAAGGAATAATGGATGGAAACTGGCCAAGGAGAGATTCAACCTAGAAATAAGGAGGAACTTTCTGATAGGGAGAACAATCAACCCATGGAACAGAAGTTGCCTTCGGAAGTTGTGGGGGCTTCATCACTGGAGACTTTCAAGAAGAGACTGGACTGCCATTTGTCAGAAATGGTGTAGGGTCTCCTGCTTGAGGGGTATGTGTATGTGTGTCTGTGTGTTGGACTAGATGACCTATAAAGTCCCTTCCAACTCTATTAATCTGTTAATCTGTAAAAATAGGTGGACTTCAACTCCCAGAATTCCCCAGCCAGCATAGAATTCCGGGTGTTGAAGCTCACCTATCTTATATTTGCAAAGGTTGAGAAACTCAGTAACTGACCCATTTCTCCTTAGGTGGTTTTTTTTTTACTTAAACCAGAGCAGCCGGTGCTGTTCGCTTGAACAGTATCTGAATATTCGGACAAATGGAGTCCTTTCCCCAAGAATCGGTCAATAAGAAGAGCCCGGTGTTTTTTAAACCCAGAAATCGTGACCCACACATACAATCTGTTACTTTTTCCCGAAACTCACCACTTTGCCTTCCAAGAAGACCGGCGGCTCACGAGTTTCTTTCAAAGAAATGTCCAGAAAACGGCGCCCAAAGCTTGTTTTCTGATACATCGCAGAGATTGGATCCAGAAGAAGGTTTACTTAGGACGAAATAGATCAAGGACCAGTTTACTTCCAGCCTCCAGTAAAATACCCATACAAGCAAGATTCACAAGTAAAACAGCGACACGGTGAGCCGGGCACTCCGATTCCCGAAGGTCTGGCATGGAAATATTATGAATGGGTCTTGATTTCTGCTTTGGCGAAAATAAGTCTGGGATTAGGAACATGGAGAGGAGCAACATGTGCATTGGTGTCCTCCAGTACGGTTGGACCAGCCCTGGAAGCTGAGGCTGATGGGTGCCCGGGATATAAAAAGTACGCAAAATCCTTAATTACAATGGATGAGGAAATAAGTGAAAGCATTTACAGACTGATCGGATAGTATTGGGAAGTAAGGGTGCAGGACGTCCCGTATAGGTGCTTTTCCGGAAGGCAACTTGACTGTCTCCCCCCCCCCCCCCTTGAAGACGTTTCACTTCTCATCGGAGAAGCTTCTTCAGTTCGGACTGAATTTGAAGTCAGAACTGAAGAAGCTTCTGGGATGAGAAGTGAAATGACTTCAAAGAAAAAATTAAATCTTTTAAAATCTGACTAGGTGGCTCAGTGGCTAAGACACTGAGCTTGTCGATCAGAAAGGTTGGCAGTTTAGCGGTTCGAGTCCCTAGTACAGGTCCCCTGTGTGAGCAGGGGGTTGGATTAGATAACCTCCAAGATCCCTTCCAACTCTGTTACTGTTAAACCGCGACTTTGGATGACTGAGAATCTCCATAGGCAAAGTGTGCAGGAAAATTCAATCCTTCTTCAAAACTTGGAATCCTTGGGCAGGATGGCCTTTCTTTCAGATTCTCCACGAAACCCCAAAACTGGTGGTTGCACACGACATAAAGAACCCTAAAGCCAAATTCACAAAACACGTGGATGGTATTCTGGCAAGAAGCCACAACAATAGGTTCGCAAGGCACCCCGGAATGATCCAACCTGGGTTTTATCCTGGCTTAGCACGTCGTGTGAACGCCCCGGCCCTTGCAAGCGATTCCTTGGCGCATCTGAGCATCTGCAAGCCCTCCGACCTATCCTGTGAGGGAGGCATCTTGAGCCTGTTGGAATTAAACTGAAAAGTAACCCTGCGCTGAAAATTAATTTTTTTTAAATCGACAAGATCACACCGACCACAGCCAAGGACGGAGCGGGTCTGGTTCCCGACTTAATCGCCCCCTTCCCTTTTAAGTAATCTACTCTTTATTAACTCAGAATGCGATCTTCGGGCGCGCGGGGGAAACCTTGTGGATCGGGCGCAACTTTATCAGACCTCTGAAAACGGACACTGCAGGTTTTTAGAGGCACCGAGCGTTGCCAATCCCGCGGAGCAGAAGGAAGGCAAAAGCTTGGCCGTATTTTCAGCGGAGAAATAAACCCACCTCTCCAAAGGAAGAGGACCCGGTAAGTTTCCCCCGCGGCCTCCCTGACTTTTGCACCCAACCACCCAAGGCCAAGGGGGACCCTTGGATCTGATTCCAGCTGCCCTGCTTCTAAGGTGCCAATCCGAAGGGTGGGGGTGGGGGAGGTCGATTTCCCGGCCAATAAGGGCGGATGCCTTTCTGGAGAAATTCCTGATTTCCTCTTCTCCGCTTTGAAACCGCCTCCGGTTTCCTTGGTGTTGGTGGTGGAGCATGGGAGATGTAGTACTCCGTCCCTGGAGGAATCCAGCTGGGCGAGGGCTGCTGCGGCTGCTTTAAACAAATGAGTATTTTTGGCCGCCGCGAACGTCCCGCGGAAATCGGCGCTTCACGAGGGGAAGGGTGCGTGGGAAGACGAGGTCCCGACCCAGGAGAAAGCAGCTGGCTTCCTTTTGAGTAAAGGTAGCTAAACTGGAGTTGGGACAAGTGAGCCGTCCTCTGTTCCCTGAAGTCTACCTTCACACAACCCGCTTAATTCGCTCTTCTTATTCGCACGGAACCAAACGGACAAGCCAGGTGGGTTCACGCTGCAGAAGAAAAACAGCCGTCCCTCAGCCCGCTCCCCCACCCCTGCTCACTTGTAATCTGGTAGATCTTTAACTGGTCTCAGCCCTACGCATTGCGTTAACACCACCGCCGGTTAGAGCTCGCTTTCTTCCAGCGGAGTGTAGGTGAAGGAGTTGTTACACAGACTAACTTCCGGGGGGACACCGCCTTTCGCCCAAATGCAAAGCAATCCTTTTGTTTGTAAGTTGCGAAGTTGTGTGCGACCCATCGGGACCCCATGGACAACGTTCCTCCAGGCCTTCCTCTCCTCTGCCATCCTCTGGAGTCCATTTACTCTTCCGTGACTCCATCCAGTCACCCCATTCTGTCACCCCATTCTTTTTTGGGGGGCTCAATCTTTCCCAGCATTAGGCTCTTCTCCAGGGAGTCCTTCCTTCTCATTAGGTGGCCAAAGGATTTGAGTTTCCTCTTCAGGATCTGGCCTTCTAAAGAGCAGTCAGGGTTGACCTCCTCTAGGATTGACCGATTTGATCGCCTTGCAATCCAAGGGACCTAATCCTAGTTTATTCAATCAAGCCAGAGAGTTAACGCTTGAGGTCTATGCTCTCCACCAACAATTAACCGCAGAAGCTAAAGCGCGGTCACGACTGGGCAGGTCCTCACAATCAATTACAAGCCGGGACAATTCGTCTGAAGCCGAGGAGCTGCACGAAGGTCACTTCCTTTCGTTGGGCAACAGGGAACCCTTTCCGGACGTGGGGAAGGCCCGGGCGCGAACAAGCGAGTCACAGCCCGTAGTCCTTGAGGTTCACGGGACGCTGCCCCCGGACTGCGGCACAAAAGTCTCTGCCTTCACAGATTCAGAAGACACTTATACGCGGGATTTTAGTCCCTCCGACAGCGCGCCTGTTTCCACTTTATTGAAAGTAGCCGTTTCTTCTCAAGAGGAGTGATTTTATCAGGAATATTATTAAAGAGATGGAATGCGGGATTCTTAAAAAGAGCTGCAGGTTTTCGATGGAAACAAAAACCTTCAACGACTCGAGAAACGCCCCTAAATGTGTACTTCGCTTTTAGAAAATAGTTTCGAAAGAATGAGTTGGCCTGTTTTGTCTTAGAGGTTGCGGCCACCAAACCTCGGAGCTCCATTCGCAAGACACGTGTACAGTTTCCGATGTTTAACCGGATTCGGGTCTTACTCGGCTAACCCCACGTTCTGAATTACCCAAAGGGGCCAAACCATACTTTGGGCGACAAGGTCTTGATTCCCAAACCACAATAAGCTAAAGCAGGGTTGGTTGGACTGCGGTGTGAATTTAACCAGTATGAAGAAAAAATGGACGGGGTGGCTCCATGGCTGAGACGCTGAGCTTGTCGATCAGAAAGGTCGCTGGTTCGCTGGTTCGAATCCCTAGCGCCGCTTAAAGGAGTGAGTTCCTATTACTTGTCCCAGCTTCTGCCAACCTAGCAGTTCGAAAGCATGTAAAAATGCAAGTAGAAAAATAGGGATCACCTTTCGTGGGAAGGTAACAGGTTCCGTGTGCCTTCTGTGTTGAGTCATGCCCGCCACATGATCACAATGGAGACATCTTCGGACAGCGCTGGCTCTTCGGCTTTGAAAGGGAGATCGGGTTCCCTCTAGAGTCGGGAACCACTAGCACATATGTGTGAGGGGAACCTTTATCTTAAGAGAAAAAAAAAGTCTGACGCTACTGAAATTCTAACCCAGTCTGTTGGGACTTTCTCCGGGAGAATCATGTCTACATCTTCACTTTTAACTCTTCTGTAGGCGGGGAAAAATATTATTTTTAAGCTATTTATCCCGCAAGACGTCGGGTGAAGGGGCCCAGCCAGGAAGCATCCAGACAACAAGCTTGGCCGAGTCAGCAGGAGCAGACGTATGCTCAATGGCTGCATTCTCACAACAGGCTAAGTGGGGTTCGTGCTAACTTGGAATACTGTTTAAAATAGTATTTTACGGAAATCCAGCCTGTTGGTTAGTCGGCGATTTCACCCCTTGTCCCAAAAGAGGGAGTAAAGCTGTCGTGGGAAAGCGACACTTTTCCTTGCCGCTTGGTGACTCCCCGGATTGTCACAGCCCAGATCTGGTGACCCTAAAACTGGGACCTTCTCCAACGCCGCCGGGTAAAATGAGTGCAAATTCAGCTAAGTAGAAAGCACTGCGGTGGCCGACGGCCGAGGCATCTTTGCTCACGATGGAAGAGGATCGCGCGAAGCCGGAAGGCGCACCAAGCCGTCTCTTCAGGCCGAATGCCTCCTTCTGCCAAACTCCCGAAGAAGCCGCGTTTGAGGAAAAACGAGGCTGCTTGGGCGCTTGGCACAGCTCCGGCTTAACTGGGACTTGGATCTCCCTCCCTGCGACCAACTTTTAAAAAGCTTTATCAGCCAGTTTGGAGCAATTAATTGATGACAGGCATGAATTCCTTCTTGATTCTCCTTAAAGCAGCCTCCAGTCCCAGGGATCCGATAGATCGATGGCTAACGGATCTCGCCTCCCGCCCGTACACCGAGGAACCGCTGGTTGCTGTGAACGAGAAAGGCGCGCTTTCATTTCCTTTTGGTTGCCGTGGCGTTTTTCACTGGTGCTTCCAGCCAGGCGGACACGGCTTTCGCAGAGCGGTTCTCCTTCTTTCTCCCCCGTTAATTGATTTAAATTGCTTTATCTACCCGCGGAGGTGGGTGGGTGGGTGGGGTGGGGAATCCACCTCAGTTCGGCGTTTGCTTGAGTTGTAAAAAGGCAGGCGGGGAGAGAAGCGCGTTCAAGAGGCAACCGGCTTTTTTGTGGTTCGAGAAGGGAGCCCAGCCGACTGCGAGGGCTCATCGGAGAAATCGAGCCGATGCTGGGATAGGGCCAAAGAAAGGCCCAGAACCGAGTTCCCACTTGACCCGTAGCTATTTCGGGTTTTTTTCCAGCCCAGTCCAGCCTACTTCAGAAGATTGTGGTGATGATTAAAAAAAACAAAAGAGCAAGAGGGAAGGATCACCTCGTGGTGCCCTCTCTGTGTTGTAGGGAAATGCTTGCAAGAGAAGATATAGGTAAAGGTAAAGGTTCCCCTAGTACATATGTGCTAGTCGTTCCCGACTCTAGGGGGCGGTGCTCATCTCCGTTTCAAAGCCGAAGGGCCAGCGAAGAATTCTCTGTGGTCATGTGGCTGGCATGACTAAACACCGAAGGCGCACGGAACGCTGTTATCTTCCCATCAAAGGCGGTTCCTGTTTTTCTACTTGCGTTTTTTACATGCTTTGGAACTGCTGGGTTGGCAGAAGCTGGGAAAAGTAGCTCATTCCGTTACGCGGCGCTAGGGAGTCGAACCACCAAACTGCCGACCTTTCTAATTGACAAGCTCAGCGTCTTAGCCACTGGCCACCGTTCCTATAGATATAAGATATAAATATATAAATAAACCGCAATAAAGGGAAGTCACCTTTTTGCTGAGCTTATATGGTTGTCTTGGGAGCAGTATGGAAATGGCCTTTGCCATTTTCTGGGGTGTGGCTTACTTCCCCTGGGGCTCTTGGTGGTCTCCCATCCCAAGTAATAAGCAGCCTGACTCTGCTCAGCATTTGGGCCCAGGAAAGATACTTGGTGTCTAAGGTGGGTGGGAAAAATAGATCTACAAATACAAACGAAAGGTGGCATCTTTTCCCTCCTGTCTTTTGGAGGTGGGCAGTTTCAGTCCAGTTTGCCCAATCCCCTCAGACCCAAATTAGTCCTCTTTGACCCAGGCCAAAATTTGTTGCAATCCGATTTAAGGTAAATAGTAGCCCCATCACCTGCTCACAATACAGCTCAAGGCACGGCCCTAAGGAGAGAAATTGCAACATAGTAACAAGGTGAGAAACACCAACATTCCATCCTCAATGAAGGACACGCCCCCTTTCCCCCCATTGTCTCAACATTCCTTCTCTTTTACCAATGGGCTTTCACATTCTCTGTTCCCCTTCAGAAAGGACCATTTTTGCATAAGAACAGAACTAAGACCAGATCCATTGACAAGGACCTGCCTAGCTTCCCCAAACTGGCCCGGCTAATCAGATACCTAGGATTTCCCATTTGGAGCCCTTAGCATCCTATAAAAATATTTGCTTTCCTATTGTTCGTTTTTCTTGTCAAAAAGCAGGGCACTCAACCATCTTTCAGTAAACATATTTCCTTCTGCTTGGTATTTCTGACTTTTCCACGCAGGGAAGTACATGAGCATCCAACCTGTGGCACGAATGCATCAGAGGTAGTATTCAGCCAGTTCTGACAGGTTCTGGAGAACCGGTAGCAGAAATTTTGAGTACTTCAGAGAACTGGGAAAAAAGGCTGGCCCCGCCCTTGCTGCCTCCCGGCTGATCTTCTTTTATTGCCCTGAACAGGAGAACAGAGCTGGAAAGCAGGTTAGTGGGGTGGGGAGGGAATGGGGATTTTGCAATAACCTTCTCCCAGGAGTGGGGAATTTTGCAGTATCCTTCCCCTGCCACACCCACCAAGCCACGCCCACAGAATCAGTAGTAAAAAAATTGGAATCCCACCACTGGAATGCATGCTGGTAAGGGAGTCCACATGGTATGATAAAATACAATAAAATGATATGAGGTGATAAAATGATGATGGGCTCCAAGACTAGCCCAAAAGAAGAACAAAGGATTGGTCCCAGTGACTGACTCACATTGGATCTTGCAATATTATCCTTGGAGATATATTTATTTACCTTCGTTCATATGATAAAATAAGTCAAAGGGGTAGCTGTGTCAGTATGATCAAAGCTCAGTTTGTTTTTACATCTTTCACACAAGTGTTCTATATGAATATTGGGTGGAGCACATTCTAGGAAGGGGAGTGGGACAAGGGGCAGCATAGCCCAGAGCTGGATAGGAGACCCAAAAAGAAACATTGGATAGCCGCTTCCTACAATCTCCCAGGTAATAACTCTTAGAATGAGAGTCCTCAATTTATGACCACAATTGAACCCAGAATTTCTGTTGCTAAGTGAGACAGTTAAGTTACTTTTCTCCCATATTATGATCTTTCTTGCCACAGTTGTTAAGTGAATCAATGCAGCTGTTTAGTCACACGGTTGTTAAGTGAATCTGGCTTCCCCATTGACTTTGCTTTGCAAAAAGGGATCACATGACCCCGGGGCACTGCAGCCGTCATAAACATGAATCAGTTGCCAAAGTGGCTGAATTTGGATCACGTGACCATGGGGATGCAGTATGAAAAACAATCATAGGTCACTTTTTTTTAGTGCCATTGTAACTTCAGTCACTTAATGAACTGTTGCAAGATGGGGGCTACTTGCAACAATTATTTAGTCTGGCAAGATTCTGTCTGCCGTATGTAAGTAAATAAAGAACTGAACTCCAATTGATTTGTTCCAGTCATTCTTGGGCTGACACAATGCCACCGAGTTCATTTCGTCAACAGGGTTGTTCTACAGGGTTCTCTTCACAAAATACTCTGGCTTGGATCTGTAAGAAACCACTAAGCCACCATCCTGTGGCTGCCATCTTGATTTTTTAAAAGTGAATCCTCTATAGACATCCCGGGATTCCTCCCTGTGATATACAAAGCTAGGAGAAGGTTGAGCCTGCCTCTTTTTATGTGTATGTGTGCACGTATTAGCCTGTTGTATGGATCCACCCTCTTTGGTTAGTAGATGGCTTAGAGCAGGGGTCTCCAACCTTGGCAACTTTAAGACTCGTGGACTTCAATTCCCAGAATGGAAGTCCACAAGTCTTAAAATTGCCAAGGTTGGAGACCCCTGGCTTAGAGGGTTGTGTAAATGCAGGACATGGGCACATTTTAGAAAAGAGTCACCTTATCAGTGAGATGGGTGGCAAATACATTTAATAAATAAAATAAAAGTGTGTACATCTTCCTTAGCAAGGGAAGGACAATCTAGCTTGATTGAGACATGTTTCCTTGAAGCTCGGCTCCACTGATTCATTCTCAACCTGAGTTACTATTTAGATCTATGGACTTCACCCAGAAGACTGTCCGGGGAATTCTAGGAGTTGAAATCCGCACAACTGGACAAGTCCACACAAGTCCACAACTCTACCATTTTAAAGTTGTTCAGGTGGAGAAAAGACTGCAGTAGACTGAAGATAGTATTACAACTGCTATCAACTCCAAGTAAAGTAATGCATGTCACAATCAGCTCAGAACGTGTCACAACCAACTCACAATATTCTCCTCGGCTATGGACATTGGGAGCTAAAGAAACAATGGACAGGCACATTCGCCAGGAGGGAATGATGTCAACTACGCCACGATGTCAACGCTCATATGTGCAATGGCATATATGGGTATTGCGCATCCCAGTTTAGCTTCCTCCAATTTCTCAAAACTCTCGCAAACTGATGTGCTTCCAGAAACTTTTGTACTCCATTTTCCACCCCTTTCAATTATCTGGCCATGCTGTGTGTGCTTGCAGTAAATTGTAATCTGTCTCATGAAATCCAGTTCAGAAAGGTTAAGACAGGGGTGTCCAAACTTGGGAACTTTAAGACTTGTGGACTTCAACTTCCCAGAATTCCCCAACCAGCCATGCTGGCTGGGGAATTCTGGGAGTTGAAGTCCACAAGTCCTAAAGTCCTCAACTTTGGACACCCCTGGATTAAGATATTTAATTTAATCACTGGAAGAGTAAAGGGTACAATGGGCCAGAAGATGTAGTTGTGGTTGATTGGTTGGAGAGAGTGGGCTTCTGCGTGAGGATTGGTTGCTGGGCATAAAGGGGGAGTTTCCCTTTTTTCCCGCCTAATTTTTTCCCCGTGTGCTCCGTATGCTTCTTCTGTGAAAAATTTACCTCATGATGTAGTGATGTGCCTGACTAATCTTGTTTGCTCTAAATATAAATGGAAAATATATTTATTTATAGAAAAGGACAAGTTCGTGTCGGCATCTCTGACTCCATTTGGACACCGGCTGCACAATTCCCTGACAAGAAAGATTCTCCGCTAGGTTTTATTTCTGAAAATTACAGCAGAGGGAAAATGATTAGAGACTCACGCACAAGCCAATGTTTGCATAACTATGATTTATCAAATGAAACCGAACAACCTGGATCCAAGGATGTCTGTAGGATGGACACACACACACACACACACACACACAATAAACCAAGATAGCAGCCACAGGATGGTCACTTGTATGATCAAAATTCCACCATTTTTTTGGTATGTGTTGCATAGGTGGCAACGTCAACTTCAATTCCACCCATGGAGGTGCAATTTTTGCTTTTTTGACTACATCCTGTGGGCACTTCTACCTGCCTGCATACAGCATCTTTGCTGTGCTTTGCAAATCCAATTTAAACGAAAATGAGACCATGACAACCAACCATAGAGGTTTGAGTCTGAGTTTCCAGATATCTACTTTAATCCAGGATCCCAGACCATTTGGGGATGCTGCTGATGTATTGGGCCATTAGGGATGGTGGAATTGTAGGTTAGCACATCTGGAGACTCCCCCAGGTTGGAAGAGATCCTCGCCTGCCCTACAAAGTTATTGTGAGGCAAAGAAAGAAGAAATAAAAATGAACAGAAGAATTCTGGAGGAATAAGAAGACTTAGCTCTTGACCTGGACACTCTTACCAAAAACGTTTTGGTCTCCAGCATCCCTTACCAGCATGATTAATGGTCAAAGATTAGAATTTGAATTCCTTGTTGGCCAAGTGTTGATTAGACACACAAGGAATTTGTCTCTGGTGCGTAAGCTCTCAATGTACCTACAACAATGAGATGAGTTGGAAGATCTTATGACTCATAACTTGATCTTGCCTATCAACATTCCCTAAACTGCCCATCCTAAAGTTCAAGGCTTAAAATTCAATCTGGTGTGGTCTTCTAGCAGTTGCATCCCTGATGTAGCTGCAATGCAGATAGTCCCCGACTTATGGCCACAATTGAGCCCAACATTTCCATTGTTCAGCAAGACAGTTGTTAAGTGAATTTTATTTATTTATTTTCTTAGATTTTTAGACCGCCCCTCTCCCAAAAAGGGACTCCATTCTACGACCTTTCTTGCCAAAATTGTTAAGTCAATCATTGCAGTTGTTAAATCAGGGACACGGTAACTACGTCTGGCTGCCCCATCATCTTTGCTTGTCAGAAGGTTGCAGAAGGTGATCACAATGACTATGGGGCATCTCCAGATTGGACCGGTTGCTCCCGGTTTGGCCCGGTTCGGCTGAACCGGTAGTGGAATTGTAGCCTGGGTCACAGAACTGGCAGCGACCCAGGCTCGCCACCCCCCCAAAGTGGTTCCCTGATCTCTTATGCTGTTGCCGGCATGTTGCTGCACGTGTGCAGAACAATATTTAGTCAAGTGTGCATGCGTCAGCAATGTGCAGCCGGCGCATGCAGCGAACCGATACCGACCGGTATAGGAATCCAACCCTGGGCATCTCATCTGTCATAAATGCATGCCAGTTTCCAAGCATCTGAATTTTTATCATATGTCCAGTAGTGTCAAAAGTGGTCAGAAGTCCCCTTTTCAGTGCTGTTGTAAATTCAAGTGGTCCCTAAATGAATGGACTACTTATGTTCAACTGGGACTGCTTGCAAAGGGATTATCTAAGGCAGTGTTTCTCAACCTTGGCAACTTGAAGATGTCCGGATTTCAACTCCCAGAATTCCCCAGCCAGCATTCGCTGGCTGGGGAATTCTGGGAGTTGAAATCCGGACATCTTCAAGCTGCCAAGGTTGAGAAGCACTGATCTAAGGGATTGCCACATATTTAAAGTGCTGCCGCGAAGAAAAGG